>NC_138046.1:71769433-72509095 GCF_964194185.1 Rhinolophus hipposideros | reverse complement strand
TAAAATATATTAAAGATCTGAGTTCCCCAAGTTAGCCCAAAGTCTACTTTTTTGAATGCTCATTATCTCACACTTAGTAACTAAAAAGTTAAGGAATACACTTGTTTCAGCTTCTGCATTATCCTTTGCTATCTTTAATGCTCTGACTTCTTTCACTTTTCTTAATGTTTTCGTTTCCCCCATCTGTTTCAAAACTCGAGGACATCTTCCTGGATTCTGGCACATGTTCATCTATATTCTGAGCTCCTTAGATTACTCCACAATATCCTGCTCATGGTACCCTAATTCTGCAAGAGAAAATAGGAACAAAGTTACAATTTCTTTCTTCCTTTATTACTTCCTCTTTGAAAGGGCATGACTCCTCCCTAGTTCCAGTAACCTGGGAAGGCTTCCCCCATACATCCGTAAAAGCCATTCTTAATGGTAACTTGGTGATTACAGTCCCAGTGTCCCTAATCCACCAGTGCTATCCCCTTGGAATTATACATTTATGTAGCCATGTGCTTCTCTCCATTTCCCTTAGTTCTCCCTACCTTATTATAGATAAAAAGATCTATAAATAAGGACATTTATGTGTGTGAGCTTAGATATTTTGCATGTTCCTAATAAAAAGAAATATATGAGACTCAATGACATTCATTCTCCTAAGAATATCAGTTCATTTTAAACATGCATAAAAAGAATACTTTTGGGGGGAAAATCAAAATATGTATTTCATAGTCAGAATTATTTTAGTATAAAAATAATAGGACCATTTTCATCACTTGGTCATAAATAGGAAAACTCACAGCCATATCAAGCAAGAATATAATGTCATTAGCATTTGGACCTAATTAAAGAATGAAGCAGTTTTCCCTCTGTTAGCAAATCAAGTACAGAAGTAAAACATATTTCAATAAAATGTCATTTTGTTTTACACTTTAATTACCTCTGTTTTTATTAAACCCCAAACAAAGCAATGTTTCTGTGGGTCAATGAAAGTGGCTTTAAAAAAATAAGGAAAGCATTAGTGATGGAAGTGGTACTTGTTCTGGGAAACATCTGCTGTTCTATCACATATCATTAGAGCTATATTTGATTTTCCACACAGAAAATTGTTTGCACCTGTCCTCAGCATTTTTTTCCAGCACATATTTACAGCATATCATTAACACTCACTATTTCCTCTGCTAAACAACACTTCACACTGTTGAATCAGTGCTGCTATTCATGTCAGAAGAAGATGATTTAGCCATTTATCACTGTTCTGGCAGCATTTAGGTACCTGGACTCTTCACAAGGCATTAAAATGGACTGTTTGCACTGAATGTTGTCAACCAGGCTGTATCATTAAATTAGGCAGAATAAATAGTTTGAATTGCACACTGAGATTATACACTTTTGAGGATACACTGGCACCAATGGTTGCATTCTATTGCCGCATTATATCAAAGTTTAGAGCCTTTGGAAAACATGATCTTCATATACTTGTTTTGACACCGCCAATTAAGCTTGAGTAGTACCTCTTAGCTCAAATTTCATTCTTTTGCTCACTTTCAAGTGTCTTTTAAGAATTGAACATGGCTGTATCTTTTGCATTAGGTGAAGAAACATGTGATCTTTCTCTCACTTTCTGGATATAAACCAGCCTGCTTAGCTCACAACCTGGGCCTGATTGATACAGTTTTCCTGTTAGAGCCCAGTTTTCATGGGCAAGATGACCCACTTAAGATGGGACTCATTTAATTTTGTTTAAATGTTAGACTAGGCATTCATTTATCTGACTGTGTTAGTATACACTACTCTGTGCTAGTGAGAAGTATACCTATAAACCTCTTCCCAGCAGCCTACATTATTAGACAGAAGATTCTAAATATGAAATAGGTTACTTTCTTTTAAAGGAGGTCAAATAAGAAAACTCTGCCACAGTGAGGTTATAGATGGCTTACCATGGCATTTCTACTCTAAAATTGTTGGGTAAAAAATTCTACAGAAATTGAGCTACTAAATTGTCCAGTATGTTGTGCTTTAAATAAGTGAGAGAGATTTGCATCAAAATAAGCATTTGATGGCTGCTGTCTCTTTTTAGTTTAACCCCCCCCCATCTACCACCAAAATGAGACAATGTAAAGGTGGTAGGGAAAGTGGGGGCAGGCAATGTGACTATTATGCATTTAGATCTATTTATTGCTGTTATAAAATCCATTACATAAGCCCCAGACATTTTAATTGTCTTCACTTTGGAACCAGATTTCCTAGGTTCAAACTTTGGTTTTACCACTCAGCTGTGTGATGTTAGGCAAGTCATTTAACCTTTCTGTACCTGTTTCCTCACCTGTAAAAGCAGGGATAATAATAATGCCTACTTCACTGATTTGAATTAATGTATATGAAGCACCTAAAAATGTTTGTTACAGAGTATGTGCTGTGTATTAGCTATGAATTAATTATTAGTCTTAGTAAATCATAAAATCTAATTTAAAAAATTTAAAGTTGGATAAAATTTTTGTTCTTTTTAAAAAAATTATTAAAATATAGCTAACATACAATATTAGATTAGTTTTAGGTGTACACGATAGTTACTCAACATTTATGTACCTAAAGAGGTGATCACCAAAAAAAAAAAAAAAGAAGAAGTGATCACCATGATAAGTCTAGGAACCATCTTCCTAAATTATATAAATGTCTACCCATTATGCTGTACACATGAAACTGATATAAAATAATATTGATGTCAACTGTAATTGAAAAGTTAAAAAGGAGAAAGGTGAAAGAGAATAAGAGGTTCAAATTTCTAGTTATGAAATAAGTCATGGGGATGTAGTGTACACCATAGGAAATATAGCAAATAATATTGTAAAATTTGACTTTTAAAAGTATACATCTTCCATTTTAAAGAGAAGATTGCTTTGCTTCTTGTGTTTTCCTTATTGACCTTATTATTTAATGGTTCGGTATTTTCTCTGACCTCTCCCCTGTTCTCAGATTGAGATTGTCCAGAAATCAAACTCCTATTTCAGTAAGCATATCATAGCTCCTTCTCAGCAGGTTCACATGGAATGAAAGCAGGATTTGTAACCAACAGATGCTCTTCTACTTATGATGGGTTTATGTCCTGATGCATCCATCATAAATTGAAAATACCATTAAGTCAAAAATACATTATAACACCTAACCTACCTACCATCATAGCTTAGCCTAGCTACCTTAAATGTGCTCAGAACACTTAAATCAGCCTTCAGTTGCCCAATTATCTGGAGTTTTATCTCAAGGGTAATTGCCTTCCTATTCTTTTTCTCACCAGAAGCAGGCGACACAGATTGATGTTTTGTTGGCATGATGGAACGCAAACACTCAAAATGCAACATACAAAACAAATCCTGGTTATACAGTGCACTGTAGAGTATTGATTGCTTACTCCAGTGATCCCGTGGCTGACTGGGAGCTGCAGCCCACTGCTGCTGCCCAGCATCACAAGAGCGTATTGACCACATATCACAAACCCAGGAAAAGATCAAAATTCAAAATCTGAAATACTGTTTCTATGGAATGCATGTCACCTTTGCACCATCATAAAGTCAAAAAATCCTGAGTCAGTGGCTGTCTGTACTTGGCTCATTGACACAATTTAACTTGGTTCCATGCTGGAAGCTTTAGTTGTAATTTGGAAGTATTTTTGCTGATGATCAATTTTAGGAGGATATCTTATCTTGAAAGACTACCAGTGTAAACTATACAGGATGCAGAACAAGTAGACATTCTGTTGCTGGAAAAATGAATAGGAGTTAGAATCCTGTATTTTTACAAATTAGAAGTGTACACAGTATTCCCTAATCGCAAACAGTTATGTTAGAACCAACACCTATGACACCTAAATAAACTTGACTATTCCTAGCATTTAAAAAAATATTAAATGTTAGTAGTAGCTCAATTTTCCCCCTCTGCCTCCCAATTCCAGTTCAAACCATTGTGTCTCAGTCTAGCAGTGTAGGATGCAGCTCCCTGGCCCATGTTGGTATTATGAGCCTTGTGCTCCACCCAGCTGAGTCAGTTGGTCACCAGCCATTGGTGGGCAGCTCACAGCAGCTCTCGCCGCCTGCCAGCCACTCACGCCTGGCTGCCCACAGCAGCCCAGCTCCAGGTCAAGCCATTGTTCACAATCTTAGCTGTAGAAGGCACAGCTCACTGGCCCACATGGGATTCGAACTGGGCAACCTTGTTGTTAGGAGCACAGCGCTCCGACCACTTCACCACCTGGCTGCCCCTAATCCTAGCATTTTAATTTAGCAAAATCATTTTTATTTTAATTACTCAAATTTGAATTGAATTCTGAATGTACAATTTATTTAAATTAGTACCAAGTCTGTTTTGTACTGTAGAGAAAAATTAGAGAATTTTGACTTGCTTTAGGCAAAGAAAAAAAGACAAAACTAGAACCTCTCGTGGCTTTTCCTATTAATAGGATTTTATTGCCCTTAAAGTAGTATTTTTACTCTCCCACAGGATCATTTATTGAGATATTAATTTGGGTTTGTTCTCACAATGTAGACATTTCCTCTTCCTCATTCCAAGAAAGGAGACACAGCTTGTACTCTGAGTTCTGAGCAACTTGCTGTAGAGGGTGGTAGTTTCTAGTTGATTATGTGTTGCCGTAGAAGAATTGTTAAAGGACTCAAGACCCAGAGAAAACCTAGAACTGAAGCTTTGCTGAAAAGAGCAGATATTCTAAAACACACGAAACCAAAGACTTAAGAAAACATAATTCAGAAACTCTGAGATGACTAAGAAACAATCTCTGCTCTCACCAGCCTACTGGACAGACAGACCAGTAAAAACAGGCAATGTAATAGAGCTATCAGAAATGTACATTAATCTGGTACTTAACCTGGACTGGAGGTGACAGGGAAGCCTTTTGGGAGAGGTGATAACTAAGATGAGTCTTCGTGTAAGAGATATCCATGCAGAGAAAATAATTCAAAAATGTGGGAATGTCTCAGGCAAGAAAAAGCTAAAGGAGTTCATCACCAATAAACCAGTATTACAAGAAACATTAAAGGGACTACTTTAAGAAGAAAAAAATAATAAAAAATGAAAATATGAGTAATAAAATGGCAATAACTACACACAGATCAATAATTAATTCAAACATAAATGGATTAAGTTAAATGCTCCAATTGTAAGACATAGGGTGGGTGAATGGAGGACAAAACAAGACTCTTACATATGCTGCCTTGAAGAGAACCACTTCAGATCGAAAGACACATAAAGACTAAAAGTTAAAGGGATGGGAAAATATATTTCATGCCCATGGAGACAAACAAACAAAAAATCTGGGGTAGCAATACTGATATCAGACAAAATAGACTTTAAAACAAAGGCTATAACAAGAGAAAAAGAAGGACCCAGCCATTCCATTTCTGTGTAAAGAAACCCAAAACATGAATTTAAAAAGACATATGCATGCCTATGTTCATCGCAGCATTATTTTCAATAACCAAGACACGGAAGCACCTAAGTGCCCCTCAATAGATGAATGGATAAAGAAGAGGTGGTACATATATACAATGTAATATTACTCAGCCATAAAAGAGTGAAATCTTACTATTTGCGACAACATGGAGGGGTTTAGAGGGTATTATGCTAAGTGAAATGAGTCAGTCAGAGAAGGATAAATACCATTGATTTCATATATATATGGAATCTAAAAAACAAAATAAATGAACAAACAAAACAGAAACAAACTCATAGTTACAGAGAACAAACTGATGGTTGCCAGATAGAAGAGGGTTGAAGGGGCTGTGTGAAAAAGTTGAAGGGATTATAAAGTACAAATTAGCAGTTACAAAATAGCCATGGGGATGTAAAGTACAGCATAGGAAATATAGTCAATAATATTTTAAGAACTATGTATGGTTTGAGAGGGGTACTAGAATTATTGGGGTATTGCTACATAGTTATATAAATGTCTAATCTCTATTATGTACACTTGAAAATAATATAATAACGTATGTCAACTGTAATTGAAAAATTAAAAAAAATAACATGTATGAATTCAATTAAAAATAAGAAAGTGGAATGGCATGTGCAAATGCACAGGCAAGAGAGAGCATGGCACCTTCAATAAACTGCATATAATTCCGAATGTTTGGAACATAGACTGCAGAGGAGTAGGTGTAGAGGTTAGAAAGACATTTAATGATTTCAAGTAGAGGAATGATGTGATTATTTTGCATTTTAGAAGGACTCTCCTGGTAGCACTGTATTAAAAGGATCACAGGAGCCCAAAAGCAGAGACAAGCAGACCAGTCCAGTCTTACACAACAGGCTAGTGTAAGGGTCCAGCTGAGAAATGTTGATGTTTTAGGCCCGAGCAATGACAGTTGAGATAGAAAGGAGACATATTAGAGAAAATTTTAAGAAGTATTAATAAAATCACAAAGATATGTTGACATGAATTTGTAAGGGTTAGTGAAAAATAAAGGAGGACAGGGATAATTCCTAGGTTTCTGGTTCTAGACAAGTTGGCTTCATAGGTGTGCCATTCTCTAAGGCATATTCTAAGGAATATGGTATAACAGGAAGAGAAGAAAACCTGGAAGTAGAAAGCTTTGAGATGATGTTTTTGATTTTAGACAGGTTGAGTGTGAGGGGTCCTGGGTGGCATTTAAGTGGAGATGCCCAATAGGCAGCAAGATATATGGGTTATGAATTCTCAGTCATTTATTTTAGCATTTACATCCCTTGCCTTTGGAGTCAAATTCATAAAATGCTCTTTGAATCCAAGATCCATAAGTTTAGTATGTATGTCTTCCTCTATGCAGTTTATTATTTCAGGTCTTATGTTTAGGTGTGTGCGTGTGTGTGTGTGTGTGTGTGTGTGTGTAAGCAAACAGAGGACAACTGAAACCATGAGGAGCGTGTGATTACCCTGGAGAGTGTTTAGACTGAAAAGAGGGTCAGGAAAGAAACAAGAAGATGAGGTGATCTAGCATTATGTGCCATTGTCACCTTCTGAATTCTTCCTTATTTATAAAAGTGGGCTGATTACTGGAATTTGTACATTAGCCATGAATTTTTTTTAATTAAAATTTATTGGGGTGACAATTATTAATAAACTTACATAGATTTCAGGTGTACAATTCTGTAATACATCACATATATATTACACTGCATATTCACCACCCAGAGTCAGTTCTCTTTCTGTCACCATATACTAGATCCCCTTTAACCTCATCTACCACCCTCCAACCCCCTTACTCTCTGGTAACCACTTCACTGTTGTCTGTGTCTATGAGTTTTTGTTTCTTCATTTGTTTGTCTTGTTCTTTTATTTTCAGTTTTATATACCACATATCAGTGAAATCATATGGTTCTCTGCTTTTTCTGTCTGACTTATTTCACTCAGCATAATAATCTCAAGATCCATCCATGTTGTTGCAAATGGTACTATTTCGCCTTTTCTTACCGACAAATAGTATTCCATTGTGTATATGTACCACAACTTCTTTATCCATGCATCTACCGAAGGACACTTTGATGGTTTCCATATCTTGGCCACTGTAAATAAAGTTGCAATGAACATTGGAGCCCATATGTGTTTATGGATAAATGTTTTGAGATTTTTTGGATACTGAGGAGAGGGATTGCTGGGCTGTATGTTAATTCTATTCATAATTTTTTGAGGAACCTCCACACTGCCTTCCATAGCGGCTGCACCAGTCTGCATTCCCACCAACAGTGTATGAGGGTTCCTTTTTCTCCACAGCCTCTCCAACACTTGTTATTATTTGTCTTGTTGATGATAGCCATTCTAACTGGGATGAGGTGATATCTCATTCTGGTTTTTATTTGCATTTCTCTGATGATTAGTGATGTTGAGCATTTTTTCATATGTCTAATGGCCATTTGTATGTCCTCTTTGGAGAAATGTCTCCTCAGGTCCTCTGCCAATTTTTTAATTGGATTGTTTGTTTTTTTGTTGTTGACTTGTATGCATTCCTTATGTATTTTGGATATTAGCCCCTTTTGAAGGCATTGTTTGCAAAAAATCTTCTCCCATTTTGTTGGCTGCTTCTATATTTTGCCAATGGTTTCTTTTGCTATGCAGAAGCTTTTTAGTTTGATATAGTTCCATTCATTTATTTCAGCTTTTACTTCCCTTGCCTTTGAAGTCAAATTCACAAAATGTTCCTTGAATCCAATGTCCATAAGTTTAGTAAGTATGTTGACTTCCATGCAGTTTATTGTTTCAGGTCTTACGTTTAGGTGTTTTATCTATTTTGAGTTAATTTTGGTACATAGTGACAGACAGCAGTCTAGCTTCATTTCTTTGCACGTGGCTTTCCAATTCTCTTGGCACCATTTATTGAAGAGGTTGTCTTTTCTCCATTGTGTGTTTTTGGCTTCTTTGTCAAAAATTATCTGTCCATAATTATGTGGGTTTATTTCTGGGTTCTCAATTCTATTCCATTGATCTTTGTGCCTGTTTTTCTGCCAACACCATACTGTTTTGATTATTGTTGCCCTGTAGTATAAGCTGAATCAGGGAAGCCATGATGTTTAAAACACTTTTCATAGAGGAATGATGACAGAACCATGGAGGCATGAGGGGTACCCGTGACCTTGAAGTTACAACAAGTTGAACAGCTATAACTCAACAAATGATTCCCTGCGCAACACACAAACACATTTGAGAGATCCTCACATCAAGACATCTGAAGGTGGATAAATCATAGTAAATGAGGGAGGAGAGAAAGGAGAAAAGCAGAGACGGTTGCCCTGGGCACAGCTCAGAGCTCACTGCAGTCCCAGGAGAAAGTAGGATTCAGGCTATAGTTGTACTCTCTGTGACACCAAGCATATTTACCTGAGTGATAAGCATATAATATGGCTGAATCCAGCAACTGGGGCAGAGACCTGGAGGCAGAGACTGAACACAGAAGTGCAACAGCTGTGTTCTAGCAACTGCCACTGCCAGGCAGAAAACAAAGCTATGAAGCTTGGCTGTACCCCCTCTGCTCCCAGAGCTAGCAGGAGGCCCCAGAATAAACTGTAGCACTGAGTGTTGGGTTACAAAGCAGAATATCTACAACTCTAAGAACTGCAGAGACAGTTCCTGAGCAGAAGACACACACTGTGGTTAATCCCAGTGACAAGGATAGAGATACAGATGTGAGGTGGCTGAAGTTTGGCAATCACCATTACTGGGAGGAGAACAAAGCCAAAGACACACCAGTGGCCACTCCCAGTCCATCTTGCCCCCTTCAACACTGATCTCAGGGGGGTACCTAGGACAACTCAGGAAGTGCAGCACTGTATCTGGCTGCAGCGGAAGCACTGAATTTCAGGGACACAAAACCCCATTGTCCACCACATTCTTCCATAGGTGTGCTGTCCTGAGACCTAGCCAACCTGGTCACAGAGTAGAAACTCTCCTCCTTAAGGAATACAAGGCAATTTTCACCAGCCAGGAGAGATCCCAGAAGTTTGAGCAATGAAGGAGAAAATAAAGCACTGCAGCACCAGCTACTAGAAAACAAAAGAAAGACCTCTTCTTATCAATCTGCTGCAGAGTTCACTCCCATGAATGCCTACTCAGAAAAAGAATACATCCAATTCAATAAATAACCGAGGTAACAAAGCAGCTCTGCAAAAAAAAAAAAAAAGGTCTCCAGAAAATAAACTTAAAGACATGGAAATATATGACTTAAATGACAAAAATTCAAGATTGCAGTTCTGAAAAAAACTCGATGACATGCAAAAAAACTCAGATAGGCAGTTTAATGAACTCAAATAAAATCAATGAACAAAATGAATACTTTGCCAAAGAGACTGAAACTTTAAAAAAGAACAAAATAGAAATTCAGAGCTGAAGAACTCAAAGAAATAAAGAATGAAATAGTGAGTTTAGGAAATAGACCTGACCAGATAGAGGAAAAATTAGTGATATCAAAGGTAGAAATCTGGCAATGACACAGATGAAAGAAGAGAGAGACTTGAGAGTTAAAAAAAAAGAAAGAACTCTACAAGAACTATCTGACTCCATCAGAAAGAGCAATATAAGACTAATGGGTACATTAGAAGGAGAAGAGAGGGAGAAGGGCATAGAGAGTCTGTTTAAATAAAGAGTTGATGAGAACCTCCCAAAAACTGTGAATTAAACTGGATCCTCAAATCCAAGAAGCAAACAGAACACCCAATTATCTCAATCTAAAAGGGCCTTCTCCAAGGCATATTATATATTTAAACTGTCAAAAATTAATGACAAAGAAAGAATCCTCAAGGCAGCCAGGGAAATGAAGACAGTAACCTATAAAGGAAAGCCCATTAGATTATCATCAGATTTTTTCAGCAGAATCTCTACAAGCTAAGAGAGAGTGGAATCAGATATTCAAATTATTGAAAAAGAGAAAATACCACCCAAGAATAATGAATCCAGCAGTTATCTTTTAGATATGAAGGAGTAATAAAGAACTTTCCAGACATACAGAAGCTGAGGGAATTTTCCACCATAAGGCCTGCATTACAGGAAATACCAAAGGGGATTATTCTACCTGAAACAAAAAGGTAAAAGTGTACAAAACTATGAGTAAGATGGCTAATTGAAAGCAAAAGCAGGAAATTGTAATCCTTATTCAGAATAAGGCACTATAGACTTAAATGTAACATAAAGGTTAAAGGAGATAAAAACATTTAAAAAAAAAAGAGGGAGAAGACAATAGATACTGCAACCAGGAATGAGCTCCAGCATAAGTAGGGATAGATTGTGACAAAAATAAAACGAAAGGGGAGGGGATAATGTCTGATTCTCAAAAGGGATTGGAGATAAGATGCATGCGAAAGAAAAAGGACTACTGTACCAACTATAATTTTATATATATATATATATATATATATATAATGTGATGCCTCGGTGCGATGGCGGAGGGATAATGGAAAGGGGATGGGGGAAGGGGGTTCACAATGTGAGGGATATAAATGATGAACGTCTAAGTATTACCTTGTCTTGTGCACCTGAAACTAATAATAAAAAAAGGACTACTGTATATATGAAACTGTCTTTTACATAATTTCAATGGTAACCACACCAAAAAAAAAAAAAGTCCAGAACTGAGACACATAACACAAGAAAAAAGGAAACCAAGGAAAATAAATCACATAATACCACCAAACTAAAATAACAGACAGAAACAGAAGGGCATAGAAACAATGGAGGGGCCGGCCCAGTGTCTCAGGAGGTTGGAGCACCATGCTTCTAACGCCGAGTTTGCTGGTTCAATTCCCACATGGGCCAGTGAGCTGAGCCCTCTATAGCTAAGGTTGTGAACAACGTTTCTTCCTGGAGCTGGGCTGCCGTGAGCAGCTGGAGCTCGGCATGAGCTGCCGTGGGCTGCAGTGCTGCTGTGGGCTACCATGTGCTGCCAGGAGTGTCCAGTGGCCCACGTGAGTGGATGGCAACCAGTGTGATTAGCCAACAGCCAGCATTAGTGGCCTGTAGCCATTATGAATGGTTGGCAGCCAGTGAGAGCTGCCGCGAGCTACTGTGAGCAGCCGACCAATGACCAGCGACCAACTGCCTCAGCCAGGAGGAGTACAAGGCTCATAATATCAGCATGGGCCAGAGAGCTGTGTTCTACACAACTAGACTGAGAAACAACGGCTTGAATGGGAGTAGTAGGGTGGGGAGGCAGAAGAAAGGGGAAAAAAGAACTAAAAAAAAAGAAACAATGGAAAAACCAAGCTGCTAGGAAACAAAATATAAAATATAAAATATAAAAAGCTGCTAGGAAACAAAATATAAAATATAAAATATAAAATAAAAAAAAAAAAAAACAAAATATAAAATGGATGTAGGTAAGCCTTTAATATCAATAATCACCCTAAATGTAAATGAACTGAACTCATCAATAAAAAAACAAAAAGCAGCAAATTGGATTAAAAAAAAAAAGAAAAACACCCAACCATGTGCTTTCTTCAGCAGACACATGTCAGCTGCAAGGACAAATAATGACTGAAAGTGAAAGGGTAGAAAACGATACTCCAAACAAATGAAATCCAGAGAAAAGAGGGTATAGCCATACTTATAACTGACAAAACAGACTTTAGGATAAAAAAGGTAACAGGAGATAAAGATGAGCATTTCATAATGATACAGGGGACAACACAACAAGAGAACATAACACTTATTAATATATATGTTCCAAATCAGGGAGCACCAAAATATATAAAGGACTACTATATATATATAGTAGTTGACAGCTATGGATAGATCATCCAAACAGAAAATCAATAAGGAAATATCAGCATTAAATTATACATTAGACCAAATGGACATAATTGACATTACAGAGCATTTCATCCTAGAACCCAAGGCTATACATTCGTCTCTAGTGCACATGGAACATTCTCAAGGACAGACCATATGTTGTGGCACAAAACTAGCCTTAACAAATTTAAGAAGATTAAAATCATACCAAGCATATTCTCCAATCACAATGCTGTGTAATTGGAGATCAACTACAAAAAGAGAGCTGAAAAAAACACAAATACATGGAGATTGAACAACATGATATTAAACAATGACTAGGTCAGAGAAGAAATAAAAAGAGATTAAAAAACGCATAGAAGTGAACAGGAATGAAAACACACTGTGTCAAAATTATTGGGATGTAGTGAAAGCAGTATTAAGAGGGAAATTAATATTATTACAGCCTATCTCAAGAATCAGGGAAAATGCCAAATAAACAACGTAACATTATTACAATTTAAAGAACTAGAAAAAGAAAAACAAATGAAACTCAAAGTCAGCAGAAGGGTAGGAAATAATAAAAATTAGAGCAGAATTAAATGAAATAGAGAACAAAACGACGATAGAAAAAATAATGCAATGAAGAGCTGGTTTTTTGAAATGATAAATAAAATTGACAAACCTTGGCTAGACTCACTAAGGTAAAAAGAGAAAAGACACAAGTAAACAAACTCTGAAATGAAAGAGGAGAAGTTACCATGAGTACCACAGAAATACAAACGATCATCCAAGAATACTATGAAGAAATATATGACACCAAATTCAATAACCTAGAAGAAATGTAAAAGTTCTTAGAAATATATAACCTTCCTAGACTGAATCATGAAGAGCTGGAAAATCTAAATAGACTGATGGCCAACAAGGAAATTGAAATGATCAGACAAAAGCTCCACAAAAGCAAATTTTCAGGACCAGATAGCTGGTTCAGGACCAGACATAGGAAATATGAAAAATGGAGGTAGAAAACATGAAAAAGATCCAGTCAGAAATAAAGAATACTATAACAGAAATGAAGACTACATTGGAGGGAATCAAAAGTAGATTAAATGAAGCAGAAGATCGAATCAGTGATGTAGAAGACGAGGTAGCAGAAAACACCCAATCAGAACAGCAAAAAAAAAAGAGGGTCATCAAAATGGCGGTGTGAGGTAAGCTTCTGTAAAGCTACCCTGGAATTTACAACTAATTGAACAACAATAACTCCACAAAGGACTCCCTGCTCAGCAGACAGGCAAGACGAACAGGCCCACTAGTGAATTCACCTAAAGGTGGGAGGATCGCGCGAGCAGAGAAGGGAGAAGTGCAGAGACGGAGCTGTGCAAGCACAAGACGCACACCTAGCTCAGTGATCCGAGCTCGTTGCATCCCGGAACTAGCACAGCTGCAGGAGAGGGAAGAACTCGGACTTCTAGGTCTCCACTTATGCCCCACAGAGCTGAGGGGGCAGCATATAACATGGCTGAACCCAAAGCGCAAGGCAGAGACCTTGGAAAAAAGACTGAGAGAAGAAGGCTGAAAACGGTGGTTTAAGCCCTCACTGCCAAGCTGAGAACAGAAACCTTACGCACTCAGACTAGCCACCCCCTCCCTACCCTCCCAAGCTCACCCCGCCCCCACCTGCCCGGTGCTACAAGTGGAAAAGTAGCAGTGTCAGATCAAAAGAACAGAATATTTGCTGTTCTGAGAACTGTGGACCTCAGACACAGATTCACAGCCCAACTAGTTCCAGCAAAGGGGAGGGAGCTGTGGAAGCAGGATGGGCTGTGCTGGTGGTCGCCGCCATTGCTCAGAGCCACCTCTCACAACTCACCTGGCCCGTGGCCCCACCTATCTGGGCAGATCCCTGCAAAAATAAACAGAACTACTGAAACATATGGGCTCTGAATCTGGTGCATAAAGAGCTTTGGAACTTAAAAAGCTCTCCGCATGCCCACAGGGATGTGGCGCCCTATGAACCAGGCAAACTGTTAACAGAGGAGAAACCCGTTTCCCAGGGAATCCCCCCATTGTGTGAGAAGCTGGAAAAGTGGAGAGAAAACATAGCACCACTGTGTGAGAGAGGGAAAAAACGGCTGAAGAAAGAGAGAAAATAAAACATTCTACCAACAAGTATTGGAAAATAAAAGAAAGACCTCTTCCTATAAACCTGTTTCAGAAGCCACGCCAGTACATGTCTAGGAAGAGAAATAATAAATCAGTAATTGCCATGAATAACCAAGGCAACAAGACTGCTCAGAAAGAAAGTGAAAAGTCTCCAGAAAAGGAACTTAAAGCTATGGAAATATGACTTCAATGACAGAGAATTCAAGATTGCAGTTCTGAAAAACTCAATGAGATGCAAGAAACACAGAAAGGCAATTTAATGAACACAGAAATGCAATCAAAGAACAACATGAGCATTTTACAAAAGAGATTGAAATTTTAAAAAAGAACAAAATGGAATTTCTGAAGATTAAGAACTCAATAGAAGAAATTAAGAATGAAATAACCAGCTTACATAGTAGAGTTGACCAGATGGAGGAAAGAATCAGGGACATCGAAGATAGAAACCTGGAAATTACCCAGATGGAAGAAGAAAAAGACTTGAGACTTAAAAGAAATGAAAGAACTCTACAAGAACTTTCTCACTCTATCAGAAAGAGCAATATAAGAATAAAGGGCATACCAGAAAGAGGAGAAAGAGAGAAGGGAACAGAGAATATATTCAAACAACTGTTGATGAGAACTTCCCAAACTTGTGGATAGAACTGAATCCTCGAATCCAAGAAGCAAATAGAACACCTAATTACCTCAATCCAAACAGGCCTTCTCCAAGGCACATTGTACTGAAGCTGTCTAAAATCAACAACAAAGAAAGAATCCTCAAGGCAGCCAGAGAAAAGAAGACGGTAACCTACAAAGGAAAGCCCATTAGATTATCATCAGATTTTTCAGCAGAAACTCTGCAAGCAAGGAGAGAGTAGAACCAAATATTCAAACTATTGAAAGAGAGAAGTTATGAGCCAAGAATAATATATCCAGGAAAAATACCCTTTAGATATGAAGGAGGAATAAAGATCTTTTCAGACATACAGAAACTGAGGGAATTTTCCAATACATAACCTGCACTACAAGAAATACTAAAGGTGGCTATTTGACCACCATCAACAGGGACAATTTGTGGCAACATAAAAAGGGGGAGAGTAAAGACCTGAACCAGAACATGCAAATGGAGAAAGTAAGTGTGCTGAAGAAAATGGAATACTCTAAATATCAAACATTCTTTTACATAAACTTCAGGGTAACCACTCAAAAAAATCCAGAACTGAAATATATACTGTAATAAAAGAGGAAACACAGGGAAACATCATAGAATACCACCACACAGAAATAATAGACAACAACAACAAGGCAAAGAAACAATGGAGACACAGACTTACCAGAAAACTAAAGACACAATAACAGGGAATCCTCACGTATCAATAATCACACTAAATGTAAATGGACTGAACTCACCAATAAAAAGGCACAGAGTAGCAGATTGGATCAGAAAACTAAACCCAACCAAATGCTGTCTCCAAGAGACACATCTCAGCTACAAGGACAAGAATAGACTCAAAGTGAAAGGGTGGAAATCGACACTCCAATCAAATGGTACCCAGAGAAAATCAGGTGTAGCCATAATGATATCAGATGAAAAAGACTTCAGGGTGAAAAAGATAACAAGAGACAAAGATGGACATTTCTTAAAGGTAAAGGTGACTATACAACAAGAAGACATAACAGCCATCAATATTTATGCCTCCAATCATGGAGCACCAAAATATACCAAGCAACTACTAACAGAACTAAAGGTAAAAATTGACCAAAACACAATTATATTAGAAGACTTAAATACATCATTGACAGCTATGGATAGATCATCCAAACAAAATAAATAACGAAATAGCAGCCCTAAATGACACATTACATGAAATGGACATTATTGACATATAGAGCACTTCATCTTAAACATCAGACTATACATTCTTTTTGAGTGTACATGGAGCATTGTCAAGGATAGATCATATATTGGGACATAAAATTAGCCTCAGCAAATTTAAGAATATTGAAATCATACCAAGCATATTCTCTGATCACAAGGCTTTGAAATTGGATATCAACTGCAAAAGGAAAGCAGAAAAACACACAAATACATGGAGATTAAACAACATACTTTAAAAGAACGACTGGGTCAAAGAAGAAATTAGAGTCGAGAACAAAAGATACATAGAAACAAATGACAATGAAAATACATCCTATAAAAATTTTTGGGATGCAACGAAAGCAGTTTTAAGAGGGAAATTTATATCATTACAGGCCTATCTCAAGAAACAAGAAAAATACCAAATAAATAACCTCACGTTACACCTTAAAGAACTAGAAAAAGAAGAACAGTGAAACCCAAGGTCAGCAGAAAAAAGGAAATAACAAAAATCAGAGCAGAACTAAATGAAATAGAGAACAAAAAGACAATAGAAAAAATTAATGTGACAAAGAGCTGGTTCTTTGAAAAGATTAACAAAATCGACAAACCCTTGGCTAGACTCACTAAGATAAAAAGAGAGAAGACACTAATTAACAAAATCAGAAATGAAAAAGGGGAAGTTATCACGGACACCACAGAAATACAAAGGATTATCCAAGAATACTATGAAGGACGATATGCCACCAAATTCAATAACCTAGAAGAAATGGACAAGATCTCAGAAACATATAGCCTTCCAAGGCTGAACCATGAAGAACTGGAAAATCTAAACAGACTGATCACCAGTAACGAAATTGAATCAGTCATCCAAAACCTTCCCAAAAGCAAAAGTCCGGGACCAGATGGCTTCACTAGTGAATTCTACCAAACCTTCAAAGAGGATCTAATACCAATCCTGCTCAAACTCTTCCAAAAAATTGAAGAAGAGACCGTACTCCGTAACTCATTTTATGAGGCCAACATTACCCTGATACCAAAACCTGGTAAGGACAGCACAAAAAAAGAAAACTACACACCTACATCTTGATGAATACTGATATATAAATCCTCAACAAAATTCTAGCAAATCGAATACAACAATGCATTAAAAAGATTCTTCATCACGACCAAGTGAGGTTCATTCCCGGAGAACAAGGATGTTTCAACATCTGCAAATCCATCAATGTGATACATCACATAAACAAAATAAAGGACAAAAATCATATGATTACATCAATTGATGCAGAAAAAGCATTTGGCAAGATACAACATCCATTTATGATTAAAACACTTAATAAAATAGGTATAGAAGGAAACTACCTTAACATAATAAAGGCCACGTATGACAATCCCTCAGCTAACCTCATAATTAATGGTGAAAAACTGAAGCCCTTTTCTGTACGTTCAGGAACACAACAGGGTTGTCCCCTATCACCTCTGCTTTTCAACATAGTGTTGGAAGTCCTTACCAGAGCAATCAGGCAAGAGAAAGAAATAAAAGGCATCCAAATTGGGAATGAGAAAAAAATTACCACTCTTTGCAGATGACATGATGCTATATACAGAAAACCCTAAAGACTCCACCAAAAAGCTATTAGGAACAATCAAAGAATACAGTAAAGTTGCTGGCTACAAAATCAACGTACAAAAGTGCATTGCATTCCTATATACTAACAATGAAATCTCAGAAAAAGAAATACAAAAAATAATTCTCTTTGCAAATGCAGCAAAAAGAATAAAATACCTAGGAATAAACTTAACCAAGGATGTGAAGGACCTAAAAGCTGAAAACTATAAGACGTTTTTGAAAGAAATTGAAGAAGACACAAAGAAATGGAAAGACATTCCGTGCTCATGGATTGGAAGAATCAACATAGTTAAAATGGCCATATTACCCAAAGCAATATACAGATTTAATGCAATTCCCATCAAAATCCCAATGGCATTTTTTAAAGAAACAGAGCAAAAAATCATCAGATTTTTTTGGAACCACAAAAGACCCCGAATAGCCAAAGCAATCTTAAGAAAAAAGAACAATACTGGAGGTATCGCACTCCCTGACCTTAGCTTGTACTACAGGGCTACAAAAATCAAAACAGCATGGTATTGGCAGAGAAACAGTCACATAGACCAATGGAATAGAATTGAGAACCCAGAAATAAAACCACATAAATATGGACAGATAATTTTTGACAAAGAAGCTAAAAACGTACGATGGAGGAAAGACAGCCTCTTCAATAAATGGTGCTGGGAGAATTGGAAAGCCATGTGCAAAAGAATGAAACTGGACTGCTATCTGTCACCACGTACCAAAATTAATTCAAAATGGATCAAAGACTTAAGCATAAGACCTGACACAATAAATTGCATTGAAGAAAACATAGGTACTAAACTTATGGACCTTGGGTTCAAAGAGCATTTTATGAATTTCACTCCAAAGGCAAAGGAAGTAAAAGCTAAAATAAACGAATGGGACTATAGGAAACTTAAAAGCTTCTGCACAGCAAAAGAAACCATCCACAAAATAAAGAGGCAACCGACTGAATGGGAGAAGATTTTTGCAAACAGTGCCTCTGATAAGGGGCTAATATACAAAATATAAAAGGAACTCTTGAAGCTCAACAACAAAAAAAAACAAACAACCCAATTGAAAACTGGGGAGCGGACCTGAGGAGACATTTCTCCAAAGAGGACATGCAAATGGCAAATAGACATATGAAAAAATGCTCTAATCACTAATCATCAGAGAAATGAAAATAAAAACCGCAATGAGATATCACCTCACCCCAGTCAGAGTGGCCATCATCAACAAGATAAATAGTAACAAGTGTTGGAGAGGCTGTGGAGAAAAAGGAACCCTCATACACTGTTGGTGGGAATGCAGACTGGTGCAGCCGCTATGGAAGGCAGTGTGGAGGTTCCTCAAAAAGTTACGAGTAGAATTACCATATGACCCAGCAATCCCTCTCCTGGGTATCTATGCAAAAAATTTGAAAACATTTATACATAAAGACACGTGTGCTCCAATGTTCATTGCAGCTTTGTTTATGGTGGCCAAGTCATGGAAACAACCAAAATGTCCTTCGATAGATGAATGGATAAAGAAGTTGTGGTATATATTCACAGTGGAATACTATTCGGCAGTAAGAAAAGATGATATAGGAACATTTGTGACAACATGGATGGATCTTGATAGTATGCTAATTGAAGTTAGTCAGACGGAAAAAGCAGAGAACCCTATGATTTCACTGATATGTGATATATAAACCAAAAACAACAAAAGAACAAGACAAACAAATGAGAAACAAAAACTCATAGACACAGACAATAGTTTAGTGGTTACCAGAGGGTAAGGGGGTGTGGGTGGAGGGAGATGTGGGTAAGGGGGATCAAATATATGGTGATGGAAGGAGAACTGACTCTGGGTGGTGAACACACAGTGGGATTTATCGATGATGTAATACAGAATTGTACCCCTGAAATCTATGTAATTTCACTAACAATTGTCACCCAAAAATTTTTTTAAAAATTGAAAAAAAAAGAAAAAACAAAAAAGAATACCCCCAAAATGAGGATAGTATAAGGGACCCCTTGGACAACATCAATTGTAACAACATGTGCATCATAGGGGTATCAGAAGAGAAAAAGAGAGAACAAAGAATCAAAAATGTATTTGAAGAAATAATGATGGAAAACTTCCCTAACCTGGCAAAGGAAATAGATATACAAGCCCAGGAAGTGCAAAGCATCCAAGACAAGATGAACCCAAAGAGGCCCACACTGAGCCATATCATAATTAAAATGCCAAATGTTAAAGAAAAAGAGAGAATCTTAAAAGCAGCAAGAGAAAAGCAGTTAGTTACCTAGAAGAGAGCTCCCCTACGAATGTCAGATTATTTCTCAACAGAAACTTTTCAGGCCAGAAGGGAGTGGCACTACATATTCAAAGTGATGGAAAATGAGGACCTACATCCAAGAGTACTCTACCCAGCAAGGCAATCATTAAGAATTGAAGGAAAGATAAAGAACTTCCCAGACAAGAAAAAGCTAAAGAAGTTCATCACTACCAACCAGTATTACAAGGTATCTTAGAGAGACTTCTTTAAGACAAAAGAATAAAAAGTAAAATAAAAATGTGAAAAATAAAATTGCAATAACTACATACCTATCAACAATTAATTTAAGTGTAAATTTAATGAAATTTCAATGAAAACTTCTCTTACCTTCAGTAATAATTACCTTCTGTGACTGTTTTATTTTATTGCTATGCTTTGGAAGGTATTCAGCAGCAGGGACTGCCATTAAATTTCAATGTGGTGAGAGTCTTATGTGGAATTTAAAGGTTTAATACAAAAAATAATAAATAAATAAATAAGGTTTAATACAGTCTATCTTAGTCATTTTAACTGAACAATGACTGAATCTCTACCAATTTACAGGCACTGTGTTAAAGATCAAGCTGAAAGTTTATTTTCTAAAGCCATTGACTTAAGGACTGCCAAGTGACATTTATATTTTCCAACTAAGATAGACACCATGGGTCTCATAACCTAATTCCACTCATTGAAAATGGCCCCAGCAAGAAAGTTTTTCAGGGGTAAGAGTCCTTAAGTTTAGTAAATCCCTCTAACTTCAGTGACAGATTTGGCAGGAGACAAGAAACTGAGAGGGGAATACACTAGATTTAGAGGATTCATTGAAAATTTCCTCTTCTCCTTCCCCATCCTCTTCCATTCTTTCTCCACACCCTCCTCTTTATCATTTATCTTCTTTATAGAGACCTTATTTCTAATGCCTTATTCTCATGGAAAAGCTTGAGAAACTCAAATTGACTTATTGGAACTTTATCATTCCAAACAAATGTGAGAACATCAAGTTTTTCCACAAAAAATGATAATTCTGTTCATTCAAAAATAAACACTATGCAGACAGAGATTAGATAGATAGATACATAGATAGACAGATGATAGATAGACAGATAGATAGATAGATAGATAGATAGATAGATAGATAGATAGATAGAATATGAATGAGACGACACCTGAACACCCAGTGGATTAAAGTAACTGTTTCCTATGGAGGAAAAATGCAGGGTAATGTAATTAAACCCTGAACAATATTTATTGGTAGTTTAGTTATATAAATGTTTGAAAATAGAGCTGAGACACCTATGTGAGATTAACAATAGCTCTCAAGGTGAGAAGATACAAATAATATAAATTTAACCAATTGCTGCTTTGGGTGACATTAATAATATATTTCTAAGTGCAAACAACCTATCAACCACTAATGACAGTCATCAGCAAAGAAACCAAGTTTCTTCAGAGCTGTGTAAAGCTGAGAGCACTTCATCCATAGATTTCCTATTTTTAGAATTCTTGACATACTAAATTTTCTAAGGAAAAACTGCATATTCATTTGTTCATATTCATTTTTTTGAACTAACACTTATTTAGGGCCTACAACGTCCAGACATTTTATATTAATTACTTTTCACTACTTATTGCAATCCCAGCAACATCATAAAGCAAGTATTATCATTACTGTTTAACAAGATAAAGAAGTTGAAACTCAGACGTGAATTTGCCCAAATTCACACAGTTTAAGAAGTCAGAGAGGAGGAGCTAAGATGGCACAATAGATGGGCGATGTGCCAACTGCCTCTCAGGATCACACCAAAATTACAAATAATTTATACAACATTTAACCTCAGAATTCATCTGAATCCTAGCTGAACAGAATGTCTAAACTAAGGATTTAAAGAAGAGGCCACCACAACGAGACTGGTAGGAAGGGCAGAGATGTGAGGCAGGCTGACTCCAGAACCCTGGTGAGAGTGAGAGGACGAACTCCATGAGGGGTACCTCAGTGGTAGAGGTTTCCTTTGTTGGGGGAGGGACCCTCTGACCCCACACCGGGCTCCAGAGCCCAGAGTCCCTTTGCCGGGAAGAAGAGTTCCATGGTATCGGGCAGTAGAAATCAGTGAGGACTCTTTGTTCTAGGTGGGGCGGAGGCTAGAGACCCAGTCTCCCTCCTGTGGAGCCCGCACACAGACTCTGTGGCTGGTGAGCACTCACCCGGTCGCTGGCAGAGGGAGTGACTCTGCAGGTGGGGGCCCAGGATCCTGTAGAGAAGGAATGAACTGAGCGCCTGTGGCACAGGAGCTGGAGGTTTTGGGGCCATTGTTCCCCCTGTGTGGAGCTTACATGCGAGTGGTGTGCAGGAGGGCACCATTTTTTCAGGGTTAAGACCTCACACAGAGGGTCAAGTTTCGGGACTGTATTGGTCTGGTGGAATCGGCACAGGCATGCCAAGGCACACACGCGGATACCTGTTGCCTTGGGTCCCGGTTCTGCACTCGGCTTGTGCGGCAGTGACAGAGAGAGGGCCTGTCAGGCACGCTCCAGTGGCTGATTGAGATGCTGGAGTGTACGCATGCTGCCTTGGGACCCCGCTCTACACACGGCTTGTGCCACGATGCCAGGGTGGTGACTGGCTGTCGGGCTGCTCTGCCTGACTTGCGGGGTGCTGACTGAGATAGGCAGAGACTGAGAGTTTTCCCGAGATTGTTGGGCCGGGAGCTGCATAGTGGTGTGATCTGGCCAAGGCATTTGTGGCACGTTTGTGCGGGCTGGTTGCTGGTGCAGGAGCCCACACCATTGGCAATTGGTGGGGGCTACAGACCAAAACCCTGGTGCCCTCGGGGCTTGCCCCACTCACCTAGAGCTGCATTGCCGGGGGCACTTTGGGCCCTTGGTGCCTGGCCCCCACCTCCACAGGCCATAGAGAGTTTTTGCAGCAGCAGACAGCCCGCAGCAACCTGTCGTAATTTTTGGTGGTAGGCACTTCCGCGGAGCCCACGGCAGCCAACTGTGGGCAGCTCACTGTGAGCCTGGCAGGCAGGCCAACCCACGATGTACTGGGCCCTTCCCCTCAACACAACTGGTACAGAGTCACCCAGAGTCTCTCTATTGCCAGGAGACTCTAAATTGCTGTGCAAGTGGCCTGCAAATTACAGTGGGCAGAGAGTCTTTTTTTTTCTTATTTCTTTTCTTTTTCTGTTTTTTATTTATTTATTTACATATTTTAGTTGTTTTGTGTTTTTAATTTTCTTTTTGTCTTCTTTTTTATTCCTCTCCCCTATTATTATTATTATTATTATTATTATTATTATTATTACCGTTTTCCCTTTTTCTTTTTATCCTTTTTTATTTTCTTTCTCTTTTCTCCTTTCTTTTCCTTTTACTTCTTTTTCTTTTGCCTGTTTTCTTTTTGTTGTTGTTGTTTCCTGGGTTTGTTTGTCTTGTTATTGCTTTGGTCACCGATTTTCCATCTTGAACTGCTGTTTTTGTCTCTTTTATATATTTTTGTTTCTCCTGTCTGATCGTTGTTTATCAAGTTTTTGTGGGGGTGTATTTGTCTTTTTGGTTTTGTTGGTTTTACCCTGCTTTGTTTTTGTTTTGTGAAGTGGACCAGGGCCTAGTACTGGTCCACAAGCTGAGACTGCACTGAATTTGTAGGAACCACTGACCACAGCCATTACCCACCTGTAACACCACCTCACCAACCTACAGCTGCATTGTCAGGGGCACTCCAGGAGCCTGGGTTACTGAACCCACCCCCACAAACTGTGGAAAAAGTTGTTTTTTTTTTTTTAGAACAGCGGATGGTCTGCAGAGCCTTGGGTTCATCTTCGTGGTGTTCAGTGAACCCAAACCTGCACCACAGACACTTGGGAGCAGCTCTTGAGAATTTGTGAGATTGAGGTGGAGGCTGGCTGTAGTGCCCTTGGGAGGCTGTACAAAGGGGTTACAGGTCAGATATTGGCATAAGATCTGGACCTGCATTCATGTCTTAAAAACCACCAATCATGTCTCGTAACTCACTTGAACTCCATTCTGCCCAGCTAGAGCCACCTCGCCGAGGGCACCATCAACACTGGGTCAAATAGCCAGAGACACGCTCCTAAAGAGCCTCTTTCAATAGTCGGACCTAATGGGCAACTGTAAGGTGGCAACAGGCCTAGGGGGCTCTGGACCTTTTGCTAAACTGCCTTAGTACCAATATTAGTGGCAGTCAGCCTCAATTCACAGAGACTAGCCCCACATGACTCCAGGTGCAGCACAGGCAGCAGCCAATGGTATACAGCTTTGAGACACCTACCAGATAGCCAACGGCCCAGTAACAGATGACTGAAACAGCCCTGAGTGGGAGCCCCATCCAAGAGAAACCAGAACCAATATACCCAGAGGCCAGTGATGGACCAAATCAGATTACTACCTGGTTGAACCTATAAATGGCACACTCAAAGGAAATTTTCTACAGGCACAAGAGCCTGCAGGGGCCAAGCCTCCTCTGATGGGGTCAACCTCTGCACAGCAGCTCACACACTGAGCAGAGCTAATTCTCCCAGTTAATCAGCCTGAGGGGCAATCCCACTCTCGGACAAGCCAAAAGCAATTAACAATCAACTACAACAGTGACACCTCTGGAACACACGGGACAGGAGAATTGGGAGACTGTGCAATCCGAATATAAAGGACATATACTACATAAGACTACCCAGCAATGACTGAGAGACATAGGTGATCTGCCTAATACATCAAAGCAATCACACAGCAACAGCCAGAATGAGGAAACAAACAAACATGTCCCAAATTAAAGATCAAAAGAAACCTCCAGAAAAAGAAACCTTTAGTTCATTTAGAAAAGGAACTAAATGAAGCAGAGCCACCCAACCTATCAGAGACAGGGTTTAGAACACTGATGATAAGAATGTTCAAGGAACTTAATGAGGACATAAAGAAGGATAGAGAAACCATAAAAAACAACCAGTTAGAACTAAAGAATGCAATAACTGAAATAAAGAACACAATTGAAGGAATCACCAGTAGATTTGATGGAGCAGAGGATCAGATCAGTGATTTAGAAAACAAGATAGCAGAAGTCACCCAATCAGAACAACAAAAAGAATAAAAAACAATGAAAATAATTTAAGAGACCTGTGGGACAACCTCAACCACAACAACATTCACGTGACAGGAATACCAGAAGGAGAAGAGAAGGAACAAGGGATTGAGAACATATTTGAAAAAATAATGACCGAAAACTTCCCCATCTTGTTGAAGGAAATCAACATACAAGCCCAGGAAGTGCAGAGAGTTCCAAACAAGATGAACCCAAACAGGCCCACACCAAGACATATTATAGTTAAAATAGCAAAGATTAAAGACATAGAGGGAATTCTAAAAGCAGCAGGAGAAAGACAGCGGGATACATACAAGGGAACTCCTATAAGACTATCAGCTGACTTTTCTACAGAAACTTTCCAGGCAAGAAGGGAGTGGCAGGAAATATTCAAAGTGATGAAAAACAAAGGCCTACAACCAAGATTGCTCTACCCAGCAATCTTACCCAGCAATTTTAAGGCTACCACTTAAAATTGAAAGAGAGATAAAGATCTTCTCAGAAAAGAATAAACTAAACGAATTCATTACCACCAAACCAGCATTGCAGGAAAAGTTAAAAAGGCTTTTTTAAACAGAAGAAAGGGGAAAACAAACTAACAAAAGAAGACCAGAAATACAAATAACAAAACGGCAATAAATATGTACGTATCAATAATCACTTTAAATGTGAATGAGCTAAATGCTCAAATCAAAAGACATAGAGTGGCTGAGTAGATAAAAAAAAAAGTTGTGCATATGCTTTTTACAAGAGACTCATATCAGATCAAAAGACACACACAGACTGAAAGTAAAGGGATGGAATAAGATATTCCACGCAAATGGAAACGAGAAAAAAGCTGTGGTAACAATACTTATTTTGAACAAAATAGGTTTAAAATGAAGACTACAATAAAAGAAAAAGAAGGGCACTACATAATCATAAAGGGATCGATCCAACAAGAGGACATAACCCTAGTAAACTTCTATGCACCCAACATAAGCACTCCTAAATACATAAAATGGTTTATGACTGACATAAAGTCAGAGATCAACAGTAGCAGTATCATAGTAGGGGACTTGAATACCCCATTGTCACCAATGGACAGATCCTCTACACAGAAAATCAACTCGGAAACAGTGGCCTTAATTGACACTTTAAACCAGTTGGATTTAACCGATATTTTTAGAGCATTTCACCCCAAAGCAGCAGAATATACATTCTTCTCAAGTGCAAATGGAACGTTTTCCAAGATAGACCACACGCTAGGCCACAAAACAAGTCTCAATAAATTTAAGAAGACTGCAATCATATCAAGCAACTTCTCTGACCACAATGCTATGAAACTAGAAATCAATTATAAGAAGAAATCTGGAAAACATACAAATACATGGAGGCTGAATAACATGTTACTAAATAGTGATTGGGTCAATAATGAGATCAAGGAAGAGATCACAGGATACCTTGAGACAAACAAAAATGAAAAGGGAACTACCCCAAATCTATCGGATGCAGCAAAAGCAGTCCTAAGAGGGAAATTAATAGCAATGCAGGCCTATCCCAAAAAAGCATAAAAATCTCAAATCAACAGGCTTTCTTTACACCTAAGAAAACTGGGAAAAGAACAGCAAAACAAGCCCAAAGGGAGTAAAAGGAAGGAAATAATAAAGATCAGAGCAGAAATGAATGAAATAGAGAAACCCCTCCCCCCAAAAAACACAGAAGATCAATGAAACCAAGAGCTGGTGTTTTGAAAAGATAAACAAAATTGACAAGCCCTTAGCCAGACTCACCAAGAAAAAGAGACAGAGGACCCAAATTAATAAAATCAGAAAGGAAAGAGAAGTGACAACAGATACCACAGAAATACAATGAGCCACTATATGCCAACCAATTAGACAATCTGGAAGAAGTGGATAAATTTCTAGAAGGATACAATCGTCCAAGACTAAATTATGAAGAAATAGAAACTCTGAACAGAACGATTACTACCAAAGAAATTGAATCAGTAATCAACAAGTTCCCAACAAGCAAAAGTACTGGACCAGATGGCCTCACAAGTGAATTTTATAAAACATTCAAAAAAGAATTAACACCTATTCTCCTCAAACTATTACAAAAAAATCCAGAAAGAGGGAAGGCTCCCAAGAAATTTTACAAGGCCACTATTACTCTGATCCCAAAACCAGACAAAGACGTTACAAAAAAAAAAAGAAAACTACAGGCCAATACCCTAATGAACATAGACGCAAAAATCCTCAACAAAATACTAGCAAACCAGATTTGGCAACTCATTAAAAAGATCATACACCATGATCAAGTGGGACTCATTCCTGCTATGAAAGGTTGGTTCAATATCTGCAAATCAGTTAACGTGATACACCATATTAACAAAATGAAAAATAAAAATCATATGATCATATCAATAGATGTAGAAAAAGTATTTGAAAAACCCAGCAGCCATTTATGATAAAAACTCTTAGCAAAGTGGGAATAGAAGGATCATATCTCAACATAATAAAGGCCATATATGATAAACCCACAGCTAACATCTTACTCAACGGGGAAAGGCTAAACCTTTGCCCTTAAGATCAGGAAAAAGACAAGGCTGCCTACTTTCACCACTTTTATTCAACATAGTTCTGGAAGGTCTAGCCACAGCAATCAGACAAGAAAAAGAAATGAAAGGCATCCAAATTAGAAAGGAGGAAGTAAAATTGTCTTTATATGCAGATGACATATACTATATAGAGAGAACCCCAAAGACTCCACCAAAAAACTATTAGAACTGATAAACAAATTTAGTAAAGTAGCAGTACACAAAATTAATATTCAGAAATCGTTTGCATTTGTATATACCAACAATAAACTACCAGAAGGAGAAATCAAGAAATCAATCTCATTTACCATTGCTTCAAAAACAATAAAATACCTAGGAATAAATTTAAGCAAAGAAGTAAAAGACCTGTATTGAGAAAATTATAAGACACTGAAAAGAGAAATCAAAGAAGATACAAATAAATGGAAACACATACCATGTTCATGGATAGGAAGAATTAATACAGTTAAAATGTCCATACTACCTATGGTAACATACAGATTCAAGGCAATTCCTATCAAACTATCAAGGACATTTTTCTCACAAATAGAACATGTAATCCTAAAATTTATATGGAACCATAAATGACCCTGAATAGCCACGGAAATCTTGAGACATAACAACAAAGTGGGTGGTATCATGCTAACCGATATCTAATCACACTACAAGGCTACAGTAATCAAAACAGTACAGTACTGGCATAAAAACAGACACATAGATCAATGGAACAGAACAGAGAGCTCAGAAACAAATCCATTCATATATGGCCATTTAATCTATGACAATGAAAGCTAGAATTTACATCGGGTAAAGACAGTCTACTTAATAAATGGTGCTAAGAAACTGAACTGACACATGCAAAAATAATCAAACTGGATCACCTCCTTAAACCATATACAAGAACAAATTCAAAATAGATTAAAAACTTAAATGTAAGACCTGAAAACATAAAACTCCTACACGAAAATATAGGGAGTAAATTTGCAGACTTTACTCTGAGTAATATTTTTAATGATATATCCCTTCAGGCAAGAGAAGTAAAAGAAAAAGTAAACATATGGGATTACATCAAACTTAAAAGCTTTTTCACAGCAAAGGAAACTATCAAAAAGGCAGCCTACTGAAAGGGAGAAGATAATTGTCAATGATACACCTGATAAGGGGTTAATATGAAAAATTTATAGGACACTCATTCAGCTCAACACACACACACACACAAAAGCAAGCAACCTAATTAAAAAATGGGCAGAGGACATGAAGAGACATTTCTCTAAAGAAGACATTCAGATGGCCAACAGACATATGAGAAAATGCTCAACCTCACTAATCACTAGAGAAATGCAAATAAAAACCGCAATGAGATACCACCTCACTCCAGTCAGAACGGCTATCATCAATAAACCAACAAACAACAAGTGCTGATGAGGTTGTGGAGAAAAGGGGACCCTGGTGTCCCACTGTTGGTGGGATTGCAGATTGGTGCAGCCA
The DNA here is from genome assembly GCF_964194185.1 of Rhinolophus hipposideros. Classification (NCBI taxonomy): domain Eukaryota; kingdom Metazoa; phylum Chordata; class Mammalia; order Chiroptera; family Rhinolophidae; genus Rhinolophus; species Rhinolophus hipposideros. The sequence continues at coordinate 72,479,791 of NC_138046.1, read as the reverse complement.
CGATGGAAATTAGTATGGAGGTATCTCAAAAAACTGGAAACGGAGCTACCATATGACCCAGCAATTCCACTCCTAGGTATCTATTCAGAGAAATCCAAGATGCTAATTCGAAAAAATATATGCACCCCTATGTTTATTGCAGTGCTATTTACAATAGCCAAAACTTGGAAACAACTGAAATGCCCATCAGTAGATGACTGGATTAAGAAACTGTGGTACATTTATACAATGGAGTATTACTCAGGTATAAAGAAGAATGAAATCTTACCATTTGCAACGATATGGATGGACCTAGAGAACATTATGCTAAATGAAACAAATCAGTCAGAGAAAGACAAGCACCATATGATCTCACTTATATGTGGAATCTAAATAACTGAATGAATGAGCAAACAGAAATAGTCTCAGAGATATAGAGGAAAATCCGATGGTTGCTATGAGGGAGGGGGTTGGGATGAGGAAGAAGGAGAAGGGATTAGACAGCATAAATTTGTAACTACAATATTGCCACAGGGATAGGAAAGACGGTTTGGGGAATATAATCAATAATGTTGTAAAGATTTTGTAGGGTTTCAGATAGGTACATGTCTTATTGGGGGATCACTTCATGGACAGTGTAGACGCTTGACCACTGTACTGTACATCTGAAGCTGAAGTTGAATAATATTGTATGTCAACTATAATTTAAAATATATAGTCACGGGCTATGGAATATAGCATAGGGAATAAAGTCAATGGAATTGTAATAGATATATATGATGTCAGAGGGGCAATAAATTGGGAGAGGGAGTTATCACTTTGTGAGGGGTGAAACGTCTGACTATTGCATTGTTTTGTACACCTGAAACTAATGGGGGGAAAAAGAAGTCAGATAGACAGGACTTAAGCCTAAACTTAATCTCTCCGACTTCAAAATCTTTGCTCCACCCACTATATATTGCTCATCTTGAGCTTATATTAATGGTATCTAAAATCCCACTTAAAATGGTGTAAGGAGGCAAGGAACAACCATATGGAATATTGATATCATTTTACCAATGAATAAATAATTTATTTTGCTATTATGTAGAAAGATATACAATACGATTGTTGGGTTAGTTAAGCATATTTGATTAATACAACAAACATTGACCTTAACGGTGAAACATTTTAATCATTCCCTTTTTACAGCTAGGAAAAAATAGAAGTACACCTGCTGTCACCACTTCTTTTCAGCATTGTTTTGGAGGTCCTAAGAAATGTAGTATGGCAAGAAAATAAATAAAAGTTATAAGGCTGAAAAGGAAGAAATAAGACTATTATTAGTCATAGATTATTTAAGTATCTACATAGAAAAAAAGAATCTATGGATCAATTGTTAATAAGAGAGTTTAGCAAGGTTGTTAGATATAAAATCAATATATAAAATTATTTTTATCTTATAGTTGAGCAGTAAAATTTAAAAAAGATATCTTGGAATAAATAAAAGATTGGCAAGACCTTTGAATTAGTCAGGGTAATGCTAGGCTATACAGTGGTGCCACATTATCCCTGAAATCTTCATGTTTTCACAACACAGATTTATTTCTTCCTCCAGTTACAGTTAATGTGAGTCAGGTGGCCTCTGTTACACTTTTCCTTCAAGAGATGACTCAGGATTTTTGGAAGATTCTGACTTGTGGCAATCCCCTCTGGAATAGGTGGCCTATTAGTCATGGAAGAGGGAGAAACGAATGAAGGAAGCAAACTGGCTCTTAACTGTCCAATCACCCTAACCCTATCTTCGATCCCTAACTGTTCAAACCCTAACTGTCCAATCACCCTAACCTATCTTCAAGGAAGGATGAGAAATGTAGAGCTCAACGTAGATATTTAGTGATAATTATCAGTTTCTGCTAAAAAGTATAAAATTATTGAAAAGCATAAGTAAAATGTAAATAAATTAAGCCATATAGTATGTTCATGGATCAGAAAGTGGGATAGAATTTGATGCAATTCCAATCAAAATCACAAAAACGATTTATGTGTATGTTCATATATGGAACTTGAGGAGCTGATTCTAAAATGTGTATGAAAAAACAAAGGGCCTAGAATAGTCAAGACAATTTTGAAGAAGAAATTGAGGTGAAGGGATAGGATCTAACAGGTATGAAAATGTTACAAAAAAAAACTGCACTGTACATGTGAAGCTGAACAATAATGAATGTCAACTACAATTTATGTATATATATATATATATGTATGTATGTATATATGTATATATATTGCTACAAGAAGTGGAGTACAGCATTAGGAATAGAGAGAGTGGAACTGTAATGGCTGTATGCGATGTCAGAGGGGTAGTAGATGGGGGAAGGGGGTCATCACATTGTGAGGGATATAAATGATAAATGTCTATTACATTGTTTTGTACACCTGAAACTAATAAAAAATGTTTTAAAAAGTTATAGTGATTAAAATAATGTGGTATCATTACAGGAATAAACAAAAACATCAATGAAATTAAAGAGTCCAGAATAGGAATTTAATATTTGATAATGACAGTTTTTCAAATTAGTATGAAAGGGATGAAGCAGTCAATAAATAGTATTAGAGCAATTGGCTATTCATATGTAAAAAGCTATAGTAGATTTCTATCTTACATAATGCCCTCAAATAAGTTTTAGGTGGATTAAAGAGCTAAACGTTAAAAAAAATTACAAAGGTAATATTTGAACAACACATAGGATTTATTTTCATAATATTGAATTGGGGAAGACTTTCCTAAACAAGATGCAAAGTCCAGAAGCCATAAAGGAAAATATTGAGTGGTTTGACAGCCTCAAAAGTTAAAATTTCTGGGTAACAAATCATCCAATTAACAATGTTAAATCTAGAGTGGGAAAAATATTTACAACATATATAACAAAGAACTAATATGCAGAATATAAAAAAAAACTCTTCAAATGATAATAATAGCAAGGGCATGGATTGGGAAACTATATAGGAGGTCATTCAAAATCACTAACAAATATATGCTCAGATGCATAAGGAATCAGGGAAATGCAAAGTATAACAATATGATAACATATTTTTTTGCCCATCAGATCATCAGACATTAAAAGAATAAAAAATATCCAGTATTAATGAGAATGTCAGTTGATAAAGCCTTTTGGAAATACCATTTGACAGCCTCTATCAAAATTTAAAATGTGCATGTTCTTTAACAGGAATTCAACTTCTAAGAAATCTATTCATCAGAAACATATATGTGGACAGACATATATGTATGAGATGTTCATTGAATCATTGCAATAACAATAGAACTGGAAATACCTAAATATTCATTAATAATGAACTTGCTTAAATATATTTCATACCATGGAACACTATGCAACAATTAAAAAGAGGGAAGCAAATTTTTATGCACTGGTATTTTATGATGTCTAAGATACCTTGTTTGTGAAAAAAGCCAGTTACAGAACTATGAGCCAATTTATGTTTTAAAAAAATAAAAATGATTCTATACCTCTATAATCAGCATGTCTGTGTGTGTTTGCCTAGAAAAATATCTGAAAGAACACAGCAAAACAAGTTTCACATTTGTAGAGAAGTGGTATTAGATGTGGTGAATATCTCAAAAAAGTAGAACATCTTTTTAAAGTATGAAGAAAAAAAGATCATTTATAAAATCACACAATTTAAAGGTAACTATTGTTACCATTTTGTGTGCACTCTTCTTGAGTTTGCATATACCTATGTATATGCACACAGACTTCTTTCTCTTTTTTTTCCCCACAAAATGGGATCATGCTATACATGCTGTCTTTGTAACTTGGCTTTTTTTGTTTAACCATATGTTGTGGATTTTCCCCATGACATTAATTGCCTGTTTATTTATTTAACAAACATTTATAGTGCTTCTAGGCACTTCCCTAAATACCTTGCTTATATATACATCTGAATTATTTTAATGTTCTTTTAAGACATTATTTTTATGGCTGCAGAAGCATTATCTTTTGTGCATGTAACATCAACATCGCTCTTTCAGAAAGATAGTTTGATGTCTGAAGGAGCAGTAGGGAAAAAGTGCCCAAAACTGTGACTGAATTGAAATATTTTTCAAAGAACTTTCTGTCCAGAGTTGGGGTTTTTACAGAAAATACCTGCAGAATGTTCTTTCAGTCTGGACTGCAACACGAACAGAGAAACAAGCCAACGATTCTTTCTACAAAATTTTATTTAAATATATTGCACGTTCTTGATACGCACCCAACTAGATGTTCTTACCACAAAGAGAATTGTTAGTGCAGTATTTATTGTTTGTTCAAGTTATGGCACAAGCAGTATGTTCTGTTCAAGTTCCCTTTGATCAGACCTCCTATGAAGGAAGCCGCTGTATCTGTTTGGATTTTCCTTGTCAAGTCCTAAGTCTCAATTACCTTAGAGATTTACAGTATTTCTAAGAAGTTTCCATTTCAGCCTGTGATGCACCTATCACCATTGGAATGTAGTCCAAAAGTTTGTAAATAAAGATAGTGCTGGAATTCATAACAACTGCTTTTTCAACAACAAAAGCTTGAATTTCACATGTCTCCTGAATTTCCTGGGTCTCAAGACTAAGTTTCAGGTATTTAAAACAGTTTCTTTGATAAAGTGTAACTTGGAGAGTATGCTGTGCTGTTTATTTTGGGATTGAATCTGAATAGTTAGATTTAATTGTCTCTTTTAATGGAATCGTAATGGAATAATCATGATGGAATCCCTTTTCAACTTGTAGGTTAAACTATCTAAAACCATTAACACCTGGTAATAAGAGGTACTGTGGTCTGATTAAAGGGTACTACTAGAAAATATATGTCCAAGTTTACTAAAGATTCTCTAGCACATCTGCTGTTGCAGTCACAGTGAAGAGAACAGTGATCTGACAATTAGGAAACCTGGGTCTTAATGCTGGCTCTGTCTTTAATCATGCAACAGTAATGCTAACTTTAGTGAGTGCTTTTCTATGTGCCAGTCACTTCACTGAGTGTTTCACATGGATTTTCTCACATTCATTCTTACAAAACTCCTATGGACTAGGTACTATCATTATTCCCATTTAATAAACAAGGAAATGGATAACTGAGAGGCTGAAATAACTTGCCAAGAGCCAGTTAACAAGTCAAGGAACCAGGATTCAAATCTGGGTCCCTCTAACTTCAAACCCACACTCGTAAACATAGTCCTGTGCTGCATAACGGGGTTTTGGTTAGTAATGGACCGCATATACAACAGAGGTCCCATAAGTTTATAACGGAGGTGAAAAATTCCTATCACCTGTTGACAATGTAGCTATGGTAATGTCATAGCACAGCACATTACTCACATGTTTGTGGTGAGGCTGGTGTAAACAAACCTACTGTGCTGCTAACTGTATAAAAGTATAGCACATACAATTCTGTATGGCACATATTACTGGATAATATTAGTAAACGTCTATGTTACTGGTTTATATATTTACTATATTTTATTATTATTTTAGAGGGTACTCTTTCTACTTATAAAAAAGTTGTAAAACGGTATTCCATGTGAAGCTGGTAGCAGCCTCATATGTCTCGTGTTTACCGCGTCTCTTGATTGCATCATATCTCTTGTGCTTAATTTACTCTCATGTTGTTTTATAAATTTATTGTAGCTTAAGTGCACAATGTTTATAAAGTCTACAGTAGTGCACAGTCATGTCCGAGGCCTTCACATTCACTTACCACGCACTGACTCACCCAGAGCAATTTTCATTCATGATAAATGCCCTATAAGATGCACCATTTTTATATTTTATACTGTATTTTACTGTGCCTTTCTATCATTAGATATGTTTAGATACACAAATACTTACCATTGTGTTATAATTGCTTACAGCATTCAGTACAGTGACATGCTGTACAGGCTGGTAGCCTAGGAGCAATAGGCTAGACCATAGAGTCTAGGTGTGTAGTAGGCTATTTCATGCAGGTGTGTATAAACGCACTCTGTGATGTTTGCATAACAATGAAATTGCTTAATGACACATTTCTCAATGTATCCATGTCGTTAAGTGATACATGCCTGTACTAAACTGTCCTGCATTTCTAGCTTTAAGAATTTTGGACAAGTTACTTCCTCTCTCAGCTTCAGTTTCTCCATATACAAAATCAGGAGACTGGACTACAAGTAAACGGTCTCTTAAGCTTTCCTCCATCTTTCATTTTAGTCATTGTTTCTTTGTTCTATTATAACATAATCTGGCTTCATCCTGTGTTATTGACTTTGTATATTAGAGATGTTCAGAAATCTTTTTTCTGAATAAATATTTTGCATATATATTCTTTATATATATATATATATATATATATATATATATATATATATATATATAAAGAAAACAGTTGCTATCTATCTATCTATCTATCTATCTATCTATCTATCTATCTATCTATATATATATATATATGCGCCAGGCACTTGTGAAAGAGTATAATTTAGAAAGAGTATAATTCTCCTTAGGGGTATACTACTTCTCCTTAGGGGTATACTACTGAATAGAGCTGAAATGGGGTTGGGGTGGACTGGATGGCTCTCTATCTAGGCCCTGCTATATCCTGCCAAGGTGCTCCTGCTGCTATACCCACATACTACTGACCACCCAGAGTGAAGGAGACAAAAGAAGGGATGTGATGGGAACAGCAGAAGCTACCCCAACACCCCACCAAGAAAGGCTATTTGGGGTCCTATGGCATGAGAGATAGGTTTGGGATCCCACTTTTGGCTCTACTGAGCCCCCCTCAATCCTAATTATAAGTATATATTGAATACTCATGATATTTCACATTTCCAGAGGATATTATTCCCTTTTCCATTTCTGAGTTAGGCTTACACAGATATTCTTTGCAGGTTTTACAAAAGAAGATAAACATTTATAAGGCCCAGACCACATTGTGAATGTCATGATTTTGCAATGTATCCTTAGACATCTAAGAAAAACCAAAAACAAATACCTACCCACCACAAAACCTTTCAGTTAAGAAGATTGTGGGGGAAACCAGACCTTTGGTGATGAGTACACAGTAGTGTATATAGATGTTGAATTATAATCTTGTACACCTGAATATTATATAATGTTATAAACCAATGTTACCTCAATTTTTAAAAACTTACTTAAAAAAAAAAAGCTTGTGGCCTGTAGCATTAATGAAAAATATGAATCAAGTGTAAAAGGGTATTTTTCAATGGCAATTTTTCATAGACTTATTGGGGGCAATCTGATAGATAGATGGGTTCTATTCTTAGGAGGGCACTATTCTCACAAAATAACATTCACTTTAAGTTCAACACACTTTATGCCACAGATGTATTCCTGTAAAGTTTTCCTGATACTGGACTTTTGTTGATCCATATCTTCTTTACTTTCGGTCATTTTAGAATGGCTTTCTTTTCATTTTCATCTTCATTTGGCAGTGGTTCTACTGTAGCTCACCTATCGCTCTCTCTCTAGAAATTAATAGTGTATGCAGCAACATGTACCACCTTGGAACTCCTAGGAACTCCTAGTTAAAAGAAGCCTGAATTGTTTGGTAAAGCAAAGAACCACTCTGTAATGGGCATAGTCACCCTCCAAAATGTGCTTTATAAATCTAGATCTTCTTATAGAATGGTCTCTTAAAACATGTGCCTGAAAATGGATTAGCATCTCAAATCTAGCAGTCAAGTTATTTCCAAAAGATCTAAAAGACAAATGATGTGCAAGATTCAGCTTATCTGTCCCCACAATTTTAAAATCCAGATTTAGAAAATGAATGGCACTTCCTGTATGCAAATTTTTCCAGTCATAATAAAGATTAATAGAGAGAAATTTTAAGTTCTGCAAAAATCTTTTTGTTACTATTGCATAAGCTCAACCACAGGAAACCACTTTCTGGTACACTGCCCATTTCTGATTTCAAAATTCTAAGCTCCTTAGGGTATAGAACTTAGGGTATATCTTAAGCTTTGTACACTTACCTATCTGTACAACTATTTTAAATGTTTAAACATTATGCTAATAGTTTCCATACCAAACAAAGGTGGATTTCTGCAAAACCTTAGACAATATTTGAACTTAAGAGCAAGCATTTTAAGAGTCTTATTCCAGAGCATTATTTTGCAAACATATTTCAAAAACAAATCAAAAAGCACTCAGATCATGTGTACCAAAGGTACTAGGTTTAAGTACCCGAACTATAATTGACTTCCACTGTAACAAAAGTTGCTTTTTACAGTACATCCTTGTTAGATGGATACTGCCTCTCCTATGGTTTTCCTCAGACTATTTTGACAATGGTATATTAGAAATCACTGATATAATTTTCTGTCAAAGTTCTTCCCGAGTGTGGATAATACTTGCTTTCTTCCTGGTTTTACTCTCCCTTCTGTATGGAGCTTTGGAACTGATTATTTTATGGCATTTCCTAATCAGTAAAAATCTGAATCCACACAGTACACAAATGCATTCACAAACGTATACACAGAAGTGGTTTGGGAGCTTCTAATGAAATTTGCCAGACACGTTTATTTAGTTAAAACTTTGTTTGCATGTATCAAAAATCGACACACATTTCCTGAATATCAAAAGAAATCTGATTACAAGGAGACAGGAGTGTCTCAAAAAATCCAAGGACAGGAATGATACCTGGAAGGACCGGATCTTGGAATTAGAAAGCTCGCAGAAACCAATTCTAGGTTGACCTGGCAGTCTGTGTCTCATCACTGCTTCTTTCTTTGCAAACTAACTTTGCTCCCCTGGCCACATGGTGGAAAACAGGGCTGCCCTATAGCTAAAGAGATTTTGTATTGTGGGTTACCCACTAAGAAAGTCACTCTTTGAGTCCCAATGTCAAAGGGGTCAGAAACCTGTCCCCACAGAGCGAAACTACTGTGGCCAGAGGAGCAGGGTTATGCAGGACATGTATGGTTGTAAGCCAAGTGTGAGGTGCTGGATAAGCAGGGGTGAACACCAGGATCCTTGCCCTCAAGTTACTCACTATCTAGGAGTAAAACAGAAAACTTGTATGTTTGTACCACATCTTCTTTATCCATTTATCTGTCGATGGACACCTAGGTGGCTTCCATATCTTGGCTATTGTAAATGATGCTGCGATGAACATAGGGCTGCATATTTTACTTATATGTGGAAACTAAACAAAAGAACAAAAAAAAAAAAACAGACATAGAAACAGAGACCAAAGGGATGGTTGCCAGAGGGTAAGAAGATGGGTGAAAAAGGTGAAGGGGAATATACTCAATAATATTGTGACAAGTTTACATGGTGACAGCCTATTAGTACAATTAGTGGGGTGATCACATTGTAAGGCAGAAAAATATCGAATCACTATACTGTACACCTGAAACTAATATGACTAATATTGTATACCAATTACGCTTAATGAAAAATACAGAAAACTTGGAATCCAATGAGATAAGGACTTTATGAATAGTACTGTGGAAGACACAGAGGCAAAAGCAACTTTGCCTAGAAGACATGCCAAAGCGTTAGCAGTTGAAGTAACATTAGGCTGGGTTTTAAAAGCAGAATAGAAGTTTGTCAGGAGAAAAAGTATATGGTGGTAGCAGTGAGAGGTGAGAGCATTCCTGGGGGGAAAAAAGGTATACGCAGTGGGCCAAGGTGTTTCAAGATACACAGAAGTTCACTGTGATTGCAGAATAGCATGTGAGGTGGGGAGGGAAGTAAAATGATAGGAGATGAAGCCAAAGAGGAACATTTTGGGTTTAGTGGGTGTGGTCTCATGTGCTATGCTAAAGAGAACAGATTATATTAAATATGGAAAGATTTTGGAGAGAAGTGATATGATCAGGCTTTACTTTGTATTTATTTTTTAGGTCAAACTCTGCCACTAGTAGGACAGGCAGATACAGCTCATTATGATGAGAAAGAAAGAATATAATCTTATTACTAGTAGCTCACAAATATGTTTCAGTGTATATTGAATTCAGAGAAGCAATCCAAGGTCTGTGTGACCTTGGATGTGTCATTTTATCTCTGTGCTTCAGTTTCCTCATCAAGTTCCTCATTTGTAAAATGTAGAATAATACACACAGGTTGTTTTGAGGTTAAAAGTGTTAATATACTAGTGCCTCGTACACAGTAGACACTGCAAATGTTACCTGTCATTTCCTTTTCTACCCTCTGCCCTGACCTCAGGGTACCAAGCTACATCCTGTCACGGGCACATTTGGTGCAGACTGGGCATGCCCACTCAAAGGCTTCACTGTCGCTTAACTTTGGCGTTACGCTAAATGGCTCCTTTCTCAAGATCTGTAAGCATGAGAAGCAATCCATGCAGTGGTCTCTACTTCAATAGGTGACTGGAATCCAATGGGGAGCCTATTGTCAGGAAGACTAATTGTAGTAATTAACCTTGAAGAAAATGAGAAAAGTGGTTATGGGAATAGAGAGGAGCAGGCTGTGAATAGGAAGATATTTCTGAGACAAAATCAATACAATTTTGTGCCCAGTTGAACGTCAGAGTTGAGGAAGAGTGAGGAGTTGTAATTTAACATGTATGGAAGCAAGATGAGTATATCTTTTGATTCCACTGTATCAATTACTTCCATTAAAAATAACTTGTCCACATTTCAGTTGACTTATTCATTTGTTTTATCAGTAGCTCTAGTTTGATAAAAACAACTGGCGTGATGTTCACTCAGCAATAGCCCTCGAAAAACAGGAGATCTACTGCCCCATCAGCATCAATTGTTGAGAGCAACAGTTGATAACAGTTACACTATATTTTTAAAACAGGAAAAGGTTGGATATTAGGTGTGGATTGTTGGGGCACGTTATATTGTACAATACATACTTTCAATTTTGTTTCTTAAAAAGAAATATATTCAACAGATTCCCATGGAATAGCAGTCACAAAGCCAAAAATGTATACAGGTACCAGGGGGGTTTCATGTTGTAAACTAGTAGAAGTCTCCATGTTGCAACATCTAAAAAAATGCCTAGATAATTTTAGAGGTTAAAAACCATTAACAAAGTTTTATTGTTGATATTTGTTTAATCAACAAAGTACATAATAAAGTAGGTTATCTAAGTGGCAACAATATAAATTTTCCCACTTCATGAGACTCAATAATGCTATTTCCATTTTTCTCATTTTTAATTAAAGAGAGATAGAGATAGAAATGAGAAAGGGAGGGACAGAGGGAAAGAGGGACAGATGGAGGGAAGAAAGGAAGAAGGAGGAGGAGAAGGAGATGGGGAGAGAGACAGAGACAGAGACAGAGACAGAGACAGAGAGACTCTGTAAACATGTTATTTATTCTGAACTTGCCCTTCTGCTAAAGAAGCTGCTCAGCAAGGCTCTTTCTCTGTGACTCTAGAAGCCATTGGCCAAAGGAAATAATTTAAATATGTGATTTTTATAGCCCATTGTTTCAAAACATTGGAAAACAAAATATACAGGACAGGACTGAATCCTGTAAGTCCTCCTTTTCAGAACTAGGGAGAGTAGTCATGTTGTAAAGTAAGACAGCATCTATAGGTACTTAATTATTATTAATCAGTAGGCTTTTATCAGTCATTTAAAAAATTTACTATGTAAACTTTCAAACACAAAAATATAAAATAGAAACAGCCTCCCATATAGCATAACCTAGATTTAACCATTGTTAACATTTTGTTATATTTACTTCCTGTATTTTAAAAAGAAATCTCTAACAGATAAATGCCTTTAAAAATTAACCTTATCACACCCAACAGTTAAAATTAATTCCTTAATATCAGCTAACACCCAGGGAATGGTCAATCCTCTGATTGTCTGAAAATGATTTCTTGTTTTTTGGGTTTTTTTTTTGGGGGGGTATAGAATTCGCATTCACTTCTACTTTTCATTTATTTATTTATATTTTTCTATTAGTTTCAGGTGCACAAGACAAAGTTATACTTAGATGTTTATCATTTATATCCCTCACACTGTGTGAACTCCCCTCTCCCCATCCACTATTCCTCTGACATCGCACAGAGCCATTACATTTCCACTGTCTCTATTCCTAATGCTGTACTCCGCTTCTTGTAAGTATATACATACATATATATATATATATATATATATATATATATATACACATATATATACATATATACACACACATATATACATATATATACATATATACATACATATATACATGTATATATATAATTATAGTTGGCATTCATTATTGTTCAGCTTCAGCTTCAGGTGTACAGTGCAGTGATCAGACATATACATCATCCCTGAGGTGGTCTCCCTAATGGGACACGTGTCCATCGGATACCCTACAAAATCTTTACAACATTATTGATTACATTCCCCAACTTAGTTTTCAAAACCCCATGGCCATCTTGTGGTTATTGAATGTTTTATAGTCCCCTCACCTTCCCCCTTATCCCCAACCCCCCTCCCATCTAGCAACCCTCAGTTTTTCCTCTATGTCTCCAAAACTGTTTCTGATTAGTTCATTCACTTATTCTTTTCTTTAGATTCCACATATAAGTGACATCATATGGTACTTGTCTTTCTCTGTCTGAGTTATTTCACTTAACATAATGTTCTCTAGGTCCATCCATGTTGTTGCAAATGGTAAGATTTCTTTCTTCTTTATGGCTGTGTAATACTCCATTGTATAAATGTACCACAGTTTCTTAATCCAGTCGTCTACTGATGGGCATTTCGGTTGTTTCCATGTCTTGGCTATTGTGTATATAGTGCTGCAATAAACGTAGGAGTAGATAAAGATTTTTGAATTAGAGTTTTTGATTTCTCCAGATAGATACCTAAGAGTGGAATTACTGGATCATAGGGTAGTTCCATTTTCAGATTTTTGAGATACCTCCATACTGTTTTCCATAGTGGCTGCACCAATCTGCAATCCCACCAACAGTGCACAAGCGTTCCCTTTTCTCCACATCCGTGCCAGCACTTGTTTGTTGATTTATTGATGATAACCATGTTGACTAGGGTGAGGTGGTATCTCATTGTGGTTTTTATTTGCATTTCTCTCATGGTTAGTGAGGTTGAGCATTTCTCCATATGTCTGTTTGCCACCTATATACTCTTTTTAGAAAAATGTCTCAAGTCCTCTGCCCATTTTTTAATTGGTTGTTTGTTTTTTGGGAGTTGAGTGAGTTTTTAATAAATTTGTGATATTAACCCCCTAATCAGATACATCATTGGCAAACATCTTTTCCCATTCAGTAGGATCCCTTTTTGTTTCATTGATAATTTCATTTGCTGTTTGATATAATCCCACATGTTTATTTTTTCTCTTACTTTCCTCATGCGAGGGGATATATCAGTAAAAATCTTGCTCCGGGTAATGTCTGTGAAGTTTCTTCCTATATTTTCTTCTAGGAATTTTATGGTTTCAGATCTTACATTTAAGTCTTTAAGCCATTTTGAATTTATTTTTGTTGTAAGGAGGTGGTCCAGCTTCATTATCTTGCATGTGTCTGTCCAGGTTTCCCAGCACCATTTATTCCCGACCACACAACACCCAAAAACTTGATGGATAAGCCAGGGCTGTGCGTTAGCCTCACAATGTATGCTGTCTCCGCAGGGCGAGGGCTCCAAGTCCTCCCCAACCTGGGGGTGAGGGACGACCTTGACCTCACCCACATCTTCCACCAAGGACTCAGCAAGCATTTCGTCCTGGGACTATAAGTCCCGCACCTGGGCTGCCTCACCAAGCACCTCCCAGCCCACAGGGCTGTAATGACCTTTGCTTTCTCCAGCCTATACTGGTCAGAGAACCGTCCATGTCCTCCCACCCCTCCATGGGAGTCCAACTCCTGAGAACAGTGGCCACCGGCACCAGACACTGTGGGGGCCATATGTCCTCCTGCCCAGAGTCAGACGCCATTCCTACCTGGACAGAATACTGCTCGACACACCAGGCATCCAATTGGGTGGAGGCCTCAGAGTAAGATGTCCACAACTCTAGGAGCCCACGGCAGCAGCAGATTACCAAAAGGAAGGTGACACCCGCCACGGCCAACAGGGTGGCGTGCCATCCGGAGGCTAGAGAGGACCACCAATTCACCGAGGGATCACATTTCTCCCAGACAGATTGCATTTCCTACTCCCGGCGCGGCTCCTCACGGGTTTCCTGAGACTGAGCACAAACTGCTCCACTGCCCTTTGGAGAGCTTTGGCCAGCACCATACCCTGCTCCCGAAACTGAGCTTTCATACGTATAAACTGCTCCATTACCCCTTTGGGGACTCTGGCCAACACCGCACCCTGCTCGTTGTGCCATGTGTCATGCGGGGACTCAGCCCCTGCTCCCCGCACCAGAACACAGGATATGGTGAGGCCAAAAAGGAACACCAACAAAGCCATGGATATGGGAGTCATACCACTCACTGTAGTCTCACTGGCAGCTGGGTTGGAGACACAGGAAGCAGGAGCCACAGGATCCTCAATCCGCCATCAGCTTCTCTGCCAACCTGCCAACTAACCAACCAATGTAAGCACGGCAGCTGTATCAGTGGCCAATGGCCAACCGGTAACAGCTAACGGCCAACTAGTCACAGCTGATGATCATCGACTACCTGAGCCAGCACCTTTCCAAGCGAGGCCGAGAGCCCAGAAATTGCTTTCTGGGACTTCGTCCCCGCAGCTCTTCTATCCCTACTGTCTATAAATTGGCAGTTAGATATGGAGGCTTGATTATATTCAAGTTGAACATGGTGTTTGTTTGTTTTTTGGCAAGAATTTTTCCGAGTTAATGCTGTGTTCTTCCTATTACAACACAGGAGGCTTAGGACATCTGATTTTCTACTTGTAATGATTGTAAGATTGATTAGTAGGTTCAGGTGATGTCTGCATCAACCTTTCAACTAAAGGTTTTAGCAGCCATTGATAACCATTGCCTAGGTCCATTACTGTATTGGGTTTACAAAAGAGATTTTTGGAATTCTATCATTTTTCATGCATTTATTGTGATTCTTGTATAAAAACTTTCCTTCGACAACATTTGGATACCTCGAATAACAGTTTTTACAGAAAAGGTAGGATATTTGCTTCTTTGTATTAGTTTCTAGAATAAAGGGTTGATACCCTAGCAATCTTCATGTCTGGTCAACAAAGTTTGTTTGCTCTTTTGGAGTATCATTACGAACTCTTGATTCTGAAATGGTTTCATCAATGACCAACGGGAGCCCCTTTGAGTTGCTTATGATGTCCTTTGGACATGACACTAACTTTACCAGCTTCCTAGCTAGCAAATACATACTTTTGAGAATGAGAAAAATGCATCTTGAGTTTCTACTGACATCTAATTAAAATTAAACATCACAGGGTTTTTGCTTATCTTTGCTTTATCTTTTTCTTATTCTGTCACCAAGCCCGCTGAATAAAGTTTAAATTTATTTGTGCTGTGTACCCACTTCAACCCCTTAGAATGTATAGATACTGTGCTTTAGTTACCTAAAATAATTCTTGTCCATATGGTTATGCCAACACTCAATATATAATTATCTTCAATGGTTTTAGTTTGTTTTAACATTTTAGGGATTGTTTTTGGTTTCAAGTTAAAACTATAAAACAAGGTACATTCGAAGAGGCCTAGCTTCCATTCCTGTGCCATTCCTGTGCCCTGCCTCTTCCTTTTCCCAATAGGTAACCATTTCAATATGTATGTTTAATACCCCTCCCCTTCTTACACAAAATGCAGATATTATATACACTTTTGTGTATAGGGTGCCTGGATCCCTTAATAATATGTTCTGGAGATCACATTAGAAAAGTATATATTTTCCTAATTCAATTTAACAGCTGCACAGTATTCCATTCTAATGGATGTATCATGGTTGATCTAACTAGTCACCTGTCATATCTTAATCGCACTTTATAAAAACATTAATGTAATCCAATGTCTGAAATCACTATTTTTGGTGGTCTCACATGCCACATAGGAATTTGGTTGGATTACTAAAGATATATTTTTCGTGAGATAATAAATACTTGCTACTTATAAAAATTCTTAAAAAAATATGTAGAATTAGAAATACTTTTATTTTCCCTCCCACCAATCGCAATCTCTTTCCAATGTAACCAGTACGTTTAGTGTATAAACTTCCCAAACTTTTCCTCTGATATCTATATCTATATATCTATATCTATATCTATATATCTATATATATATATATAGTATACATATATACATATATAATACATATAGGGTTTTGTTTTGATTTTTACATAATTCATTTAGTATACTTATTCTGTGACTTGATTTTTAAAGATGTGTTGGAGATGTACCACATATAGATACACCTCACTCTTTTTTTGCAGCTGCCTAGTATTCAATACTATAGAATGCATGCATTAACAATTTAAGCCAGTCTCCTTTTAATGAACATTTATTTCCAAAATTAAAAAAAGCTACAGTAAGCAACCATGTATTTTTAGGTACATGTACAAAACTTTCCACAAGCTGTTTTTTAGAAGTGGAACTGCTTGGTCAAAAGGTATGTATTTAGGATTTAGATAGGTAATTACCAAATTACCCTTCAAAAAGACTATAACCAAATTATACTCATGTGCATAATGTATGAGAGTGTCTTTTCCTCTACACTCACCACTCTGTATATTATCCATCCTTTACTTTCTTCCAACTTGATGAGCAAAATATATCTCCTGGTTTAGTCTGCTTGGAGACTGGGCATTATTGCATAGCTTTAAAATGTTCCGTATTTCCAGAACTGTTAGGATGCTGACATTAAATTTTTGATTTCCACTGAATTCTAGGCAGAATTACTTTACTTGTTTAAAGATAAGAGAAAAATGTTATGTTTGTAAGATGAAATAGAGTAATAGTACTAATATAGATTAGAAATGGGAATAGAACATTAAGAGCTAGTATTTCACCTTTTCTAGCTCTACACATAAATCCTCTGCTCAATTGATATAGTCTTGCTATTTTTTCTACACATGAATATCATGAATAGAACAATTCACTAATGCTTCTTGATCAGCAAGTGTCCATCTCTAAAAAATCTCTCATTTAAGGGTCAACTGTCTCATTGATAGGATTGACACATGCAAGTCCTATTAACATTAATAGGAGTTACCAGCACAAATCCCCCTGCAGTGACAGGCTCAATGACCCTACAGTCTACTAGAATCCAAGTTCTGATGATTACCTGTCAAATGGTCCTAAGAGTCATCCACACCAGGAAGAGCAGATGTGGTAACTTGTAAGGGAGGGGCATCTCACTGCAGCCTTACAGCTAAACTGTATTAATGGAAAGAAAAGTCTTCAAAATGTGACCTGGAATGCTAAGTGTTAAACCACCTTACTGGTGTTTTAAAAAAGCCACAATTAAAGAGGGGAATTCAAACATATCAAAGCATTTGTTTCTTTTTTTTTTTAAAGTGTGATTACTGTATGAGCTCCAAGATTCTTGAAATACAGCTGCTTGTTTAAAAATTCAATTAACCTTATCTTTGTCAAACTTGACTTATTAATAATCTTACAGATAAACTGCCAGTTTTGAAAGAGTCCTGTTATTTTTTAAATGTGTTCTGTGTGAGAAGCTTTAGAAACTACTTGGAATTGACAGGAGATGTCACTCTGCTTCCATTATTTGATTCAAGAACAAATCATAGTTCAATGAATGGTTTCTACGTAAAAAGAACATCAGCAGTCTCTCTTGTCTGTTGCAAGTAAGCTGTTGGGGACTCAACCACAACAGAGAAAAACATTTCAGGTTTTCACTCACCAAGTAAGTATGAGAAACTTCAGATTCTCATACACCAAGTGAAATGTAAAAACAGTTTGTAGGCAATCAACATACCATAAAGCCACAGCCTATGCCTCATAGCACTGATTTCAAACAGAATGAGATCTGATGCTGGCATCTAGAACAGTTCACTAAGTAAAGCATACCCACGTGTTACTTGATTACCTTTCCCACAAACCTGACACGGTCGACAGATGCCTAGAAACAAAATCAATTACACAGCTGGACAATTATTTAAATAATAAACTGATACTAACAAATAAATCAGTTCCAAGACAATCTTTAATTTCTTGGCACATATACAAAACTTGAACATTAAAAAATAGCATAGCATGTCTAAAAGGCATTTAAAACACTTTATTTCCTCTGAAAACTTACTGCTACAGTGTGCAAATTATGAATAATCATATATTCATGCTTTGTGAAATACATATAAGAAAATTAACTGAGAGTAGAGAGATAAATTATTCAATACCTATAGCAGTAAATAACTTATTTGTTAAGAAAATTGTTTAATTCCTGTTTTAAAGAATCATTACAATTGAGCAATCCAATTTCAACAAAATTTTTTGAGGTCGTAAGGCCTTAGGACAAAGGGCCACCCTCTTAAGAACTGTAGTTGTGATAGAAGTTAATCATTAGCATGGCCATTATTTTAGACAAAGGCTGCCAATCTCAGAAACTACCATTCTAGAAGTTGACCATTACTGTGGCCATTTTACTATGGGCAACTAAGTATCATAGGAGATGAGGAAAACTGTAACTTAGTTTCCTATAGAAAAAATATACAAGTTTATTTTATGTATATGTCTTTTTCTGGGCAGGCATACCAACTAAAGAAAAATACATTAGCAACATAGGGTTAATAACTGGTTTTCAGATTGATCACTGAACTGGATGGTATTATCATTTTTGCTTAATAAGAACCATGCATAGATAACTAAGCATTTTAAACACATGAATCAAAATTCTTTGATAATAGCAGTTTTTAAAATTTCTAATTAGCTACTGAAATTTCTGCATCACGTACAACATATTAATTTTATTTATATGACTTCAGGCTTACGGTTTCACAACATAACCAAAAGATTTGACTTAAAACTATGAAAACAAATATTTATTTGCAGTAATTAAGATAGCTGAAAAGAAAGCACTTAGAACAATTTCTATTACATTTTGAGGCAACAGGAAATATCTAAAGTTCTCTAACAGTTGTGTACTATCTTAATCATCACTAATCATATTCAGGAGCTTTTAAACATTTCAACAGTATTTAATAAATAACCTGGAAGAGAAATTCTGATGCTGGTCAATAGTTGAAATAGGGTACAGTATGGGCTTGGTCACGAGACTAGAGTATCTCTTTCATTGCTCTACATACAGATAGCTGTAATAAAGCTATCAGAATTTTTCTAGTTATTCTGGGCCCACCCGGATTAGCTGTTTACATAAATGTGCATGCTGCATTGAAGAGGCCTTAAGTCTAAGACTATAACAAAGTACACTATCTTAATCGGTGCAACTTACTGCAATTGTATTCTGACTTAATACTCTCATATAGTGGAACCTATTATATTGCTGGTAGTGAGGGGCAGGGTCACTACCCAGTGTTTATAGCTATGTATTGTGCATTCAGTGCATGCTACAGCTGGGATTCGGAAAACATAATTTGACTGAAAAAAGATCTGAATCCATATAACAAAGGTTATAATGAAATTCTACTGTCCCTGATTCATATAATGTTATAAAAGGGGAAGGGGAAAGAAGGAACTGAAGAGATAGGGGAGGGGCTGTGCCGTGAGCAGAGGGGTTAAGAGTAGTCTGAAAGGCTGGGGAGGTTTTCCTAGCATCTGGATTCAGCTACACCTGCAGGAGGCCGGAAAGGTGAGGCAGGGGGTACACTCCTTGGGTCTTTCCCACGAGTCTGTGACCTGACAGATCTTCCCAGAAATCTGGAGAGGTGAGAGCCTCATGCAGCTGAGGTGTATAAGAACTATGTGCTTTCTACTGTAGCCACAGCTCTCTGGTCAGCAATACAGGCCAGACTGCACAACAATACACGTTTGATATATTTATGTAATGAAATAAGTTGTTAAATCCAAACTATTGCTGAAAACAAGTGAACTATCAGAGCATATGGAAAAACTTTCAATGTAGTCATTGTCACTGTAACTAGATTTGCTGCCTATGTATAGCCCTGTAGTTTATATTAAGTGCATACTATGGTTTAGCAATTGTCATATTCTATTTAGTCCTTGGTGGTTTCAGGTTTAGCTACCGGAAAAGAAATATGAAGAATTTGCAGTGTTTTCCTTATTAAGATTCAAAACCAAAATTCCACGTTACTATGTTTACTGGTGTATAAGACTATAAAATACTAATACAGGAAATATAATTTTATTTTAAAAGCTTAATACAGTAAAAACACTATGATCTACTGTGTTGGGGGAGTTAACAGCAGTTATTTGCTGCATGAGATTTTTGATAGTCACTTCCAAGTCAATGGGAAAATTTTGAAACAACCTGTCTTCCAGAAAAAACATTTTAAAGATGGCACTGCATTTATCTTCAAAATCATTCTCATAAAATAGGCAGGGTATTCCTATATCCATCTTACATACGGCGAAATGGAGGCCCAGAAATTACATGATTTGCCTCATATTATCCATTAGCATAGCCAGGACTAAATGAGCTCTATAGACACTTGCGCTGGTGCTCCAGTTACTTGACCAGACAAAATTTCCAAATACCAATGGGTCTATCCAAATCTTTCCTTCAATTTCTTCAGTGTTGAGTTTTCCTAGTGTATAAATCATACATATCACTACTAACACTAAAAAAACTGAGTAATGGGCTCATGATTTCTTTCTTAAAAATGTCTACTTTAATTATTAGCATTTTAATACTTCTTTAGAAAACAAAACAAACCTCTATGCCACAAAAGCTCTTGCTAGATCACGATACTTTAGTTTTTCTCGACTTCATTTACATGTTTTCGTAATTTGTGTCATGATGCTCATACCCTTAAATAAAATATAATTCAAATAGTCAAAGGAAAGAAGCGAGCTGATTCTGAAGATGTGGCTTTCAAAGAAAGACACAAAGGGGAAGCAAAAGCTGCCATAAAAGCACAGAATTATTAATAATGCGTAGGATCACCTTTATCTCCAAAGCTATATTCCTGGGAATCAATTCATTTATAATTTTTATCTGCTAACTCCACAGGTTTGGTATCTTAAAGCAGGCAAGTCAATGTGCTTTACAAATACTATGTGTCCTATTTTAGGAAAAATCACCTTTTAGATTTCCATGACCTGTTCCTTTTGGTAATTCTGCATGTCAATTAGCTGCTGCTATTTTACATTTTTCAAACAGTTCTTCTATCAAGAAGACTCTGAGGCCAGGAAGAATTTCCAAAATGGGATATCTAGTTTGGTGTATATCTGTTATTCAGAGGGCTCCTCTGGATTTCCCAGGCTTGTGGTTTCCTTGGGAGTCTCTGAGTTGGCCTCTGGTATAGCACTGGAGTCTGAAGCCTCTGGTTGTAAACTGTCTCCATCCAGGATGATGTCTTCAGGATTTGGTGGGGGTGGGCAGAAGTCTTCGTTGGGGCAGATTTGCTGGAAAATTGTCTCAGCCTGGCCAGGGAAGAAACGACACACCAGTTTTTGGACATCAGCTTCAAAAGTATGTGCTTTATAGACACTATTTTAAAAAGTAAATATTACCCTTAAAAATGTTTTTGAGTTATAGAACTTCACTCAATATACATGACCTTCAAAAAAAATCTTTCAGAATTCCATGACTTTTCTCCCTCTAATTCTATACATGTATTCAGATCCACCCTTCAAGTGTATCTGTACTTGATAAGATTCTTCATCAAGTGTCCAGATAGTTGAGAATTTAAGGACAGGCATTCTACATGTCAGCTGAAACACAACTTCCCTTAATACTCTTTATGAAATTTCCCCGTAGAGCCTATTTGTGATATCCACAGCCTAATTTAGCATACTGGTATCATTTTTCTCCACCTGGGCCTTAAGGAGTATAGCAGTGCTCAAGATGATAGACTCTGAATAGATAGCCAAGTACAAATACTGGCTCTGCCACTTAGCGGCAGTGTGATTTGGGGAGTGCTTACTCAACTTCTGAGCCTTACTTTCTTTGTCTATAAAATAGCAGAGACTAAGCCTCTATAAATGGTAGCTGTTATCATTATCATCAAAAATAATATAAGTTAAAATGTCAAGATGCATGCTTAGCTTAGGTGGCAAGGTAAGAGAATAAGTACATGTGATCATAATGAACAAAAACAATACACACATGAAAGTAAATATGGCAAGTAGCATTGCTATCCCATTCTAAACATATTTCTACTTTTATTTAGATGAATACAGCTCATTGTTAGATAAGGGTCTCTGCCATGCTAGGGAGCTTGCACTCTGTCCTATTGGTAAAAGAAAGCCATTAAAGGGTTTTAAGATATGTGCTTGTTTTAAAGGCTATGTCTTTCTGTACCACTTCAACCCTCCTTTCCGAGGTACACACAAGGTCACGCATTAGTCTAGGAACTGATAACTGGCCCACAGGGCAAATCCAGCCTGCTGCCTAATTTTGTAAATAAAGTTTTATTGGAACACAACCACTCTCATTTCTTTATCTATTGTCTACGGCTGCTTTTTCACTGCAATGGCTGAGTTGAGTAGTTGTAATAGAGACCATATGGGCTGCAAAATCTAAACTCTTTACCACCTGGCCATCTACAGTTGGTAGACTCCTGCATCAGGTGATTAAAATTGATTTTCTTTGGGAGTGGTTGGAGGGATAGTAAGAACAAACTTCTGAGCTTTGATGTGGAGTTGAAAGGACAGGGAGAAAGAAATGGCTCCTTTCCCTCTTGAGTAGAGTTTAAGGATATATTTTTGTGCATGTCATTTTCCTATGGATATTTTGAAATGAAATATCTGAATGCCTGCTTTGCTCTCCATCCAAGGAACTCACCACAAGTCTTTGGTGGAGACACCTTACACCCTAGAATCAGGAGGACTGAGGTCAGAGCCTTGACCTGACACTTCAGTTCCCCTAATGGACTTTTGGTGTTTTACCTCTACCATGTCCATCTGTCAAAGTTCTCCCTCCCGTTCCCTCTCTGCATGCATTCAATCACCAAATCCTATCAGTTTTGTCTCCTTGTTCTTGACTCCACCTGTTCCTTCCCTACAGACATAGCTCATGCATGCACCATCTTTCCCCTAGACAAAAACAACATCTCAGAACTGGACTGGTCACCTGGCCTCTAGGGTCCCTCTGTGTAATCCATCTGCATCTGCCCTCAGAGGTCTCTATGGAAAATATAATTCTGTTTATGCCATTTTCAGGCTCAAAACTCTTCAATGACTCCACACTTCTAATACAATACAAATCAAAGACCCCTACTAAAGCATACAAAACCCTTAGGCCTACCTTTTCTGGTCTTATCATCTACTTCATCCCCTCTCCACCTGTCAGACTTTTTGCTAACATCCTAGGCTGGTGCAGGTGCTATAACGCTTGAAATATTTCAATTCAGTTGTCTTCCTTCCATTTAGATGGAGAACTGCTACTCATCTTTTATTTCTCACTCTGTGAGGTTCTTTGACTCCTAGATAGATGTCATGGCTACTCTGTATTGCTTCTGGACTTTGGATATTAATCTATTATTGTATATACTGCACTGCTATTTGTTCACATATTTTTCTCCTTTACTATATACTGATTTGTCCAGGGATGACAAGGACTGGGTTTTAGTCAACTCCGGATCTTTAGTGCCTGGCATGGAGTAAAACCTCTCTCTTTCTCTACATATATGTGTGTGTGTGTGTGTTTGTGTGTGTGTATTTATACGTATATGTGTGTGTATATATGTGTATATATATATATATATATATATATACTTGCATATATGTATATATATTATATATAACATACATATAATTATATATATTATTATTAATACTATTACATTTACTTCTACTCCAGTTCCTCTGTATGTCACACTTTGTCTCCCTTTTACCACCTCCCCGTAGGATAGATTGTCCCCTGAACCCCAGTCCCTGTGGCTGGATCCCACTCCATCTGTTCCTTTGTACCCCTCTCATAAACAATCTATCTCCTAAGACAGCCAATCAATTGCAAGCTGTGGCACTACCCTTATTTGTGCTCTATTTGCCTGTGGAACTCCCACCTTCAGTCCATGTGCCACTGGTCTTTACTGATGCCAATTTCCTATAGCCAGACTCCAGTCTATCCCAAGAGTCTCCTCTTTCTATAAGTGCTGGAAACTTTTTGAGTCAACTGCCATGTTCCCAAAGGTCCACCTAATGCTTCTTTGTTTGTTGCATTTCATTTGCCAACTAAGCCCCAGTTCTGAGAGTTGTCATAAAGAGATTAGTTCAGAGTAAAATGTCAACTTCTAGTCCTCCACACCCTTTATACACCAGAAGTTAGCTTAAAAAGTTTCATGTGGTTTAAAAAAAATTAAGGGCTGATTATATTGTGATGTGGTTTTCTTATATTAGGAAGTAGAGAGAGGACAAGCTGAGTTATTTAAGATATTCCTATGTTTATTTTATTATATTTTTAAAAATTTATTGGGGTGACAAATGTGAGTATAGTTACGTAGATTTCAGGTGTACAATTCTGTAATACATCATCTATATATCCCATTGTGTGTTCACCACCCAGAGTCAGTTCTTCTATTACCATAGAAGAATGGTATTTGATCCCTTTTACCTTCATCTACCACCCCCTGCCCCCTTACTCTCTGATAACAACTAAACTATTGTCTATGTCTGTCAGTTTTTGTTTCTTCATTTGTCTTGTTCCTTTGTTGTTTTCAGTTTTATATACCACATATCAGTGAAATCATAAGATTCTCAATTTTTTTTCTGTCTGACTTATTTCACTTAGCATAATAATCTCAAGAACCATCCATGTTGTCGCAAATGGTACTATTTAACATACAACTACACAAAACAAAAATAAATACTTTGTCAATCTAGTGGCTTAATATATTTAGGATATAGTTACACTAACAAGATAAAAACACAGCACATTGGATGAATTTACAAACACTAGGGTCCAACTGACTTGAGATTAAATCTTGGCTCAAAAACTTACCAGCTATCTATGTGACCTTTGGACAAGTTATTTAGCCCCATATGGACCTTAGTTTCCTCATCTGTAAAATGGGGATATCATGGATACTTACCTCATAGGGTTGTTCTGAGGACCAAATAAGATAGTATATATAAGATGCTTAGGACAGTGTCTGGCCCATAGAAAATGCTCAGAAAATGCTTCAGAATATATGACACCTAAAATTGCCCTCTCCCTCAATGACACGAGAAAATGAATGATACTGCAATATGTGAGCAACTTGATAGTTCATCTGACCTATGAATCTGGACTTCGACTTACAAGCTATGTGCCAAATATAAGTGAGTTGGTAACCTGTCCATAAAAAGTGTTCTAAATGGTGGTTAGGTTGCCAGTCTAGCTCACATCAGCCAATTTAACTCATTTTATACCTGAAGTATGATACAAAGAGTACAGAACTATTTAACTATTGTTGTTCCTATGGTAGTGACAGCTTCTGGGGGATGGGGCTCCTGAAGGAGGAGTGACCTATCAATGCCTTGGGAGTGGGAGGCCACAGACCAAGCTGTTCATCAGTATGAGTGGGTAAATGAGACACTAGCAGTATTATCAGAGATCATATGTCACGTTCAGAAAAAAACTGAATACAAACGATAAAAACTAGCGAGTCACAGAAACAATCACAACTACCATGTTTCCCTGAAAATAAGATCAGATCTCATATGAATTTTTGCTCCAAAAGATGCATTAGGGCTTATGTTCAGGGGATGTCCTCCTGAAAAATCATGCTAGGGATTATTTCCTGGTTAGGTCTTATTTTCGGGGAAACACGGTATCGCTTAGGCTAGCATCAGTGTGGTGATAACAGGGAATGTACTGGTATGCTCCTGCACACAACTTTAACTTGTGAGTATTACACAGAGATCATTTTATAATTTCAGTATGCCTCTAAATCATATAGTTCCATATAAATACAAAAGAGGCAGGACTGTATTATTCAACATCTGTACGTTTGCAAATAAGCAGATGTCAACTTGTTAACTGGTAAAATGAATCATTTCCTTTGTAAAAAAAAAAAAAGGAAATCTGCAGGTGCTTACGTTTTCTACATAGGAAAAGCCTAGGTGATATTCTGAGAGCTTTCATGGACAATTTAGAAAACAGAAGTCATCAATTAGTGAACTGGATGAACAAAGGATGATATACTGGAATCAGAAAAGTTTATCTAAATAAACCAGCATTTGTAAAACTATTACTGATTCCCTTTAAAGTAGGCATTATGTTTTCTCCCCAAACTGATGTGAAGTTAAAAGTTATATAACAAATTTAAAACTACTTATATTTAACAGCATGTAATAATTAGTACCCAAACTAGTATTATGACTATTTTCTACTGTGATAACACTGTAGTCCTGAAAACTATTTTCTTGGGAAGTAAATTACCTCACAATAAAATTACCCTTTAATTATAATCTTCTAGCTTGCAGTTTAGATCACATTAGCACTTGTATAATAAGCCCTTACTTAAAAGGCCTTCCATTTTGGTTAAAAAACATTAAAGTTCACTCAGGAATAAAAATGACCTAAGCTACCTGGCTGAAAACTTGCTGGCAATTTCTACTTTAAAAAAAATTAGAACATCAAAGCAAAAATGACTTGGTGATTTTAAGCCATAAATGCAGATCTTGAACCATCCTGGGTTCCTATTAAACTAATAGAATGAATGATGAATGAGAGAGGTGACTGCCTGCTTTTGTTACCACTGACTGAATATAATTACCCAGTATCACCATTAGGCTCTGAAGATGAGAAACAAAGAATTTGGCAAAAAAACAGTAAATGTATGGGTCATGGCCCTGCCGCTATGACTAAAAATTAAAGGTTCAGTGAAGCCATTTGCTCCTGTAAGATTCCTGTCACTCGTGGAAAATGAAACTTCTTTCTGTGGTCTTAGAACAATGTTAAATTATCTATTTATTGATTCAATTGACAGATGTGCCAACTATGTCTGTGTAAAGTTTAGATTTGTGCTTCGAAAAATATTTTCTGCTCTTCTCTTTCTGTCAAGTGCAGAGAAGTATATTTGTATACGAATTATGAATCTTCAGTTTAATAGAGTCATAGCTCACGTTTGGCAGCTTGTATCAGCCTGCTCTGTATCTCTGCATAGCCTTTCCTAGGAGGGCTGTCACAAAACTCCACCTCGATTTAACATTCTTCTCAGCAGCTAGAATAGATCTTGGGACATTGGCTTGTATCAAAACTTTAAAGGGATCACTGGGTCACATGGCAATTCTATTCTTACCGTATGACCCAGCCATCCTTCTCCTGGGTATCTACCCCAAAAATCTGGAAACATTTATCCATAAAGGTATATGTACTCTGATGTTCATTGCAGCATTATTTACAGTGGCCAAGACATGGAAACAACAAAGGTGTCCTTCGATAGATAATTTGATAAAGAAGATGTGATATATACACATAATGGAATATTACTCTACATAACAAAAGATGAAATACTGCCATTTGTGACAACATGGATGGATCTTGAGATTATTATGCTGAGCGAAATAAGTCAGAAAAAAACAAGAACTGTATGACTTCACTCATGTGGGACATAAAACTGAAAGCAACAAAGAAACAAGACAAAGAGACAAAAACTCATAGACACAACAGTTTAGTGGTTACCAGAGGGTTAGCGGGGAGGAGAGGGGTGGTAAAAGAGGGTAAAGGGGGTCAAATACATGGTGATGGAAGGAGAACTGACTCTGGGTGGTGAGCACACAGTGTGATACACAGATCATGCATTACAGAAATGTACACTTGAAACCATATAATTTTACTAACCAATGTCACCCCAATAAATTAAAAAAAAAAACTTTAAGGGAATCATGTTAATTGTGAAACACTGTAAGTTACTTGACCTTTTCCAAGATAAGAAAATGCCTTAAGACCATTTTAAAATTACATTTTATATGCCTTACTAGTTACACTCCTTTTGAAATGATTCAGGTTAACAGAGAAAAAAAGTTTGTGCATTGCAAAATAATACACTGATAGGCCAACAGTTCAAGTTAGAAACAGTGTTTCTTTAGAATATTGGCGTTTTAAGTTCATTTTTCTGAATATGTATTTGCAACACTTCTGCATCCTTACTCAAACACAATGGAGCTCATAAGTGACCGCTTGTAGTTCATCATTATATTGAAGAATATGACAATATCTGATACTATATTGAAAGTATATTTAAAGTAGCTTTCTTATTTATAAAAAAAAGGTTAGGGACAAATTGCAAAGATGGTATTAAACGAGAGAGATACTATTAAACGAGAGAGATGCTTTTCTAGTCTCTTTTTCCACCTCCCAGGGGGAAAAAAAAACAACACAATTCTCTTTCCCTACCATACCTACTTCTTAATACAAGACCAAGAAATATCAACAGCCTTACCTGTTTGACTGCATTATCATTTCCTAAACCACAGTCTGGGCCAGAGCAGACGTAAACGTTGGATGGTAAATCATTATAAGAGCTCCTGCTGACATCTGAAGAATCTCTCATATTGAAGTAAAGAGCCCATAGAAGTCTTGGCTTTTCAACTTCTTCATTTTCTAAATGTAGACATAAATTTTACTTACATCTAAAGCACAAGATGCCTGTCAATTATTACAATATACAGTCAATTATTCACAAAGCCATGACTATATATTGTAGTAAATCAGAGCTTTGTATGTAAACAACAGTAAATTTAATTTACTATTGTTTCACACTCTAATTAATACATGTGCATGCTATTTCAAGCGATGGCTTTTCAACCTCAGATAACTTTGATTTTTAAAATTATTTTAATGATTAGTAAGTTACTTAAATTTAAATCCAACTGTGTTCCCTTGGATTTCTCTTATTCTACCTTATAAGTATCAAAGAGTTTATGATCACATTCATCTTCAAATTATGCCTTTAAGTAAAAAAACAACATAAATTGATTTTCGTATGTTTCCCACAGACAATTCAACTTGAAAAATTATGTACTAAGTCAATAGTATATACAGGATTATGAGATGTCCACAATAGACAAATCTCCAGAGACAGATGTAGATTAGTGGTTACCTAGGGCTGCGGGGACATGGAGGTGAGGGATGACTCCTAATGGATACGAGGTTCTTTTTAGGGTGATAGAAATATTCTAAAATTGACTATGATAATGTTGTAACAATTCTGTGAATCTAATTAAAATACTGAATTTTATACATTAAATGGGTGAATTGTATGATATGTGAATTATTTCTCAATAAAGCTGTTATTAAAAGTAATATATACAGGATTAAAACTTTCATATCCTAACTCACTAATGCTTTGTCCTACTAGATTACAAAACTAATGGGAACCGACCAACAAATTACACAAATAAGATTCAAGACTGCAAGTTGTTTTAGCACACATTGTCCCATTTAACAGGAAGCATCTATATAACGTGTGCTAGGGACTGGCCTAGGAGATGGGGATACAAAGATGAAGCAGACTTAATCCTTAATCTTCTGCTTTTTAATGTTCCCTCATATGGGGCCTAGCACACAACAAACTCTCAATGAATAATTTCTGAATTAATGTTAATCCTCTTTTCAGGTATAATCACAGTATGATGTACTTATTAAAAGGCCCAACATTATTAACCTGAATAACTAAAGCCTATTCCTTGCTATCTTAATAATCATTTTTCTGCATGTCTTCCTTAGAAATGTTATAATTAAATTTTCTTCAGTTGAAAACAGAAAATGCTGCTGCTAACATATTTATTGACTACAGCATTTTCTTTAGTCTGAATCTGAACAACACTTCAAATTATATATAATGATAATGGATGTATATGAAGATTACCCAAGACCACGAGGCACCTTACAAATCACAAACAAAATACTACAGGTATAATTATCTAGTTGATTAACATTTATTGTTAAATTGGTGATCAATGTAGAGAAATTCTCAGCTAATTGCAGTACTCAATTAACAAAAATGTCCCATTGCTCAATTCAGGATGAATAGGATTTTACTGTATTTAATTTAAAATATCTCTATGACAAGAATACCAAATGTCATTTTTCTAGTTCATCCTGAATAATCCATAATGACTACTGTGATAGGATGAAGAAACTCTGAATGGAAGAAGTGATCCCTTAAGATGCCCCTTTCTAACGCTAAGATCTACGAGTCTAAGGTATCGCTATAACTAATTTCACACAAGAACAAGATAGATGGCAAAATCTATTTATTGACGAAACAAAGAATACAAGGAACTCATATTTCACAGCTAAAACCATACGGTTCTTAGTAAATTTATTGGTGAGTTTAGTTTTACTAAATCTTACAGGAAGATAATTCAACATATTGCCTATGAGTTCTGACACCAGACTCCAAGAGCACTGCAGAAAAGTGGGCTAAGGTCTGGAAGTCGTTTAATATTGTCCGTTTCTGAACATACACTAAGAGAGTTTATCTTGTATTTATTTCATCAAAGTTCCAGCTCAGAGGAGTGTTTGCACTAAATAAAAGTTGGGGAAAATGAATAATCCAATAGGTTGCAGGAAAGAAGTTTCATAGAAATTGAAGCTTTGAAAAGAGACCAGGAAGAAGATGAAGCGTTGACATGGCTGAAGGTAAATGCTCCTGATACAAGGGAGTTACTAGGCTTTGACCTTAAAACCCTCAAAGAGACTTATAATTGTTTCATCCTTCTTTGAGGTCAGCTGGAAGGCAGAGATACCTAGAAAAATAACATGCAGTTGTGAAGTACACAACTGTCAAAAAAATATTGAAGTTGCCGAGGTTTGGCTAAGAATACATCAACTGGCCAAAAGTAGAATTGGTTTTCTGTAATACCTCACTTTATTCAACTAGACAGTGTGCAGAAACAGTCATAGGTAATTTAGAATAGGATCGTGGGCAAATTAAATTGGGGTAAGTACACAATAAGGTAGGCAGATGAAAATCAACAATGGCTCACAACAGAGCAATACTTGGTCTACAGCTGAATGACATGTTTAGGGTGAGAGAAACTATTTTAGTAACATAGAGTAGCATGAGACCAAGAGAGCAGGAGACTGTCATGGCCTCTTTCCAATACTCTTGGAAGTATTAGCATAACCACTTCTTAAGACACAGCATAAAGGTCAAGAGCTCTGGCCGATATCTTAAATGTGAAAAAGTAAGAAAGAAAAAAGAATATCTTCAAAACCCTACTGGAATTTCTCAGCTGCATTGGCAAAGAAGTAGTGTATTTGAGAAGAGAACATTATCTTTTACAACAAATAAACTACCTTGGCTGGTGAATAGGCTGACTTTCACAAAGGCTTATGAAGCACAGCACTACACAGAACATAGAACACAAATTAAAAAAAAATAAGCCCAAATAATGTTATTCCTTTGACACAGGTTTTATAACAAAACATTGACAATGCTCTAAAGCATAAGTTTTCATATCACTGTCAAATAAGCAAAACAATAATAAAAAAAGCAATCAATCTGTGAAAAAAGGGGCTTTTGCTACAGAGAAGAATGTGCTTTAATGTATTAAAAGTTCACATTGCTCATAAAGTTCCTTCTTCCTCATTTAGGAAGGAAAATGAATTGAGTTCTCTTCTCCAGGTGACTTTGCCTATTTGACCTGCCATGGCCCAGTGCTCACTTTATCTGGTGATTCATTTTCAATAACTCCAACAGTATTTGTTCTGACATTTTAATTAAAATATGACCACTACCTCATCCTGATGATAAAAAGGCCTATGTGTCAGTGAAAACTAGCTTTTCAGTGCCTCGGTGCACCTGAGGACCCCTGTGCGCACATAGTTCTTACTACAGAATTTCACTCAGGTTCTAAACGATACATCATTTTAAAACGGGATCGTTTTAACCATTAAGATTAATGTTTAAAAATCTAAAATGGCTAAAGAAAAATCTAAAATGGCTAGAGGATGCTAGGTAATGAACATGTAATTGCCCCAACTTGATACTTTTTAAAAAATAACACAAAAATTAAATGCATATCAAATGTGAAGAGCAATGATATGAGATTCAAATTTAGTGGACTCTTTGAGACTGCCACACAATAAAAATAAAGAACAAAAATTAACAACTTCAGAAATAAAGAAGGAATTCAGAGTTTTTGTAACCAAAATAATTAAAGCCAAGGATGAAACTATGATTCCACGTAGGTTTAGGAATATTATCATGTACCATAACTTTGCAATCAAATTTTTAACAATAATCCAAACATTTATATGGGACTTCCTAATGAAGAAAATGTAAACATGAAACAAATTAAATTCCTAACTAAAGTCAAGAAAATTTTTAGATTGTAGGATTTTATTCAGGTAGCTCAAAAAGAAATTAATTATATTGCTATTAGCTCCAAAGAACAGAGCAGTTTTCTTACGTAAATAAAAATATCCCTCCTACACATTATCTCTGCATTAAGAAAACCAGTAACACACTTATGAGATGAACTAAAAGTAAATAATAGTTAGGAGTAAATAAATAGTTTTCTGAACAAATAAAACATCCAAAGAGAATGAAGATACTTCAATCAATGAGGAAACTGGCCATGATTCAAGTAGACATGCAAATCCTATAATGAAAATCACCATCACTTCATATAAATGCTATTTTTTTGATCACTTACACACAAAATACACTATAATTTACTCCATTCACAATTACAAGAGCTAGCTTATGATGTGGAGAGAAAAGTTTAAAAATTTGTGGTTGAAAAGCATTTTTCTTTTTACCATGAATAAGTAGCACAGTGGCATATGTATCTGAGAGCTATATATCAGACCACTAGCATGCATTAAAACACAGTAAGGAAGGATTCCTACATTTGTCAATTAATATTTTAATCTTCTCTCAGTAGAACCAATTTTTCTTTGTAAATGGAGATAACTTTTTCTGATAAAGGAATATATGCTCTCTGTACACCTGTAAAATAAAGAAAATTTAAAAGAAAAAAATAATTGTCCACAATCCCACCCAAATTAAGAGACTTAATGGCAGTGTTTTTTTCTATGCATGTGAGTATGTACACGTATAAATGTATATTTTTGCACTTAAATATATACATTGTGTGTATGCTGTATATTTTTCCTTTACCTTTACGAGTGAATATATTCCCATTTTTAGGAATAGAATGTGTTCAATCATCCTAATAAAACATGTAAGCATGATTGCCGAATGCTTTACATTTCAGTGCAGGTTGCAGAAACCTTCATGAGCTATTTCAGAGGAGTAAAGTGATTACGTTACCTTTCTATCATTAATACTATTTAGGATTATTAAACATGATTATTGTTCTTACCTATCTCCATTTCGGTATATGGAGTAAACAATTTCCACACAACTGGTTCTAAATCTTCTCTTGCTGATTTAGAAGATGTACATGTCAGATGGATCAAATCTGTTAAAAAAAATATTTTGAGTTCCTGCTTATCATAAATTTCACTCATATTCAAGGTACTAAGCCATGGGGAACAGAGAGCTGAGCAAGTCATGGCTGCTACCTTCAAAGAGTTTATAACCTAGTGACAGGGGGACATGTAAAAACCGTAACAATATGCTGTGTATGTTAACTGAATAGCTAAAATATATGCTAACTAATAACTAAGAAAGAACACACGGACACCCAAGAAGAAGTAACCGTTGAAGGTTCATTCTGTAAAACTAGCAGAGCAGAAAAGCTTAGGAAGGCATTCATTCATAGGAAGAGCTTAAGTTTTCCTTATAACATTCCCAAAGAGGGTAGATAAAGGATTGCTAAGCAAAATAATTGTGTAGAAAAGACTGCAAGTAGAGTATTTGTTCACCTAGAGATCACCCTTTACATTTGTCAGACAGAAGAATCCATTTACACAAACTTTACTGATAAGTTAATAACAGATCATCTATTTATTATAGGATTCTCTAAGAAATCTTTTGAGGGAACACTGTTGGCTTAGTTTGAATAATACATGTTACGCAAAGTCCATAAAATGGCACAAGTTAAAATAGTCTGTAATACTTTCAGAAATTCCAAATCACTTCCTCTTGCATCTATCATTTCATGGGGCTTGGACCTCGGAGAATGTTTGTGTTAGACAATATCATGTACCAAAACTAAGTCCTAATTTGTAACCTAATACATTTAGAATTTCTAAAAGCCTACATACAGAGGTAAAGGAAGGATGAAAAGTTCTACATATTGAAAGAAAGGACTAAGGGGACCCCTAAATGGGAGAAATTCTTATGGTCCTGGAAATGCTGGGGAGGGATAGAATAATGACAGAAAGAATACATATTAGGAACAGTGTTAAGTATGGAGAAATTCCTTCCCCTAAAATGCTAGTAGAAAAAGTACACCCACTTCTTTTCTACAACTTTATTTCAGACTACTCAACTGTTCTAAAATACCCCAGGAAGATAGTTCAGAATTTATCATGGAAGCCAACATCAGAATAGGTATCTTGTTATTAAAATTCATTCCACATTCAACTATTCCAAAATATATCTAAATATAAATTGAGGAACATTTAATAACCATGTGAGTTAAAATCAAATTTTGTAGTATTTTTTTCCAGGTCCACCAAAGAATGTGACATTCTAAGACGGTTCCTGTCTTATGAATGGCCGAATAAAAAGATCTACTTTATTTAAGCAATATTTTTACATGAATGTCACTATAATTCCCATTGATTCAGGGATATTGTAGGATATATATGGTACTAATTATTTTAAAAGGTATACTAACCTTCACAACAAAAGTATTCCTAATTAGCTTAAATTTGTCAAATGTTATATACATTGGTGGGAGTTTAATCTCCCCAGATAATTGCTGAATTAAACAGGGTATAGAACTACAAAGGTAGAAATCCCTGATACATTACACTCAAAAGAAACTATCCTGTCTCCTCATCCCCCAGTCTCAGAGAATATCAATGTTCATATCAAAGTTCTCAATTTTCCAGTTCTTTCCTATTCAATTAATGTGTACTAGGGGAAAAAGGAGATGAATGTGAATATAAATTCAAAACAGTGTATTTTGAAAAATATCTTAATGGTTAATTACTGGTTCTGTTAAACAGGATATATGAAAGAAATACACTGGAACAATAATATCCTTATTTTTCCAAACAATGTAACAGAGTTCAGTTTAGGAAGCACTAGCAAAAATTTCTAGTAATGAAATCAGGTTACCATCTTGTACTTACTGAGTTTTACAGAAATTCTTAGAAAGAAAAATTAAAGACATTCATAACCTGAATTCCAACGTTTGTACCTTGATGTCACTTAAATGCTACATTATTAATTGATCTACAAATTTAGGACATAAACAACTTTTTTTCTCCCTACACATCCTGCTTTTCCTGTTGCCTATGTCACTTCCTCGTATAGGTTACTCTAAAGTCACTGTTTCTCTCCAAATCACAGATGATTGATTATGTTATTTTTTTTAAAAAAAATCAGATTATTCTCAAAATTGGTTTATTAATCTTTGTTCCTCTTGTAAGGGCACATCTTAGAGTCGATTTTCCTCTTCTTTGTCTGTCAGATATAATTCTCACTTACACTGGGTGTTCAATAAATATTTGTGGCTTAAGATAACTTGCTTCCCTGTCATGGGCAGATATTAAATCCTCACAGGCTTAAATGGACATATGTGTGCACATGAATATATGTATGCATACACATCTATGGGGACAATTTTTACTAGTTTCTTATAGGAAATTATATGATCAACCAGGATAGAGTTAAGGGAAGTTATCAATGGGTAATCCTCAAATTATTTAAATCTGCCTGAGAAATGTTCACAGACACTTTAAGATACATTTATATAATTCTCAAAAGAGTTAAAAAATTATCTAGAAATGACTGTACAGCTCACCTGCATGTGTCAGACACTATTCTAAGCATGTTAAAAGTATTATTTTATTTCACCTATGAAATGACCGTTATCCTCATTTTACAGGTGAGAAAACAGAGGAACAGTGAAGTTAAGCAGACTTCCTGAAGTCATGCAATTAATGAAAGAGCAAGCTGGGACTCAGAGCTAGAAATCAAGGCCCCTTGGTCTGCCTCTAGAATGTCTGCTCTTTGTCACTAAATTATGTTGGATAACTGTAACAGTCTCCTGTAGAAGTTGCAGCCTGTCACTTAAGGCAGCAATCTTCATACTAGGGTATATACAAAGATACAAGAGGATTCTGCACAAGGTACAGTAACTAAAGGGAGTCATTGTCCAGCTGCCCAACCCAGCCTCCTTCCACTTTATTAATCAAAGCATTTTAGTAAATTTATTTTTTGTTTAATAATCCTTTATCAGAATTACAATACATGTATTAGGGTTTGATTAATTTTATACAAATAGCAATTTTATTAATTGCTCAATCCAGAAGACATTTTCAAAAATACTTAGAAGCTTATTGTTCTAAAAAATTAAAAAAGAATTCTACTTCCATTTATTTTTTTTTAAATAAATAGTGGATAGTGGATATAACTAGTGATAGTGGATATAAAATATCTCTGGTACTTAAAAGAGTGATATTACAGTTTTATTATTATACATCAATACTTATAATGTTAGAAATTATATTCTTGGCAATTGTTTGAATCTTATGAGGCAAAATTGTATATGTCAACTTATAAGTATCCAAGGGGTACATGAACAAACAGTTTGAAGGCCTTAGGCATTAAGGTAATCACAAAACCAGACCTGTAGAACATGTTGTCACATTTCTACTAATATTTAACTCTGCATAAAAAAGCTGTTTTGCATTCTGTGACTTTATTTTTTCTCCCCAGCATTAACTTGTTCAATAAATGCTAGTTAGATCACATGGAACTGTCCTAAAAGTACTACTCAACGAAAAAATTTTAAACCCTGACTCTATCACTTAGAAACCATGTTCCTTTTATTTCATTTAGCAACTGCTCAAAGGCTTAATGGGCTGAAAAATAACAAAATGTGTTCTCTATCACAATCCCTCTGTCGGCAATATACTTAGATTTGTGTTGACATTAAAGAAACTTTGGTGCAAAATAAGCTTTGATTCACACAACGTAAGGGTCATACTTGACAAAACGCTGGTGAATGGACACCATTCACAATCAGCACTACTGAAACAAGAGCATCTGAAATTCAGAAGAAGACATCACTCAACACAAAACTAGATATAAGAACACACTTTCAGTTCTCTAAAACTGGATTTAAACACTGATCTCATATCATAAGCTCCTGGCCTCTTATAAGGGTTTTTTGTTTGTTTGTTTGTTTTTTACCACCTGACAAGGAGATTTCTACTCAGAATTTGCAGAATAATGGGCACATTTAAAAGGGACAAAAGTGTCAAGTCTAATGTACACTAGCCGAGTGACAAAGTAGAAGATGATTGTGTGGATCTGATATGATTTTTGCTGTTTGTATCTACTTGACTAAGTCAGTGTATCTCTCTGGCTTCAGTAGCCTCGTGATTAAACACAAGGGGTGGAATTAGCTCATCTACAAGACCTCTTTCTAGTTCTAAAGTTTTATGAATCTAACTCCTTATTCATCAGCCATTATTCTTTCAAATGATGATATTAAACCAAAAGCTGATGGCATTACAGATGTGAATGTAAAATGTAAGTTAAATGCTTGCTGAAAAAAGTAGGAAATCTATTCCTCACACTTCTGAGATTACCACACACAGCAGCCATCCACTCTATACAAGTAGGCATAAACTATTCCAAATGCATTTAAAGAAACTTCATGTATGAGCTAGCCAACAAATGCATCTCGTTGTGCAACCTAAATAGGAATATATAATTTATGCACATAGGCTCATAACTCGTCTTTCATACAGGCAGAAAGGCCAATTTTATTTATGCAATATAGTCCAATTAAGAATGTATGACTGTGTCAATAAGATAGAAAAGGTCAGAAACACATTTTCTTTATGGTACCAAGAGAGGAACTCAGTTTGATGACATATGAGCAAACATTTTGGTTTTTGAATCCAACCATGAAAAATTCCACAGTAACTACAGAGACAGCTTGTACTTTCACAATAGAATTTTATGAAAAACACCTCTGAATGTCAACCTGAGATCACAAAGAAAAATCACTTTACTTGTAAAATAAAATCCATGCTTTGTGACAATACTAACAAAAAATAATTTATAAGTCACCTTTTCAAAAAACAAAAGAAAAAAGGCACCAAACATTGTTTTAACTCATTATCTAAACTTATTTTTATGAAAGGTAGATAACGTTTTCTTTATAGGGTCATAAAAGCAGAAAAGATTATATCAACCAGTACCTATGTAAAATTCTTGATTGCTCATTTTATATATGTATATATTTTCACATTATACACAAATATATAATCATATCACAGACAAATTACAACCTGTAACATCAAATCCCAAAATAACACAGCTGTTACTGACGGATTATTTACAAAAAAAAAAAAAAAAAAAAAATTCAAACTGCCTAGAATATGAATAAGAGTGTGAACTTAAATGTGACATAGAAGGGCTACAGAGATGATGTCTTCCTCATTTGTTCATTTACAAATGATGTTAAAAGAAAATAAATCCTATATTAGATTCATTTAGGATGTAAGAAAAAATGAGTTGAAAATAAAGATGTAACAATACAC
Source organism: Rhinolophus hipposideros (assembly GCF_964194185.1). Lineage (NCBI taxonomy): Eukaryota > Metazoa > Chordata > Mammalia > Chiroptera > Rhinolophidae > Rhinolophus > Rhinolophus hipposideros. Next base: position 72,441,231 of record NC_138046.1, on the reverse strand, counting down.
TGCATAGAAGAAAACATAGGTACTAAACCTATGGACCTTGTGTTCAATGAGCACTTCATGAATTTGAATCCAAAGGCAAGGGAAGTAAAAGCTAAAATAAATGAATGGGACTATACGAAACTTAAAAGCTTCTGCACAGCAAAAGAAACCATCCACAAAATAGAGGCAACCAACAGAATGGGAGAAGATTTTTGCAAACAGTGCCTCCGATAAGGGGCTAATATCCAAAATATACAAGGAACTCATGAAACTCAACAACAAAATAACAAACAACCCAATTGAAAAATGGGCAGAGGACCTGAAGAGACATTTCTTCAAAGAGGACATACAAATGGCAAATAGACATATGAAAAATGCTCAACATCACTAATCATCAGAGAAATGCAAATAAAAGCCACAATGAGATATCACCTCACCCCAGTCAGAATGGCTATCATCAACAAGACAAATAGTAACAAGTGTTGGAGAGGCTGTGGAGAAAAAGGAACCCTCATACACTGTTGGTGCAGCCGTTATGGAAGGTAGTGTGGAGGTTCCTCAAAAAATTATGAATAGAATTACCATATGACCCAGCAATCCCTCTCCTGGGTATCTGCCCAAAAAATCTAAAAACATAAAGTGTGCTCCAATGTTCACTGCAGCTTCATTTACGATGGCCAAGACATGGAAACCAAAATGTCCTTCGGTAGATGAATGGATAAAGAAGTTGTGGTATATATTCACAATGGAATACTATTCGGCAGTAAGAAAAGATGAAATAGGAACATTTGTGACAACATGGATGGATCTTGAGATTATAATGCTAAGCGAAACAAGTCAGACAGAAAAAGCAGAGAACCCTATGATTTCACTGATATGTGGTGTATAAACCAAAAACAAAAGAACAAGACAAACAAATGAAAAACAAAAACTCATGGACACAGACAATAGTTTAGTGGTTACCAGAGGGTAAGGGGAGAGGTGGGTGGTAGATGAGAGTAAAGGGGATCAAATATATGGTGATGGAAGGGGAACTGACTCTGGGTGGTGAACACACAATGGGATTTATAGATGAGGTAATACAGAATTGTGCACCTGAAATCTATGTAACTTTACTAACAATTGTCACCGCAATAAACTTTAATTAAAAAAACAACAACAAAACAAAACAAAAAAGAAAATAAAGATGTAAGGTATGTTCTGAAAGATGAACTATGTGTATGAAATATAACTTGTTCAGCTTTGAAAAACACAATAAATGAATTTCAAATATTTAACGGTCTCAATAACCTGAATCAAATAAGCTGAGGGGAGGGGAACTTAAATTGATTTATAGATTTAAAAATAAGCATAACATTACTACTTTAAAATAGAAAAAAATAACTAAGCTAACTTACTTAGGGTTGCTTAGAAAAGCCCTACATTACTGGATAACAAATGATTTGCTCTAGTGTATCAAAATACCAACTTAACCAATATTGACTTCTGTTTATCTTGCAATTACAGTAACATCTCACTTATTCAGAGGTATTTTACCTAAAACCAAGAACAAAGAAGTGTCCCCCCTCAAAAAAAAATCTTTACAGCACCCAAATTGATGTTATAATGCCCACAGACTAACACAACCACTAGATCAGAAGTTGATTATGTTAATATTACATGCAATTTCAACAAGTTTGGCTGTTTTGTTTTCTAACCCTCTGCAGATTATAAACAGCAAATAACAGGGAAGGGAGGTCAGTGAAAAGTGCTGCCAGAAAGAACATCCTGACAGCTGCATGGAAACAGCTGGAGGCAGATATAAAATGTAGATGCAAGAAATGATAAAAGCATGACAGTGTAGGATCACTTAGCATAGGAACAAATAGGCCTAAACACGTCAGTAGACCTCAAGGACATCACTGGATTACAATGAATATAATAATCTTCATGGTATCCCTAAATTGTTAGAAAAAATGTTAAAATATGTTTCATATATTCAGCATAGAATGGCAAGGAAATGTGTGAGGCATGCTAAAAAAATAAGTATTTAAAAAACTGTAAAAATTTCAATACTTAAAGGATATATCTCAGCTACCTGAAGAATGCATTTGGGGAGGCTACAGCCCACTATGGGGTATTAAATACATGATGTATTCATTGATCAGTGTATTTCTAATTGATTTTCAAATCTTTCCTATCTAACCTCAACTGCACTGTAATGAAAACTCATTTAACAAATCACCTACAATATTTTAATTTTGAACAAAATGTCTTTCCAGTTTCCTTAGAAGGTATTTATGCTCGGCCTTTCTGGCCTGTATGCAGATCAGAAGTCTGCTTTTGGAGCAGGAGATTATTCTGAAATAAATAAGGGACAATCACTCGCTCCGCTCACCAAGGCATGTTTCTAAGGGTATCCACCTGTTTTGGAACACACTTCTATGGCTCCTAGAGTTTTCTTTAACTCTAGTGATTGATTTTAAAGTAAAAACTAATATTTATTGAACACTTAGAAGTGCCATACAGTGTTCACATTAATTTGATCTCAATAATAATCCTGAGGTGGGTACCATCATTATCCCTATTTTATAAATAGGGAAGTTGAGGCACAGAGAGATTAAATAACTTGCCTAAGATCAATCAACTAGTATGTAAAAGGGCTGGGATTTGAACGCAGGCTACACTCAACCACCACACAACTGTGTGTCCTTAGAACTCATCTTGTTAATTATTTAGTTGCCTCGCAAGTACCTTTCATATATACGATACCCATAGCATATCATGGTAAACTTCAGTTGCACGCTTATGGCTTTACAAATTCTAAATCAAGCCAAATCTAAGGTAATGTGACATCCATGAAAAGTCATTAAACAGACTAAAAAGAGGAAGTGAACTTAAGGTATTTCAATGTCTTAAGCATTCTTGGCTACATACTTAAGACCACAGTGCAGCATTTGCATAGCACAGGATGAAAACTATGAAGTCTAAAATGTGTGATTTGTAAAAAGAAAAATTAAACTTGTTGACAAACTGAAAATATTAAATTACATATTCTGTCTTATTACACGATCCCTAAAACACTAATATAAGATTTTCTTTAACAAAGACTACAAAACGAATTTTATGTATTATATTTCACTGAATCCAACACAGTAATTGAATAATATTTAATATAAAGTACTGCAGTATTGGTCAACCCTGAATTACACTGGAAAAGGTCACAAATGTCTACCCTGTTATTAATGGGAAGAGTTGGTTCTGATTCAAGAATGGGAGAATTTGAGCAGTAGATACTGAACAGAGATAAAGTATCAGAATTCGTCAACAAGTGAGTACTTACTGTGTGCTCAGAAAGAACAACATGAAAACTTCTTTAGACAAGAGCAGAGGACCTATGGCAAATTTAAATTCCTTGTCTTCTCATATTTAAGAAAATATCTTTAAAATCAGTAACATCTTTAAAAGGAAAATATTTATATGTAGATTGCTATGGCTAATGAAGAATGGACTTTACTAGATTTAGACATTAATAAAACCTAGTACTTAAAAGTAAAAAAAATACATCAATTTTTACTAAAGAAATCCCATCTTTTCTCTAAAAGCCATAATTTTGTAATAAGCATGTCTAACAAAGAAGCTAATTTGTTCATGAATAATATGTCTTTAATGCATTTATTTGTTAAACAACTGAACTATAAATCACCAAACTTCACATCATTTATTCTCTATAAATTTCATTTTATTACCTATGAGGAATGGGTACAAGTCATAAAGTTTCATTGGTATATATTTTGATTATGTTTGATTTATTCAGGTATAACTGCATTAGTTACAGTGGTTGCCAACATTTATCTTCAAGTGAATCTTCCAAGAGGAAGAACAATGAGTTCATGATTTCATCATTACAGCCTCAATTTTCAGGGCAAGTGAAGGAATTTGGTTTCACTCAACTGGCAACAGTGATTAGATGCTTGTCATTTATACAATGGGACCAAGCTCTAGATGTATTTGTCTACTTAAGTAATTGTTTTAAGGGAAAATAAGTCACAATAAAACCTACTTAATTATTTAAAATATCAAATTTATACAGTATTTAGAATTTATTCCTAAATTATATAATATTTTGGTTTTTGATTGCTACAAACAATGAGCAAATGCATTATTAACAGTTAAATACTTTAGTTAGTGTAAATATAAGAAATCTGCAACATAGCTAATCTAGATATATAAAAACAAGAACATTCAGACAGCATAGTAATAAGTCTTCTCCGAAGAATCTTAATTGAGACAAATTCTTCTGGAGATTTATTTTTCAAATATGAGTAATGTCTGTCAAATTCTATACACTCCTCCCTTAAAAGGTGGGTTCTTACACCATGAATATTCAGCTTTTTCAGTTGTTAGTGCTCGACCTAACAAATAATGAAGTTTTTCTGTTAAGAAATAATTATGTAAATTAAAAAATCTGTTGTACCGTGTTCAGGATATGCTTTACTCAAAAGGTTCAGGAAAAAATATGAACCTCTTAGAAGCGATTGTATAACATTGTAAGCTAAGAAATTTGCCTATAACCAGGGAGTTTCAAAGAGAAAAATAAGTGAACAGAGAACAGGTTTGGATACATAAAATAAACACAAGACATATTCTCTTTTTACCCCTTTTTTTCTGACTTGAAAAAGAAAAAAAATCAAGAGAAAGGGAAGGGTTGGTTTAAAGCCTTCTGTGGTATTATCAGACTAGTTCTATTTCAGAAAACAGACAAGCTAATTACCAAGAGCAGAACAATATATGACTAGTTGATACATAAATGACTCTCATTTAGGACAGTGACAAGAAAAATACACCATTAAAGATTTTTAATGTCCAAATTACAAATTACTCCTGAAAGTCTGTGAACAGGCACAAAGCATAAGAAAAGGAGGAGGGAAAAAAAAGCCAAACTTTAATTAAGTAATAAAAGCAAGTGTATGATAAACATGTCAGTTTCTATCTCAGTGTATTTCTTAAATCTTGTTATATATTATATCAAAAATTAGATCTATTATAACTACTAACTAGGACTTTTTAAATAGTGCATGTTTTTATAGAAGCATACAAGATTTAAAAATGAACATGAAATTCTCTTTTACTCTGGAACAAGGCAAAGTATAAATAATAAATTCAAACTTATCTCCTTCAGTCAACATTCTTGGTGTAAGCCACACTATTGAGACTAAAAACCAAAGCCAGCCCATTTGTATATACTGCGGGTTTTGTATTAATACATTCATTAAGCTATAGTTAAAGATCAGCGAGGTAATTTTACCATGGAAAAATGAAGTGAGAAAGCTAGAGATGGAGAGGGCTTTAGAAGAAAAAAAAAATCTTATCCATTTTGCCTAAAATAATGTCCCCTGCATTATCAAACACGGATACAGGACAGGTGGCTTTTTCATATGCATGCAAATCTGAACCACTAAGGGTTTTCATTGTATGGAATCTTCACAAATTCTTTAGACTAACCCCTCAATTTCTTTTAATTGAAGTATAATTGACATACAATATTATATTGTATACATCATGATATACTGTATACATCATTTCAGGTATTTGTCATGATTCAACATTTGTATACACTGTGCAACAATCACCACAATTAAGTCTAGTTACCCTCTGTTACCAAAGTTAATACATTATTGAGTACAGTCACCATGCTGTAAATTATATCCTTGTGACTTATTTTAAAACTAGAAGTTTTGTACCTCTTGATCCCCTTCACCTGTTTCACCCACTCCCCAACACACCTCCCCTCTGGCAACCATCAGTCTGTTCTTTCTGAATAGGTTTTGTTTTGCTTGTTCTCTTGTTTTGTTTTTTAAATTCCACATATAAGTAAAATCAGATATTTGTCTTTCTCTGTCTCAATTATTTCACTTAGCATAACACCCTCAAGGTCCATCCATATTGTCACAAATGACAAGATTTCATTCTTTTTTTAGGCTAAGTAGTACTCAATTTCCTTTATCCATTCACCCATCGGTGGACACTTGTGTTGTTTCCATACCAGTTATTGTAAACAAGGCTGCAACGAACATAAGCGTGCATGTATCTTTTCAAATTAGTTTTTGTTTTCTTCAGATATATACCCGGAAGTGAAATTGCTGGATCAGAAGTTTGTTCTACTTTTACTTTTTGAGGAACCTCCATACTGTTTTCCATACTAGCTGCAACCACTTTATGTGGAGTTCCCTTTTCTCCACATCCTTGGCAACACTTATTATTTGTCATTTTGACAATAGCCATTTTGACAGGTGTAAAGTGATGTTTGGTTAGGTTTTGATTTGCAGTTCCCTGATGTTTATCGATATCGAACATCTTTTTATGCGTCTGTTCGCTATGAGTATGTCTTCCTTGGAGAAATGTCTATTCAGATCCTCTGCCCATTTTTTAATGATTGCTTATTTATTTTTTGCTGTTCAGTTGTATGAATTCTTTATATATTTTGGTTTTAATCCCTTATCAAGTCTACTCCCATTCAACAGGTTGCTTTTTCATTTTGATGTTGGTTTCTTTCACGGTACACAAGCTTTTTAATTTGACATAGTGACATTTTTTAAAAGAGTTTTATTAAAATGTAGCTACCATACAATATTATATTAGGTTTAGAGGTATACCATAGTTATTCAACATTTATATACCTAATGATGTGGTCATCATGATAAGACCACCAACTATCTGACACGGTACCATGCTATAATGTATTATCGACTATATTCCCTATGCTGTATGTTACATCCCCATGACTTGTTTTATACCTAGAAATTTGGACCTCATATTCCTCTTCACATTTCCCCCTTTTTAATTTTTCAACAGTTGACATTCAGTATTATTTTATATTAATCTCAGGAGTACAGCATAGTGGTTAGACATTTATATAATTTAAGAAGTGATCCCCTCTGACTAGTCTAGAACCTACCTGGTACTATACATAGTTATTACCATAATATTGACTATGTTCCTTATGCTTTGCTTTACATTCCCATGACTGTTTTGTAACTACCTATTTGCACTTCTTAATCCCTTTACCTTATTTTTTTTCTTTTGTTGACCTTGCCTTTGGGGTGATAACCCTCTCCCCCCAAAAAACTGGTAAGACCACCATCAAGAAGCTTACCACCTACGTTTTCATCTACCCATTTTTTAGTTTCAGGTCTTATACTCAAGTCTTCAAACCATTTTGAGTTAATTTAGTGTATGGTATAAGATAGTGGTCCAGTTTCATTCTTCTGCATGTGGCAGTCCAGTTTTTCTAACACTATTTATTGAAAAGAATGTCATTTCTTCTGTATCTTGGCTGTTGTAAATAATGCTGCAATGAACGTAGGGGTGCACACACATATCTTTTTGAATTAGTGTTTTGGATTTCTTTAGATAAATACCTGAAAGTGGAATTACTGGGTCAGAGATAGTTCTTTCTTTTCTTTTCTTTTTCAATTCACATTTTTCTTATTAGTTTCAGGTGTACAAAACAATGTAATAGACATTTATCATTTATATCCCTCACACAGTGATAACCCCCTTTACCCCATCTACTACCCCTCTGACATCGCATACAGCCACTACATTTCCACTGTCTCTATTCCTAATGCTGTACTCCACTTCTTGTAACCATATATATATATATATATATATATATGTATATATATATATATATATATATATATATATATAAAAAATTGTAGTTGACATTCATTATTGTTCAGCTTCAGCTTCAGGACCCAGCAATTCCACTCCTAGGTATCTATCCAGAGAAATCGAAAACTCTAATTTAAAAAAATGTATGCACCCCGATGTTTACTGCAGCACTATACACAATAACCAAGATATGGAAACTGAAATGCCCATCGGTAGACGACTGGATTAAGAAACTGTGGTACATTTATACAATGGAGTATTACGCAGCCATAAAGAAGAATGAAATCTTATCATTTGCAACGATATGGACAGATCTAGAGAATATTATGCTAAGTGAAATAAGTTAGACAAAGACAAATACCATATGATCTCACTTATATGTGGAATCCAGAGATAATTCTATGTTTAATTTTTTGAGGAATCCTCATATTGTTCTTCATAGTGGCTGCACCAATTTGAAATCTCAACAGTCCACAAGGGTTCCCTTTTCTCCACATCCTTGCCAATAATTTTTGTTTGTTGATTTACTGATGATAGCCATTCTGATGGCTGCCAGATGTGAGGGGTGTTAGAGAGCTGGGTGAAAAGGGGAAAGGAGTTAATATGCATAATTTGGTAGTTACAAAATAGTCATGGGGATTTAAAGTACAGCACAGGGAATACAGTAAGTAATATTATTTAGTCAATAACTATGTATAGTGCCAGGTGGTTACTAGACTGATCAGGGGGATCACTGCATAAATTATATAAAGGTCTAACCATTATGCTGTATACCTGAAACTGAATACCAACTGTAATTGGAAAATTAAAAATCAAAAAGCCTAAAGAATGTCCTATCCCCACTGTACAGTCTTGCCTCCTTTGTCATAAATTGACCATAGATGTGTGCGCAGATTCCTTACAGCTGAAGTAAATCTCTTATAAGCATCATGTAGATGGGTCTTTTTTTTTTTTAATACCCATTCAACCACTCTGACTTTGGATGGGTGAATTGAGTCCTTTTACATTTAAAGTAATTATTGATAGGTGTGTTACTGACATTTTGTTAATTGTTTTATGGCTGTTTTATAGTTCCTTTCTTTTTCTCTTGCTTTCTTCCCTTTTGGTTTACTCACTGTCTATAGCGTTATCCTTAGGTCCCTTTCTCATTGTTTTGTGGTTACCACAAGGCTCACATGTAACAGTCTCTGTCTCTCTCTGTCTCTATCATGTGTGTGTGTGTGTGTGTGTGTGTGCATATATATTGTCTGAAAATTAAGTTCGCGAACTTGCCACCATGTGCCTAAATTGGCAGCACTGTACAAACAGCTCAGTAAGGTTTCATAACCTTGGTATATCAGTGTCTCACAGCTGTGTTCATGTTGATGTGTGGCGGTGTCATGCTGACTCACATTCATTAGTGTTGCATGTATTTGTGTGTCGTCATGATAATGTCCGAGCTTGAATTAGACAACAAACAAACATTGAATTTCTTGTTAAACTTGGCAAGAGTGGAAGTAAAATCAAGGGCATGTTAGTTCAAGTTTATGGGGATAATGCCATGAGGAAAATGGCAGTGTACAAATGGATTAAACGTTTTTCTGAGGGGAGAGAATATGTCATTGATGAGGAGAGGTCAGGGTGGCCAGTAACAAGCAGAACTGATGAAAACATTGCAAAACTTCATCGAATTGTGTAGCAAAATTGTCAGCTGACTGTGAGAATCATAGCCAACCAAGCAAACATGGATAGAGAAACAGTTAGGAAAATCTTAACTGAAAATCTTGGCAGGAGAAAGGTGTGTGCAAAAATGGTCCCGAAGGAGCTCTTGGGTGCTCATTTAGGTAGTAAATGGCCATCAGCTGTGGCTAGTTGGCCGTCAGCTGTAACCAGTGAGCCATTGGCCACAAATATAACTGCCGTGGCTACGCTAGCAGCAAAATGGGGGCTAGCAAGAAGATGGTGGCTGGCAAGCGCGGAATGCAGTTAGCGCAGCGGAGTGCGGGTTTCAGATTGCAGAGAAGTGGACAGCAGGTTGCAGATAGTGTGGCTCCTGCTTCCGGTGTCTCCAACCCAGTCGACAGCGAGACTACAGTGGTGTGACTCCCCTATCTATGGCTCCGTTGGTGTTCCTTTTTGGCCTCAACATGTAATGCGTTCTTACGTGGGGAGCGGGAGCTGAGACGCCGCAGGCCGCCCAGAACGACAGGCATTGTCTGTGAGGGAGTTTTTAGCCAGTAAACAAATAACTGTTTTGGAACACCCTTCCTACCCACCTGATCTGGCCCCCAAAGACTTCTTTCTTTATCCAAAGATAAAGGAAATATTGAAAGGAAGACATTTTGATGACATTCAGGACATCAAGGGTAATATGACGACAGCTCTGATGGCCATTCCAGAAAGAGTTCCAAAATTGCTTTGAAGGGTGGACTAGGTGTTGGCGTCAGTGCATAGCTTCCCAAGGGGAGGAGTACTTCGAAGGTGACAGTAGTGATATTCAGCAATGAAGTATGTGGCACTTTTTCTAGGATGAGTTTGCGAACGTAATTGTCAACAGTGTATCTATACATTTTATACATATACATATGTGTGTGTGTGTATATATATATATATGTATATATATATATATATATATATACATATATATATATATATATGTGGGGTTCCAGAAAAATGTATACAAGGGGACACTTTGGTCAACGTTGCTCAAGAAGTTTGCTATAATCAGAAGTGTCTGGATGCTGATGGTAACCACTTTGAGCATCTCTTGTAATAGCAGAAGTCACATGTGACTTGTATTCATCTTTTGTTATCAGTATGCATTGAGTATTACAATTTTAATAGATTTTTCCTTTCTTAAAATGTGTATACATTTTTGGCGCCCTCTGTATATATAACTCTATTTTAAGTTCCTCACACGTGTTGTGTTTTGATGTCACATTTTGTATCTTTTCATTTTGCGTATCCCTTAACTAGTTGTTTTTACTACTTTTGTCTTTTAACCTTCACATTAATTCACTACCATTACTATATATTTACCTTTACCAGTGAGACTTTTACTTTCAAGTGTTTTCTTGTCACTAATTAGTACCCTTTATTTTCAGCTTAAAGAAGGCCCTTTACCATTTTTTGTAAGGCCACTTTAATGGTGATGAACTTCTTTATCCTTTGTTTGCCTGAAAAGCCCTTTTCTCTCTAATACTGAATAATAACCTTCCCAGATAGAGTATTCTTGGTTGGAAATTTTTTTTCCTACTAGCATTATAAATATATCATGCAATCCTTTCTGGCTTGAAAAGTTTCTGTTGAGAAATCTGCTCAGTGTTATGGGGTGGGGGGTTCCCTTGTAACAAGATGTTTTTCTCCTGCTGCTTTTAAAATTCTCTTTATCTTTAAATTTTGGCATTTTAATTATAATGCCTTGGTATGGGTCTCTTTGGGTTCATTTTGTTTGAAACCATCTGGGCTTCCCGGATGTGTTTCCTTCCACAGTTTAGAGGAGATTTTGGCCATTGTTTGTTCAAGTATATTTTCTGCCCCTTTCGCTATCTCTTCTACTTCTGGGACCCCTGTAATGCAAATGTTATTCTATCTGATGTTGTCCCATAGGCCCCTGAAGCTATCTTGAATTTTTTAAATTCCATTTATTTTTTTTAGCTGCTCTGCTTGGGTTAGTTCCAGTACCCGGTCTTCCAGATAACTGATTCTTTCCTCTGCTTCTTCCAGTCTGATGTTGAACCCCTCTAGAGTATTTTTGTTTGTTTGTTTTAGTTCTGTTATTTTACTTTTTCAGCTCTGTTACTTCAGTTTGGCACTTTCTTATATTTTCTATCTCTTTTTGAAGTTCTCACTGTGTTCATCCATTCTTCCTCTGGAGTTCAGTGAACATCTTTATGACCATTACTGTGATCTATTTCTCAGGTACATTAGTCATGTCCGATTCATTAAGGTTCTATTTGTGATGAGGTTTTTATCTTGTTCTCTCATTTGGAACATATTTTGTATCTCAATTTACTTGGATCTCTGTGTTTGTTTCTATGTATTTCTCTTCAATTGTTTCAAACACACAGGGTCCAGAAGCACAATTTCCCTAGCTGCCACAGTCAGGTGTTTAAGGGGAAATCCCTGTGTGGGATGCATTCACGGGTTGGGGTATTTTCTCACCTAATGAGCTGTGTTGGGGACATGTCAATGGCGTGGGGAGGGGCACGGTACCCATCCAGCTGGTTCTGTTGGGGCTGTGCTGGAGGCACACATCCCTCTCAATTTCTAATGAAGATGCCAAGATGCAAGAAATTAATAAACCTGTCCAAGGTCAAATAACTAATTAGAAGTAATTCTGTAGACTCTTGGGCAAATATTCTTTCCACTACACCAGCATTCTCCTTGAATTTCCTATGAAGTCAAGCTGGAAATTGATTCCTACAACATGAGGCACACAAACTAAAAAATAACTTGTTAAAATAATTTTTCTTTTCAATTTCATGACATATTAAGATAGAATGGTTTTATATTCTTTGTTTTTCATTTGATAGTGAGTAAAAAGTTTCCAAAAAATTTTAGTTTTTTAACTTTCAAGTTAGAATATATCACTTTAGAAACAGGACTTTGCATGTGGGGCTTTTTTGTTTTTGTTTTTCATTTATTCAACAGTGCTATGCATAATATACATAATTAAGTTCTAGGAATAGAAATGGTATGCCATGGTTCTGTTCCTCACATTGGACAGGGAATGTAAAGCTAATTATGCTATAATTGCTCTGAGAAGCAGGATGGCATAATGGTTAAAGTATGGGCTCTAGAGCCAGATTGTGTTCAAATTCTGCTTCCCCCTCGTACTGATTCTGTGACTTTGGGTAAACCATTTACCTTTTATGTGTTCAGTTTCCTCATCTGAATAATAGAGAAGACAATAGGACCTATCTCACAGAATTGTTGGAGAATTGTTGCATATATTAACTCACGTAAAGTTTTTAGAATAGTGCCTGCTTATAGTAAGTGCTTAATAAATGTTAGTTATATTATTAAAATGGAATATATGTAAACCTAGGGTCTACCTAAATATAGGAGCAAAAACCTAAGTGAACGAATGAGGCCAGGAAAGGGTTGGGAAAAATAGTAATATTTGAACTAGGATTTGAGGAATGAAGAGGCATTTAGTGGTTTGCAAGGCCACCTTAGGTCAAAGGAACAGTATATAGAAGGGCAAGAGGGTGAGAGAAAATATAGTAATATTAAAAAATAATATTTTGTTCTATGTGATATCAATAACCCAGTAAATTAGCAACGGTATTCTTAGTATTAATAGCAGCTGTCATTTATTATATGCTTACTCTTTGCTAGGCACTGTGTTAAATGCTTTATAAACGTTGAATCTTTACCATAGCCCTAATTCATTTATATCCATTTAGTAGAAGCTCAATAAATATTTGTTGAATGATCATCATCACACAATGCAAGCAAATTGTTTTCTCTATTGTATGATAGAAAAAAGCCCATTGTTTTATGGTTGGCACACTGTTTATGATTTATAAACAGAAAGAAAAGTATATGAGGGCAGCATTATTTTCTTTTTAATTTTCAGCATCAGCAAAGTGGTAGGCTGCTTCATGGGCTCTGAATGAAAAAAAAAACAACAAAACTATGTTTAAACCCCTGTTCAGCCACTTCCTGAAGTGTGTGATCTCAGGCAATGTAATTAAACTCTCTATGCCTTACTTTTGTAATATATAAAATGGTGCTAATGGTACATACTTCATAGGATTACTTTAAGGATTGTATGAAATAATGAATGGGGAGTACTTAGCGCTGTACTGACTCCCAACAAATCTTTCATGATAGCTATTATTATTACTGGTGGTGGTGGCAGTAGTAGCAGTGGTAATAGTAGTAGCAGTAGTAGTAGTAGTAGTAATAGTAGTAGTAGTAGTAGTAGTACTATATTTCAAAGATAAGTATCACCATATGACCTTAGGCAAATAATTTCACCATCTCTCTGGTTCTTGTAGGCAGGCGTAAAGAAGACCTATACAGTACTCTAGGTTCCTCTTACCTACCTGACTGACAATCCCTGTGTGAAATGCAGAAGTGAGGAGACAAAAGTTTGCCTCACCACACACTGTTTTAACAGATCTGTCAAGAAATATACTTCATCCAAAGGTGGGGATCTCCTATATTTGGAAATGTGGAGGTGCTCTCCTGCTATTTCTTACCATACAACATTGTACTCTGTAGTATTTAATAATATGAAGGAAGTTCTTTTATCTCATTAGTGATTCTGTTATATAAAGCTAACTCTACTATATGAAAAAGATACTAAGACACATACATGTAAAATGCATTTTAGTCTTTCCCCCAAAGAATACGTTGGAAATTAAACAGTATCAAAAGTCCAGGGAAATGTCCAAGGCATGTTTAAAATAGCTATGACTTAACTTACAAAAGAAAATGTGAAGTTCACAATACCACTTCATGTTGCATATGACTATAGAATACAACAGGCATATTTTGTCCTCCTCAATCAGTCAGAAGACTCTTCTGAATGAGCTGACCTGAAGAAGAGGTTTGGGAATGGGAGAAGATATACACACATAAGTAAATGAATTAAGCGGGAACAGAATTCAGATGGCAAAGTAGGAAAGAGCCATGTGGGAAAGAGCTAAGTTAGGATGGGTCACTGATTAGTATGTTACAGGGTAATTTGGAGAAGTAGTTTAAAATTTTAGGAACTGTTTATCGAAGTAGGAAGATTTGATAATAATGAAGACTACAGAAAAAATGTCAAATTTAATGACCACTTGAAACATTTTTATATCATAGTAGTCTAAAAATAAACATCCAAAATTGTGGATTCAATTGTACATAATCAAAATTATAGCAAACATTTGGTATTGTATGTCAAATTTTCATCACAATATCATACATGTCTGTAATATGGCCCTTTATCTTTGTGGCATGTCTAGTTAAGTATCTTTTTCATTCACGTTGCAGAGAAATCAGAAAAATCAAGATAAACAAATAGGAAAATCTGAAAGCCAGTTACCTGTTTTCTCATTATTTAGGCATAATCACCACAGCTGCGACTGTTTTAGTATATACTCTTTAAAATTTGTTTTCTATAAATACACTGATGTACCTATAAATGCACATATTTGTATGCATATGTATATGTAAACACAAATACGTCATCCCTCACAATATAAATTTAGTTCAAATATTTTATCCTATTACAGAAAACTTACAAGGAAACCCAATATTATCATGATAATTAACATGAAACTACAAAGTTTCTTATATGCCACTTAATTTAAGGGCAGGATCATGTCCCTTTTTTTCTTGAAGTATTCCTAGATCATTTTAGACCACAATGACCTCTCCTCCATTTAACACTCATTGCTTGTATCCTAGTTTATGCTACCTTGCTTTGTTGCTGACTTTTTTTTTTAAGTTTATTTATGTTGTTGTTTGTCTCTTCCCCAATAATTTAAAGCTTCCTGAGATCAGGAATTAATTCTTTTATCACTTCTGGTCTTACTCCTAAGACCTAAGTCTTAGGACAATGCTCTCCACTTACCCTATGCTTTAAAAAAAATGCTTAATGAACCTAGAAACATACTTGTAACACATTAAGACTAAGGGTATAGATGCCATTAATGTTTCATTGCTCTTATAAGTTGATAAGAAAAGAACAAGCACTGCAATAGATAAATGAAATGAATAAGGAATTCACAAAAGGATATATATCCAATAAACATTACAAAAGGATGTTCAACTTAAATTATTAAATACAAATTTAAGCAAAATATCATTTTTCAACTTTCAAATTGCCAAAGGAGTTTTGATAATACCCGGTGCTCTTGAGGGTTTGGAGAAAACCGTTCTTGTTTAAAAACTGTCATTGGATATATAAGTTGATAGAACTTTGGGAGGGGGGCATATATCAAAAGTCCTGAAAGTCTAGACATATAAGGACTTCCACTTTTCCCTATTCCTCCTGCCAAATACAGCTAAAAATTTTGAACATATTATATAAAATCTCTGTGAGGTAGAAGAAAGTCCAGATAGGGACCTTGGGACAAAAAGAACAAAATGGCAGAATTTCCTGGGTTTTCCTTTTGCCTCATGTATCCCAGACTGGTTACCAGAAAAACTGGCAATGCAGAAATATCAGTGGACTCAGGCGAGAAAAAAAAAAAAAAGCCCCATTGAAATACTGCTTTCTCTAATGAAAGAACCGGGAAAGGAGCAACTAAGCAAGACAGAAAAATAATTACTCTACTCCAGTCAAACACCACAGGAAAAACCAAGGTCCTACTTCTATATCTACCATTAAAGGCTGAATGGGGAGCCTAGACTTCCAACCCTCACCAGATTGTAATGAGGTGCCACAACTCCCCTGGTGGGGTGGTTTCAGAGAAGGCCAAGTAGGGGGCCAGGTCTTTCATCCCCACTGGAAGCAGCAGTCCCCATCCTCTATAGTGTTAGTTGAGATTATGGTGGAATCCTGGATTTCCACCCCTACCCAGCAGTAATAAGGAACTGCTCCTCTGCCCCAGTGAGGTAGTGTCAGAGGAGGTCTAATGGAGAGTCAGGGCTCTTACCACTGCTTGAGTAATGAGGCCACACCCCTCTCCCCATAGTGTCAGTGAAGACCACGTGGGGAGCAGTAACAAGGCACTCCTGCTCCTCTTAGCCAGGGTGGACTGAATGGAGGCTCAGTGGGAGAGCTTTCACTACAATCACCAAGCAGTAATGAGGACATTTTCCAACCTCCAACTCCCAGCAGAGGCCAAGTGGCGAACCAGGACTTCGACCAACATCTGGCAGTAACACGATGGAACCCCTTTTCCTCACGAGAGCAGTGTAGAAAAGGCCTCCTAAAATAGAATAAGATCTAAGCCCCATTATATAATAACAAAAATGCCTGAGTGTCAATCCAAAATTACTCATTATACCAAGAACCAGGAAATCCTCAACTTGAATGAGGAAAGACAATTAACAGATGTCACATGACACAGTTACTAGAGTTATCTGAAGATTTAACATAACACAGACACCATAAAAATGCATCAATGAGCAATTACAAACGTGCAAACAAATGAAACAATAGTCTTAGCAAAGAAAGAGAAAGCCTCAGTAAATAAATCAAAGATTTAAAGAACCAAATGGAAATTTTTAAACTGAAAAATATAATAATTAAAATTTAAAAAAAAACCTCAATGTATCGGTTCAACAGTAGAATGAAATGGACACGGGAAAAAAAAATCAGTGAACTTGAAAGGAGAATCAAAGAAATAACAATAAGAAAAAAAAGAGAAAACAGACTATATAAAAATGAACAGAAATACATGTAGCTTGCTCTCTTCTTGGTGCTTTTAGTACTATCTTATTATTGTTACCACTTTGGTAATATTCCTTTGCATAATCCATTGTACCTAACATGGTAGATTGCTCTTAATAGGTACAATAAATATTTTTAAATAAAAAAATGGGCAGAAACTCAGAGACATGTGGAACTATAGTGAAAGATCTAACAGCCATGTCATAGAGGAGTCCCAGAAGAAGAGGAGGGAGAGGCTGAAAAATATTTTAAAAAATAAAGGATGAAAATTTCCCAAATTTGGCAAAAGACATCAATCTACAGATTCAAACTGCATGCATCCACAATAGGATACATCCAAAGAAATGTATGCCAAGACACATAATCAGAGTTCTAAAGAATGAAGACTAAGAAAAAAATCTTGAAGGCAGTCTGAGAGAAAAAAAAACATTACCTATAGGTAAAAAACAATTCAAATAACAGGATTTATCTCAGTAGAAACCCTGGAGGCCAGAAGTAAATATAGCTTATCATGGAATACCACTCAGCAACAAACAGGAACAAACTATAGATACATGCAACAAGTTGGATGAACCTTAAGGAAATTACACTGATTGAAAAAGTCAATCTTATAAAATTAAACACTGTATAATTTCTTTTATATGACAATCTCAAAACGACAAAATAACTGAGATGAAAAACAGATTAGTGGTTGCCAGGGATTAGGTAGGGGGTGTGGGGAGGGAGGGAAATACCTGTGGCTATAAAAGGGCAACACAAGGGATCCTTGTGGTGATGGTCATAAGAATCTACACAACTGCATAGGCACATTGTACCAATGTCAAATTCCTGATTTTAATATTGTAATATAATTTGGTAAAATGCAACTATTATAAGAAACTGGGTGAAGAGTATACAGGACCTCTTTGTACTATCTTTGCAAATTCCTATGAATCTATAATTATTTCAAAATAAAAATATCTACACACTTTGACCCAATAATTCCACTCAAAAAACTTAAAAAACAGTAATGGATGCTTCCAAATATTTTCTTAGAAGGATGGCTGTTTTTTACAGGACAATTAAGTAAAATGTTCATTAACACTTATCACAACAGCATGGGATTAAATAAATATGGCATATTCACAATCACTGATAATGGTATCATAATACATGCAAAAAGATTTTTGTTGCATTATTTATAAAAGCACATTTTAAAACAGTATGTAAAATATATAGTGTTTTTATGAAAATACATATGTATTCACATACAAAAAAAAACAAAAGAAACATACATCAAGTTTTTATCATCTCTAGGTAGAGGGATTATAGTAATTTTACTTTTCTTTTAATATCTTCCAAATTGTCAATAGTGAATATGTATTATTAGACAAGATATAAAAATATTTCACATAGAAATATTTTTATGAATATAAATTTACAAAAATATTCATGAACAAAAAATGAATGTAATTTAGAAAACCAAAGGAGAGTGCAGTTTTCTTTTATATCTAAGACACTAACACAGATAAAAAGACATGAAAAAACCTGATTAAAGCAATAGAGTAAAATAATGGTCAGTGTCATGGTAAAGATTGACCAATAGCATAAATAACCATAAAAGGAGAAAAACCTTCTCTGAGCTACTTTTTAAAGTGGAAATTTAGTATCACAGCAATATTGCACAAGTTTTCTTCACTCTCCCTGCTGGCATCAAGCTCCCACACTTCTGTTCTACCACATTTTTTGCCATCTTTTAGTAAACAGTAGCTCTACACTTGAAAATATAGTCAAGTTTTCCTTCACTATTCCAAATCAGATTAGTCTTCTGCTTCTCATAATTCTTATAACAGTTTGAGTAAAACTTAATATAAGTTTACAGAAAAAACTCATAGACATAGACAACAGTTTCGTGGTTACCAGAGGGTAATGGGGGAGGGGGTAGTAGATGAGGGTGAAGGGGATCAAATACATGGTGATGGAAGGAGAACTGACTCTGGGTGGTGAGCACACAATGTGACATATAGAAGATGTAATACAGAACTGTGCACTTGAAACCTATATAATTTTACAAACCATTGTCACCCCAATAAATTTGAATAAAGATTTTAAAAAGTAAATAAAATAATTCTAGCTAATGATATTATGTTCCCCTCCTATGAATTTCTAGAGTCCACTGTTTGTTGTTATCTCTCTTGTTGTATTTTCATATTGTGCCTCTACTTTTCTGTTTGTCTTATCAGTCCTACCAAAACTGTGAGTCCAGTAAGGTCATGGCCTATTTCATATTCATCTTTACCTATCCTGAAAATGCCTAAGAGAGTACACTGCACTCAGTTAACATTGTCTTGTTCCATCAGGTATACAATATGATTATGAACACTTCAAATCAGGCGTGTCAGCCACTGAGTCTTTACAAGCCCTACAGTACACAGTTTAGGTTTAGGCATAGTGATGCCTAATGCATACTTGCTGATTTCTACTTATTGAAACATCTTTAAGAAATATGTTGTAGAAGGCATAATATCTGACAGTGTTACAGACAGCAATTTTAGTACATACAGGAAAAAAAAACAACAGAACTATTTGGTCTCAAGTAGTCCCTAACTTTAGTCTCATAAAAATAAATAAATTGAGGATTTATACATGGTAGAAGTTCAGTAATTCGATTAAAAATTCCAAGAAAAAAACTACCAGTAAAGAAAACATATTTTATGAAAGTATGTTTCCAATAAGTTGAAGAAAAATTACAGAAAGATTGCAAAGTGACAGAAATTATTTCACTGGAGAACTTGTGCCTGTGAGAACTTGTGGAGACGGTGCCTGTGAAGATTTAGCCACTGAACGTTTACAGGCAAGCGGAAAGTAAGAAATGACTTATTGTATAAACATACACTGTGTGAAGAAACACTGTGAATAAAAAAATATATATGGCAAAACTATAAACACAACCCTGACAACTGTAACAATAGATGCCCTCTTCACTTCCTAAGCAAATGCAGAAGACAAATATAAGGAGACTCTACTGTGCTTACATGTGCCTTTCATGCATGTCATTGTTGAAGAACATAACTCAACGACCCGAACAGCAGAAGTTCCTGATTCCTCTGCTGGCACTGTCAAAATGGAAATCTAAAGAGCAGAAAAAAGTGTCAGACATAGCTGTTAGATCTCATTTTCAGTTTTTCTATCATTAGAGTGTAGTTAACTTCCAAATCAAGTATCTTCTTTTCAAACACTCATTGATGCTTGAAATATTTTTTTAGCTTGTAAGGATTTAATTTTAGAACAGAATTTGATACACATAACATGCAAAAGTGTCTTAATGTCCAATACCTGCATTGTTTACATATTTATATATCATATGAGGTATGATTAAAAAAATTATTACAGTAGAAGACACATTGCCATGAATCCCCTTCAAAATACTCCCTCCTCACTTTGAACACACTCACCCCATTGTTCTTTTTTATTTTTTTTTAAAGATTTTATTGGGGAAGGGGAACAGGACTTTATTGGGGAACAGTGTGTACTTCCAGGACTCTTTTTTTTCCAAGACAAGTTGTCCTTTCAATTCTAGTTGTGGAGGGTGCCATTCAGCTTCAAGTTGTTGTCCTTTCAGTCTTAGTTGTGGAGGGCGCAGCTCAGCTCCAGGTCCAGTTGCTGTTGCTAGTTGCAGGGGGCGCAGCCCACCATCCCTTGAGGGAGTCGAACCGGCAACCCTGTGGTTGAGAGGATGCGCTCCAACCAACTGAGCCATCTGGGAGCTCAGCGGCAGGTCAGCTCAAGGTTCAATCTTAGTTGCAGGGGGCACTGCCCACCGTCCCTTGTGGGACTCGAGGAATTGAACTGGCAACCTTGTGGTTGAGAGCCCACTGACCCACGTGGGAATCGAACCGGCAGCCTTTGGAGTTAGGAGCACAGAGTTCTAACCGCCTGAGCCACTGGGCCGGCCTCTTCCCATTGTTCTTGCCACTTTCTGAAGCAGTTCTGGCAGTCCTCTTTCGTGAGTGTCTGTAGTTGGACTGTCATGGCTGCCTCGGTGTCTTGAATCATTTTGACTTTGGGGAAGAGCCAGAAGTTGCATGGTGCCAGATCCAGATAATAAAGTAGATGAGGACACACAAGAATGTTTTTATTTGACAGAAATTGCTGTACCAGAAGTGATGTTTGACACGGAGTGTTATCATGATGGAGGATGAAATCAAGACACTCACGAAAGAGGACTTCCAGAACTGCTTCAGAAAGTGGCAAGAATGATGGGATAAGTGTGTGTGAAGCGAGGGGCAGTATTTTGAGGGGGATTTGAAGCAATGTGTCTTTTACTGTAACAAGTTTTTTTTTATTTAAACTTTCACCATATTGTTTGATCACACCTCATATATAGTGCATTCATGTAATTCATAGGCAATAAATATTTCAAATTTCCTTAATATTTATTAAATCCTTTGTTTATTTTAAAGGGATACAATTATGGTGTATGGTGTTAATACTGAATTATGTGCATTTCAGTGTTTGAAATCAGGTAATATTAAATCAATTTTGATTATTCATAATGACTAAAAATAGCAGAGTACTAAAAAACTTTTAATGTTACAAACCCCAAAGATATTGAAACAAGTTAAGTATATGTCAACATATACCAAAGTACAGCTAAGTATATACCAAATGTTTAAAAAAGAATGGCTTCAAGTTAACTTAAGGACTCCATTAATAAAAATAGAAACTCTAGATTAAAAGTGAAATTGAAAATTATTATTAATGCTTATTGATATACAGTATGCTGTCCTTGGCACTACTGATATGCTATATAGCTTTATATATTGACCATCAGGTCAATGTTTCTCTATAGAACCAAAAGCTTCAATATTAATTCTCAATCTCATCTTCAATCTGAGGAAACTATATCTTCTCATACAGGAAATATTTGCCAAAAGGTAAAAACCCCCTTTTATCTGTGAGCATTATGCTTAGATCTTACTGCTAATGTCACGCTGACAGCCCACGGAGGAAATGCTGACAAGTTCTCAAAATACAAATTCTTATGATAACCATGACTATCCTACTACCATGTGTATTTTGGGGCTTAACATGTCTCAAAAACTGTGTTCTCCATATTCTAAACTCCCTTTTCTGCTGCCCATGATAGAAAATGTACTTTAGCATTAAAGAAGAGGTGCTATTAAAATATGTATCTAATGTTGTGTTATAGTTACCAAATGATTATGACTAAAAACACGAACATAACTGGAAAGGTATCTTAAAGAGTGTACCAACATGTACCAACACTTCTTTTTTTTCCTTTAACTATCATGTATAATTTTTAAAAATTGAGATTTAATCAGTAACCCCCTACTACAGCACTTTCCATCTCCTGAACTCTGAGAAGGTAACTGTCGTAAATCTCAGAGATTATAAAAGCCATCAAGAGAATTTCAACTCTGTAATACCACTTCCGTAAAATTTATCCAGACCTACACCTACTCTTCCTCTCTTTAAGTCTCATCATTTAATTTAATTTTATTCCAAAATTTAAAAAGAGGGAGAAATACAGGAAAGAAAGAAAAGCTGACCAGCTGTCCATATTAGACTGATCAGGGCAATGGCTGTGTGGAGGATGCAGGATTTGAAGGAGACAAGGTGAGAGGCAGGACAACTAATCAAAAGGCAGAGATGATAAATTCCAAAACCGGAGCACTGACATTAAGGACTGAGAGAAAAAGCAGATTGGAGGAACTCCTAGGAAGTACACGGATAGGACCTCAAGGATCGCGATATGTCAGAGATGAGAGGAAGAAGTTGCTGTTGGAAGGATGTCAGTGCTATTCATGGAGGTAGCGGACATTGGAGTAGCAGTTTTGAGAGGGAAGACGGTGAATACAGCTCTGTGTATGTTCAGTTTGAGGGACCTTGGGATAGATGTTCAGCAGGAAGTTTGGCAAGTGGGCTCACACTCCCGGAAGACATAGAAGTAGCTGTCACCAACATTTATGCAGAGTTGAAACCATGAGTACATTAAGTTAAGCAGCAAGTGTGCACAAAGCAAGAGGTACTGTGGGCTGAAGCAAGAACTGTGAGGAGCCCCGGTATTCAAAAGGAGGCTAGAGCTCACAAAGGAAGCAGAGAGGGAATACCTAGAGTTTGAGGAGAAACAGGAGAGCATTTTGTCATAGAAGCCAAAAAGTATAGAGTTTCAAGAGAAAGAAAACAATCGACATTGTCAAATGTACCAGAAATGACTTAGAGAAAAACCAAAAACTATTCTGTGGCCCTGACCATTATGAAGTTATTAATGAATTTAGCAAGAGAAACTGTGGTAGAAATGTGAGGACAGAAGCTAGGTTGGTCTAGAAATGAATGAGAAGTAGGGAGCTGGAAGCGGCAAGTATAGATAGTTTTGAAAATATTGATAAGAGCCAGAGAGAGATTGGATACTAGCTAGAGATGGGGGCAGAGTCAAGGAAACATTTTATTATTTTTTTTTGGAACAGAAAATGCTAGTACTCGTATATGTATATAGGTTGAGGGGGAAATGCCAGTAGTGTGTGTGGGGGGGGGGCGGGGGCTAGAGATGCAAGCAGAGAAAGCAGGCATACAGGGGGCTGTTTATATGTGTCAAGGGAACTTGTAAAAGGTCTTGGCCTTGAACAAGGAGGGGAGCCCTCTCAGTTTCTGTCCTAGCACACATAAGTTGTGGGTGGTGGGGCAGGAGGTAAAGGGCCATTGTGTTTAGTAGATGGCTTCACTCCTCTCAGTGAAGTGGTGGAGGGGGAGGGTTGAGAGGTTTAAAAGAAGATTCGGTAAAATAGCGAAGACTTGGACTGGGCACTGAGGAGAAAGGAAGAGGAAGCTGTCTGAGGCCAGTGAAACAGCTCACTGGTGGTGGGTATTAAGAGTCCAGCTGAATGAGGTTGGTGCCCTTGACAGTGCCAGTCTATCTGGTTGTGTGGTTTTCTCAAGCATCCCTCAGTGATAAAGGTGGACATTATCCAGCGATGGGGTTTTCCTTTGTGGGTGCAGTGGAAGAACACGGCTACAAAGGAACTGAAGGTGGCAGAGGAAGAAGGGCAGTTCAGAAGATCTACCATGGGGTCTAAACACGGAAAAGGGAGAGGGTGGAATGGAGGTGGTAATCTGGGAGGAAACAGAGGGGACAAAGAATTGTAGGTCTCTTAACAGGCCAATGAGGAGGCTGGGTGGGGGTAAGAGAATGAAAGCTAAAGAATAGGAGCAGAGAGATTTATGCCAATGTAAACCCACGACCTCCAGACTCAACTGGGCCATTAAAACTGCCCAGCCATGTGACCATGAGACAAGTCACTCTCCAACTCCCCACAGTGATTATCTGACATTTCCCCCTGAGCTGACACATCCCCACTCTCACATCCCCGTTCTCAGGAGATGAACTCACCTTGTAATTTAAAGAGTAAGCGGAACCCACCAGATGGGAACTCCGAAACCTACACATGGTCCTGCATTCACCCTCTTATTTCAAAGTGCCTCACATCCCATCTAAGAGGAATGCTTTTACCTGTTCTCCGAATCCCATCCTCCCCAGCCTTTCCCTGACCTTGCTACATCAATCATCCTCCTTTTCTCCTGGGTATCTCCAACCTCTCTCTCTCTCTCTCTCTCTCTCTCTCTCTCTCTCTCTCTCTCTCTCTCTCTCTCTCTCTCTCTCTCTCTCTCTCTCTCTCCCTCCCTCCCTCCCTCTCTCTCTCTCTCTCTCTCTCTCTCTCTCTCTCTCTTCTCTCTCTCTGTCTACTGGCTCCATCTCATCAGCTGAAATACACACTATCTTTTAAAAAGAGACGCCCTATTCACTGCCACATCCCTCTTCAGGAACCACTTTCCCTCTCTTACTCTTCACAACTCAGCTTCTTCAGAGGTGTTTCTATTTGCTCTTTACTTTTCTGTCTCCCGGTTACACTTCGACCCACTCATAAAGCTCTTGGTTTACTGAGAGGTACAGACGAGTCACTGGCAATTACCGGACAGTGTGATGAGTGCTGTGATACGTGCTGTGCCATTCCTTGCTCACGCTTGTCACGTTGATCTAGTTGTGATTTATCTGTGTGTATCTGTATCCTCCAGACTGTAAACTCTGAGGGCAGAGATGCTATCATGGTTAACACTGTCTTGTCGAAACCCAGCAAACTGACTGGCATGTAAAAGGCACCCATTGTTTGCTGAATGATGAAATGAAAATACTGATGCTCATATACATAATAAGCGTATTTGTTTTATACAACACAAAGTTTACAACTTAAGATAGTTTAGGAACCAATTTTTAGTAGTTAATATATAGAACAGGTCTGACAGTCACACTTATTGAATAAACTGGTTTTATCAGTCACTGTAAAATACAGTCAGAAGGAGAAGGGGGCATGTTTCTGGAGTTTAAGTGTTCAGACTAAGGGAAGAACGATAGGTATAAAGACACTCTTACAGAACTGGGGGTGAGGAGGAGGGAGAAGGTACTGAAATACACAAATGGTAATAAGGAAATATCAGAACCTGAAATGTGTGCTGATACTCATTCACACCAGGCCTAATGTGGGCTTAACACCAGTGTTGCACACAATAAAGTCTTTACCTCCAAAATTTTTAAATGGATTCTCAGGGGATTTTTTCTTCCCATAACAATTTCATAAAAATAGTTGTCAGAAAACTAGGATTTAGTCCAATTTTCCTAGCATAAGTCTGTTACATATATAAGACACAATTATTTGTTCTGCCAGATGGAAATATTTAAGAAATCAAGATTATTAAATAACTGTCATGGTATATTTAAAATGCATTAAACGCATTAAACATATTACCACAGATGGCTTAATACATTTTATTTCACCAAATTAATTTATACATTATTACCATGTAGATTAAGTTAGCAACATATTAAAAAGTAAAGAACTAAAATTACCTGTTGATCTGAATCTGTTTGTAGTACAGATCTATCTGTAATCAGGACAGCTCTGGAGATTTGCCTATAATGCACAAAACAGTTAATCGGAGATTCAGATTCCATAGATAAATTTCATTTACAGTTATATAACCACCAGAAGGCATGTTTCAAAGATTTAAGTCACGATAAAAGTGTCACCTCCCCAAACCGAGTCAAGTTCCGCTTTAATCTTTTCTTGGCTCATTAAAGAAGGATGTGTGACCTGCAGACAAACCCCAGCTGATGCAATGGAGTCAAAATTAGGCTATGCTCCCCCAAAAGCAGACACTATAACACAACAGTGGTAACATATTCAATATCTTTTGTTTGGCGTAAATTTGCATCTCACTTGAGCAACAGTCATATAGAAGTGTCAATATAATCACGCAGCTAAATTTTCCTCAGTTTCACTTTCCCTTGGACCGTCGGTGAAGGGGGGTGCCTTACCTGTATTGCACGTGTGAGCATGTGTTCTCAGAAAAGTAACTGTCCTCCACAAGGAAATGCTTAGACATGATTCTCTGACCAAACTGATCTATGATTGCTTTGCATCTACGAAGAAGCATAGCAAAAAAGTTCTCATTGACAATTAAATAATTGAGCAAACGAACATAACGAGCTACCAATTTTGAACCTAGAAACCAATTTCTTGGAAGACAAGATTTAAAAATTGTGTACAATTTCATATTTTTGACACAAAACTGACACTAAATTAGAGAATATATATTCTTATTGCTGTTTTGAAGTCTTTTAAACTATAAAGTAAGTGTGGGACAGAACTTATTTATTTTAAATGGCATTAATACATAACAAAGTTAGTGACAGGTGTTATCATTTAAGTTTTTCTAATGTTTAGGAAAACAGAAGCTTTTCCTTTGTTTAGAAAACAGACTTTTTCTTAATAGATCTAAGAAAATGGGGAGAGAAAACTTCATTAAATACCTTGCTGTATCATTTACAGTCTGTAAAAGCCACTAAAAGCGCCTTATTTTTCTGTTAAGTGTTGCTTTCTTTTGTTCAAAAATAGCTATCTTGTCACACGTGTGATAATGTGGGGTTTTTTTTAAGAAAAGGACTAGAGCTTCTTTTAATATCTGTTTCCACTTTACTTCAAAGGATGATCATAGAAAGATTTCTTTCAAGTGCTGTTTCCAAATAAGGAAAACACTTATGCACGGACATTATCAGGTCTCTGTCATCTGATATGTGTTGGGGCAATGAATCATATAGAACCCTCCATTGACCTTCTTTCAATGTGTCTAGATAAAAGGATGAAAATTAGAATCCATCTCCTTGCAGTGCCACAAGTTATAAATGTACTTTATAGGGCTCATTATCCAAACTAATGGACTAAGGGCAACATCCTTGAAATGGACTTACCAGCACTGACAAATCCAGTATGCAATATTTCAGGAACTATATGCAAATGTCTACATGTTTGCTATATCTTCTTATTATGGAAATATCACAATTTACTTTTGTCACAGCTTCTCCTTTTGGGACCAGAACTATTTTATTAGAAATCTACTTATACGTTGTTCCTCATAAAATGCAAGCAAATAATTTCAAACTTAGACCATATTTTAAATATGCTGGTATAAATTCAAACATGCTATATCACTAAAATTTAAGCCAAGTAAGAGATATTTACTAGGCATAAAGGCATTAAAAATAAAATGATGAACACGCAAGACCAACAGTGAGACGGACTTAACGTGTATTTCCTAAAGGCAGATGATGATACACTGGTATTCTTGAATAAATGATGTGCCACTGTTGTCAGGATAGACTATGATATCTCGTGATATTAGATACGCATAATATACAGTTTAATCAATTAACCATATATTAATATATAATGTAATAAAATTAATGTTATTACATTAATATTTGTGATTTTTTTCCCATTCTCAACTCCATTTCCTTATCACCTCACATTTCACTGAACAAGAGCACTTACCTTATAAAATACTTCACTAAATAGATATAAGGTATTTATACCTCACTACAATATTTTTCAAAATAATTATTTGAAAAGTAAAAATGTAAGTTACTCACTTAGACTCCTGTTTTAAAGCATTCATAAACAATTTAAAACACAAAGTACTTTAGGCAATGGACAAAAGAAATCTGCTCATCCATCACTAAACATTGATGGCTATTTGTCCTGAAAGCATTGACAAGCTTTTTTCTTACCTTTAACTCAGAGACTACCTAAAGTCAAAAGGGAATAATCTGGGCAGAAAAAAAGAGGGGTTAAAATCTTCTATATCTTGATAGGGATTTGGGTTATACAGATATGTCATTTGTCAAAACTCAGCTAATGAGCACTTAAATTTGGGCACTTCACCGTATGGAAATTTTACACCAAAAGAAAAAGCTATAAACATTAAACTCTAGTTAATCATATTCATGCTGAGGTGTTTATGGACAATTGTACTGATATCTGGAATTTACAGTGAAATGCTTTGAAAAAGTGAAAAGATGGGTAGAGGGATGAACATTTGGGCAGATATATGATTAAGCAAATACCTATATTAAAATGCTAATTGTAGAATCTAGATGATGGATATACAGGTTGTTCATCCTAAAATTCTTCCAACATTGGTGTAAATTTGAAAATTTTCATCGTGAAATGTGGAAATAAAATTGGGGCGTGGTGTTAGCATAAATCCTGGATTCTAAGCCTTTGCACAAAAGCTTCCATTTAAATAAACTACACAATTAAATCCGGCCATAAGCTACGGAAACCTCCTTGCTTTATAGAATTCTAAGATCTAATAGGACTGCTTTAATGGTAGCTACACTTTTGGTGACAGGCAGGCAGTGGTTTCAGAAGTTGTGGAATTAGAAGGAACTACTGGGGCCCACTCAAAATGGAAGTATGGGGGCATGGGAATTAAGGAGCTCAACTACACAAGGACAATATGCCAATAAATGTGCCTATTTATGCTGAAGCTTCTGGATGAAATAGTGATTCTCAGAGGAGGAGGAGAAGGAAGCAAATCAGAATCACACCTGGGGGACTTTTTCAAATTATAAGTACCCCTGGAGATTCTGATAAGCTTCCAAATCCCAGGGAAGAATCACTGTCAAGCATGCCACTGTTCACTAGTTTATCTCGATGCTGTGCTAGGTGGAAAAAAGTCAAGAGCTACTGCTACATAAAATATATATATATATATATATATATATATATATATATATATATATATATATATATATATATTGATTTCTATAGAAATCGAGGTTATGGTCACATATCCCCCGTCGGTCTGGTAGATGATAATAACATGATTCACCTGGCCATCTCATTCTGAAGTACTAAGGCTCTAGGCCTGAACAAAGCTGTTCAAAGCAAGACACGTTTAAGTAAGTGATAAGATTTGTTTTCCCTCAGATACTTGACTTACTGTCATATATTTGGCCTAATTGGGAGAACGATGAAGAAAGGGATATTGATTTGGGACCTAAAGTTGGAGTTTGTATTATAAGATTAATATAAAAAATTAGATGACAGTCAAGTAGAAATGGAAAACAGCAAAATGAAACAGTGCTGCCAGAGACATTAAAATACCCTCCTGCCCACCACTCGCACATGAACCTGAGGAAGCCATTAAAGATTAACAGCATTTTGGATTTAGTTGAGGGCCTTCCTGAGCCTCGTAAATAGTAAATTGAGGAGCAACATGATAGGAGTTCCCAGTTACAGGGACACAATGACCACAAAGTTGATCACATGAATCACTGAAGCCACACAGAACATTTCTAGAGCTGTGCTTTCTAAATCAACAAATCAAATAGTTCTCGGAGCATTGACATGAGGGCATAAATAGGACAATGATAAGGAAGAAAACACTCCGCAAGATGAAAACTCTTTATCTGGAATTTGGCCCAGAAGAGTGAAATAGCACTAAAACAGGTATCCAACCTCTATGATCTTCAGAATTAATATCCTAACTAACTATATGATAAGGAATGCAGAAATCACATAGGAAATAATTAAAAGAAAAATATATGAAGGAAATTAGAAGATTCCCAGTCACTGAATGAAACAAAATAATTCTTCCATGCTTTCTTGTACACATTAGTCCACATGCCACCTCTTCAATGAAACCATTCCAAAACACTTATCACTCATTTCTCTTGGGTAAACAATCCACTCCAATAGTTTCAAACACCATTAACCTGCTCTGGCCAACCAAAGTTCTGTACCCATGTTTTTAACTATTTATTATCTATTTCTTTCTGGAGAGACTCCAAACACTTTTTAAACCCAGCATGCCCCAAACTGAGTTCATCACGGCTCCTCATCTGCTTCCCCCCTTGGAATCCCTGACCAGTACTTAACAGTTTCCTAAGCTCAGAATCTCTCTTCCCATATCTAAATTGCTTCTCAGTTTTCATTCCACCTTATAAAGATTTCTTGACACTCGCCTGTTTTCTCCATCTCCACTGACACTGCCTTAAGTCTAGACTCTTGTTAAGTCTAATAAGACAATGGACTATTAGCAAGTTGGTAGCTCATTTGCTCGACATAAATATATGGCATAATGACAACGTGCCAATCACTGTTCTAAAAGGTGAGAACAAAAATATCTTGTCCTTAATAAACTGCCAATGAAATGAAGATGCATACACAGGGATATAAAGACAATGCCCAAGTCCAGTGATAAGATGAGATAGAGCATCATGAGACCACTAAGGGGAGGTACCTAACTCAGCATAGGGGTGGGGCGTGGAGGGCCAGGGAGGGATGGAGTACCAGGCAATGACCTGAGGGGAAGTAGTACATTAGCTGCTTTGGAAGGATGAAAACCAGTTAAGCAAGCACATAAGAACACTTCCCATAGAAAGGCAGCAAGTGCAGGGGTACAGAGGCAAGAAAGAGAAGTGCAGGAAACCACCAGCAGTTCAGTGTTAATTGTCAATAAAATGGAAGTGGGTGGGGAGAGAGATGAGATTAGAGAGGCAGGCAGAGACCAGATCCCAGAGTTTCATGTGTCCTGTAAAAGGGTCTTAAACTTTATTCTGAAGTGATATAAAGCCACTGAAGCTTTTTCCATAGAGAGGGACAGAGCCAAATCGGCATACTGAACAGATCTCATTTTGTGTGATTATCTCGTTAATTTATTTGTTCTTTAATGTCCCCCAGCAGGCTCTAAACTCCATGAGAACAAAGACCATGATTATCTTGTTCTCTGCTGTATCCCCAGCGCTTGGCCCACATTAGTTAATACTTGTTGCACGGATGGCTGAATGGATGGATAGATGATGCAAGTATTCCATGCACATGGACACTGCAGAGACAGAAATAAAGATACAGAATCTCTGATTTATGAGGTAAAGAATCTCTTTCCATCACAGGGTTTCTCCCAAATCACTGCCAGAATTACTACCTTAAAAAGTAGCAAATCTAATTTTATAATTTACCCACTTAAAACTAGTACCACTGACCATAGTCCAAACTCCTTAGCACAGCATGGAAGGATCTTCACAATATATATAATTCCTCCATGGGATTCCAAATGATCCAATTACATGAGTTACATTAATTGAGTTCTTGCTCTGTGTAACAAAGGGTTCTACATGTTTTATCTGTTCACTTAATACTCAAAATAACTCAATGAGGTTGGTACTGTCATGTCCCATGTTACAGATACAGAAACTAGAGCACAGAGAGGTTAAACAACTTGTTCAAGTTTACCCAGCGAGGAAGCGGGGAAGCCAGGACACACATCCAGCTCTATCTGACTTTATAGCCGGCATTCTTCACTGCGGACTCTTTGCACACAAGGGCAAGGTCCATGTTTTATTCCTCACTTTATCCCCATAGGAACTAGTATGGGGGTTGGTGGAGGTTAAATATTTAGAATGTTATCACTATCATTTTGCAAATGGGACGTGCAAAAATCCGAAACTCAGCAATTTTCCTACAATGACAAATGGTGTTCAGTCACCTCACACACAGTCTAACACGCTATTCACTACTAACTTCCAAGTATCTGGAAAAGGTATAGTTGCTATTCCTGACATCAGAAACAGGATATTTCCAAGAAATAGCCATAGCAGGAAATCTAGTGAGACAGCTGAAGTACACAAGGAACACTAGCTGAAGGAATTAGATTCAGATTATTGGTTACAGACATATCTGGTCCAAGGTCATCCATACCCTACCCTAATATCTAATACTGTATTGCTATATGGCCAAATCTAATTTACAGGAGATTTACATGGTTAGCACAGCTGCGAAGGAAAAGGAAGCTGCTCAACAAGAACACTCAGTGAGTGTTTCCAGAAACAGTAAACAGAGGGGCTCAGTATTAGAATTTAGTGAGAGGGTATAGAAAAAGAACTATGAGTACCTATGTCTTCTAAAAATTAAGAAAGCAGAGCCAATGGATAACACAGCACAGAGCGCAGAGTCAATGGAGATCTCAGGAAAAGCAAATTAAGCAAAAGTGAAAAATAATATCTAGCTGAAAATAAGTATGCATTTGGTTACATAGTCCATATTTCTTCTCTCAAAGTTTATATAATACTTTGATGTGTAATCACCACATTAAATATGATGATACATAAATGCTATGATCATTTATGCTATCAGCTTTTCTCAATGGAAGGTGAAAAGAAAAGCACACAAAAAAGTATCATCAGTTTTTAATCTCCATTCATCCATTTAACACATACTTTTTGAAAGGAACCAGCCTTGCTTCTGGAGATGTAGTAGTGAGATCCTGCCTTTTCTTACAGGACACTCAAAAACAATCAAACAAGGGGACCTAATTCAGGAGGCTGGCAAAAGGTTCTGATCTATTCTGCAGGATCAGGAAATGATAAACTTAGACCTTAGACATGAGGCATGAGTAGCTCTTAACTACACCAAAGGGGAGAGATGTCAAGTGTTCCACACAGAAAAATAGGAAAAGAAAGGCAATCTAAGGAGACAAATGCAAATCTTTGCAGATTCCTTGATTAATATTCTAATTACACTTAGCATAAATAATCATTTGAGTCAACCTGGAATCCTTAAAAAGAAATATACACTGCATACATCCAAATATATGTTCAAGGTATTTCCCTTAAAAAATTACCCCTCATTTTACATTAAGTCTTGATAAAATATCTGCTATTACTGGTAGCTCTCTTAGTTATTTGATTTTGAACAACAAAGTAGTGTTTAGGAAAGATACATTAGCCTGAGTCAACTTCAATCAATGCTAGCATTATATATTTATGGAGACTATTTGACTTGATATAATGGATTTTTTTTTAAAGAGGCAAAACATCATTATAATTTTGGCAATTATAGTTGAGGTATGAATGTACAATTTCTAAGTATTGGTTGCCTCTTATATAAAACTTATGATGATCACGTAAGTGATTCAGTACTGTGAGAATATTGTAGATATCATGAATATTATGAATGCAGGTCAAATTTTAAAAACTGTCCTACTATTAAAGAAATAAGTAGTTATGGTTTAGAATAAATTTTCCAGTAAGAGAATCATACATAGAATCCAAAATGGCTGTATCTTAAACTAAGATGAACAAGAAAAACATATTCATTAGAAAACTGGGGATCTAGTGAAATAATAATACAATAGCATAAGTAGACATTTTGTTATTTCATTTATGTGTATCCGTAAATGTAGATACACACATGTTGTTGTTGTTTTTTTACATTTCTCACTGGGACTGCAGATTACACTAATATGTAATTTTACAATATTATATGATAATGGCCTACATTTGGGCATACAAAATATTTTAAGATAACTTATTTCTAAATGTTGAGGAAAAACTAAGTTCTTTCTAGGTAGTTTCATTAACCAAAGCATGTCATATCTGGGAGAAGACTCGGAGATTACTGCAGAGTCCATCTAATTCATCTTACATATAAAGAAACTGGCCCAGAGAAAAATGACTTGCTCATTGTAATTCATGGCAGTAATAAAGTTTCAGGTCTTCTCTCATTCTAGGGCTACCTGACCATGCATGCCTTAGGAACTGTTAGACAATAACTGTTGACTGAAGTCTTTCTATGAAGATACAGAAGACATGTTAAATCAGTAGCAATCTGTCTGCTATTTCAAATTCATATTTAATTCTAGTAGACCTGGAAGGTTCATCTTTTTTTTAAAATATTTTATTGGGGAAGGGGAACAGGACTTTAAGGGGAACAGGACTTTATTGGGGAACAGTGTGTACTTCCAGGACTTTATTTTTTCCCAAGTCAAGTTGTCCTTTCAATCTTAATTGTGGAGGGTGCCGTTCAGCTTCAAGTTGTTGTCCTTTCAGTCTTAGTTGTGGAGGGCGCAGCTCAGCTCCAGGTCCAGTTGCCGTTGCTAGTTGCAGGGGGTGCAGCCCACCATCCCTTGCGGGAGTCGAACCGGCAACCTTATGGTTGAGAGGACACGCTCCAATCAACTGAGCCATCTGGGAGCGCAGCGGCAGTTCAGCTCAAGGTGCCGTGTTCAATCTTAGTTGCAGGGGGCGCTTCCCACCATCCCTTGTGGGACTCAAGGAACAGTGAACTGGCAACCTTGTGGTTGAGAGCCCACTGGCCCATGTGGGAATCGAACCGGCAGCCTTTGGAGTTAGCAGCATGGAGCTCTAACCGCCTGAGCCACTGGGCCGGCCCCTGGACGGTTCATCGTAATAAGGGCTTAGGATGAATTAGGACCCAGAGCCCCCAGTCCATCATGAAACACAGTACCATTGGCTCGGTCCTGAACTTGACATTATAGATCAGTGTTCTTCAGTGTCATCTAAGAAGCACCTACATTAGATTCATTTGGGGTCTTCCTGAAACTGCAAATGCCCTAGCTCTACTCTAAGTACATTACTCAATTTTACTCTCTGAGGGTGAGGTTCAAACATCTGCATGTTTTGCTTGGTTTTGTTTTGTTTTTGCTTTACAAGTTTACCTGGTGATTCTAAAGCACATTAAAATTTGAAAACTACCAAACTTTGGTCTTTAGATCCTTAGTCCTCAGGTATCTGTTGCAACTGAAATCTGCAGCAGATCATAATGAAGAGCTCCTCTGTTCACAGTTTGTAATAAAAATGAAGTCAAAGTGAAGGTAAATGTAGCCTTTGTTCAACAAATGCTATTACCAAAGTAACGTAACCATTTTTTTTTTTTAGACAAACATGAGCCACACAAATTCTTCATGTCACTAAGAGTAACATGTGGGACTGGAATGAGGCCCAAAAAAGGTAAAAGGATCTAAGTAAATAAGCACTAAACAAGTAATTCATTATCTGGCTTTCCATCACGGGAACATACTCATACTTCAAAATGAATACATAAGGAAAAATTACTCTAAAAATCATAGAGACAACTATTCCTTCATGAACCTCCACAGAGCTCTTCATGAGCCAATATATGAATATCCTGGGCCTTCAGAGATAGATTTTTCATGTTTCATTTACATAGTGCCTTCATGTTAAATACTATAAGTATTTTATAGGCCTTTAAGCCATTTGTCTACTTTATCTTATAAAGGAGAATTATTTTTCTAAAGCAAATTCACTATCTAAATATTATATGATCTAGAGTTGAATTTTTTCTCACCATATCTTAAAATACTAGTTATTGCACTATAACTAGTCTGTAAGAAGATAACAGACATTTTATGCCACTTAGACTATAAAAAAATTATTGCAAAATGAAAGAAACAGCATAAAATTTGTATTTTTAAGCTTCCAGTTCAAGATATTAAGGTATTTTCTGAATGAACAATTTCTTTATATACCCCTAAAAACAGTCATCCAAGAGATATAGGTCAGTAGATGCTTAAGAACACATAACAACAACAACAACAACAACAAAACACATAAGCAATTTAAATAGCTTGTAAAAGTTGATGCAATTGACCCATTTAAGTTTTAATGTAAAACCTAGAAATCAAAGACTACTGCTTACTTAGTGTAATTCAGAGAACTGCATATGTTAGCAACTAAGTAATAAATCCCAGAAAAATATAATTGAAATACAAAAATGTACAGGTAAATAGGTGGTGCTCAGCCTTTTTAAAAAAGAAGGTACATTCTTATTTCAACCTTACACCAGCCTGCAGGCCTGCTGTGGTTGCAAAAGAATTTATCCTCAGATAACAGGGCAGCATAGTTTATGACAACAATCTACCTAAAAACTCATTAAAGTCTTTTCTCTTGGAGTGACATGCATTATCAGTAGAGATTAATCTGATGAGTCTTTAGGTGAGCTCCATTTTTAAAAATGCAATAACAGAGGGCTTTGTTGTCATCTGATGAAAATCAATTCGAGGAGGTAAGGCCACAAGGAAAACTAACATCACTCATCACCCACCCCCAGCAGCTGAAATGATTTGTCTTCCAAGCTCCGGTGATCAGGAGCTATAGTCATATTGCAGGGAAATTAATTTAGTTTCTATATTCTGAACTCACTTTCCTTGTTCTGGAGGATCTAAACACAAATTACTTTTAATCAAGGTTGATATGTTATTAATACCAAGGAGGATCTTTGAGGAATCATTTTTTAAAAATCGACTTTAGCATTTTTCACCTCTGCTTGGGGTGTAAATATAGGAAGGTAACTTATATCATCCTTACTTTCCGGATTCTTTGTCCACAACAAGGCACTGTACTGAATGGCGAAGACAATATATTCCACCAAACACAGCA
This sequence comes from Rhinolophus hipposideros, assembly GCF_964194185.1. Classification (NCBI taxonomy): domain Eukaryota; kingdom Metazoa; phylum Chordata; class Mammalia; order Chiroptera; family Rhinolophidae; genus Rhinolophus; species Rhinolophus hipposideros. The sequence continues at coordinate 72,404,683 of NC_138046.1, read as the reverse complement.
CACATCCTGGAAGAGAATAGAAGGAGAAGTAAGATTCTTGAGGTGAAAATTAAGGTAACATTATTTTCTTTTAATAACTGGTCTCATAGACAAAGGATTTTGATAATTTATTATTTTCTCTATCATGGCATTAAGAATTTATCAGAGATAAGATTAGTAATATACTGACATAACAGAGGTCCCACTGCTGATAATACAACATGGAAGACTAGAATTGTGACCAAGCCAAAAGTATCCCAAAGCAAAGCTCAGCTGTCCCAAGTCAGCTACTGACTACTTAAGATACACAGGCTACAAACAGCCTCAAAAGGTGATGTTACCTCCAACTGAAGTGACCACACAGAAGTGTTAAGGAGGAAATAAGCAGGGAAGACTCTGGGGGACCCCTGGGGAGTTTGCTTACCAAAGAGAAAGCAAAAACTAAACCGGGAACTGAAAACTAGAGCAGTAAGCACATGAGTTAATGTTGCAGTAGCTCTAAGGAGTTTGCTGTCTCGTGAATCTAAGAGCTTGGGTTTTAATGTCCACATAGAGAAAGGAGAGGCCTTAGGTTCCAAACAAGGCAGGCAATAGAAAATGAGATGTTCCTTCACAATATCTGGATCCTTTAAGGACTACACCTTAGTGAAAGGGTGGTCTAGGAGGGAAAAATCACTTACTACAAGAGGGAGAAAACAAAAGAAATTGTCTTATCTACAGCTGGGTGGAGGAAGATTATACCTCTGTATTTATAACCAGTAGTCTGCCCTCACACAGATTGGGGGGTTTGAAATTACTACACAATCCAGGAAACCTTAACCAATAAAATACCATGAAAAGTGCCTCTGGGTCTGTAGTACCCATGGAGACTTGGTAAAAGCAATCGCTAAAACTTTCTGGAGTGATATGACTTCAACCCAGGCTACATGGGATTGACACAGATTTGAGTCCCCTTGCGATGAGTTTATAATTTAAAATTACAGAACAGATGAAGAAATATATCTTATTCTGAGAATTAACAGACACAACAAACAGCAGGATTAGACTCCCAGGAACTGTATTCAGATTATAGAACTATCACACAGAGATTAAAAGGGGTGAAATAAAAAGATAAGAATAATGCAAAGTCCAGAAAGAAGGCTGTGTTACGCTAAATAATGCCCCCACTAATGATGTTCACATTCTAATCTCTGGAACCTGTAGGTATATCCCTTTACACAGCAAGAGGGCCTCTGCAAATGCATCAAATTAAGGATCTTGAGTTAAGGAGATTAATTTGGATTATACTAGTGGGTGCAATATCATCAGAAAGGTACTTTAAAAAAGGAAGCAGGAAGCTCAAAGTCAGAGAAGATCTGAAGATAGAAGCCGAGGTTGGAGTGATGCCATTGCTGGAAGGGGGTTACAAGCCAAGGAATGCAGGAGCCTTTAGAAGATGGAAAAGGGAAGAACTAGATTCTCCCCTAGAGCTCCAAGAAGGAATGCAGCCCTGCATACCCATCTTAGACTTCTGACCTCTAGGACTGTAAAATAACAAATTCATTTTATTTTAAGATACTAAGTTTGTGGTAATTTGTTATGGCAGCAACAGCAAACTAATACAAAACCCCATACATATATAGGCATGATTAAGACAGCAATGGCACTACAGACCCGTGGGAAAAGAATGGACCATTGAGACAATACAGAGAAACTAACGATATCCCTGTTTTACACCATATTCAGAATCAATTCTGGGTGGATGAAAGGCACAAATATAAAAGGCAAAACTTCTAGAAGAAAATACAGGAGGATATATTTTGGGGCTCAGAGGAAAGAAATATTTCTTAAATAACATGCAAAAGGAATCATAGAAAAATACTGAGAAAATGGTGTACTTTAAAATTATAAACATCTGGACAACAACAAAAAAAGTGAAAAGAAAACCCCCAGTCTCAGAAAGATATGTGCAAATATGTTACAAATTGCTTAACAACATCAGTTTGGATAATAATTTGGCAGTATCTAGTAAAGTTGAAGATGCACACATCTCCAGTGCAGCAATTCTACTGTTAGAGAAAAATCTTATAAAACCTTTTTTTTTTCCCCACTTTTAAAATATCTGCCTAGTTTTTTTTTTAAATTAGTTTCAGGTGCACATGTATAGAAGACGGTAAAAAAATTACCTGTTGCTGCATTATTTTTAGACAGCATAGCATAGTGGTTATGAGGAAAGATTCTGACTGCCTGAGTTCATATCCCAGATATTCTCTCTACTGGCTGTGTGACTTTGAACAGGGGATTTGGCCTCTCTGTATCCTATTGTTTTTCATCTATAGAATGAGAATAAATGCATTTATCTCACAGAGAAATCTTTTGGGGATTAAATGAGCTAATTTTTGTAAAGAAGCTACACAGTACCTGGCATACAATAAGAATTACATAAGCATTTGCTAATTAAATAAAATTGTTCCTATTTTACATATGCCACATGCAACCTAGATATCCATCAAGAGGAGAATGAATAAAATGTGTTATATTCACATGTGTAATAAAAAACTTAGCCCACAAAGAGTTCTGACCTTTGTCCTTGGCTTCTGGGAGGTGATCTCTAAGCCTCTGAAATGCCAAACCTGTAACGAGGGCCTTGAGTCACCAGTCTGCGATATAGGGTGAGGGCTGACCACAACAGATAATCTTAGGGTGGAGGCTAGCCATGCCAGAAAAACCAACAGTGTGATATAGGGTGGAGGATTTGGATCATGTGCAATCAGTCAACTTCCAGTGGGGCTGGAGACATCCCTGTGGGCGATGAGCCATGCCTGAGTGATGGAGCTCCAATAAAAACTCTGGACACTGAAGCTCAAATGAGCTTCCCTGGTTGGCCATCCTTTGTGCATACTGTCGCACATCAGCACCAGAGGAGTAACACTGTCCTGACTCCACAAGGAGAGGAAAACTGGAAACTCCACATGTGGAACCTCCCTATACTCCATTCTACACACTTCTTCCCTTGATTGATTTCTACCGATAACCATTCCCTGAAATAAAGCATAACTGTAAGTGTAACAGCTTCTAGTCCTGGGAGTTCTTTTAATGAACTACCGAACCTGAGGAATCCCCTAAACTTGCAGTCACAAGTGTGGGAGGTTTTGTGGTAACTGTACTTCCTCTAAGTGTATAGTTGATTTAACCTCTCTCGTTGTGTAATGGAATACTATAAGCAATTTAAATGAATGAACTATAACACCATCTATCAACATGGATAAATGGCAAAAAAAAACACAAAAATTGAATGATAATAACTGGTTGGGGAATGATAATAACTGGTATACCCAGAGTAATATTATTTATAAAAAGATTCAAGACCGTATATGCAAAATACTATTTATTATTTGTAGATACATACATATGTAGTTAAACTGCAGAAACATTTAAGAGAATTATAAACACCAAATTCAGGATAGTAGTTATCTCTGGGAAGGGAGTGAAAGTTACACTGAAGGTTTTAATTTCTCAGTTTCTTTAAAAAAACATATTGAAAGCAAACATGTCAAAACGTTACGATTTGACAAAACTGTGACTAGCTACATGGTGGTCTTCCCATTATTCTCTGTACTTTCTGAAATATCCTTAAAATATATCATAATCACATTATAGTAAAAAATAGAAGTTCATGGTAGAGATAAGTGACATTCTCTAAGTATGGTGTAATATTCCTGCTGTTTTTATAAATTCAATCATTTTAGTGGATATGACTAAGTTAGTTAGGGTAGATGAGGTTAGGTGATAATTTCTTCTGGTATAAACAACAAGAAAATTATTTTTCCATTGGGAAATTTAGAATAGTAATAATACCAGGTCTGACAATTAAGTTCCCGAACTTGTTGCAACGATCTTGCTAACCTTCTTTGGTATCAGAGGGATTATTCATTGTGAATTTGTACTGGACAAACTGGACAAACAGTTAACCAAGTTTACTATTTGGAAGTGCTGAAAAGGCTTGTGAAAAAGTTAGACGACCTGAACTTTTCACCAACAATTTATGACTCTTGCATCACGACAATGCAGCAGCTCACATGGCACTGTGTGTGAGGGAGTTTTTAGCCAGTTAACAAATAACTGTATTTGAAGACCCTCCCTACTCACCTGATCTGGCCCCCAATGACTTCTTTCTTTACCCAAAAATAAAGGAAATATTGAAAGGAAGACATTTTGATGACATTCAGGACATCAAGAGTAATACAACCGCTGTGATGGCCATTCCAGTAAAAGAATTCCAAAATTGCTTTGAAGGGTGGACTAGGTGCTGGCATCAGTGCATGTCTTCTCAAGGGGAGAATTTGAAGCTGATTATAGCGATGTTCAACAATGAGGTGTGTAGCACTTTTTCTAGGATGAGTTTGCGAACCTAATTGTCCGACTTTGTATAAGAAATAGCACATTAGAGCAAGCAAGGAATATTTCATGTGCTTGAGAAACTGCACATTTTACTCAGGACACCAACTATAAGATATTCTCCCTTCTTGCTAATCTTGTTCATTAGTCACATATCAAATTATGGAACAAGAAGTATGAACTGTGCTCGTATACCGGTACTATTTGAGACAGATTCTAAAGAGGGTTAGAAGAAGACATCTTCCTGTTGGACATTTCCCAAGTGGTATTCTGCCTATTAGTGGTAGGGGAATACTGATAATAAGCCCAACCTTCATCATCAATTTCCTTTTGGTACTGAAGGAGACTGTATGCACATGAAATATTACTGGCCCACTTAAAATAAATAGGCTGAATAATGTTAAGGCTTCAAAATGTGTCCATTTTGAAGCAAGTTAAAAGTGTGAAACACACAATAAGCATTCTCAGTCACCTAGGGATATCTTTCTGTCAACTGAGTAGTAGCAGCAGTGTTTCCAACTTCCTCAGAAGCAGCTATAGATAAGCTGTTTCTAACTGACTTATGGAGTTTTTCATTTCAAAGCGGTTCATGTTCACACACACACACACACACACACACACACACACACACACACACACACACACACACACACAGGAAAAAGTTTTTAAATATCTTCCCAGACTCCAAGAAAAGCAAGGGGATAAAGTTCAGAATCAGTTGTAAGTTGTATAAGGTTAAAAAATCATAAAATACTATAGCATAGACAATTACAGTATGAGTATTATCAAAAGCATAAGAAATCCACTTAACTAAAATTAACTGTAATTCTCTATGAAGACTGCCTTTCATTAAATATTACTGCTTATGAAACACATTGCTACTTTATCAAGTATCCTTTTGTTTAAAAATTAATTAATTTCTATGAAAGGTAAATGAGACCTCTGAATAGTACATTTAAACATAAAATGCAATAGAGGCATCTATAACTATTAATTTTAGTAAGCCATCAAAAAATTACCAGGTTTTCAACAACATGATTTAATTTTTCTAAATTTATTTACTTATTTCAATTACAGTTGACAGTCACTATTATTTTATATTAGTTTCAGGTGTACAGCACAGTGGTTAGACATTTATAGAATTTATGCAGCGATCTCCCCAATTAGTCCTAGTACCCACCTGGCACTACACATAGTTGTTGCAACATTATTGACTATATTCTCTATGCTGTACTTTACATTCTCATGACTATTTTGTAATTACCAATTTGTGTTTCTCAATCCCTTCACCTTTTTCAATAGATAATTGGATAAAAAAAAAGATGTGGTACATATATAGGAAGAACACAAGAATGTAGCATGTTAAGAATTGGCTTGAGTGGATAATGGTGAATATCACAGAGGAAGAAGTCCAATAATAAGACACTGTCATGATAATTCAACAAATTTCCTCTTAATTTAAAATGAGAACATAAGAAGTATTCTGTGCTCTTGGAAAGAATTACTTGATATCTAGAATCAATTTCTGCAACTACAAATGCATACAGTTGCCATGTGCATATACGTTTTTCGTTTTTCGAACTGCTTCTCACTCGCTTTTTTCCCTGTACCAGTCTTGGCTGTTGGGGGAATATGTGTTGTTCACAATGGTGGCATCTGTTCTCTCTCACCTCTGTATTTTCCTCGTGTACCTTAAGCCCAACTGACAAAACTCAAAGTGGTTTGTAAAAATGCCAGGTAGAATGATGGGATTGATAAAGACTCCTGTGTGTGCTATTCATATCAGTCATTCTCATTTTTTTTTAAAAGACATTTTTGGCTGGGGGAGGACTACTTAGTGGCAATAAGCCATTGAGGAAAGTGTTTCTAAGTCAGTAAGAAGCATGATGGCAAACAGTTCTTGAGAGCTGCATTCAAAACTCAAAGAGAAGTCATTTACGTGAGAAGCAGGGAATTACATGAGAAGTGAGGAAATAACTGTTGGCTAGACACTGGTCTTTGGGGCACGTAGCCAATAATAACAACAGTACAAATAATCATCACAGCTAGCATCGACTGCTTACTACATGTCAGACGCTTTACATGTATTAACACATTGTACCCTACAACTCTATGAGTATTACAGATTTGGAAACTGAGGCGAATGGAGATCAAGTGATTTGGCCAAGGTCATTTAGTAAATGGTACTGCTGAATAAAATACCACCGAAACACTACTCAGACGACCTGGTCCCAGTGGCTTCTCTGTTAACCATCATACAAACTGCACTGCTGTCAATACCATCTTTTTTGGCATAATGGAGGGAAGCAGCATAGAGTCAGGTGGTCAAAGTTACTCTGAGAGTTGTTCTAATTCCTGACAGGTTGCAAAGTTATTACAAAGAGTAAAATAATTCCTCAATTTCTATACATTCTTGTCTCTCCAAAAAGCACATTTATTCTCTATCTGTACATGTTAAATGGATGTGGAACTTCATTTCAGATAGAACATAAACTCAGTAAGAATAACTGTGGAAATACTTAACTTTAGAGTACCTATCAAATTATAAATACACTGCAGTCCACATTTTAAAAAGTGATTTACAAAGTCTATTGATAAGCTAGAGATTTTTAAAAAGAAAAAGTGCTATTAGTAGAAGGCAAACATTTTACCATGATTTTTTTTCCAGGTAATAAGACTCCACAAGACACATGTTTTCTCACAGTACATTAAATGGCAGCCTAGGGACCCGAAACATGCCTTTAATGATGGACAACTGAGATACCAAAGACAGTGAATACCCCTGAGATTCCAGTCAGGCCCCAGCTTTGGTGTAGTTCCTATCAGTTATTCTGGAGCTTAACATGCCTTGCAAGGCAGCTCTGTACACCTACCTTCTATAGAACACTATGGAGCCTAGAGGGAAACAAATGTACATTTTATGGGCTTAGCTAAAAGGAAAATCTACTAATGTACGATATATAATAGGTAGTACTACCAACAAAGTCACTATAAAAATACATTTGAAACACTTTATCAGATGTCATTAAAAAAGAAAACACAGCATAGGGAATAGAGAAGACGGAATTGCAACAGCTATATTCAGTGTCAGAGGGGTAGTAGATTGGGGGAGGGGGTTATCATTTTGTGAGGGGTGTAAATGTCTAACTATTACATTGTTTTGTACACCTGAAACAAACAAAAAGAGGTCTGTTACAACAGAATTCTGAGCGACCATTGATCATTATCACTGTTCTTAGTGACACCCCAGTCTTAGTGACACCCAAGCTTAAATTGTACTGATAAAGCAGAAATTCCATTCAACAGTATTAGGTTTTGTGCGAGAAACATCTAAGTTTTGTGTGAGAAAATAAAGCTTCAGTAACTGCATCTATCTATACAAAGTTCAAATGTGTTACTAACTTGTAATTACATTCAGACATATGGATTTATCAGAACACCATACTTAACACAACACAGTGAGTTTTCTACTATGTTTACCCAGTGTCCGCTGGTCTGAAAAATGTGTATGGGGAGGTATGTATGTTTATTTCTATGTACTTAAATAAATACAAAAGTCTTAGTGCTGTATGTGTACGTACACACACACACACACACACACACACACACACACCAGTTTTAATATATAGCACATAGCACGTTTATGGGTTACATACTTCTGATGTATATTTATAGTACCACATCATGTTTACTCGTTACATATTTATATTACTTAGCAGTGTTTACTTAGACTGACATTCCTTTTCTTCTTTCTTTCTTGGTATCTGGTATCTTTCTTCTAGCTGGAATTAATAGGAATGGGAGTGACTGCATGATGTGTATCAGAAGTGAATGATGCATTTTTGCTGTGTTGGTGTCTCCTGGGAACGCAAAATTGGGCAGCATATAACTCACAGTATCATCTCCACTACTCTCCAACCCAAGATCCCCTCTATGACTGAAGCTATTGTCATCCAAGTCAGCATAGACTTCCTATTGGCCCAGAACTAAATGCTTTCTCAAGAGCAAGAGCTAAACAATAGGTAATGACTCTTGTAGCCTCAGGAAAGTTATATTCATAACAATCCCAAGCCAGGCCTCATCCCTTGCTATAAATTCTTGGGATTCATTACCTGTGAAGTTTTAGACTAATCAGTAAGATAATTAAAAAAATAACAACACAATCCTCAATTGAGTGCTCCATTACATGGCCTCATTCACAGTAATCCAGTACGGCTAAAATAGCAAGCTTCTCTCAATATTGGTCATGGTGATAGAACCCAAAGGAACTTGTTGGAAGGCAATCAGTGATCACTAAAACTAAAAGGTCACTAAAAGTCTTTTACACAAAGACTTTTGTGTACAGTCTAAGTCACAAAGTACAAATTGCACAGAGATCAGCTCTTAGAGATAGTTATGAAATCAGTGTGGACAGCGTATCCCTGGACTTAGAGACTGCCTAGGTGCCTATCCTGATTCCCCTACTTACTAGCTATGCAACTATGCTTCAACTCTCAAGACTATAAAATGAAGATAATAATACCTATGGCACAGGGCTGTTGCATGATTGATTTAATACGTGTGAAGTACTTATTCTGTGCCAGGTAATCATAAACATTCAATATATTGTAGCTTCTATTAGCTATCACATTCTTTAGCAAAAGGAACAATGGTAACAGGCTGTACCAACCATGCGGGGTGTGTGGACTCCATTGCTGTTACAGACTGTGAGAATATGTCTCTTGGTGTTTAAGGCCAGTAGTTTCTTCTAACACAATGTAAGCAAATTAGGCACCTGGTCAATTCAACTACCTTTCCTGAAGGGAACTGTGACACCTCTAAGAGAACTGTTGCTGCTAAGGACAAACCCTGATATTTACTTCTTCATTCCCAAATATTTATGAAACTAAGCCTATTATGCACCAGATGTAGTTGTAGGAAGTAGCAATACAAAAGTAAACAAGACAAATGCTGTCCTTGCTAACATATAACTTATCTAGTGCATGAGAGAGACAGTAAGTAAGAAATAAAATAGAAGATTGTGGTATGCAGTCTGAAACAGTAAAACAGGATAATGTGAGTGTGGGGTCCAAATATCAGACAGAGTAATCAGGGACAGTCTTTCTGAGGAAGTGACATTTGATGACCAGAAGAAATCAACCATGTGTAGATATGGAAAAATAATTTTCTAAACAGAGGGAACAGCAAATTTGAAAACTTGGGAAGTTAACTCAGTATATTTGAGGAAGAGAGAGACAGGCATTGGGGTTGGAATACAGTGAACAGTTAGAAGTACAGTGTGAAATGGGATCCCAGAGACAGTCGGGTGTGTGATCATGTAGGGTTTCAAAGGCCAGAGGGAAGACCTTAAAATTTACTCTGAGAATAATGAAAAGCCACCAGAAGGGTTTGAGCAGGTCAGTGATATTCTCAGATCTGTATTTTGTAAAAGATGAGCCTGGTTGCTGTGTGGAGAATCATCAAGGGGACAAGAGTGGAAAAGGGGAGACCAGTTATGTCTGCCATAGACCAAGTGAGAGATGGTGGTAACCTGAAGCAGAGTAGTGGCCATGGAGAAGTGGAGAGGTTGGGGACATATTTGAGACATAAAGCTGACAACAATTGCTTATGGACTAGATGTAGCAGGGAGATAGCCTCCTGAAGACGAGCTTAACGTAATTCATATATTCGTGAGCACAGTCTCCCCTCGGAAATGTGTAACAATCAAATGCAACTGCTCAAGCCTGATGCAGTCTTCCCGTGCAGGTGCTACTTGAAAGGATTCTGCGAAAACACCCTTCCTCCACCCGGGATGTGATTAGTAGAGCCAGCTAATTGTTACCAACCTCAACAACCACTATCTCCTGGCCATTCATCAAGATTAATGCTTAATACTCTGGGTACTAAACTCTAAATAGGAGGGCACACAGACCACATTCGTTTCTGTGCCTTCAAGGAGCTGTCACAGGCCTGGAAGGACACAGTGTTGTTAATTCAAGAAATTATATGATACAAGTATCTGAGTCCAATGGGGCTTTTGATGCAAATTTCACACTCATTGAAAAGGTTGTGGGCAGATGGATTGCAATTTGGGCACTGCTGTCACCCTTGGAAGGCATAATCATCATGCTTAACTTAGAAAAAGCTGTCAAAAAACAATACATAGTCTTCAGAAAATTCACTCTCAGAAACTGCCTCTATTTTATAGGTCTTAGCCATATATCTAGCTTCCTCTGTTCTTGGTGACATTCTGTAGATGATATATTCATTTTTTTCAGCTTTTCCAGCTGTCCTTAAATTTAACCTTCTATAGGAAAAGTCACAATAAAACTATGTACTGGATGACAGACATAGATCTATATTAATAACTGCACCAGAACCCCTGAATAAATTAGCATAAATTATAGAACACAAGTCATCATTCAATCTTAAAAAATATAAAGCCTTCTAAAATATTGGGGATCAATTTATATGCTTGGATCATAACCTAGGTTCTGTATCTACAGTTCATGTGTAGAATGGCTCCCTGATTTGTACAAGGGCCAGAACCACCGTTCCAACTCAATGATTCTTCAATACAGCCTATCACAATGACATCAACAGAACTTTAGATGGGAAAGCACTGGTGTTTCCTGACTACTTTTTTTTTTTCCCAAAAAAACTTTATTTCAAAATTTTCAATCCTACAGAAAAGTTTCAAGAACAGTACAATGCCCTACACTAATGATCTATATACGTTTTTGTATGTATACTTCAATTTAAAAAATTAAGACTAGTAAAATGAACACCTACATATCTTTCAACTAGATTAACCAATTTTAATGTCTCTTTAAACATATCGTAATTTAAACTAAGCTCTTAATGAAACTGAGCCTTGCAGTCTGAACACTCAGGGTTAACAGCCTCCTGTTTCTTATGGACCACATATCTACTTAAGCAAATTTATGTAAAAATAGATCTTTCCCTTTCAAAGGGAAGCCTTTGGTTCAAACTTTTGGAATGTAGCAAACAAGTCAATTGTAAACCTACTTAGACTTTCCATGAGATTTCTTTTGAGTAATCTCCTTTTTCAGCCTCTTTCTCTGATTTGACATTCTGTACATGATATATTCATTTCTTATTTGAATAATCTTTATTTAAATCCTTCATCCATTTTGCTGCCTAGTCTTCAAAACTCAAGTTGTACTACTAATAGCACAGGTAAAGAGGCACCAGTTTTGAATCAGGATGATAAGAATCTCTCTTTTATTTCTAATGCCCTTCATGACTATGTCCAGTATTATGTGGGTCTTTCTGAACACAGACACAAGAATACTCAAAGCTAATGTCTTCAGAGATCCCTACATAAAGACTCCTTTCATGGGTTGGAAAATACATGCAGTGCCATCTTCTTAGAGATAGTCACTCATACCATTTTCCTGCCTTCTCACCCTGCCTTGTGAAGCAGTCCATCAGCTAATACTCTTCAGCTTAGTTATTTTACTATTGACAAACTCTCAGTGTCAACTATAAGTTGGGAAGTAGCTGGGAGAGTTACTATGCTGACTCTCCAGTCATTTATAAAAATGTTAAAATAAATAAACAAAAACACTAAACACTGATTCTTGGAAGAGCCTACTGTAAAATTTTCTCTATGCAAGTAAGAGTTCATTTAAACCACCAGTTCCTTCCTTCCAGTGTTTAAAGCAGATTTCCATGCATAACCAAACATTACCCCAAGCCCCCATGGTGAGAGGACATTTTTTTATAGCAGTCTTTGGTATACAATCTTATCAAAGGCGTTTTGAAAATCTAAATGTTCACTGGCTCCCCCTTGTTCATACTTTATGTATCCCTCTCAAAGAACCCTGTTAGACAGCTAAGATTTAATTACCTCACAAAAACTATGTTCTTTCCTCCTGAGGGTTATGTGCTCAATAATTTTACCCTTTAACTATTTATTACAAAATTGACTGTCAGGTCAAATAGTTAGCCTTATTCCTGTGTGGCTCCTGGACTCCTTTAAATTATGCACTTCCAGACCTTCCTCATACCCCAAATCAACTGATTTCCTATAAGTACTCCTCCCAAACTGAACCCCTGCTCAAGATGGTCATGTTTTAAACGGAGATGGTTCACACACAAAAGTGACCCAGACGTCGGTGATCCCAGGATTTTCACTTTTTTTTTTTAACCTTTGTTGGCATGTATCTATTCATATAGTGAAATAAAATGAAGGATAGTCACTTGTGTTAGGTAAATCCTAGGAAAGGGCTGCAAGCTTCTCACTTCAAAGGTCAATGGTAATATCCCGAGACTGAAAGTGGAGCAGTCGGCTGTGATTCATATAGAGTTGTGTATAAGATTAAAATTGCTCAAAGCAACCAACTAGCTACCTGCACTACACTAGTTCCACAACAGATGCAGAGTATAAGTCACGGACTTTGCCTTCTGTTAAGCTTATGAGACAAATGACATTATGAAGTGTAACAGCTAGAGAAAAATTAAAAACCATATTATGTGGTAGAGACTACAAAGAAAGGTCAAAGAGAGAGGGCAATGTGTGTTGGAGGAAAAGGAGTTACAGAATGTCAGAACTGGAGGAAATCTTTAAAACAGCTAGACCAATTCCTGGTTACAGAAAATCAGAGAGGTTTAACTATTTGCCTAAAAGCACATAGCTTCTAGCAACCAGAGGTAACGGAAGAAGATCTGATGGCTTGGCCTGAGTCGAGTCTTGAAGAGGAACAGGTTAGACTGTTGGTGGTGGGGGCAGATTCTGTAAGATGGGAAAATGAGAGAAAATGCAGAATGGTGAGAATGTGCATAGATATCTGAATACGGACACAGAAATTGGGGAATAGCAGGAAGGTTTTGAAGGATAAAATTATTATGGAATGAGATTAAATAAAAGGTAGGTATTAAGTGTTTGGATCTTATGGGACAAGCAACAGAAAGCTTAATGGAGAAGGCAGATACCAGGAGCAGGAGGGCAACTGCAGAGGTTCTAGCAGGAATCCAGTAAGTAGTAAGTCCTGGACATGGCAGAAGAGTGGAAACTGAAAAAACATAACTCTAAAAAATTGAGAAGAAATAACACAGTAGTAATTAGGACAGAGTCAAAGGTTAATCCCAGAATTTCTAGTCTGTCAATTTATAAGAATAAAAACATCATTGAAATGCTTGTGGTTTCCTTAAGGAGTACTCAATTTATACAGAATTCAAAACCTAAGTCTAGTCTTCTGAGGTAGTATATGCATGGTATAAATTCACTACCTACTATAGTTGCTAACTATGAGTGTAATAAAGTGAAGAAGCATTATGGAACGGCTATAATAATGTTTTTAAAAATCTTATTTTGGTGTAAGATATCACCCCTTTAAATATACAAGTAAAAATTGTCATTTACATATAGCAAGGAGTTGCCAACTGGAGTCCATGGGATAAAGCTGCTGGTAGATACATTTTGTACGATCTCACAGTTTTAAAAAAAAAAAAGGCTACCATGGCACAAACAATCATGTCCTGTGCTCAACAGTTCACCATGGAGTCCACCACTCCTGTCATCTCCTTCCAGCCCACTTTACTTACTTTCTATGACCTCCCTGACCTCTGTAGACATTTGTCACTGCAATCAACCTCTACGCCTCAGTTGGTTACTAAGTTTTCTTTAGTGCACATTTTATAAATTTTTATTTACCTTGTCATGTATGTTCTATGTTAAATGAGTATTACTTAGGATATTGCGTATTAATAGTTAAAATACGGACCTTCTAAAAGAAAAAGAACAAAGAAAGCAAAATGCAAATATTAACAGAATTGGTAAAATTCTGAATGTCCATTCATTTTATTAGCTATAGAAGATATGAAAAAAGGAAAAGGTGTTTGATGCTTTGAGGTGGTCACAATTTATTTTTCTGAAAACAGCAAAATGTTTCCATTTCAAATTGACTGTAACAAGTAACAGTGGTATCTTGGGAAAGCCTGTGAATTTAGATTTATCTTAGCTTCATTCTTTAGATTTAAAAAAAAAACTGACCTATGAGAATCAGTGTTAAATCAATATTTAAACCTTATTCTGAATTCCTCTTACATGGAATAACACATTTTATACTTCAGTTGCCATTTAATACAGAGATACTCTTTACTTTTCAGACATTTGAGAGATCTAAAAAATTAACAGAATGAAAATACAAATTTGAAAAACTAGCAATGGTCATGTAAAATTAATATCTGGGTCTGCCTAATGACTAAGAGTAAAGATGATTTTCCTCACTTGTGTACATGTCTTTGTCAAAATTAGAGGAAAAAAGAGAAAATATCACTTTTCAAGATACAAAATAAAATCATTATACTGCACATAAATTATAAAAACGACAACTTGCTTCCTAACTTCACAAAGTCTTGGATTTTTTTTTCAAAAAGAAATTCACTTTATTTTAATAGGCTCTGACAGAGTGTAATGCTTGACTGCAGAAAGCTGTGGTTACAGCATGTTTTTAAGTATCATCAACTGTACATGAGTGGTGATCTACCATTCCCATACATGCAACTGTAAAATATGCAAAGCTCAGCAGCAAGTAATTTCCCATTTGTCCCATTGCAATTAAAGTTAAAAAGAACATCGGGATCCATGTAAATAGTAGTTCCTGAGAAATATGAAGGCTGATATAATGAGATATATTGTATCTGTAAGTTTCAAATATTAAACTGCCACTTCAATTATTTGTTTGTTACAAGCTCAAGTAAAATTTACAAAAGCAACCTAATATCCATCTAATATATTATTCAGATAATTGTGAGTATTTGGAGTATAACCAACCTCTTTGATGCCATTAACCCCAACCAACAGACATTTAAACCAATAGAACTCTAATTAATTGAGTACTGCTTCCAACAATGAGTCAGATTTTACTGAAAGACAGCACACTAACACTGTACTCAATTTCAACTTTGCCCTAGTGACATCAAATTGTATTACAGATAAATTAACAGTTGTGAACATTTTTGGCTGGTAGCCCCTATCATACATAGCCTTTAAAATAAAGCAATTTCAGTGCCTATCAAGGTAGAAATCAGCAGTTGTAATTTTTTTAATACAGCTGCGAAACAATAAGACCCATTATAGTTGAACTTTTGACAGCACTATTCATGATGATTTATGAGTTTGTATATAATTTGATTATTCTATTAATTCTGCTGATTACTGCTTCAGCTAATAAAGTGAAGGTCACTTCTAAAATAAATCTTCATTACATTTCACAGTAAGTAACTGCCTCCAACTAGTTGTTTTCTTTAATTAAAAACTAATGTAACAAAAAAGAAAATACACTTCAGGGTTACAGCATCTGTTGTTATACGAAAAAGATACTGTGTATATGTAATGTTCCCAAGACAAATCCAACAAAACAGAAAGTGTCTCCTCATCGAATGTCTTTATTTTCAAACTAGAACTATTTTATACATATTCATTTGTACTAATTTTGAAATTACAAGAATAAAAACTGAACTGTATTAATGTATTAAAATTTGAAAACATAAAGAAAAAAACCTTTGAAAATATTCTCCAGATTCATAAATGTTAAAAATGTAAGGCAATGTTTTCATTTCTAAAATTATATATGTGGGATTCTGTATATGGAAAATGAACAGTAGGTCTCTGCCTTAACCAGAGTTTTTCCTAAAGGTGGCAAGAGACCTTCTCTGCCTCTTAAGATAAATACTGGGCACAAGGCTCTGACAGCTTTGGACAGAGATCAGAGGGAAAATTGCAAGGGCTCACATTAAAATATTAGTCTCATTTAATCTATTTTTACACACAGAACATTCTGTGTCCTGGATTTAATGCTTCATTTTTATTATTTTTTTGAAGTTCTCTAGACCTTCAGCTGAGGTCCTATCATCAAAGCTGTTGAATGATACAACTACATCAAACCAATAAAGTAAATTAAACATGATGTATACTCTCCCACAGAAGTAAAGTAATCCTCAAACAGGAAATAATATTTCAAAAGCTAGAAAATTTGAATATAAGAAATCATTGGGGCACAGTAACAATACTGCAAAGAAGCAGGTAGCAATTACAATATTTATATGCTTACCAGTGGTCTCAATTGGGGTACCATGATAAACCCCACTCCTGACTAATTTGCTCACACATATTAACCTCCCAGTCATATTAACCTCTCTGTATCTCAAAAGACTCCATCTCAGACCTCTGAGTTCTCACTGCCTAGAATCCTTCAAATCTTCAAAAGCATATGCCTTACCATCATACTTTGGTATCACTACACCCCAGTGCCACCCTCCTGAGAGGCCTTCCCTGACATTCACAGCATCCAAAGTGGGACCACCGTACCCCTGCCAATAGTCATTTCTGCCATATCACCCTATCCTCTTTTCTTCACAGCACATATCACTCTCCTAAATTTTATTTGTCTACTGTATATCCAACGTTCTTCTACATCCCTCTCAACTAGAGACTTTCTGTTTTCAACAATGTGTGACTAACACATACAAAAGAGTATAAAGAAAAAAAAAATATATATATATATATATATAAAATGAACTTTAATATTTATTCTAAATTCACATAAGACAGAGATATCAAGTTTATAGTAAATGCTTGCCTGACTAACTTTTCATGTAAAAAATTTATTAGTTTTAGGACTTTGGTAAAATAGTTAGTAACTGTTACAGAGACAGAGACAGAGAGAGAGACAGAGAGAGAGAGACAGAGAGAGAGAGAGAGAGAGAGAGAGAGAGAGAGAGAGAGAGAGAGAGAGAGAGAGATTGAGACTGAGAGAGAGACTGAGAGAGAATTCGGATAGAATGCATATGGCTACAAAAAAACTACAAAAGTATGCAAATGTATTGGTCTTAACTAAGACAACAGACGCTATTACTAGATTCCTCTTGGGATCAAGAGTATCTGTTTACAAAACAGCCTTAAGGACTTAAACTTCAGCCAGGGAAGAGATCCTTTTCAAAAGGGATATATTCAGTGGACAGAAAAAGTGAGATCAGAAACAATACAAGTCTCCGAGGCCTCAGAAAATTTTTGTGTTTTTATAGGTTTATTTTGAAATACCTCTAATGCAGAAAAGGTTGATTTCAGTGAAATTTCAAGTTTCTAATTTAATAATCATAACAAATAGTATCTTTTGTAATTTACTTATTTTTGTCAGTTACAATTGACATTCAATGTTATTTTATATTAGTTTCAGGTGTACAGCACAATGGTTCAACATTCATATAATTTCTGCAGTGATCCCCCCAGTAACTCCGGTATCCACCTGGCACTAAACTAGTATTCTTTACTATTGTAAAAAGTAGCACATAAACATATAAACACTGAACTGTTTTCCATACTATTCTTACATTCTGTAGAAAAAACATGTTTCAACTTTGATGGCTTCATCTCTGAAATACTCTCTCCTCGTCCCATTCCTCCCTAGAACCTTGTGATAACACTTAAAAAAAATGGCGTGTGTGTGTGTGTGTGTGTGTGTGTGTGTGTGTGTCGGGGGGGGTGTAATACTTTCCTGTTACTTAATTTTCCCAATATATGGATTCAAGTTTACCATCTCTTGTAATTCTTCCTTTCATGGGAAATTCAAGTTTTTAATCAAGTTATTTGAAGAAGGATTAGTTTCTACCTTTGTCAATAAACTATCAGGGGTGCCAAAAAATGTATACAAGTGGACACTTTGGTCAATGTTGCTCAAGCAGTAGATCGCTGTCAGAAGTGTCTGGACGCTGATGGTAACCACTTTCAGCAACTCTTGTAATTGCAGAAGTCAAACGTGACATGTATTCATCTTTTGTTATTTGTGTATATTGAGTATTACAATTTTAACAGTTTTTTCCTTTCTTAAAATGTGTATACATTTTTTTTTGCACCCTCTGTATATAAATACCGTGTTTCTCCGAAAATAAGACTGGGTCTTATATGAATTTTTGCTACAAAAGATGCACTAGGGCTTATGTTCAGGGGATGTCATCCTGAAAAATCATGCTACGGCTTATTTTCTAGTTAGGTCTTATTATTTGGGGAAACACGGTATTGACAAAGGCAAAACATGCTTAGGACACTAGAAGCCATGGTAAGAGAAAAACAAGCTTTAGATTTTTCAAAAGTAGGCAACAACAAAACAACAAATTTGTTTATAAAGTGATACCACATTGAACAATCTGGAAGAATTGTTTTAATTTTCAAACATTACAGTAGTTTTCACACTATGCATAACGTAAGGCTGGGACACTAAGTCAATAATAAGAGGGTCAAAGTAAAAATGGTAACCTTATGAAAGCCAGTTTAAAACCAAACCAAAATAACTAGCTGCCTCTCCCAGCCGAACCCGCCCACATCCTTGATGGCTGATCACAGTGGAGGTACCTGGGACATCTCAGGCAGTAGAGCACTGCATCTGGCTACAGGGGCAGCACTGAGATTTCCGGGGCTCAGAACCCAATCTCCCCCCAGATTCTCCTACAGGGGTGGTACCTGAGGTGACCTGGCAACAGAGAAGACACTCACCTACCCAAAGAGGAGCAAGAGGAAGTAAGACACTCCAGCGCCACCTACTGGAAAACAAAATAAAGACCTCTTCCTATCAATCTGCCCCACTGCTCAATCCCATACACACCTAAAAGGAGAAATAAACCATCAAATGCTATGAATAACAAAGGTAAAAAAGGCAGCCCAAAAACGAAAATGAGAAATATCCAGAAAAATAATCATAAAGGCATAGAAATATGTGACTTAAACGACAGAGAATTCAAGATTGCAGTTCTGAAAAACTCAACAAGATGCAAGAAAACTCAGAAATAAAAATCAATTAACAAAATGAATACTTTACCAAAAAGATTGAAATTTTTTTTATTAAATTTATTGGGGTGACAATTGTTAGTAAATTTACATAGATTTCAGGTGTACAATTCTGTATTACATCATCTATAAATCCCATTGTGTGTTCACCACCCAGAGTCAGTTCTCCTTCCATCACCATATATTTGATCCCCCTTACCCTCATCAAAGAGATTGAAATTTAAAAAGAAGATCCAAATAGAAATTCTGGAGATGACGAACTCAATAAAAGAAATGAAGAATGAAATAGCCAGCTTAGGAAACACCTGACCAGATGAAGGAAATAATTAGTGATGTCAAAGAGAGAAATGTGGAAATGATGCAGATGGATGAAGACAGAGACTTCAGAGTAAAAAAGAAAAAAATGAAATAACCCTGCAAGAACTATCTGACTCCATCAGAAAAAGCAATAAAAGAACAATGGGTATACCAGAAGGAGAAAGGAGGGAGAAGGGCACAGAGAGTCTATTCAAATAAATAGTCCACAAAAACTTTCCAAACATATGGAAAGAACTGGATCCTCAAATCCAAGAAGTGAACAGAACACCAATTTACCTTAATCCTACCAGGCTTTCTCCAAGGCACATCATATTGAAGCTGTCAAAAATTAATGACAAAGAAAAAAATTCACAAGGCAGCCAGGGGAAAAAAGACAGTAACTTACAAAGAAAAGCCCATTACATTATCATCAGATTTTTCAGCAGAAACTCTACTGGCTAGGAGTAAGAAGAATCAAATATTCAAACTACTGATACAGAGATTACCAGCCAACAATAGTATCTCCTACAAATTTGTCTTTAAGACATGAAGGAGTAATAAAGACCTTTCCAGATATACAAAATTAGGGAATTTTCCACCACAAGGCCTGCATTACAGGAAATTCTAAACGGGGTTATTCTACTTGAAACAAAAAGAAAAATGGATACAAAACTATGAGCAAGATGACTAACAGACAGACAGAAGCAGGAAATGGCAACCCCTATACAAAACAGGGGACTATAAACTTAAATATAACATAAAGGTTAAAGGAGATAGGATATAAAAAAGAAAAAAAAGATGAAGACAATTTACTACTGCAACTCAGAAATGAACACATAGCATAAATAGGGATAACCTGTGACAACAAAAACGTAAAAGGGAAGAGGTAAAGTTCCGAATTTGCAAAGGGGGATGGAGATAAAACGATGCTGACAAAAAAATGATGCTGTATATACGAAACTTTCATTTACACAACATTAATGGTAACAACACAAAAAAAATCTAGAACTGAGACGTATAACATAAAAAAGAAGAAAAACATAACAGAATATCATACTAAAATAACAGACAGAAACACAAAGTCAAAGAAAGAGTGGAGACACCAAACTTCCAGAAAACAAAAGAAAAAATGGCTATAGGAAATATTCATATATCAATAATCACCCTCAAGGTAAATATTACATTGGTGCAAAAGAAATTGCAGTTTTTGCAATTATTTTTAACCCTTTAAACCTCAGTTACTTTTGCACCAACCTAACAGACTGAACCCACCAATAAAAAGACACAGTGTAGAAGATTGGATCAAAAAACAAAACCCAACTATATGCTGCCTTCAAGAGACACATCTCAGCTGTAAGGACAAATATAGACTCAAAGTGAAAGGGTAGAAATGGATACTCCAAGCAAATGGCATCCAGAGAAAAGCATGTGTATCCATACTTATATATGATGAAACAGACTTCAGGATAAAAAAGGTTACAAGACACAAAGATGGAAATTCCATAATGATAAAAAAAGACAATACATCAAGAAGACACAACATTTGTCAATATATATACTCCCAATCAGGAAGCACTAAAATATATAAAGCAACTACTAACAGAACTAAAGGGAGAAACTGACAGAACACAATTATAGTAGGAAATCTAAATACTCCATTGACAGCTATGGATAGATCATCCAAACAGAAAATCACTATGGAAATATGAGCCTTAAATGACACATTAGAATAAAAGAACATTTACAGAGCCTATCATCCCAGAATCGCAGACTTTACATTCTTTTCTAGTGCACATGGAACATTCTCAAGTATAGACCATATTTCGGGAAACAAAACTAGTCTCAACAAATTTAAAAAGAATCAAACCATACCAAGCATATTCCCCGACCACCGTCCTTTCAAATTAGAGATCAAGTGCAAAAAGAATGTGGGAAAAGTCACAAATATGTGGAGATTAAACAACATGCTACTAAAGAATGGCAGGGTCAAAGAAAAAATAAGAATAGATCAAAAGATACATAGAAACAAATGAGAAAGAAAGTACAACATATCAAAATTATTGGGATACTGCAAAACCAGTAATAAGAAGGAAATTTATATCATTACAGGCCTATCTCAAGAAACGAGAAAAATCCCAAATAAACAATCTGACATTGCATCGCAAAATACATCTAATTTGAGAATGAAGAAGTTAAACTGTCATTTTTTGCAGGTAACATGATTATTTATATAGAAAACCCTAAAGACTCCACCAAAAAAATATAAGAAACAATAAACAAATACAGTAAAGTTGCATGATACAAAATCAATGCACAGAAATCTATTGTGTTCCCTTATACTGACAATGAAATTTCAGGAAAAGAAATTAAAATAAAAATTCCTTTTGCAATTTCAGCAAAAAGAATAAAATACCTAGGAATAACTTAACAAAGGATGTGAAGGACCTATACGCTAAAAACTAGAAGACATTATTAAAAGAAATTGAAGAAGATACAAAGAAATGGAAAGGTATTTGGTGTTCATTGATTGGAAAAATTTACATAGGTAAAACGGCCAGATTATCCAAAGCAATGTACAGATTTAATGCAATCTATATCAAAATCCCAAAAGCACTTTTTCAAGAAATAGAAAAAAAATCATCATATTTGTATGGAATGACAAAAGACTCTCAATTGCCAAAGTTATCCTGGCGGGGGTGGGGGACAAAACCAGAAACAAGGTGGGAGGTATCACTTCCTGACTTCAATTTATACTACAAAGCACTAATAATCAAAACAGGATGGTATTCCCTGAAAAACAGACACACAGACCAATCGAATAGAACCGAGAATCCAGAAATAAACCAACATATATATGGGCAGATAACTTTTGACAAAGGAGTCAAAAACATACAATGGAGATAAGAAAGCCCCTTCAATAAATGGTGCTAGTAAAATTAGAAAGCCACGTGCAAAAGAATATAACTAGACTGCTATCTGTTACCATACACTAAAATTAACTCAAAATGGGTCAAAGACCTAAACAACCTGAAACAATAAATTGCATAGCAGCATAGGTACTAAACTTATGGACCTTGGGTTTAGAGAGGATTTTATAAATTTGACTTCAAAGGCAAGAGAAGTAAAAGCAAAAATACATGAATGGGACTAATATCTAAATAAAAAGCTTCCGCACAGCAAAATAGAAACCATCAATAAAACAAAGAGGCAACCAACCAAATGGGAGAAGATATTTACAAACAACACCTCCAATAAGGGGCTAATATCCAAAATATATAAAGAACTCACGCAAGTCAAAAAAAATCCAATTAAAAATGTGCAGAGGACCTGAATAGACACTTCTCCCAAGAAGACATACAAATGGCCAACAGTTACATAAAAAGATGCTCAAATTCATTAGGTAGCTATTAGGGAACTGCAAATCAAAACCACAATGAGATACCACCTCATACCTGTTACAATGGCTATTACCAACAAGACAAGTAATAACAAGTGTTGGAGAGGTTGTGGAGAAAAAGGAACCCTCATACACTGTTGGTGGGAATGTAAACTGGTACAGGCACTATGAAAAACAGTATGGAGGTTACTCAAAAAATTAAGAATAGAATTACCATAAAACCCAGCAATACCTCTTCTGGGTATCTACCTAAAAAAATCTGATAACATGTATCCATAAAGATATACATACCCCTACGTCCAGTGCAGCATTATTCACGGTAGCCAAGACATAGAAATAACGGAAATGTCCTTCAACAGATGATTCAATAAAGAAGATATGGTACATATATACAATGGAATATTACTTAGCCATAAGATGAAATACTGCCATTTGCGACACCACTGATGGATCTTGAGATTATCATGATCAGTGAAATAAGTCTGACAGAAAAAGTTGAGAACCGTATGATTTCACTCATATGTGGGATATAAAACTGAAAACAACAATTGAACAAGACAAACAAACAAGCAAAAACTCATAGACACAGACAACAGTTTAGTAGTTCCTAGAGGACAAGGGTGGAGGAGGAGTGTACAAGAGGGTAAAGGGGATCAAACATATAGTGACAGAAGAATTGACTTTGGGTGGTGAACACACAATGCAATATACAGATGATGTGTTATAAAACTGTACACTTGAAAACTATTTAATTTGACTAACCAATGTCACCCCAATAAATTTAATAAAAATTTTAAAGAAACACCTAACCACTTTCTTATAGATTTTATTCCATTTGCTTAAAAATACAATCCAGTTTAAAAAAAATGAATCAAAGTAATTCTGATAAAAATAATAATCTCATCAATTTAATTTTTATGTTCTTCATAACTTTTTTATTATTTAAATTTGTTATCATAAACATGGATTATTTTGATAAGCAGAGAAAGAAAAAAAATTCCTTTAGGAGAAAATTAAGGTGAACTTGCTGCAATGTATAACCAGAAATTATGCCATAGCACGTTAGGAGAGAAAATAGCAAAAGACTAAACAGAATCCTGTGTTTACTTAACATATGCATTGCTGAAAATGTATCTTTCAATCAGCCTTATGGAATTGAAAACATATAAAAACCTAGAACCTAGAAAGCTATAGTTCACATGTTAGTTACTATTTTTTTCTTCCAAACAAGATATCTAAAATTTTATTTTCCTTTTTCCTTAAAACACAAGGAAACATACTTAATGGCTGTTAATAAGCCAACTTCCATTTAACAGGATCGATAAATGGCATCACTCCTAGGTAAATTCCAGATCTCGTTTGAATTCCATGCTTAATTTAACAACATAGTGGTTCTAAACTTCGGTGTTCTACGAGACTGTGTGCCTTAAATCTGTGGGAGAAAAAAAAAAGGTGATGCCTCAGTGACACCTATGCAGAACCTACATCCTGTCTTATCTATGCCAACCAAGCCTCTAAAAACTCTGAGTATATCCCTGGGAATGGGTCAAACATGTAACTACATCTATCACATATGGTGACATAGAAAGGGGCTGAGAACTACTGATTTTTTAAGTATTCTATTCTTAACAAAACTAGAGGACATCCTGCAACACAGAGAAGTTTAAAACTGTGTAAGTAGTACCTTTCACTATGCTTTTGTGCTTTGCTGTCTTCAGTGTCCTATTTTTTGCTACCTTGCTTTCATTTCCCATAGATGAGTAGAGTGTTTTTCCCACAATATGGGTCTACACATGTGGGATCACGATTAAAGACTGTGGGTTCAAGAAATTAGTATTTTCGAATTCGAATATAGTCAAAGAAGATTTACTTTAGAAACATAGCCACACTGTGAGCTCCATTTTTCCTTTAAAAACTCCAGAAAGGAAAGCAAAATGTTTGAAAGATATGGCTGTTTATAAATACATGTGCATTTGTGTGAAACAATGTAGGGATATCAGTCAAAGTGTAAATTATAAATTAAAGGTCTATGACTTTCAAATATACATAAATTAAAGATTGCTAGAGTCATTTAAAAATAATTGAAACTAGTTTGGTTTCTTGAGTAGGCCAAATATATCTTCTGTTTATGCTATTCATTTGTTTAGCAAACTCTGTTTACATACAAAGTAAAAACATTCAAATTGTCATGAATCCCAAACTGGTGAGATTAAAATCAGTGAAGTTTTACCATATGAAAGTGGGTGGTTTTTTTTCAATACTTTTATTCTATTTCATTATATCAGGTAAGCGAGAACCTATTGCCTAAACTGGGGAGAGGGGAGCGGATGAGTCATGAAGGAATAGAGAATAAGGAGGAACAGAGAATAAGGAAAGCCACATTAATTATTTTAGCCCCAACAGAGTTCTCCTTTACAAATTATTTCTCTAGTACATAAAAGAAAAAAAGTTTCTGTCCTGTAGTATTCAATATTTTTCAACAGTACTTTCTAATTCAATTGTTAAAATATTTAAGTTATTAAGCATCTACTATGCACCAGCCAAAGGTCTATGCAGTTAACTACGTATGAGTAAAATACACCGAATTCAATAGTAAGGAAAAAAATTATGAGTATAAATTTTGTAGTAGGCTGTGTGCTAGGAACTACAGGAGACAAAGACAACTAAATTTTATATAGCCAATATGTCTATCAACAGATAATTTATTAGGTAATTTAATTACATAATTAAATTCTAAATACATGCTCCAGTGTGTATAAACAATCTAATATATAAATTAATGCTTCAGTAATTACAAAAACATCCATTCTAAATACCAAGACTGTGATGTCATGAAACTTTTACGCTACAATACTTTGGTGTGGCACAACTTTCAATGCACTTTCTCTAACATCAACACATTTGAGTCTCACAATAGCCCAGAGAAGGCACTAAGATTACCCTCTCTATAGTATAGGTAAAAAAAAATTAAGGCTGAACATTTAAATGACATGTGCAAGTTCATGTAAATAATAAAATGACAGCTAGAATCAGAACCCCATTCTGATACCAATACTTTTGTAACACACAGAAAACCTTCTAACTTTCATGTCATGAAATACGACAAGGAATTTTATAAAGACTCAGTTTTTGAGCATTCCCTACCGAAGTAGAAGGTAAATTGATGAAGAAATGGAAATGAACGGCTACAATGAAGAGCTCCATCACAATTGTATGTAATCACATTAATTGGATCAATCTGGAACAAAAACCAACTTAAACAAGGGAATAGAAGAGAACACATGGAAACTCAGCAATCTAACACAGACTCACACTTGCCAGCAAGTCAAGCCTTAGATATTTGTAATCTGGTTGCCTTCAGGTTTTTTGTTTTTTGTTTGTTTTTTGAATTAGCTTGAAAACAAACACACTTCGCATATTATTTCTATTATATTTGCACAATATATATTAATTCTAGAGATGGGTCAAGAGCTGATTTGAGTGACCCTTAAAAAGTTAATCTGTGCAATAACATAGCGTTACCTTTCAATTTAGTCAAATGAACATCTCAGCTCCAAAACACTGGACTTGATACAATGTCACTGGACTTAATTCAAATATCACTCTTGCCCTATAGTGAGTCAGCCACCTTTCACTCTAATACAAGTGTGGGGACAGAGCGAGGAGGGCAGTTTCCAGGCTCTCAGCCTCACGTGGAAAGGTGCTCACTCAGGTAGTAAATGGCCATCAACTGCGATTAGATGGCCATCAGTTGTGGCTAGTTGGCCGTCAGCTGTAACCAGTGAGCCATTGGCCACTAATATAACTGCTGTGGCTACACTAGCAGAAAAATGGGGGCTAGCAAGAAGATGGTGGCTGGGCTGGCAAGTGCGGATTGCAGTTAGCACAGCAGAATGTGGGTTGCGGATTGCAGAGAAGTGGACGGCAGGTTGTGGATAGTGTGGCTCCTGCTTCCTATGTCTCTAACCAGCTACCAGCAAGAATACAGTGGTATGAATCCCCTACCTATGGCTCTGTGGGTGTTCCTTTCTGGCGTCACCATGTCCTGCATTCTTATGTGAGGAGCAGGAGCTGAGACCCTGCATGCCACCCCGCATGACAAGTTATTAGAATTATTTTAAGATCTGGAGTAGTAGACCTATGTAACCGAAGAGACAAAGATTTGTTGAGTTTTTACATCTAGCTATGAGGATAATCTACTATTGGAATCAGTTAGCATTGAAGGGGGCTATTAGTAAAATAGAAACTCAACCTGTATAGTTTGTGTATCCAATATAATTCTAATATATTCATGAGTCAGAATAAATTCTCCAGCACTACACACTTAAAAGATAATGTAATTTTTAATATGACGTTATTCCCAAATTAAAAGCCTTTTCTGCTCAAAACCTGAGGAATAGTGCAGGCAAGGACACAAAGGCATTCCGTTGCTTTATTAACAACAATGCTCACTGATCTGTGAATAACCAGGAGAAAAAATGAAGATTATTGAGTTACTTTACCAATCTACCCATCCATCACCAGAGTACAGGTTTCAAAATGATGAATTATTTCTCTCCCCTGCTGTTTATCCCACATAACACTCTCTCCTCAAGGGAAAAACAAACAAATGATCATACAAACAATCACGCTTACCCTCTATACTTTATGCATCCTCTCTATGCCAATATCAACTGTTAACTAGAGGGAAAACTATCTTTAAAATCATATAAAAACGAGCTATGTTGCTGTACTTACTTTACCCTCTAGGATCCTACAGTTTATAAAAATTCTATTGAAACAACAGTCCTCAAACTTTTGGGAGACAACCCTTTGGTTCATGTACTCCACTCTGCTATGAACCCCTGTAATTCAGGGACTCAGCTCCCACTCCCCGCACAAGAATGCAGGACATAGTGAGGCCAAAAAGGAACACCCACGGAGCCACAGACAGGGGAGTCATACCACTATATTCTCGCTGGCAGCTGGGTTGGAGGCACAAAAGCAAACATCCGCCAGTACCCCAACGAGGGATCTTCTTGCACCCCAGTCTCGCTGGCAGCCGGGTGAGACACAGGAAATAGGATCAACATGATCCGCAATCCAAAATACACTTGCTAAACGCACTTGCTAGCTGCAATCTGTACCCACCAGCACAGCCACTGCAGTTATATTAGTGGCCAATGGCTAACTGGTTACAGCTGACGACCAACGAGTCACAGCTGATGGCCATCTACCACCCGACCCAGCACCTCTCCACGTGAGCTCGAGACCCTGGAAACTGCTCTCCTGGCTCTGTCCCCACAACCCCCTTCCTAGAAAAATACAGCTACGCACACACCACACACACACACACACACACACACACACACACAATTTGGCATGCAATTCCAAGGTATTTACCCCCAAATTCCGGAAACCCAGGTGACCGTTTCCAGGCATTGGATGGCAGCTTAAGGACCCCTGAATTTGAAGAACTCCTCTTACTATATACCTAGCCTTCTACTGTTGTCTATTTTAAGCTGAGGTATATGGTTTTAAGACAGTGGCTGTAAGTTTGTTTTAGATGGCCAAATAAAAACTTTAAGAGGATTGTAATCACATATTTTTTTTAAATGTGTGTAGATTGAAAAAAAAGAAAATATGCCAAAATGCTGTGTCATTATCGTTAACAGGTGATGGGATTTAAGTTAATTATAGTAATAGTAATACTTCTGTTAGTGTTTTCCAAATTTTCTGGATATGAAATTGTATTTCTTATATAATGAAGACTTTTTTTTTATTTTAGCATGATGTCACCAACAATAGGAAAATGGTTAAATAAATTATGGTACATACATCCATATACCAAAAAGCTTCAGCCATTTAAATTTTTCAAGTATGCACATATATACACCATTATTCAAAGATGTCTGTATAAGCATAGAAAAGACAGGAAGATATGCAACTAACTTAACAATGGTTAACTCTAGGGGTGGAATCCGAGGGTGTGCAAATAGGGCTTCTATTTCTTATAAGAGTGTGTATGTTTTCTATTTTTTCAGTATTTTCATTTTTTCTATAACTACTGAGATAATACATTATCCAAGAATTTGCTTTTTAATGGCTATTTAGCATCTCCTATATGTCAGAACTTCCCTACATGACCTGCATGAATTATTCCATTGATTCAAATGCCAAGATATTTTAAACTTTTCTGTTCCTTAAAAATTTTTACATAGCTCCAGAATATGGAACCAAAAATTGAGTAATAAGATTGTAAGAATAGACTGCAAGAACATTTTAATCTCCCTGCCTTTCAACACTAGCTAGAGTAGACTACACCAATTCAACACATACTGAGTTGGACTAACCTAGTATTTCTCAAACAGGGATTGTTTTGCCCCTAGGGGACATTTGGCAAGGTCTGAAGACATTTTTGTCTGTCACAGGTAGGTGGGTAAAGGTAGTGGCATTGTCATGCGGGGGACCCTGCTTGCTCCGCCATTTGTCGTGCGAGGTGGCCTGCGGGGTCTCTGGTCCAGCTCCCCAGATAAGAACTCAGGACATGGTGAGGTCAAAAAGGAACACCCACGGAGCCATAGGTAGGGGAGTCATACCACTATAGTCTCACTGGAGGCTGGAGTCACAGGACCTGCAACCTGCTGTCCGCTTCTCTGCCTGCCAACCAACCAACTCACTGACTCTTGACTCGACTCACCAAAGCAGCTGCAGCAGTTATATCAGTGGCCAATGGCTCACTGGTTACAGCTGGTGGCCAACTAGCCACAGCTGACGGCCATCTACTACCCGAGCCAGCACCTTTCCACGTGAGGCCGAGAGCCTGAAAACTGCTCTCTGGGGCTCTGTCCCCACAGGCATCTAGTGGGCAGAGTCCAGAGGTGCTGCTAAACATCTTATAATGCACAGAACAGCCTTTCCCCCAACACAGCAAAGAATTATCCCATCCAAAATGTCAATGGTGCTGAGACTAAGAAACTCTGGCCCATGTTCAATGACAGACCATTGATAGTTCTTGGCTCAGAGTGGAGTCCAATCTTACTCTTTTTTGGATATGGATGGGATATCAGAACAGTCTGTAATTCCTTTAAGTTCATCAGAGTCCTCTGTATGCCCTGATTAATTTCATTTCATATCTGTTGAGGCTCCTTCCAATCATTTCTTTAGACTGATCGCATTCATACATACACTGCACATTCTGAAACAGGATGAAATATATTTTCTTGTTCTCTAATTGGTCCATGAGTGTGCATTTTCTTTCCTTAACTAGAGTAAACATTCTTAACACTGACATTAAAGTATGTCTATGTCATATTGTTTTTCATATACATCAACTACACCTAAGAGAGTAGGCACAGTAGATGCTTAAAAACAGCTTCTGAATTAAATGGGGAAAAATGAAAATAATCAAATTTACAACAAATGACACAGATGTGTCTTCACAGGTTTTCTCTCACTTGAACTAAATCTTTTTTTTCTCTTGCTGATTAGAATTAGGCCCAGAGAATAATTCCCCTGGTTGCTTCCTCTTCAGCAGTGTTCCCTAGACAACAGCATCAGCAACACATGGAAACATTAGAAATGCAAATTGTTAGATCCCACCCCAGTTCTACAAATCAACTCTGGGAATGGGGCCCAGTAATCCATGGGTTAAATTCTGACACAAGTGAAGGCTTGCAAAACACTGCTCTACAATTTCTCTAACATACAGGCTTTGTAGCAATTCGTAAATACCTACTATTCATTCATTTATCCATCAAATACTTAATGAATGACTAATATATACCAGGCATTGCACTGAGGCAATCCTGTATAATCTCCTAACATCAGGCTTTTTAACAATTATATTTTGTAGACAAAAGATTATTCAACTGATTAAACAGGGTTCAAAAAACCGGACA
The DNA here is from genome assembly GCF_964194185.1 of Rhinolophus hipposideros. NCBI lineage: Eukaryota > Metazoa > Chordata > Mammalia > Chiroptera > Rhinolophidae > Rhinolophus > Rhinolophus hipposideros. The sequence goes on along the minus strand of NC_138046.1, from coordinate 72,373,965 downwards.
GCTATTTTTGTAAATAAGAGTTTTTTGAAATACAACCATGTCCATTCTTTTACATATTGTCTATGACTGCAAATAGTTTCAACAGAGACCATACGGCCTGCAAAGTCTAAACTATGTACTACCTGACCCTTTACAGAAAAAAATCTGTTGACCTCCTGATTAGAACACTAAATCTGGCTCAGTCCCTAACTTGGCCTCATACTTACCTTGGTGGCATTCTACAACAACAGCAGCAGTAATACCAGTCATAGTAACAGTGACAGTAGTAACACCTAACACTTACGTAGCACTTAATACGGCACACACTGTTTTAAGCGCTTTCTAGATATTAATTCATTTTAATCCTCACATCCTATGAGGTAGATAGCATTATTATCCCCACGAGAAATGAAGACACTGGAGCACACAGAGGTTAAATAACTTGTCCAAGAATACAAGGATACAGTCTTTAGATCCCAGAAGCACCTCTGTTATTCACTTTTTAAGACCTCTTCTTTTTATAAGCACTTAAGGAATGATTATCTGAGTGAAAAGCAAAGAATGTTTTCTTTTGGTGAAAATTCGTAACAATAGTTTTGAACCCTAGTTTTCAGGTCATGGATGCCTGTGAAAATCTGATGAAACTATGAATTTTTTTCACAGACACATATATAACATTTTCTGTATAAAGTCCCAGGACGTATGGACCCCAGATTAAGAAGCTCTGGCATATGGCTGTGCAGCTCTACTCAGCTGCAGGGTTGTAAAACAATAGCGTGTAGCGAACCACTATGAAAATATTTCTTACTTAACCATGATTTATGAACTCAATGTTTAATTAATCTGTTTCTTTTCAATTCGCTTTGCCAATTCTTTAACATTTAATTTTAAATATTTAAGGCTTGATTCAATAATCAGTCTTTATACACAGACACATATTTAGACTGGTCAAATCTACTAATAAGACATAAGGCAGTTTCGGCACCTACATTTAGGTGTATAATGGAGTCCTGCCTACGACACCGTGGGAGGAAACCAATGAGGCTGGGAGCATGAAACAAAGCAATGCTAACTCATCTCTAAAATATACAAAATGTAACTGCTCCTGGGCTCATCCACATTAGTGTTTATGAAACTGCACACATACAAGTTATAGGAGTGGAGAGGAGATCAATCTGCTCATGGTCTGTTTTTCTTTTTACCTTTACCAACTAGGCAAAATGTGGGAAGTTGAATGAATTTCTTTATTCATCTAAACTGGTATTTGCTTTTGGGCATAGAATCAGAACATGTTTATGGAACACCTTAAGAATAGCCCTTATAGTCTCCTGCTTTTTGAGGGAAAATGACTATATATAGACAGTGAGGAAAAGAAATCATAGCAAATTACAAGTTATTAAAAGCTGACAAATGCCACAAATATTTAAAAATTCCATTAAAAAACAATATTTTTATTAATTATCTACTTTTCATTTTTTCAGGAAACATTGTTTAAAAATTATGTCAGAGGTGAGTCATAAAGAATGCCTATCAGGAAATCTGGTTTCTAGCCGTCTTTTTGTCTTAAGTTTCCTCATTTGAAAAAATAGACCACCAGTCAAAACAATATAAAAGCATTCTTCCAACTCTATTTTTTTGTTGTCATTATATTACTACCAGAATAATACAGAAATTGTTTACAAGGAAAGAGATTAAAGAGAATACTGTTGAAGGAAAAAATGTCAAAGAATCTAGATCCCTAATTGAATCCACACTTGTTGGGAAGAAGGGCAAGAACACTTGGGGCAGACACTAAAAAGCCATCTGAATTTTGCTCTGGTTTCACATGTAATTGAATATATAAACTAATAAAATTTTCCTTCAGACCAAACTGTAGCCAATTTTAACACTTCTGTTAGTTTTCTAATAGGTTGATCCAGGTTAACAAATGTCTCTCAGATTTCCAAAAGTTACCTGAATAAAAAAGTTGATTATTAGAGAATAAAATAAGCAGGTTACTTTGGTCTGAGAGATGTTTTCTATTATCAGTTCTTTAAAGGGAACAATAAAACATTCAGTAACGTGTAAGTTTCAATCTTGGACTAAAGAAGGTTAGTTTTTTTAAAGCATAGGAAAAAGGAAAAACAATATAAAATACCTTACAATTTATCTTAAAAAACAAATTCCATGGTTATGACAAAATCACAGTAGCATTTATATGACCCATTTTGAGCATGTTCTTTCTGCCATTACTGAATGAATACTCATATATCAAATGGGAGACTCCCTTTCCTGTCCTTCCATGCTGTTCCTATAATCTTGACCAAGTTACTTATGTATTTTTTTTACATTTTTTTTATTTATTGGGGTGACAATTGTTAGTAAAATTACATAGATTTCAGGTGTACAATTCTGTATTACATCATCTATAAATCCCATTGTGTGTTCACCACCCAGAGTCAGTTCTCCTTCCACTTATGTATCTTTGACCTTTGATGTCCTCTCATTCTCTCTTTTAAAAGCTATATGTTAGAGATCAACTTGTGCTCTGTGATTTCTTGAGGTAGATCTTGCATCTATTCAATTTACACATACGATACTTGCTTGAGTACGAATACCTGGTAAAAAAGTACTTGGTGATGATTTTACATACACACACATACACATAAACATACACACACACAATTTATATTACATGTTAAAAGTAAAACATACTCATCCTTTATGTTTTAATAATCCTACTACATTAAAGGAAATGAAACCTAGGCCACTGAAGAATGGAAGACTGAATTACCTAGCAAACCATCAGTTAAATGCCCTCTCTTTAGAAAATACAAGTAACAATCTCTGGGCAGTCTAGGTCTACTTATAAAAAAATGTAAAGTTTGTTTGCTCCCACCGGTACTGCTCCATTTCACAGGTTATGAAAACATAACAGTATATGAAAGCTACTCTGAATTAGAAAGTAGTTCTAAAGGCTACTATGTTACCAACCACACAGATAACAGAAATGAATTAGTCAGTTAGGGCTTAAAAAGAACTTCTGTTTGGAAGATATATTGTGAAGGTTTAAAAACCTATATACTGCAAACATATCCTGTCCTGCGTGCCAGAAAAAATATTAACCAACTAATATATAGTAGAGAAAATTCTATGGCTTGCTAGACTGGAAAAATATATGTTTCAATGACTTTTCTTCCAATATGGTCCAATTTATGTATCTTGACATATTAATGGATAGTAGGTAGTACAATAAATAAGCATCATTTTCTTTGCTTAAAAAAAAATCTACCTATTTAAATTGATAAAAATCTCAAAGGGCATTTATTCATGAAAGGTATCTCTAGTAGTTAAAATGTTATACTGTGTATGCAGAACTCATTTAGAATGCAAGGATATGACTTACAAATGTCTTTGAATCCTTCACATAAATATGCATGCATGCCATTTATAACAGCAGCCTTGATGAGAACACACTGTAACTGGCTGTGAGAAACGCGTAAGAGGCTTATATTAAAACAGAATATAGAATGGTGGTTAGAAATCACAGAACAGGTGACACCTAATTCTGATAACCTGGTGATAAAAAGTGCAGGCTATGATGTATAGATGGTGACAGTGTTACCACTTTAGGACAGAAACAGAACAATATTTATATGAAATTATAAAGCATTGCGCAGGGGATCAAATATAAAATCAAGAGTTAATATGCCTAGTTAATAGGCCAAGTAAATGTATTTTTATAATTCACAACAGACATGCATATATTAGGTAGGAAGAACTCAGAGTTAACTTTAATTACCAAAGATCCACCCAAAAGTTTAACATACAAGTTCAAACACAACGGAAAGAGTTTTTTGTTGTTCTTTTTCTCTCTTCCTTTCCTTCCTTCCTTCCTCCCTTCCTTCCTTCTTTCCTTCCTTCCTTCCTATGTCTATCCATCTATCTATCTGTCAATCTACACACACACACACACACACACACACACACACACAGTTCCATCATTCCCTGAAAGTATCACTTCAAATTAAAGGGTGAGGTGTAATTTTTATAACAAACATTAAATCTGAACCACACACAAAATTCTGAGATAGGCTCTGCAGAGGATAAAAAGATATGGAAGGCCGATAAAACCTCATCCTTAGGAGATTATAATCATCTTTGGGGAAAAATGTTTTCTTTGTCTAGTATCCAACATATAAGGGTCTCATTCTGAATTTTTTTTTATCACTGCAGGACAAACAAAACTTTTAAATGTCTTTTTCCCATTAAAAACAACAAATAAGCAAACACAAAACACATATCTACAAAATGTGTAAAATTAGGAAAGGAAATGTAGGGATTCGGTGGAAAAACAGAAATGAGGTTAAATATTCCCTTTTCATGAAGTGCTGGTAGGGAAGCCACAGATCTTCGGCTCACTCCCCAGTGATGTGTTCTTTCTGTTTCTGTATTCCTTACCCTAATGCTCAGTAGGAGTGAGTAACAGTGGCAACATAAGAAAAAACAGTGTGTCTCCTTTTGAATCAGGGATGCCACAGGAAGACTAAAAGAATGAGAAAACAATCGAACTTCCCTTAGTTTCAATTGATAGGAGGACTGCTGGTCCTGGGAGACATGACACTCCCTATCCATCCATACTCTGGCAACTAATTAGAGAAAGAGCTTGTCTGGAAATACACAGACATATCATATTCAGAATTAAGGTACTTTGAAACTTATAAAATTCTCACCTCCATTCATAAAATCACATAGTTAAAAAATAACAGATACGAAAATACCTACTTCTAGAAATATATTGGAATGGATAGTGTGAAGGGAGCCTCCTGTTACAACCAAATAACTGCTGTGTTTCCCCAAAACTAAGACTTAGCTGGACAATCAGTTCTAATGAGTCTTTTGGAGCAAAAATATAAGACCCAGTATTGTATTATATTACATTACATTACATTACATTATATAAGACCCATATTATATAAGACCCACATTATATTATATAAGACCCAGTCTTATAGTAAAATAAGACCCAGTATTATATTATGTTATATTATATTATACCCAGTCTTATAGAGCTGATTGTCCAGCTAGGTCTTATTTTCGGGGAAACAGGGTATTTCTTACATTATACGTAAGTTTCATTACGTTGTTGAGATTTACGATAATAAATGTCCACAGGAAATTCCTCAACCCCGTATACACACACACACACACACACACACACACACTAAACAAACCCTGAGCTGAATTCAAAGCTTTGAACATCAAATGCTGCAATTAAAAAAACCATATCTTGTTGTTCGTATCAGTATGGGAGCCGTAGCTGGGGCTCCTTTATAAGTAAGGATCCCTTGAAGGGAGTGGAAATGGTCCCAAGTCTTAGAGCCTTCTGGCTGAGGCAAACACAAATAATCCTTAAAGGAAAGCATCCTTTATTTGGGTTCCCAGATTTCCACAAATTAAAATCAATCAAATATAAACTCTCAATCAAAAATAAGTGCAGAGCAAGGAAATAAACCATTAATATAAATCCACAGAAACGACACATGGCAGAACATAAAATATCTATATATGAAAAAAAATGGACAAGGAAATATCAAACATGACAAGGACGATTTGAGGGGAAAAGCAGACTTCTATAACTGAAAGAAAAATATTGAAAGAAAAAAAGTTAAACTACAGATTTGTCACAGGTGAAGAGAATTAATAAAATGAAAAACAGATCTTTATAAAGTACCCAGAATGGAGCCAGAATGACAAGGAGATAGAAAATATGAAAGAGATTAAGAAATATGAAAGAGAGAATGCTAAGTTCTAAAACATATCTAGGTGAGGTTTCAAAAAGGTGAAAAGAGACAATGGAGGTAAAACAATATTTGAAAAGATAATGGCTGATAATTTTCCAAAATAATAAATAACAATTCACGGATAGAGGAAATACACCGTAGATTTTTTTGAACCATATGGAATGGTTTAATATTGTTAATTTCATATGGTTCAACCTATACCAAGCTAGATAAATAAATACAAGGAAAACAACACCTCAATTCACTATAGTGAAATGCAACACCCAAGACACGATCTGAAAACGGACTGAAAGAAGAGAGGTATTATCACTTATAAAGAAATTACAGGGGCTGGCCCAGTGGCTCAGGTGGCTGGAGCGCCGTGCTCCTAAATCTAAGGTCGCTGGTTCAATTCCCACATGGGCCAGTGAGCTGCGCCCTCTACAGCTAAGATTGTGAACAACAGCTCTCCCTGGAGTGGGGCTGCTGTGGGCTGCCAGGAGGGGCCGGTGGCCAGCATGAGTGGCCGACCAGCGACCGACTGCCTCAGCTGGGGGGAGTGCAAGGCTCATAATACCAGCATGGGCCAGGAAACTGTGTCCTATACAACTAGACTGAGAAACAACAGCTTGAACCACAGTGGGGAGGATGGAGAGGTGGAAAAAGGGGAAAAATTACAATTAGGCTGACATCAAACTTTTCAACAGCAAAAATGGACCACAAATATCAGTGGAATAAAACAGTAAAGTACTGAGAGGAAAAGAATTGCCAACCCAGAAATGTTTACCTAGCAAATCTTCATTAAAGTTATTTTCATGTAAACACAAACTAGGAAGCACTTACTACCAACAGATGTAAACTAGAGGAACTTTCTAACTTACATATTCCAGAAGAGAGAAACAGAATCCTGGCAACAGGACTCATGTTCTGCTTGGTAAAAAACTGAGATGGTCATATGGGATTAAAAATATGTAGTAATATGCTATTTAGAGCCCTAAATATAGACTTGGAAAAGTTGAAAAATAAAGGGATGGAGAAAGACCTAACAACAGGTAAATACTAAAAAGCTGGAGTAACTATTTGAATATCAGAAAAGTAGACTTTAAGAAAACAGTGCATTGTTAGGGAAGAAGAAAGTCATCAAATAATGTAAAATATTAAATTCATCAGGAAGATTAAACAATTATAATTTTATATGACCTTAATAAATTGCCTCAAAATAAGTAAAAACGGACAGAATTATAGGGAGAAACTGACAAATCAAACATCATAATGAGATTTCAAAACATGTTATTCTATTATTGATAGATCGAAGAAAAGACCTTAATAAAAATCAAGTTTGGGGCCGGCCCGGTGGCTCAAGCGGTTAGAGCTCCATGCTCCTAACTTCGAAGGCTGCCGGTTCGATTCCCACATGGGCCAGTGGGCTCTTAACCACAAGGTTGCCAGCTCAATTCCTCGAGTCTCACAAGGGATGGTGGGAAGCGCCCCCTGCAACTAAGATTGAACACGGCACCTTGAGCTGAGCTGCCGCTAAGCTCCCAGATGGCTCAGTTGGTTGGAGTGCGTCCTCTCAACCACAAAGTTGCCGGTTCAACTCCCGCAAGGGATGGTGGGCTGTGTCCCCTGCAACTAGCAACGGCAACTGGACCTGGAGCTGAGCTGCGCCCCCCACAACTAAGACTGAAAGGACAACAACTTGAAGCTGAACGGCACCCTCCACAACTAAGATTGAAAGGACAACTTGACTTGGAAAAAAAACATCAAGTTTGAAAATTACAACTCAAAGCTAGACTTAGATTCCAAGACCAATAATTAGAGAACCCTGTACTCAACAACTAGATAAACACATTCTTCTTGAGTGTACAGGGAAGAATTTTAAAAATTGATATCATACTAAGTCATAAAGTTCAAAGAATTAGTGCCATAAAAACATATTTTCTAGACACAATACAATTAAATTAGATGATAACAGCAGAAGAATCAACCAAATAAGCTAATTTAATACACCTCATAACAACTTATGGGGCAATGAAAAATCACAATGGAAATTAAGATACTTAGGACTAAACAATAATGAAAATATTACATAATAACTATGAAAAATTTAAAACAGTAGTGAGAACTTTATCATCTTAAATGCTTATATTAGAAAATAAAAGAAGGTGAATATTTAACTCATTGGGTTTCAGTCTAAGAATAGGCAAGGGCAGACGAAGGGAGGAATGAGCTGAACAAAACCCAAATAGAGTAAAATAAAGGAGATAATAAACAGCAGAAATTAATGAACAAGGACAGAAAGCTATAATAGAGAGAATTTTAAAACACCAAAAATTGATTCTTTGAAAACATAATAGGGAGATTGTGAAACTTGCCCAAGGTTACATAGCTAATAAATGAAGGAGCCAGGATTTAAATCTAGGCAGTCTGTCCACAGTCCAGTTTCTTAACTACTATGCTCTACTACTCCCAAAAGTGCCAAGTATAACAGAAAAGATTGCTATATTTGACTACATTAGTCTTAATGACCTCCATGCATCATAAACACACACCATAAGGCAAGATACACGCGACATGTAACTGAGAAAAGATTAATGTTCAGAATATATAAAAACTCCTACAAACCAATAACAAAAAGACAATAACCCATTAGACAAATGGGCAAAAGACATGAAAAAGCACTTCCTAGAAGAGAAAACATGAATAGCCAATAACCAGATAAGAAAACCCTCCATTTCATAAGTAATCTGGGAAATGCAAAATACAATGTGATGATATCTTATGTGAGTCACATTGACAAAAATTAGGAAGTCTGATAATACCAAATGTTGGCAAAGATGTAGAGCTATGGAAATTCTGACATACTGCTAGGGGAATGGAAATTGATTCAACTCTCTGGGGAAATAACTGGGTACTATATTGTATGAACATTCATATATCCCATGACTCGGGAATTCCATTCCTAAATACATATATCCTAAAAAAAACTCTTGAATACATATATCCTGAACACATACAAGGATGTTAATAAAAGCAAAAAACTGCAAATACCCAGTGTTCATCAACAGAAAAATGGAAAAACAAATTGTAGTATATTCACAATATACAATTCACAATATATAGCAATGAAAATAAATTACCTATAATTGTACACAACAAGGACGATACTTTGAAACATAGTATCTATTGGAAAAAAGAATTTACAGTATTTCTCTTTTTAGGTAGGTAGGTAGGCAGGCAGACAGATTATAAAAGAGCAGAACAACGAAGTATATGTTTACATATACTAAACCTTGAGTAAATCTCATTTTTGTCTTTCTAATTTTCATTTCTTATTCAAGTATCACCTTAACAAGAAACAAGACAACCAGCAGCAGTCTTACCTGCAGAAACACTGAGGGAGTTCTCCTTGTCCATATAAAGGAAACAAAAATGGAGTGTTGCCATACCGCCCAAGACAGTGAAGAAAGTTTTTGGTAGCTTTGAGACCATCTATGGTACTGCTGGCTGTCTCTGATGTCATTGCAATTGAATGCAGGACAAAATATTGGAGGTTGGGAGTTAATTTTTGAGTTTTTAAATATTCAGAAAATGTAATCTTCTCATAGGCTATAAAAAGAAAGATGAAAATTTATCAATTAAAATCAGAACCACACTTCAATTTAAAACCACTGCAAAAAAATGAGATCAAGTCTGTTTGAAACACTTGGCAAAGGACATAGGTGGCATACTATTACATTTTGGACATAAACAGTTGATTTGGGGGTGGGGACTAGAAATCACACTATCCTAACTGGATTGATAGCACATTTTTTAAGCTTTAAGTGATGAATCTTTGTTTAGTATTTGAGAGATTTAAAAAATAGAAAAGCATTAAATAATTAATTAACCATCACAATAGTTTTCCATAGTTGGCAAAAATCTTAATTATCGTAAAATCTGAATAATGCTAAGAACTGTACTTTGAAATATTTAATAAATATGACAAATGGCAATTTTTTGTAAAAACAACAATAGAGTAATACTTGATTTTTCAAAAAAATGTACACTTCTTACTAAAACTAGGAACGATGAACTATGCCTAAAAAGTAGTGCAACTAATTTCTCTGTGGCTATTGGAATCAGTCCTACTGCCTTATAATCACACATAAGGGACCCTTAAAAACTATTTAAATCAAGATCAGAAAAAATGTAATTGAACTGTTAATGGTAGGAAATATAATTCCATGACAAATGACAAAAACTTTACAGAAATAATTTATATAAACAAATAAATTATAAAAAGTTTAACCAGTGTGGAGAACAATTTGGCAATATCTAATGGATTTGAAGCTTTAAAGAGCAAGAGCCACATTTAGTAAAAAAAAATTAATAATACTGATGTATTTCTCATTGTAATTTTATAAATGAATCATCAATATTATATTCCTATTTTAGATAACTTTTCCACCCAATGCCCTTCAAGTATAAAGCTTAATACTAAAGGGGTTTATTCAAATTTCAACAAACTGTGAAGTAACTGGCTCCAGATCACAGTGAGATGGGTCAAAGCCCAGACTAGAAACCATGTCTTCTCCTAATCCAAGGGGTTTCTCCCATACCATTTAGCCTCTTTTTTTTAATCAATCAAAATGAACAATTCAATATTCCAAACAAAAGTCATCCTCTAAAAATGAAAAAAAAAAGACATTTTTTTATTGCTGATGAAAAAAATTAATGGAACAATAAAAAATACAGTAACCCCCCCCCCCCCCACTACCCGCAATTTTACTTTCCGTGGTTTCAGTCACCCGTGGTCAATCACAGCCCAAAAATATTAAATGGAAAATTCCAGAAATAAACAATTCATAAGTTTTAAATTGCACGCTGTTCTGAGTAGCGTGATAAAATCTTGTGCTGTCCTGCCCTGCCCTGCCCTGGACACGAATCATCCCTTTGTCCAGCATATTGACATTGTACACTTTAGCTGACTGTTAGTCATTTAGTATCCATCTCGGTTACCAGATTGACTGTTGCAGTCTCACAGTGCTTGTGTTCAAGTAATCTTATTATACTTAATAATGGCCCCAAAGTACAAGAGTAGTGATGCTGACAATTCAGATATGCCAGAGAAGCTGCAAAGTGTATATATGTATAAGAAACAAACTAGTGTTGATAGGGTTCAGTACTATCTGCAGTTTCAGGCATCCACTGGGGGTCTTGGAATGTATGCCCCATGAATGAGGGGAGATAACTGTATCATCTATGAAGAACCAGTTGACAGCAGTATTTAATTAACAAGAATAACAATTAACACCCAGCACAGCATTTCGGCAATGATAAAAATGTTCTATAGCTGCACTGTAGCCACAATAGCCACCAGCCACTTGGAATGTGGCTAGTGCAACTGAGAAACTGAATTTTAAGTTTTATTTAATTCAAATTAATTTAAGTTTAAATAGCTACATGGTGCTAATGGCTATCCTATTGGATAGTGCAACTAAGAATGTATTTTAAAAGAGTAATGAGTGGGGGCCAGCCCAGTGGCTCAGGTGGTTGGAGCTCCGTGCTCCTAACACCGAAGGCTGCTGGTTCGATTCCCACATGGGCCAGTGGGCTCTCAACCATAGATTGCCGGTGCGATTCCTTGACTCCCACAAGGGATGGTGGGCTCCGTCCCCTGCAACTAAGATTGAACACGGCACCTTGAGCTGAGCTGACGCTGAGTTCCCGGATGGCTCAGTTGGTTGGAGCGCATTCTCTCAACCAGAAGGTTGCCGGTTTGACTCCCACAAGGGATGGTGGGCTGCACCTCCTACAACTAACAATGGCAATTGGACCTGGAGCTGAGCTGCGCGCGCACCTCCACAACTAAGATTGAAAGGACAACAACTTGACGTGGAAAAAGTCCTGGAAGCACACACTGTTCCCCAATAAAGTCCTGTTCCCCTTCCCCAATAAAATCTTTAAAAAAATAAAAAAAAGAGTAATGAGTGGCTCACTACATCAGAAGCAGCATATTAAAATACTAAAAAAGCTCAAATAATTGGAAAACACAATTACATGAAAAGCAATACCTTTATATTCATCAAGGTGTTTCTCATACTCCATACAAAAGGTAAGAAACTTCATTAGCATTCGCTTTTCTACCATAGAAAGTTGTTTGCTATTAAAGACATCTGCTCTGGAACAAGGAACCTGAAACACATGACTTTAAGTTAAGAAACTACTTCCTAGTGATTAACAAGTATTCCACATTATATTTTTTTCCTTGAACTATATAACAAGATTATTATTTCCATTCTAGCCAGGCTGCTTCTAGTCGCCTTCCATTAGTTCTAATGGCATCTTTGTTGACTTTAGAGCTAATTAACTTATGAGCTCTTGCTTAATTCAGCCAAGTTTCCCCTTATGCCATTAAAAAGCCAATGGCATGTCACCCCTAATTGGGAACAAATGACAGCTCAAATCTAGCAATGCTGCCTGAAATTAACACTTTCTCAACCCCAACATCAAGCTGCAGAATAACTCATGAGAAAATTAACACTAGACATTTTAATTGAGCAATTCCTTACTACTTACATTTGTAAATCACCATGCAGGGTTGGAATTTTCTGTTTTACAAGGAAAATAACAATCCTTTTGCTTATCATTCCAAAACAAACCATAATAACTTAAACTCATGCACAGTTACAATACTTGATCAGCATAGTACCTGTTCCACTCTTCCTTCTCGAAATGCAAGAATCCTGGTAATATTTTTGAACTCTGCATATCGACTAACATTAGATTTGATTAGAAGATCAATTAGCAATCCTCGAGAATACAGCACCTGTACAAAGAAAGTATTTTAGAGGATGAAATAAATGGTGAAAATAGTGGAAAAATTGATAACACTAAATGAAGATAATATAATGTTGTTATATTTTGAATTATTTGTAAAAAGTATTATACCTATTAATATTATAATACATATAATTTACTAGAGTCTCACAATTGATTATCTGAAACTCAAAATCCAAAATACCCTGGAATGCAAGGTTTTTTCATAGCTGATTGGGCAACAAAATCTGACCCAAAGTGATAAAAGACTCTTCTGTCTTTGTCCCATTTAATGTGAATATTCATACATCTGACTGCAGAAATATAAATATGCTAAATTACAGAGTTTCTCCTCAGACCCTGCTGAGTGTTATATCATATATAGCATACCAGCATATGTACTTTCTCAAATATGTATTTTTTAATCTGAATAACAGAACATACCAAGCCCCAAGGAGTTTAAATAAGGAACTGTAGCCTTATATAAGGCCGGGTAGTTATTAATAAGAAACCAGCCCAGCCCGCTAGACTTCCTCATCAACCAAAAAAGAAAAAGACCGGTTGTGCATTTCCACTGAAAAAGTATAATTATAAGGTTCCTCTGTAATCTTAGCAGTCTAGATTTATCTGAGCTATGTCTTTCTCAAGAAGTGAGGATGATGGTTATTGGCAGCATTCATACAAAGGATAGATTTAACCTTTCAGAATCTCTCATGACCAGTGTCAGAGAGACAAAGACGCGAATTCGAAAAAATTTATGCACCCCGATGTTTACTGGAGTGCTATTCACAATAGCCAAAACATGGAAACAACCAAAATACCCATCAGTAGACGACTGGATTAAGAAACTGTGGTACATTTATACAATGGAGTACCACTCAACTATAAAGAAGAATTAAATCTTACCATTTGCAACAATATGGGTGGACCCAAGGAACATTATGCTAAGTGAAATAAGTCAGACAGAGAAAGACAAATACCGTATGATCTCACTTATATGTGGAATCTAAAGAACTGAATAAATGAGCAAAGTAATCAGAAATAGTCTCAGAGATATAGAGGAAAAACTGATGGCTGCTAGATGGGAGGGAGGTGGGGATGAGGGAGAAGAGGAGGGGATTAGAAAGCACAAATTGGTAACAACAATATTGCCACTGGGATATGCAAGACACTTTGGGGAATACAATCAATAATGTTGTAAAGATTTTGTAGGGTGTCAGATGGACACATGTCTTATTAGGGAGACCACTTCATGGGCGGTGTAGATGCCTAACCACTGCACTGTACACCTGAAGCTGAATAATATTGTCTGTCAACTATAATTCAATATATGTAGTCACAGGATATGGAGTACAACATAGGGAAATGAGTCAACGGAACTGTAACAGCTACATACGATGCTAGGGGGGCAACAGATGGGAGAGGGGGGTTATCACTTTGTGAGAGGTATAAATGTCTATTACATTGTTTTGTACACCTGAAACTAATTTAAAAAAAATAATTTCAATGGTATTATTTAGCATGCTTTAAATTTAACTATATGGTTAAATGCAACAGATTTGGCTAATTTTCTATTGAGATATCTTTAAGTGACTCTAACTCAATAAATGTTAAAAATGTAAATGCTACATCTGTAATAAGGGGGGAAAAGAAAATGAAAAAATTAGCTTCACTTCAAAGAAAAAGGAAATTTCAAATATCAATCTAAACCATTGCTTTGAGTATGTAAAAAGTCCATGCAGACTTTCTGTAAATCAATTAATTATCAGTTAGGTGAATTTTTATAAACTATTATATTAGTCCAGCATTGTGCAGAACAAACAAAATTGGCATTACTTTGTTTTTGAAACTAATCCTAGTACACTGACTAAATTATGGCATTTTACTTCATTACTTTCAGCCTAATATACTATGCAACTAATATAGCCCATGTTTTTAAGAATATATTGCCAAGTCTTAATTCTATACTTATAATAAAAAAAGATACTTCAAATTCCTCACTTGTTTAAAAACACAAATATTCGAGATTCAATGATCCCTCAGTGGTCATAATTTCAAAAATATTAATGTATCAAACATAAAATGTATTTACACTTAATGAGACCTAGTAAAGCTTAAAATTTAATGCCAGCTTAAAAATAATGCATTCAAGATATCACTCAAGAGTGAAAACATATTTCAATTAAAACTATACTAAACTTTTGTCTGAAGCTTAGAAATAACGAATATGTACCATATTTAAACTTAAGCCTCTTTTTCACCACTCTAAAGTGATCTGCCTCAGCAATTTCACAGTGGTGAGAGGCTAAAGAATACTTCAATTTGATTAAGACAATGGGGACTAGATTTAATAATTAGCAATTTCTGCTTCACTTACCATGTTATTTCCATACTTATTAAAAGTATGGACTTTTTTACAAATGAGTTTTACTTCTAAGAACTTCATCTTTGGTCATCATCTCTATTAGTCTAAGCAGAATAACACTATAAAGTATTTTATTTAACTAACCTACTCTGAGCTATACGATTACTTTTTTAAAAGGCTGTACACATGGACGTGTTTTTTTAAAATATAAAGCACTACTGTACATGATGACTGTGAGATGGAATGCACACAGAAATGTCAAGTGGCTTGGAGATATCAAACTGAACTTTAGGAAAAAGGCTTGTGATAGGTATTTGACAATCATCCTAAACTTAGACGTAATAACTTCAATTATTAGAACAGATGGGATTTCCAAGGAATGAATGATTACCCCAATATCATGGAATACAATGTTTTCCAAAGAGTACATATTCAATAAATGTTCATTGAATGACTAGCATTAAAAAAATGATAATAAGGCTCTTCTAACTACTATGGATATACATTCTTTAGCTACTCCTGCTTTTGTAGGATGAGTACAGTAAATTATTATTGGTTATCTTTTAAAGGCATAACCCCTGAAAACTATGTAGAGGAAAGTACAACTTCCTTGACCCCTGTAGACATGTTTGTTTTTAATTTAACTTAAGAGAACCACTATTATTAACCATTTGAACTCGTAAAAAATACCCAGAAGTCCCTTTCAGCAGCTCCTCAAATGTCTCAGCATCCAATTAAACTATCTCCCCCTCCTCCACGACCAGCATTCACTTTCTTACACAAGTGAACAGTTTCCTACACTAATTCCAAAAATTGAAAAAGCAACATCTTCTACCATTTTCCTCTGCATAATTTATACTGTATTTCAGTTACCCTAAAGGTTAGAGACTTTTATGAACTAGTCTTGATTTTTAACCGTCATTTATTTAAGTTGGGCATTCCAAATTCCAAGTAACTAATTCAAAATGAAATTTCAGACAAACCTATTTGTTACTTCACATCCAGAGTTTTCTTTTGTGTATGTATGTGTTTTTTTTTATTAAAATTTATTGGGGTGATTGGTTAGTAAAATTACGTAGGTTTCAAGTTTTTAAACTTATTTCCTGCTCATGAGAACAGGAAGACTAGTAATGAACTACGATTAAACTTCCACCCAGAAATCAATAGCCAAGGTAACAAAGAAAGAAGATAGAGAAGGTGGAAAAGATAATGCAGAAATATGAAGTAGGATCAAGGCGGTAGCCAGGACAAAATCAGAAACAGAGAGCTATGTGATAGAAACAGTAGGTAGTAAAAAGATATTCATATTTTCAGACATCAAGTTCAAAGACAGCAGCAATATAAGGATATAGAATTGTATCAGCAAAATGTAAGAAACACGCAATTAGTCCCTCTGTTTACTCCGTAACATGAAACTTGAAGAGGGCACATTAAATTGAAAAGCCTAGTTTTGAGGGTAGTCTGATGTTATTAACTACCCTCTTCTACTTCTTTTCAATTTCGCATTGCTTGCCCGCAACTTATGAAACTTGGTCTCTGTTTCTTTTTTTTTTTTTTTAAATTAATTTTATTGGGGTGACAATTGTTAGTAAATTTACATAGATTTCAGGTGTACAATTCTGTATTACATCATCTATAAATCCCATTGTGTGTTCACCACCCAGAGTCAGTTCTCCTTCCATCACCATATATTTGATCCCCTTTACCCTCATAACCCACCCCCCACCCCCTTACCCTCTGGTAACCACTAAATTATTGTCTGTGTCTATGAGTTTTTGTTTCTCATTTGTTTGTCTTGTTATTTTTGGTTTATATACCACATATCAGTGAAATCATAGGGTTCTCTGCTTTTTCTGTCTGACTTGTTTCACTTAGCATTATTCTCTCGAGATCCATCCATGTTGTCACAAATGTTCCTATATCATCTTTCCTTAACGCCGAATAGTATTCCATTGTGTATATGTACCACAACTTCTTTATCCATTCATCTATCGAAGGACATTTTGGTTGTTTCCATGTCTTGGCCACCGTAAACAAAGCTGCAATGAACATTGGCGTACATGTGTCTCTATAGAGAAATGCTTTTATATTTTTGGGGTATATACCCAGGAGAGCGATTGCTGGGTCATATGGTAATTCTATTCGTAATTTCTTGAGGAACCTCCACACTGCCTTCCATAGCGGCTGCACCAGTCTGCATTCCCACCAACAGTGTATGAGAGTTCCTTTTTCTCCACAGCCTCTCCAACACTTGTTACTATTTGTTTTGTTGATGAAAGCCATTCTGACTGGGGTGAGGTGATATCTCATTGTGGTTTTCATTTGCATTTCTCTGATGATTAGCGATGTTGAGCATTTTTTCATATGTCTATTTGCCATTTGTATATCCTCTTTGGAGAAATGTCTCTTCAGGTCCTCTGTCCATTTTTCAATTGGGTTGTTTGTTTTTTTGTTGTTGAGTTTCATGAGTTCCTTGTATATTTTGGATATTAGCCCCTTATCAGAGGAACTGTTTGCGAAAATCTTCTCCCATTCAGTTGGTTGCCTCATTA
This sequence comes from Rhinolophus hipposideros, assembly GCF_964194185.1. Lineage (NCBI taxonomy): Eukaryota > Metazoa > Chordata > Mammalia > Chiroptera > Rhinolophidae > Rhinolophus > Rhinolophus hipposideros. The sequence goes on along the minus strand of NC_138046.1, from coordinate 72,356,506 downwards.
TTTTGTCAATAGTTTCTTTTGCTGTGCAGAAGCTTTTCAGTTTCATATAATCCCATTTGTTTATTTTAGTTTTTACTTCCATTGCCTTTGGAGTCAAATTCATAAAATGCTCTTTGAACCCAAGGTCCATAAGTTTAGTACCTATGTTTTCTTCAATGCAGTTTATTGTGTCAGGTCTTATGCTTAAGTCTTTGATCCATTTTGAATTAATTTTGGTACATGGTGACAGATAGCAGTCCAGTTTCATTCTTTTGCACGTAGCTATCCAATTCTGCCAGCACCATTTATTGAAGAGGCTGTCTTTCGTCCATTGTATGTTTTTAGATTCTTTGTCAAAAATTATCTGTCCATATTTATGTGGTTTTATTTCTGGGTTCTCAATTCTATTCCATTGGTCTATGTGTCTGTTTTTCCGCCAATACCAAGCTGTTTTGATTATTGTAGCCCTGTAGTACAAGGAAAAATCAGGGAGTGTGATACCTCCAGTATTGTTCTTTTTTTTTAATATTGCTTTGGCTATTCGGGGTCTTTTGTGGTTCCAAACAAATCTGATGATTTTTTGTTCTATTTCTTTAAAAAATGCCATTGGGATTTTAATAGGGATTGCATTAAATCTGTATATGGCTTTGGGTAATATGGCCATTTTAACTATGTTGATTCTTCCAATCCATGAGCACGGAATGTCTTTCCATTTCTTTGTGTCTTCTTCAATTTCTTTCAAAAATGTCTTATAGTTTTCAGCATATAAATCCTTCACATCCTTGGTTAAGTTTATTCCTAGGTATTTTATTCTTTTTGCTGCAATTGCAAAAGGAATTGTTTTTTCTATCTCTTTTTCTGAGATTTCATTGTTGGTATATAGGAAAGCAATGGACTTTTGTACGTTGATTTTGTAGCCAGCAACTTTACTATATTCATTGATTGTTTCTAATAGCTTTTTGGTGGAGTCTTTAGGGTTTTCTACGTATAGCATCATGTCATCTGCAAAGAGTGACAATTTAACTTCTTCATTCCCAATTTGGATGCCTTTTATTTCTTTCTCTTGCCTGATAGCTCTGGCGAGGACTTCCAACACTATGTTGAAAAGCAGAGGTGATAGGGGACAACCTTGTCGTGTTCCTGAACATAGAGCAAAGGGCTTCAGCTTTTCACCATTAATTATGAGGTTAGCTGAGGACTTGTCGTATATGGCCTTTATTATGTTGAGGTATTTTCCTTCTATACCAATTTTAGTAAGTGTTTTAGTCATAAATGGATGTTGTATCTTATCAAATGCTTTTTCTGCATCAATTGATAGAATCATATGATTTTTGTCCTTTATTTTGTTTATGTGATGTATCACATTGATGGATTTGCGAATGTTGAACCATCCTTGTGCCCCGGGGATGAACCCCACTTGGTCGTGATGAATAATCTTTTTAATGCATTGTTGTATTCGATTTGCTAGAATTTTGTTTAGGATTTTAGCATCTGTATTCATCAGAGATATAGGTCTGTAGTTTTCTTTTTTTGTGCTGTCCTTACCAGGTTTTGGTATCAGGGTAATGTTGGCCTCATAAAATGAGTTAGGGAGTACTGACTCTTCTTCAATTTTTTGGAAGAGTTTGAGCAGGATTGGTATTAGATCCTCTTTGAAGGTTTGGTAGAATTCACTGGTGAAGCCATCTGGTCCAGGACTTTTGATTTTGGGAAGGTTTTGGATGACTGATTCAATTTCCTTACTGGTGATCGGCCTGTTAAGATTTTCCAGTTCTTCATGATTCAGCCTTGGAAGGCTATATGTTTCTAAGAACTTGTCCATTTCTTCTAAGTTATTAAATTTGGTGGCATATAGTCCTTCATAGTATTCTTGGATAATCCTTTGTATTTCTGTGGTGTCCGTGATAACTTCCCCTTTTTCATTTCTGATTTTGTTAATTAGTGTCTTCTCTCTTTTTATCTTAGTGAGTCTAGCCAAGGGTTTGTCGATTTTGTTAATCTTTTCAAAGAACCAGCTTTTTGTCACATTAATTTTTTCTATTGTCTTTTTGTTCTCTATTTCATTTAGTTCTGCTCTGATTTTTGTTATTTCCTTTCTTCTGCTGACCTTGGGTTTCGCTTGTTCTTCTTTTTCTAGTTTTTTAAGGTGTAACATGAGGTTATTTATTTGGGATTTTTCTTGTTTCTTGAAATAGGCCTGTAATGATATAAATTTCCCTCTTAAAACTGCTTTGGGCATCCCAAAAATTTTGGCAGGATGTATTTTCATTGTCATTTGTTTCTATGTATCTTTTGAGCTCTCCTCTAATTTCTTCTTTGACCCAGTCATTCTTTAAAAGTATGTTGTTTAATCTCCATGTATTTGTGTTTTTTCCTGCTTTCTTTTTGCAGTTGATATCCAATTTCAAAGCTTTGTGATCAGAGAATATGCTTGGTATGATTTCAATCTTCTTAAATTTGCTGAGGCTGATTTTGTGTCCCAATATATGGTCTATCCTTGAGAATGTTCCATGTACACTAGAAAAGAATGTATAGTCTGACGTTTTAGGATGAAGTGCTCTATATATGTCAATTATGTCCAATTCATCTAATGTGTCATTTAGGGCTGCGATTTCGTTATTTATCTTCTGTTTGGATGATCTATCCATAGCTGTCAATGATGTATTTAAGTCCCCTAGTATAATTGTGTTTTGGTCAATTTCTCCCTTTAGTTCTGTTAGTAGTTGCTTGGTATATTTCGGTGCTCCCTGATTGGGGGCATAAATATTGATGACTGTTATGTCTTCTTGTTGTATAGTCCCCTTTACCATTATGAAATGTCCATCTTTGTCTCTTGTTATCTTTTTCACCCTGAAGTCTGTTTCATCGGAAATCATTATGGCTACACCTGATTTTTTCTGGGTACCATTTGCTTGAAGTGTCAATTTCCACCCTTTCACTTTGAGTCTATGCTTGTCCTTGTAGCTGTGATGTGTCTCTTGTAGGCAGCATATGGTTGGGTTTAGTTTTTTGATCCAATCTGCTACTCTGTGTCTCTTTATTGGTGAGTTCAGTCCATTCACATTTAGGGTGATTATTGATATGTGAGGATTTCCTGTCATTCTGTCTTTAGTTTTCTGGTAAGGCTGTGTCTCCATTGTTTCTTTGCCTTTTTGTTGTTGTCTGTTATTTCTGTGTGGTAGTATTCTATGATGTTTCCCTCTGTTTCTTCTTTTATTACAGTATATATTTCAAATTTGGATGTTTTTTGAGTGGTTACCCTTGAGTTTATGTAAAAGAAAGTTTGATATTTAGAGTATTCCAGTTTCTTCAGTCTGCTTACTTTCTCTATTCCCATATTCCAGTTCAGGCCTTTACGCTCCCCCTTTTTATGTTTAGGTTGCCACAAGTTGTCCCTGTTGATGGTGGTCTAATAGCCTCCTTTAGTATTTCTTGTAGTGCAGGTCGTGTATTAGAAAATTCCCTCAGCTTCTGGATGTCTGGAAAGGTCTTTATTCCTCCTTCATATCTAAAGGAGATCTTTGCTGGATATATTATTCTTGGCTCATGATTTCTCTCTTTCAATAGTTTGAATATTTGGTTCCATTCCCTCCTAGCTTGTAGAGTTTCTGCTGAAAAATCTGATGATAATCTAATGGGCTTTCCTTTGTAAGTTACCGTCTTCTTTTCCCTGGCTGCCTTGAGGATTCTTTCTTTATCATTGATTTTAGACAGCTTCAATACAATGTGCCTTGGTGAAGGCCTGTTGGGATTGAGGTAATTAGGTGTTCTATTTGCTTCTTGGATTCGAGGATCCAGTTCTTTCCACAAGTTTGGGTAGTTCTCATCGATGATTTGTTTGAATATATTCTCTGTTCCCTTCCCTCTTTCTTCTCCTTCTGGTATACCCATTATTCTTATATTGCTCTTTCTGATGGAGTCAGAAAGTTCTTGTAGAGTTCTTTCATTTCTTTTAAGTCTCAAGTCTCTTTCTTCTTCCCTCTGTGTAAATTCCACGTTCCTATCTTCGATGTCACTGATTCTTTCCTCCATCTGGTCAACTCTACTACCTAAGCTGGATATTTTATTGTTAATTTCTTCTATTGAGTTCTTAATCTCCAGAAATTCTATTTGGTTCTTTTTCAAGATTTCAATCTCTTTTGTAAAATGCTCATGGTGTTCTTTGATTGTGTTTCTGAGTTCATTAAACTGCCTTTCTGTGTTTTCTTGCATCTCGTTCAGTTTTTTCAGAATTGCGATCTTGAATTCTCTGTCATTTAAATCACAAAGGTCCATATCTCTAAGTTCCTTTTCTGGAGACTTTTCACTTTCTTTCTGAGCTATCTTGTTGCCTTGGTTATTCATGGCAATCACTGATTTACTATTTCTCTTCCTAGAAATCTACAGGAGTGTCTTCTGCAACAGGTTGATAGGTATGCGAAGAGCTTTTGGAGTTCCAAAGCTCTTTCTGCACCAGATTCAGAGCCCGTTTGTTTCAGCAGTTCTGTTTACTCCTGCAGGGATCCGCCCAGATAGGTGGGGCCAGGGGCGGGGTGAGTTGTGAGAGGTGGCCCAGAGCAATGGCGGCAACCACCACCACAGCCAGTCCTGCTTCCACAGCTCCCTCCCCTTTGCCGGAACTAGTTGAGCTGCGAATCTGTGTCTGCGGTCCACAGTTCTCAGAGCAGCAAATATTCTGTCCTTTGATCCGACACTGCTACTTTATCGCTTCTAGCACCGGGCAGGTGGGGGCGGGGCGAGCTCTGGGAGGGTAGGGAGGGGGCGGCTAGTCTCCTAAGGCTTCCGTTCTCTGCTCGGCAGTGAGGGCTTAAACCACCGATTTCAGCCCTCTTCCCTCAGTCTTTGCTCCGAGGTCTGCCGTGAGCGAGCGTTGGGTTCAGCGGTTTTATATGCTTCCACCTCAGCCCTGTGGGCCGTAAGCGGAGCCCTAGCAGTCCGAGTCCTTCCCTCTCCCGCAGCTGCGGAAGATCCGGGAGCAGCGGGCTCTGAGCACTGAGCTAGGTCTGTGTCCTGCGCCCGCGCGGCTCCGTCTCCGCACTTCTCCTCTCCCTCCTCCCCCGCTCGCGCGATTCACCCACCTGGAGGTGAATTCAGTAGTCGGCCTTTTCGTCTTGCCTGTCTGCTGTGCAAGGAGTCCTTTGTGGAGTTATTGTTGTCAGATTCGTTGTAAATTCCAGGGGAGCGTTACAGAGGCTCACCTCACGCCGCCATTTTTTTCTGGTCTCTGTTTCTTTATACTTTCATCCAGCCCTGTATCTTAACTCTTTTAGACCATTATCCTTTATCTTACTGGTTTTCTATTCTTTCGCACTAAATCAGCATTGCTTCCTATAAACTGAATGCAACACTGTCACACTGACCTAACATAAGAGTTAGGATGGAAACATAACCGAGGACAAAAGCATTCTTCCCAGGCTCCCTGCCACGACTTAAATTATCCTCCAAAGAACATACCTGAACAGACGATTTTCAAAAATGCATTACTTTATTCAGAATGTTATCATAGAAATGTTAAAAAAATAGTTACTATATATAAAGGCTAAAAAAAAGTTCATTTAATGGACTGACTATAAATAACATGGAACTGTAATTAGGATCATTAGAATTTTTCTGATGATAGAATTCACAGTGTCCATGCAGTAGGAGAATCTCAGAATGGACTTTGTGCTCCAGTACTAAAGCACCCTTGCGATATAGTACCAAGCATTTTTAATGAGTTTTTAAACCTATATTTAAAGATATTTATCTGAACTGAAAAATTCTGGCTACTACTTCTTTATAAAATGAATGTCGTACACTTCAGAGAACAAAAGTATGAAAATAGAGTTTATGGGCTCAGATGCTATTCTCAATTAATTGAAAATTAGTATTGTTCTAGGATAAGATGGGCAAAATTGGTACTTACCTTTGATACCAAATCGATATTAAATCTCCTGCCTTCTTTAATAATCTGCGAGTAAGTAATTCTATTTTGCTTTGGCTGTTCTGCGATGTCTTCTACTGTAGGCACATTTTCACTGGTTTCCTCTTCTGAAGTTGATGCCACACAAGTTTTATCCTCACAATGGTTTTCTTTCTCCCCTGTCGTGTCAACATCATTTACTTTTAGGGCATGCTCTGGATCACTGCTTGGAGTTTGTCCTGTGGGCATTTCACAGCTCATGGTGCTTAATGACTCATCTTCTGTAGGCAGGCAGGCAGAATCCGCAGCTTCTGTGGAGTTCGCAGATGTCACAGAAGCATGATTTTTCTGCAGTGCACCAGCCTCTTCGACACCATCATGCAAATCCTGACTAATGAGAAATTATAATAATAATACCACGCTTTTGATAACTGTACTTGCCTATATTTTTACCTTCTAACTTTTAATGACAATTTTTATTTCTTTACCCCATTTATCTTAACAAGTTCACTGTATGTTTTGCCTTCTGAGATTCACACATTAAACAATCATCTGTTAAGATTTCAACACAATATGAAACATAATTAAGATTTGAAAAATAAACAAAGACTTCAGGGTTTAGCAGGCTATGTCACACGTCACATGAGAACTTGAAGCACACAGGGTAATTGTATTTTAGAAAGAAATCAACACAGTGCTCATAAGCACAGCCTTCAGAATAAAAAAGTCAAGGTTCAAACCCTGACCTATGACTAGATAACTCTGTGAACTTGTTATTTATCCTCTTTGAACTAAATTATCCTTCTGTAACATAGGGCCATCATCCTGCTATAACATAGGAGGCCAATAACACCTACCTAACAAGGTTGTTCTGAAGATCAAATGAGGTATCATATCACATGCAAAAAACCTGGCACATATTAAATTCTCAACAATGGTAGTAATCAAAGATTATTATTGGTAGTGGTGGTGTGACAGAAAAAAGTGTCTGAAAGTTTAAGTTGGCTTATCACAATATAGTATCTACAGAATCTCTCTATATTCTTTTCTGCTGTATTTTTAGTATTAGTGTCTATTACTCTACTGGAAGCACCACTTCCAAGTTCCTACTGGAGTTAACATTCTCAGGACATTATTGCCTTGACTGATACAACAGGCTCCCGTTCAGTCAACCTGCATCAATGTATTTCTCCATGATGTTTTATCCTCCACAGAACTACATTTCCATTGAGTTGCCCACCACACAAAACTGCTCAACAATAAAACTGCATCGAACATGACAGGCTATGGGATGTAAACCTCGGATAACTGATTGCTCAAGAACTAACAGTAGCTCTTCCTTACATCAAATCTAAATCCTACACCATAAAAATCTTCCTCTTCCTGTCTCTAAACCAAATCACCTTCTGTATCTACTATCTTCTGGTCTGATCTCTCCTACTTTCCAACAAGGCATCTCTAACTCCTAATTTACCAACTTTAATCTCCATATTTTGGCCCATATCGTTTGTTTCTTCTGGGTTATCCATTCCACTCCCCATAATATCACAATTTCCCGATCCCCAAACAATGGTACACTTCAACAATCACTAAGAAAAAGTTTAAATTATACTTCAAAGGAGTCTTCCCCAACCCAACCACACTCATCATTCTATCACTCCATGCCCCCAATACACACATGAAGTTCACCTTGCATTCATGTATCATTTCCTTTTAAACAGCCACTTTGTGGTTCAGTATATACATTATCTTCTAAACCATACTTTAATTCTCTTGAGAGAAGACCCGAACATCTTTTCGTGTGTGCTCGTTACAATATTTACCATACTGTTCTATGACTGTGGTATGTATTTAATAAAACGCTCTATGCATAAATTGTTTATACATGCAATAGACGTATACAGAGGGTACCAACATATGTATATACATAACTTGTATACATCTTTTGCTATCAGTATATATTGAGTATTACAATTTTAATACAGTTTCTGCCTTTCTTAAAATGTGTATACATTTTCTTGGCACACTCTGCATTTGAATCATTTAACTATGAAACAAACTTATTTGTAGAAAACACAAAAAATTAGGCCAGAAAAACGAACAAACAAATAAATTGTAAATTCTAAAGTCTGGGCGCAGTGAAAGAAAAGTGCCTTATTAAATAAATTAACACAGTAAACACTACAATAAAAAAGGTACAATGATTATGTCATAAAAATGGTGACGTGAGGTGAGCTTCTTGAAATCTCCCCTGGAATTTACAAAAATTGAACTCTACAAAGGTCTCCCTGAGCACCAGAGAGACAAGACTAAGAGATTCGCAATTGAAATAATCTAAAGGTGGGCAAATTGGGCGAGTAGAGGGAGGGGGGAAGGAGGAAATGCAGAGACACTGGCTGCTGTATGGGCTGCAGAGCACAGAACGCGCTCGGAGATCTGACCTCCCTGCATTCCAGAGCTACCGAAGTCACAGGAGAGGGAAAAATTAGGGCTGACAGTGCTCTGCTGATGGCCCACAGTCCCACCTGAGGGAACAGCATAAAACACGGTTCAACCCAATTCTCACGGCAGAGACCCTGGAGCAAAGACTGAGGTAAGACAGGTAAAAACAACGGTTTAAACCCTCACTGCCAAGGAAAGGACAGAGGGCATAGGCAGGGATCCTAGCCTCCCGAACCACCCAGAACACGCCCGACCCTAACCCTCCCAAGGCAAGGAGCAGAACGGTAGCAGTGTCAGACGAATAAAAAAACAGAATATTCGCAGGTCTGAGGACTGCAGCCAGTGGCCACAGATTCATAGCCCAACTAGTTCTGGAGAAGGGGAGGGAGCCTTGGTGGCAGAACTGGTTGTGCTGGTGGTTGCACCCATTGCTCTGGGCCACCTCCTACAACCCACCCTGCACCTGTCCACACCTATCTGGGAGGATACCTGCAGGAGTAAACAGAGTCTATGAAACACGCACACTGTGAAACTGGTGCAGGAACAGCTTTGCAACTTCAAAAGCTCTCCACATCCCCCCATGGAGGTGATGCCCTGTGACCCAGGTGACCATTCAGGGGACAAGCAACCTTCCGGGGATAACCCCCACTGTGTGAGAAGCCGGAACAGTGTACAAAAAATATGACGCTACAGTGAGAGAGAGAATAAAAGGCTGCAGTCAGAAAGAAAAATAAAACATTCTACCAACACCAACTGGAAAACAAAAGAAAGACCTCTTCCTATCAACCTGTTGCAGAACCCACTCCTGTAGATGTCTAGGAAGAGAAATAAAAATTCATTCATTGCCATGAATAACCAAGGTAACTAGATAGCTCAGAAACAAAATGAAAAGTCTCCAGAAAATGAACTTGAAGACATGGCAATATGTGACTTAAATGACAGAGAATTCAAGATTGCAGTTCTGAAAACACTCAACGAGATGCAAGAAAACAACAGGCAGTTACATAAACTCAGAAACACAATCAAAGAACAAAATGAACATTTACCAAAAAGATAGAAAATTTAAAAAAAGAATCAAATACAAATTCTGGAGACTAAGAACTCAATAAAAGAAAGAAAGAATAAAATCGCCAGCTTAGGCAGTAGAGTTGACCAGATGGAGGAAAGAATCAGTGACATCGAAGATAGAAACCTGGAAATGACACAGATGGAAGAAGAGAGAGACTTGAGACTTAAAAGAAATGAAAGAACTCTACAAGAACTTCCTGATTCCGTCAGAAAGAGCAATATAAGAATAATGGGCATACCAGAAGGAGAAGAAAGGAAGAAGGGAACAGGGAATGTACTCAAACAATAATTAATGAGAACTTCCCAAACTTGTGGACAGAACTCGATCCTCGAATCCAAGAACCAAAAGAACACCTAATTACCTCAACCCCAACAGGCCTTTTCTTTTCCAAGGCAGATTGTACTGAAGCTGTAAAAAATTAATGAAAAAAGAAAGGGGAAAAAAGAGAGTAACCTACAAAGGAAAGCCCATTATATTATCAGGTTTTTCAGCAGAATTTGTACAAGCCAGGAGGGAGTGAAATCAAATATTAAAACTATCAAAAGAGAGAAATTATGAGCAAAGAATAACATATACAGCAAAGTTATCCTTTACATATGAAGGAGGAATAAAGACCTTTCAAGACATACAGAAGCTGAAGCAATTTTCTAAAACACGACCTGCACTACAAGAAAGAGAGAAGGAGGAAATTCGACCAGCATAAATAGAAAAAATGGGTGACAACAAAAATATAAAAGGGGGGAGAGTAAAGGTCTGAACCGGAATATGGGAATGAAGAAATTAAGCATGCTGAAGAAAATGCAATATTCTAAATATGAAACTTTCTTTTATATGAACTTAATGGTAACCACTCAAAAAAAAATTCCACAACTGAAATATACACTGTAATAAAAAAAGAAACAGAGGGAAACATCATAGAATACCACCACACTGAAATAATAGACTACAACAAAAAGGCAAAGAAACAATGAAGACACAGTCTTACCTGAAAACCAAAGAAAGAATGATAGGAAATCCTCATATATCAATAATCTCCCTAACTGTAAATGGACTGAACTCTCCAATTAAAAGGCACAGAGTAGAAGATTGGATCAAAAAACTAAACCCAACCATATGCTGTCTCCAAGAAACACATCTCAGCTACAAGGACAAACGTACACTCAAAGTGAAAAGGTAGAAACTGACACTCCAAGCAAATGGTACCCAGAGAAAATCAGGTATACCCATACTGATATCACATGATGCAGACTTCAGGATAAAAACGGTTGACAAGAGACAAAGATGGATGTTTCATAACGATAAAGGGGACTATACAACAAGAAGACATACAGTCATCCATATGTATGCTCCCAATCAGGGAACACAAAATATACCAAGCAACTACTAACAGAAGTAAAGGGAGAAATCTACCAAAACACAATTATACTAGGGGACCTAAACACATCACAGAAAGCTATGGATAGATCATCCAAACAGAAAATAAAGAAGTATCAGCCCTGAACGACACATTAGATGAAACGGACATAACTGACATTTATAGAGCACTTCATCCCAGAACATCAGATTATATATTCTTTTAGTGTACATCACACATTCTCAAGAATATATTGGGACATAAATCTAACCTTAGCAAACTTAAGAAGACTGAAATCATCCCAAGCATATTCTCTGATCATAAGGCTTTGAAATTGGATATCAACTGCAAAAAGAAAGCAGGAAAAACCACAAATACGTGGAGATTAGGAAAAACCACAAATACGTGGAGATTAAGCAATATACTTTTAGAGAAAGACTGGGTTAAAGAAGAAATAAGAGAGGTCAAAAGATACATAGAAACAAATGACAATGAAACAACATCTTACTAAAATTTTTGGGATGCAGCAAAATCAGGTTTAAGAGGGAAATTTGTATCATTATAGGCCTATCTCAAGAAAGAAGAAAAATTCCAGATGAACAACCTCATGTTACACCTTAAAGAACAGAAAAAGAAGAACAAAGGAAACCCAAAGTCAGGAGAAGGAAGGAAATAATAAAAATCAGAGCAGAACTAAATAAAATAGAGAACAAAAAGACAATATAAAAAATTAATCTGATAAAGAGAACGTTCTTTGACAGATTAATAAATTCAACAAACCTTTGGCTAAGCTCAGTAAGATAAAAAGAGAGAAGACAGTAATTAACAAAATCAGAAATGAAAGAGGGTAAGTTATCACCGATGCCACAGAAATACAAAGGAGCATCCAAGAATACTATGAAGGACTATATGCCACCAAATTCAATAACCTAGAAGAAATGGACAAGTTCTTAGAAACATATAGCCTTCCAAGGCTGAATCATGAAAAACTGGAAAATCTAAATAGACCGATCAACAGTAAAGAAACTGAATGAGTCATCCAAAACCTTCGCAAAAGAAAAAGTCCGGGACCAGATGGCTTCACTAACGAATTCTACCAAATCTTCAAAGATGATCTAATACCAGTCCTACCAAAAGTCTTCCAAAAAACTGAAGAGACAATACTCCCTAACACATTTTATGAGGCCAACAACACCCTGATACCAAAACCTGGTAAGGAAAACACAGAAAAAAGAAAATTACAGACCAATATCTCTGATGCATACAGATGCAAAAATCCTAACCAAAATTCTAGCAAATCGAACGCAACAATGTATTAAAAAGATTATACATAACCACTAAGTGGGGTTCATCCCAGAGGCACAACGATGATTCAACATATGCAAATATCCAATGTTCATTTTAGTTTTGTTTATGGTGGCCAAGATATGGAAACAACCAAAATGTCCTTCGATAGATGGATGTATAAAGAAGTTGTGGTATATATACACAATGGAATACTATTCGGCAGTAAGAAAAGATGATATAGGAACATTTGTGACAACATGGATGGATCTTGAGAGTATCATGCTAAGCAAAATAAGTCAGACAGAAAAAGCAGAGAACTCTAAGATTTCATTGATATGTGGTATATAAACCAAAAACAAAACAAGACAACCAAATGAAAAACAGAAACTCATAGACACAGACAACAGTTTAATGGTTACCAGAGGGTAAGGGGGGTAGGGGGTGGGAGATGAGTGTAAGGGGGATCAAATATATGGTGATGGAAAGAGAACTGACTCTAGGTGGTGAACACACAATGGGATTAATAGATATAATACAGAATTGTACACCTGAAATTTATGTAATTTTACTAACAATTGTCACCCCAATAAAATAAAAACAAGAAAAAAAAAAAGACTATTCATCACGACCAAGTGGGGTTCATCCCCAGGGCACAAGGTTGGTTCGACATCCGCAAATCCATCAATGTGATACATCACATAAACAAAATAAAGGACAAAAATCATATGATTATATCAATTGATGCAGAAAAAGCATTTGACAAGATACAACATCCATTTATGATTAAAACACTTAATAAAATAGGTATAGAAGAAAAATACCTTAACATAATAAAGGCCGTATGTGACAAACCCTCAGCTAATCTCATAATTAATGGTGAAAACCGAAGACCTTTGCTCTACATTTAGGAACTAGACAGGGCTATCCCATATCACCTCTGCTTTTCAACCTAGTGTTGGAAGTCCTTGCCAGAGCAATCAGGCAAGAGAAAGAAATAAAAGGCATCTAAATTGGGAATGAAGATGTTAAACTGTCACGCTTTGTAGATGACATGAAGCTACTCTGTTTCCCCGAAAATAAGACCTAGCCGGAAAATCAGCTCTAATGCGTCTTCTGAAGCAAAAATTAATATAAGATCCGGTATCATTTTATTATAAGACCCGGTCTTATCTAATATAAGACCGGGACTTATATTAATTTTTGCTCCAAAAGATGCATTGGAGCTGATTGCCCAGCTAGGTCTTATTTTCAGTGAATGACAAAACGTATAGGAAACCCTAAAAAATCCACTAGAAAGGTATTAGAAACAATAAACGAATACCGTCAACTTGCTCGCTACAAAGTCAAGGTACAAAAATCCACTGCATTCCTATATACTAACAATAAAATATCCGGAAAAAAAAATAAACAATTACTTTTGCAATTGTAATAAAAAGAATAAAATACCTAGGAATAAACTTAAGCAAGGATGTGAAAGACTTATATACTAAAAACTGTAAGACACTTTTAAAAGAAATTGAAGAAGACACAAAGAAATGGAAAGACATTCCGTGTTCATGGACTGGAAGAATAAACATAGTTAAAATGGCCACAGTACCCAAAGCAATATACAGATTTAATGCAATCCCCATCAAAATCCCAACAGCATTTTTTAAAGAAATAGAACAAAAATCATCAGGTTTTGTTTGGGAGACCACCTCAGGGATGCTGTGGATGCCTGCTCATGGCATTGTACACCAGAGGCTGGACATTAATGAATGCCAACTATAATTTTATGTGTATAATGTGATGGCTCGGTGTGAGGTCGGGGTGGTGGTGGATGGGGGGAGGGAGGTTCACGGTGTGAGGGATGTAAAAATAAAATAATAAAATAAAATAAAATAAAACTAAAAAAAAAAATCATCAGGTTTGTATGGAACCACAAAAGACCCCAAATACCCAAAGCAATCCTAAGAAAAAAAGAACATCCTAAGAAAAAAAAGGGGTAGAGGTATCACACTCCCTGACTTCAGCTTACACTACAGAGCAACATCAAAACACTATGATATTGGCAAAAAAAACAGACACACATACCAATGTAATAGAATTAAGAACTCAGAAATAAACCCACATACATATAGACAGATAACTTTTGATAAAGAAGCCAAAAACATACAATGGAGAAAAGACAGCCTCTTCAACGAATGGTGCTCGGATAATTGCCAAGTCACGTGCAAAAAAATGAAACTATACTGCTATCTGTCACCATGTATCAAAATTAACTCAAAATGGATGAAAAATCTAAACAGAAGTCCTGAAACAATGAACTGCATAGAAGAAAGCATAGGTACTAAACTTATGGACTTTGGCTTCAAAGAGCATTTTATGAATTTGACCTCAAAGGCAACGGAAGTAAAAGCTAAAATAAAACAATTGGACTATATCAAACTAAAATGCTTCTGCACAGCAAAAGAAACCATTGACAAAATAAAGAGGCAACCAACTGAATGGTAGAAGATTTTTGCAAACAATGCCTCCAATGAGGGCCTAATTTTCAAAAATATATTAGGAACCCATACAACTCAACAACAAAAAAACAAACATCCAATTAAAAAATGGGCAGAAGATCTGAAGAGACATTTCTCCAGAGAAGACATACAAATGGCCAATAGACATGAAAAAATGTTCAACATCATTAATCATCAGAGAAATGAAAATAAAAACCACAATGAGATATCACCTCATACCTGTTAGAATGGCTATCATCAACAAGACAAATAGTAACAAGTGTTGGAGAGGCTGTGGAGAAATAGGAACCCTCATCCACTGTTGGTGGGAATGCAGACTGGTGCAGCCGCTATGGAAGGCAGTGTGGAGGTTTCTCAGAAAATTAAGAATAGAATTACCATATGACCCAGCAATCCCTCTCCTGGGTATCTACCCAAAAAGTCTGAAAACATTTATCCGTAAAGATATATGTGCTCCAATGTTCATTGCAGCTTTATTTATCATGGCCAAGATATAGAAACAACCAAAGTGTCCTTTGATAGATGACTAGATAAAGAAGTTGTGGTACATATACACAATGGAATACTATTAGGCAGTAAGAAAAGATGAAATAGGACCATTTGTGACAACAAAGATGGATCTTGAGATGATAATGCTAAGCGAAATAAGTAAGACAGAAAAAGTAGAGAACCACATGATTTCATGGATATGAGGTATATAAAACTGAAAAGAAGAAAAGAATAAGACAAACAAAGAAACAAACAAAACCTCATAGACACAGACAATAGTTTAGTGGTTACCAGAGGGTAAGGGGGGAAATGGGTGGTAGATGAGGGTGAAGGGGATCAAATATATGGTGATGGAAGGAAAACTGACTGGGTGGTGAACACATAATATGAGATATAGATGATATATTACAGAATTTTACGCCTGAAATCTATGTAACCACTAACAATTGTCACCCCAATAAACTTTAATTTTAAAAAAGAGTACGATACAAGAATAAAATAACTTATTTTAAATGTCAGGAAATAAAATGCCATGATATTTACTGTTATAATCTAGTACTTTTAATTAAATGTAATGAAAGAAGGGCTTGACATCATTAATGTTACAATACTTTTCAGATCAAGGGAACTGCTATCAGAAAGTTCTATCCCTACACGCATTACTTAGTGGATATTAAGCAAGTCACAATCTCTAAGAAACATCTATAAAATAGAGACCATTCCATCTACCTTACCTCTCATGAGGCTGTTGTAGGATAAACGAGCTAACATACATGAAAAGTATCTTATAAACTCTAAAAGGTTACTCAAACAGAAGATATTAATCAAACATAAGATATTGTTAAACTTCCCACTGTTAACAGGCAACTGAAAACACGTGTTCCTAAGTTTTCTGAGAGCACATGTTGAAAGCTCTTTGGCCACATAACCATACAACAGCACCATCCCATTAGCAACATTAAAAATGAAGAGCCATTATATGAAATGTGTTCTACAGAATTGTTCACACTCTGTATTCACTGTGATTATTTTGAAAACCAATATACCAAAGAGCATTACATGAGGGATCTAAAATGACAACTTCCAGCATAATTCTACGCCTACAGATTAAACTAAGAAATGACAGGATAGTTAATTGCACTTTACAGATAAGACGGAATATGGCAACTTCTCCTATTACAGACCATGAAAACAACACTGTGAAAATTCAGCACAGCAATTGATCTAGTCAGTGGCTCTTTATTGCATTCTGAGAAAGGGGCTTTGTAGAGTGAATGAAATACACTAACCAGTGCAGGATAATCTGGAAGACATAAGTCAAAATACTTAAATAAAGTTTGAGTGTAAGAAAAGAAATTATACTTTGTGAATTTGTTCAACATCCACAAGATAATAAGGTTCACTATTCTCAACATCATAATTTGGTGAAATCGTGACCACTACAGAAAACATATGCATTAAAAACACAATAGTGTTCTTACTTTCCATTAACAACAACCATAATATTTTTGGAGTTCGGCCAAGGTTAAGTTTAGCTAACTAGAAGTTATAAAGATACCATAAAGCTCACAAAACTTCACTTAATTTTTCAGTAAGCAAAATTCTGTTCATCAAAAAGGACTTATCTTTCCTCTAATTTAAAACTTTATATTGTGGTAAAAAGAATTCTTGAAAAAGGCAACTCAACCTTTAAAGCAAATTTCAGAATGAAATAACTCAACTTTATTAATTTTAAAGTATTTGGAAAATATAAAAACACATTTGCCAACTGAAAATTAATGTCACTGGATTACAATCTCTCAAAGGAAACTTTGAGTTCTAAAATGCTACTATGATTTTAATATATGAAGGTGAAAATCTTCATTATTAGCTCTTATAAAAATTTCCAATATTAAAAGATTTCACAAATGAAATTTAATGTCATTTAAATTGCTAATTTGAATTTCAAAGGCTATTTACAATGCAGTATAACAATATTTTTGAGATAATTTTGCCTAACCATAACTGACCATTGCTTTGTATAACACATTTTTTTACTAACTGCCAAAGTTTATATATAGCCCGGAGAATTTGGCGGTATAAATTGTGATATTGTCTAGTATTGCTTATCAATTAAAGGCAGTAAAAAAAGAACATCTCAAAGTGAACATGTCTTATTAATGCCTTGCAAGTCACCCTTTTAGGTAAGTCAAATGAAAAATTGCCAACCAGCTAGTTTTATTAAGCACAGGTGTTCACTATTTATTTTTCAACCGTTTGCACCTTTTCCCGCAGTAGGCTTGTTGCAGAAATTGTATTCTTTTACTCTAATATATGCACTTTGTTGTAAGGACAGTCATATCTGATTTGCACAGTATATGTTATACTCATACCCAGCTGTTAATTCCTGCAAAGAATGTTTATGGTTACTTGTAAGAGTTACAAAACTCCCACTATCCAAAAGGTGTTTTTCCAGAAAATAGTAATATAAAAACAACACTGTATTTAATTTTGAATTGATGAACTATATTGGTAGATATATTTCCCTATTTGTTACCCACTTAAAATGTTAACACATACTGTAGAATATAGCTGAAATAGCAACCTCTTGTCACCTTTGTCAAAGAACAAAATTTCATAAGGTGATGTACAGCAAGTACTGTTGGTTGCCTACTCAAAAACCATTAACTTCTTCCTCCCTTACATAAGAGATGCAATTTTGTTCCAATATCAGACAGAAAGTGCCCAGAACTAGGGGCTGATAATGGCTGATCAAAACCAATTATGGTAATTTTTCTGTTTGCTAGTGATTGCTTTTGGAGTGAGCAGGTTATCCAGTTTTAGCCAATGAGATAAGGGAGAGTGCTGGGGGCTTTTGGTAAAAACTCTCCAGTCTAATAATAACAAAAAAGGAACACACTTTAGGAAAAACTCTCTGTGGGGACAGAGCCAGGAGTGCAGTTTCCAGGCTCTCGGCCTCACGTGGAAAGGTGCTGGCTCGGGTAGTAGATGGCCATCAGCTGTGGCTGGTTGGCCATCAGCTGTAACCACTGAGCCATTGGCAACTAATATAACTTCCGCGGCTCCACTGGGGAGGGGAGTCGAGGAGAGTCGAGAAGAGTCGAGTCGGTTGGTTGGCAGAAAAGTGGACAGCAAATCGCATGTCGCATGAATCCAGCCTCCAGTGAGACTATAGTGGTATGACTCCTCTACCTATGGCTCCATCGGTGTTCCTTTTTGGCCTCACCATATCCTGTGTTCTTGTGTAGGGAGTGGGAGCTTAGACCCCGCAGGCCGCCCCACGTGACACTCTCCTACATCCTTTCATGTTTAGGGATTTTTGTTTGCAAAATCCTGTTTGGAATTGTGGTAACCATCTTACGACTCTGGAAAGAAAACAAAGAGAAGTGCAGAGCAGTAACCCCAGAGCTATGATGTGATTAAGATGCTCAGTTAACAAATTCTGCAATGACCGACATAGCTTCCTCTAAATTTTAAAAATAACAGAATGTTAAATTACTATTAGAATATGTGGGGACAGAGCCACGAGGCAGTTTCCAGGCTTTCGCCCTCACATGGAAAGATGCTGGCTCAGGTAGTAAAATGCCATCAACTGTGGCTAGTTGGCTGTCAGCTGTAACCAGTGAGCCATTGGCCACTAATATAACTGCTGTGGCTACGCTAGCAGAAAACGGGGGCCAGCAAGAAGATGGTGGCTGAACTAGCAAGCACGGATTGCAGCTAGCAAGTGAGGTTGGTTGGCAGAGAGAAGTGGACAGCAGGTTGCAGATAGTGTGGCTCCTGCTTCCTGTGTCACCAACCCAGCCGCCAGCGAGACTATGGTGGTATGACTCCCCTATCTACGGCTCCGTGGGTGTTCCTTTTTGGCCTCACCATGTCCTGTGTTCTTATGCGGGGAGTGGAACCAGAGACCCCACATGACACCCTACATGGCAGAATAACATGGTTATTTTGGTATTTATCCACTAGATTTGGGTCATCTGCAAATCTAAGAACTAAGTTTTCATCCTGATTTAACATTATCATGCCAGAAAATGGAAAAATGTTTCATATTATGCAAAAAAAAAATGGATAGAAAAGGCACAAGATCTTGCCAATATTTTAGAAACATAAAATCTCTTCTCTCTAAAGAAACTACATGGCATTATGCAATTAACAGGCAACAACTGATTTGGTTTGTATGACAACTGTGAATTAATGTATTGTGCCTTTTCATAGTCTGCTGAATATTTAAAACTAGAAATAGTAGCTTTTACTTCCACATATAAACTACAAAAGTATCTCATGGCATATAAACTACAGTCACGACAACTAAAGGATACTGGGTTCATCCCTTATCTTCCTAACACTGGGAGTTAAGCACTTTAATCCCCGTTATAGATATGACTACTTTACAATACTCTTCACAAAGGAAATACTTTATTTCCTTTTTTCACTTGGAGCAATAGCTCCTTTTATGTGCACACCTGTATTTATCATTTATATGCTGCCTGAAATATAACATGATACAATGGAAATAGCCCAAGTTTTACAGTTAGATAGACATGGAATGAAACACTGGCTTTTCTACTTCTGGCTCCCTTTGATTTTCAGATTATTTATAAGTAAAATATACCTACAGCTCATCATGCACATGTCTGTAGCAAATTAAATGAAATCAAATGAAATAAAATATGTAAAGTACCAGGTTACAGCAGTTGCCACAAAGATAACATCCAATAAATGCAGGTCATTTTCACCTCTTTTCTATAACTAAATTGCATAATTACAAAGATTGTTTTAATGAAAAACAATGTATGTATAGCAAACATATTTCTGGCCCAAACTGGAAATTATCCCACTTACTTCAATTACTTCAAGCAGCATTCAGCATAACAAAGCTCTGACATAACAAAATAAGCTGGACAGTTCTTTAGAGACTTTGTGATATCTGCACTAAGCTATGATAACAGACTAATCACTACAATTTATATTTTAATATTTAGTTTAATTTTGCAGTAACCAAAAGTAATAAATTTAACATTCAAAAGATCCCTAAAACCTTTAGGTCGAGCATCAGAATTATTTTTGAAAATAAGTAAAGTCAACAATGATGAAAATTAATGTGCTGTTCTATATGTTTATTGTAGAGTATGGTGTTACTGACTTGTCATGTACTTCGAGGTCTTTTCCAAGCAGTGATGAGTTTGTACTGATTTACTTATATCCTTTCCCTGTCTTCCCTGTAATCAAAGATTAAAAATCAGGAGACTACTGGTTATAGCTATCATATTGTTTATGACCAAAAGATATTAGGTTGGTGCAAAAGTAATTGCAGTTTAAAAGGTTAAAAATAATTGCAAAAACCACAATTACTTTTGCACCAACCTAATATATACTTTATTCTTCCTTGATGAAATATCAAGTGGCATATGTGAGAATCAAACCATAGATTTTGGCCTAACAAACATCAGTTCTATACATAAGCTAACTCATCTGGTCTAAAATGGGAAGACAAGTCATATTTCAGCATTCAGATCAATATAAAGCTGTCTTTATATTTTTGAAATGTATCAAAACATTTACAACAATACTATGTATATGTAGTGTACTAAGGATTGAAGTTTGACTTCTATTTGCTTGATGCAACTGAAAACAATAAAGTCTTGGCATGAATGACCATTAAACTTTAGAACGTCTGATAATTTGTCATTTGGTCAGATTGTAGATTTGCACATGCTGAGAAAGGAGTGTGCAAGAACAAGATAATTAGCAAGTGAGAGACCCTAAAAGACTGCCCAGCATTAGTGTATAATTACAAAGTCCTCAGGAAGTGATAATAACTTCCCTTCTGAAAAAAAAAAAAGCTCATTAAGTGAGCCTAAGGGTAAGGAGAAAACACAATTAACTTGTGGCGTATGGCTATGGAGAGAAAAACACATGACTCTCAACAGAAAATGACTCTAAAAATAAAATCTAATGGAAAGGAAGACATAAAGCTGTTTCTCTTTGCAAAAGACATGTCTGTCTATGTAAAAATCCCAAAGAATCTACAAAAAAATCTCCAGAACTAATAAGGGAGTTCAGCAAAATTTCAGGATACAAGATCAACACATAAAAATCAATTGCATTTCTAGATACTAATTATGAACATATGAATTACCCAAATGAAAAAGACAATACCACTTAAAATTGCTATTGCTCCAAAGAAAATAAAATACTTAAGGATACAATTAACAAAGCATGTACAGGATTGGTATGCTGAAAATTATGCATTCTATAGTATAAACAAATCAGACAACCTCCATAAATGAAGGCACACACCTTGTGGATGGATTGGACGACTCAAAATAATGAAGATGTCAATAATCCCCAAGTTAATCTATAGCTTTAATGCAACTCCTATCAAAATTGCAGCAACATTTTCTAGACATAGACAAGCTTATTAAAACATTTATGTGGAAAGGCAAATTCTAGTACAGCTAAAACAATCTTGACAAAAAAGAATAAATTTGGAGGAATCATTCTACCTGGTAGCAAGTCCTACTATAAAACTGCAGTAAGCATGACAGTGTAGTACTGATGTGGGAAAAGACATACAGATGGTCCGTGACTTACTATGATTCGATTTAGGATTATTTCAACTTTACAATGGTGTGAAAGCGATATTCATTAAATAGAAACCATATTTCCAATTTTGAATTTTGATCTTGTCCCAGGCTAGGGATATGCAGTACAATACTCTCTCAAGATGCTGGGCAGGGGCAGCGAACCACAGCTCCGTCACGTACTCAATCACATGGGTAAACAGCCAATACTCTACAGTGCACTGTGTTACCAGTGGTTTGGGGTATTGTATTCTGAGCACATTTAAAGCAGGTTTGGCTAAGCTATGACATTTGGTAGGTTAGGTGTATTAAACGAATTTTCAACTTACAATGGGTTTATCACAGTGTTACACCATCGTTAAGTTGAGGAGCATTTATATAGATCAATGGAACAAAACACAAATCCAGAAATAGACCAATCCAAGTACAACCAAGTGATTTTTGACAAAGATGCAAATTCATTGGAAGAAAAAAAAATCCTTTTCAGTAAATGGTGCTGAAGCAACTGGATATCCTTAGGTTAAAAAAAAATGAACACTGACCTAAACCTCACACCTTATACAAAAATTAACCCTAAAGTAGATCATGTACTTAAATGCAAAACATAAAACTCATTTTTTTAAAAAAGGAGAAAATCGATATTCCACATAAAAATGGCAGCAGAGGGGCGCATTTTCTGAGTACTCCTCCGGATCTTATTACAAATGGGACATATAACCCATCAAAGAACTCTTTGCTCATCACGCAGAATACCTAAGAGACTCGTGGAAGGATTACCTGAAGGGCCCAGATTAAGAGGCACATGATACAACATATCCAGAGGCCAAATGCAGACCAAACCAGAGTACTACCACGTTTGACATACAACTCACACACAGAGGGAATTCTCTACAGGCACATGAGCCCATAGAGACCAAACCACATTTAAGTGGTCAATCCTCACCCAGCAGAACACCCTGCAGTAGGCAGAGCCAAGTCTCACAACTAGTCAGCCTAGGAGTTAACCCCACCTACTCACAAGCAAAAAGCAATTAAAGACCTTCTTTAACAGGACAATATACACAACACAAGAGTCACCTTTGGAGCACACACAGAGGAGAAGAACGAACTACTGCAAGTCAAATATAAAGGACACATACTACATAAGATAACCCAGCAAGAACTAAGAACTCTAGGGGATCTTCCTAATACATCAAAGCAAACACAGAGAGTCAGTCAGAATGGGGAAACAAAGAAACATGTCCCAAATAAAAGAACAGAAGAAACCTCCAGAAATGGAATCAAATGAAGCAGAGGTAACCAACCTGTCAGAGACAGAGTTCAGAACACTGGTGATAAGAATGTTTAACGAGCTTAGTGACGACATAAAGCAGGATGTAGAAATTATAATGAACAACCAGTTAGAACTAAAGAAGACAATACCTGAAATAAAGAAATCACTTGAAGGAATTAACAGCAGGTTAGATGAAGCAGAGGATAGAATCAGCAACTTAGAAGACAAGTTAGCAGAGATCACTCAAAAAGAATAACAGAAAGAAAAAAGAATAAAAAACAATGAAGATGGTTTAAGAGACCTCTGGGATAACATCAAGCACAACAACATGCACATCAAAGAATACCAGAAGGTAAAGAGAGGAAGCAAGGGATTGATAACATATTTGAAGTAATAATGTCTGAAAACTTCCCTAACCTGATGAAAGAAACAAACACACAAGCCCAGAAAGTGCAGACAGTTCCAACAAGGATAAACCCAAACAGGTCCACACCAAGACACATTATAGTTAAAATGGCAAAGCTTAAAGACAAACAGAGAAACCTAAAAGCAGCAAGAGAAAGACAGAGGTTTACATACAAGGGAACTCCCATAAAACTATCAAATGACTTTTCTACAGAAACATTGAAGGCCAGGAGGGAGTGGCAGGAGATACTCAAAGTTATGGAAAACAAAGGCCTACAACCTAGATTTCTTTATCCAGCAAGGCTATCATTTAAAGTTGATAGAGAGATAAAGAGCTTCCCAGAAAAGAAAAAGCTAAAGGAATTTATTACCACCAAGCCAGCATCACAAGAAATACTAAAAGGACTTCTGTAACTAGAAGAAAGATGAAAACAATCTAACTACAAATTTAAAAATGGCAATAACTATGTACATATCAATAATCACTTTATATATAAATGGATTAAATACTCCAATCAAGAGACATAGGGTGGCTGAGTGGATAAGAAAGCAAGACCCTTGTATATGCTGTATACAAGAGACTCACCTCAATCAAAAGACACAAACAGGCTGAAAGTGAAGGGTAGGAGTAAGATATTTCAGGCAAATGGAAATGAGAAAAAAGCTGGAGTTCAAATACCTATAACTGACAAAATAGACTTTAAAATGAAGAATATGTTAAAGACAAAGATGGGCACTATATAATAATAAAGGGATCGATCCGACAAGAGGACATAACCCTAGTAAACATCTATGCACCCAACATAGAAGCACCTAAATATATAAAACAGGTACTGACTGACATAAAGACAGAGATCAACAGTAACACTATCATAAAAGGGGACTTCACCATACCTCTGACAACAAGGAACAGGTCTTCCGGACAGAAATTCAATATGGAAACAACAGCCTTAAATGATACATTGGACAATTGGATTTAATCAATATTTTCAGTGCATTTCACCCCAATGCTGCAAAATACACGTTTTTCTCAAGGGCACGTGGAACATTTTCCAAGTTAGACTATATGTTATGACACAGAACAAGTCTTGATAAATTTAAGAAAAATGAAATAATATCAATTGTCTTCTCTGATCACAGTGCTATGAAATTAGAAATGAACTACAGGAAAAAAAACTGGAAGACACACCAATTGATAGAGACTGTATAACTTATTACTAAATAATTAATGGGTCAAGCAGGAGATCAAGGAAGAAATCAAAAGATATCTCGAGACAAACAAAAATGAAAACACGACGACCCAATTTCTATGGGATGCCACGAAAGCAGTCCTAAGAGGGAAATTCATAGCATTGCAGGCCTATCTAAAGAAACAAGAAACATCACTAATCAACAGTTTATCTTCACACTTAAGGGATCTGGAAAAAGAAAAGCAAAATAAGCCCAAAGGGAGCACAAGGAAGCAGATACTAAAGATCAGAGGAGAAATAAATGAAACAGAAACCAGAAAAACAATACTAAAGATCAATGAATCCAAGAGTTAGTTCTTAGAGAAGATAAACAAAATTGACAAACCTTTAGCCAGACTCATTAAAAGAGAGAGACAGAGGACCCAAATTAATAAAATCAGAAATGAAAGAGAAGTGACAACAGACACCGTAGAAATACAAAAAAAATTAAGAAATAACTATGAACAACTATATGCCAACAAATTTGACAATCTGGAAGAAATGGACAATTTTCTAGAGGCGTACAAACTTCCAAGGCTAATTTAAGAAGAAACAGAAAACCTGAATAGACTGATTACCATCAGGGAAATTGAATCAGTAATCAACAATCTCCCAACAAACAAAAGCCTTGGACCAGATGGCTTGACAGGTGAATTTTTCAAAATGTTCAAAAAAGAATTATCACCTATTAACGTCAGGCTCTTCCAAAAAATACAGAAGGAAGGAAGACACCCAAAAACTTTTTATGAAGCCACTATCACCCTGATCCCAAAATCAGACAAAGACACCACAAAAAAAGAAAACTACAGGCCAATATCTCTAATAAACATAGATGTAAAAATCTTCAACAAAATATTAGCGAACAGAATTCAGCAATACATTAAAAAGATCATATACCATGATTAAGTGGGAGTCATCCTTGGTATGCAAGGGTGGTTCAACATCCGCAAATCAATTAATGTGATATATACAACACATTAACAAAATGAAAAATAAATATCACATGATCATATCAATAGATGCAGAAAAAGCATTTGATAAAATCCAGCAGCCATTTATGATAAAAACCCTTAAAAAGAGGGAACAGATGGATCATATCGCAACATAATAAAGGCCAAATATGACAAACCCACAGCTAACATCATACTCAATGGGAAAAATTTAAAACCATTCCCCCTAAGATCAGGAACAAGGCAAGGTTGCCCACTATCTCCACTTCTATTCAACAGAGTGCTGGAAGTTCTAGCCACAGCAATCAGACAAGAAAAAGAAATAAAAGGCATCCAAATTGTTAAGGAAGAAGTAAAATTATCATTATATGCAGATGATATGATACTATATATAGAGAACCCTAAAGACTCCACCAAGAAACTATTAGAGCTGATAGATGAATTTAGTAAAGTAGCAGGATACAAAATTAATATTCAGAAATCAATTGCACTTGTATATACCAATAATAAAACATCAGAAATAGATATTTAAAAAACAATCCCATTTACAATCGCTTCAAAGACTATAAAATACCTGGGAAAAAATTTAACGAAAGAAATAAAAGATTTTTACTCAGAAAATTATATGACACTGAAGAAAGAAATGAAAGAAGACATAAATAGATGGAAACATTCCATGTTCATGGATAGGAAGAACTAATATAGTTAAAATGTCCATACTGCCTAAGGCAATATACATATACAACACAATTCCTACCAAACTACCAACTACGTTTTTCACAGAAATAGAACATATAATCCTAAAATTTATATGGGACCAAAGAAGACTCCGGAGAGCCTCAGCAATCTTGAGAAATAAGAACAAAGTGGGAGGTATAACAATACCTGTCTTGAAATTAAACTACAGGGCTACAGTAATCAAAACAGCATGGTACTGGCATAAAAACAAACACATGGATCAATGGAATAGAATAGAGAGTTCAGAAATAAATCCATGCCTATATGGCCATTTAATCTACAACAATGGAAGCAAGAATGTACGATGGGGTAAAGACAATCTATTCAATAAATGGTGTTGGGAAAGCGGGACAGACACAGGCAAAAAAATGAAGCTGGACCACCTCCTTACACCATATACAAAAATAAATTCAAAATGGCTTAAAGACTTAAGACTTAAATATAGATCTGAAACGATAATATAAGACATAATGGCTTAAAGACTTAAGACTTAAATATAAGATCTGAAACATAAAATACCTAGAAGAAAATATAGGAAGAAACTTCACAGACATTACCCGGAGTAGGATTTTTACTGACATATCCCCTCGCACGAGGGAAGTAAGAGAAATAATAAACATGTGGGATTACATCAAACTGAAAAGTTTTTTCAGAGCAAAGGAAACCATCAATAAAACAAAAAGGGATCCTACTGAATGGGAAAAGATATTTGCCAATGATATATCTGATAAGGGGTTAATATCACAAATGTATAAAAAACTCACTCTACTCAACTCCAAAAAAAACAAACATCCCAAGTAAAAAATGGGCAGAGGACTTGAAGAGACATTTTTCTAAAAAGGACATACAGATGTCAAAGAGACATATGAAGAAATGCTCAACCTCACTAACCATCATTAAAATGCAAATAAAAACCACAATGAGATACCACCTCACCCTAGTCAACATGGCTATCATCAATAAATCAACAAACAAGTGCTGGCCTGGATGTGGAGAAAAGGGAACGCTTGTGCACTGTTGGTGGGATTGCAGATTGGTGCAGCCACTATGGAAAACAGTATGGAGATATCTCAAAAATCTGAAAATGGAACTACCCTATGATCCAGTAATTCCACTCCTAGGTATCTATCCAAAGAAACCCAAAACTCCAATTCAAAAATCTGTATGTACTCCTAGGTTTATTGCAGCACTATACACAATAGCCAAGACATGGAAACAAACGAAATGCCAATCGGTAGATGACTGGATTAAGAAACTGTGGTACATTTATGCAATGGAGTATTATGCAGCCATAAAGAAGAAAGAAATCTTACCATTTGCAACAACATGGATGGACCTAGAGAACATGTTAAGTGAAATAAGTCAGAAAGAGAAACACAAGTACCATATGATCTCACTTATATGTGGAATCTAAAGAAGAGAATAAGTGAATGAACTAATCAGAAACCGTTTTGGAGACAAAGAGGAAAAACTGAGGGTTGTTAGATGGGCGGGGGTGTGGCGATAAGGGGGAAGGTGAGAGGATTAGAAAACAGTCTGTAACCACAAGATGGCCACGGGGTTTTGAAAATTAAGTTGGGGAACGTAATCAATAATGTTGTAAAGATTTTGTAGGGTATCCGATGGACACGTGTCCCATTTGGGAGACCACCTCAAGGAAGATGTAGATGCCTGATCACTGCAATGTACACGTGAAGCTGAACAATAATGAATGCCAACTATAATTTTATATATATATATATACATATATATATATATATATATAAGTATATATATATGCATATATATGTATGTATATACTTACAAGAGGCGGAGTACAGCATTAGGAGTGGAGACAGTGGAAATGTAATGGCTCGGTGCGATGTCAGAGAGATAGTGAATGGGGGGATGGTGTCCACAGTGTGAGGGATATAAACGATAAACGTCTAAGTATTACTTTGTCTTGTGCACCTGAAACTAATAAAAAAATTTAAAACAGGGAGAAAATCTTCTTGATCTGAAGCTAGGCAGAGAGTTCTCAAGATTGATAGCAACAGCATAATCCACACACAAAAAAAATGAGGGCCGGCCCGGTGGCTCAGGCGGTTAGAGCTCCATGCTGCTAACTCCGACGGCTGCCGGTTCGATTCCCACATGGGCCAGTGGGCTCTCAACCACAAGATTGCCAGTTCAATTCCTCGAGTCCCACAAGGGGTGCTGGGCAGCGCCCCCTGCAACTAAGATTGAACACAGCACTTTGAGCTGAGCTGCCTCCGGGATAGTTCAGTTGGTTGGAGCCTGGGCTCTCAACCACAAGGTTGCCGGTTCGACTCACACAAGGGATGGTGGGCTGCGCCTCCTGCAACTAGCAATGGCAACGGGACTTGGAGCTGAGCTGCGCCCTCCACAACTAAGACTGAAAGGACAACAACTTGACTTGGAAAAAAGTCCTGGAAGTATGCACTGTTCCCCAATAAAGTCCTATTCCACTTCCCCAGTAAAATCTTTAAAAAAAAAGAAAAAGAAAGAGAATGATAAATTGGACCTCATCAAAATTTAAAATATTTGCTCTGCAAAATACTTGGTTTAAAGGGATTGAAAGAAAAGCTGCAGACAGGGGAAAATATTTGCAAACTACATATCTGACAAAGGACACATATTCAGAATATATGAAGAACCTTGAAAACTCCACAGGAAAAAAAATCATCTAATTAAAAAGTAAGCAAAAGACATGAACAGACATTTCACCAAAAAGGGTACATGGATGGCCAATAAGCACATGAAAAGATGTTCAGAATGTAATGTGATACCACTCCACACCCATCAGAATGGCAAAAATAAAAAAGTGACTACACCAAATGCTGATGAAGATGTGGAGAAACTGAATTACTCATACATTTCTGGTGGGAATAGAAAATGGTACAGTTCCTCTAGAAAGCAGTTTGTCAGTTTCTTTTAATGCTAAACATGCAATTGCAATATGACCCAGCAATTGTACACTTGGGGATTTATCACAGAGAAGTAAAAAGTTTTGTTCACACAAAAATCTTGTAAATGAATGTGCATAGCAGCTTTATTTATAACAGACAAAATTGGAAACAGTGCAGATGTTCTTCAATGGGTGAAGAAACTGTGGTACATCCATACCATGGAATACTACTCAACAATAAAAAAGAGCAAACTATTGATACATGCAACAACCGGGATTAATCTCCAGATAACTATGCTGAATGAAAAAAGCCAGCAGCAAAAGGTTACATGCTGTACAGTTCCATTTACATAACATTCTCAAAATGACAAAATTATAGAGCCAGAAAACATATTAGTGGTTGCCTGGAGTTAGGGATTGCAGGGAGGGTAGGAAGGAGATGAGAGGGATTATAAAATAGCAATGGCAGCGAACTTGTGGTGATGGGACTGTTTTGTTCTGTTAATTGACTGTGAGGATAGATACATGAACCGTATGTTAAAATTGTATAGAACGGACACACACACACACACACACACTATGTCCACAAAATGTAACATTAACATCAGTAACAGTTGTAAAAAAGCAACTGTAACAAAAATTCAGGAATCTGTACCACATTTTTCATAATCTATAAAAGGGGATTGAAAAAGATTTTATGACGTAGTCTACAAGAAAGCCAAGGATCTACTACATAGTGATAACTTTACTTGGAGAGAAAAATGAGCGTATTTTCTAGAAAACCAAAACTAATCTCTTAAAATGATAAAACTGTTAATTTTAGTCATTTTTTAAATATTCATCTTGCAAAAATGTATTTCAAATCCCCCTACTTTTTCAAGTGGAGGATACAGAACATCATTTAACTGTTGCCTGAAGACAACAGCATGCATTACGACCATCAACTAACTGTTGCACTGTGCTATAATACAATGATGTCCTTAAGGGATCCTCCAGTACAAAAGCCATTTGCCCCTACCCTAAATGGCCCAAAGCTTTCTCTCAGCTTGCTGATGCTGTCTACTCCTCCTCTGTTAGCTTCTCAGCTAGTACCTACACTAGCAGCAGGTTCAGACCCAGAGGGACTTTTGAGATCAACTAGTCCAAACCCTTGGTGTTTTTTTTCTAATGAGACCCAGAGAGGAGACATGTCTTGTACCATATCACAGAGCAAGTCAAATGTACAGGCAGGCCTATAACCCAGGTCTTGGTGTGGTTCTCAGTGTGCTTGCCTCTAAGCAGATCCCCCTTTCCTATTTGCTGCTTTAAACTACTCTGCTACAAAAAACAAAACAAAACAAACAAACAAAACAAGATTGTCAGAAATAAGCATTAAAGGGAAGGCTTTTGATTTAAATCAGTGGGTCCCGAGTGACGCTCTCATATAAAGTAAATCTTTGTAACAGCTACTTCAGCTCTAGGCCCTTTCACAAAACTCCAAGTCTGTGGCCGTGATCCAAACGGGTAAGGATGCCACCGTCTGGCTGGGTCTAAGCGAAGTAGTGGTATTCCTGTTGACCCATGTTTGTAAGAACTTGTTAGAGACAAGTGGATTTTCTGTACATTCCTCCATTGGATGCTCTCAGGGCTCTCCCTGTCTACTGTGACATTAATAACCAACTAGTTTTCCCAAGTAAATGAAGAAATAAAACACATTATCTCATTTCATCGTTTGCTCCATCCTTAACAGGCAATGAGAGGACCACACAGCAGAGTTCTACTTCTCTGGTTTAAAACAAACTTTCTACTACCAATTTTTTACATTATCACTTTGAGAAGTTCCACACATGAAACTGAATAGATCAGAAATTGAAAATGAGATCATTTCCTTTGCACTCAAAATGTGTTAGTTCAGTCATTAGAAACTGTTACCGTGTTTCCCAAAAAATAAGACCTAGCTGGACAATCAGCTCTAATGCGTCTTTTGGAGCAAAAATTAACATAAGACCCAGTATTATATTATATTAATTATATTATATTACATTACATTATATAAGACCAGGTATTATATTATATTATATTATACCACATCTTATATTAATTTTTGCTCCAAAAGACGCATTAGAGCTGATTGTCCAGCTAAGTCTCATTTTCAGGGAAAAACGGTATTATAAACCCTGAGATCAGATGAGATAGGTCGCATTCACACAGTATGGCTGAGAACAGATTCTGGGTGGTGAACACATGATGTGATATACAGATGATATATTACAGAATTGTACACCTGAAATCTATGTAACTTTACTAACAATTGTCACCCCAATAAACTTTAATTTTAAAAAAAGAAACCATAAAGCCCAATTGTCATGAAGAGTAGAGAAATCAAAGGCCTTGGAATATCAAAAAGTACCTCTCAAAGGGCCATAGTGTGACTGTCACTATATCCTAGTCAAGTAGTAGTCATGGACACATACGAAAGTTACCAAATATTTATTCCTGGTCTCATTAAAGTATCTGACTTTTCGGTTGAGATCACCTTCTGTTAGAAATCTGTCTACACTGGCTCTAAACAATGTCAGCTAGGTATAGCTTTTCATACAAAATGCCATTTAGCATTATGGAAATTACAATCTATACCTGACGAAATTACAATCTATATCTGACATTTCAAAGGCTGTCCTTTTGCAGAAAATTAACTGTGTAATTATGGAAAAAAAAATGCTAGTTACCTGAAAGATACGAACATAGGTTAAGAAATAAATCACAAGTTCCCAAACTTTTTACAGTCTCAAGTCACACTCACCACTGTACCACAAGGATATGTAAGATGACAGAGTATATCCTGAAGACTCTCTAGTGTCTTGAATTTTAAGTTTTAATTACTATTAAAGTGCCTGCCAGTCACATCCTGCCAGGATGTTCTAAACTCCTTGACTCTATAACTACTAAATGATTCACTGAACTGTGTGATTGTTACCGTTCAGTCTATCTACCACATCACTTGGGGAAAAAAAAGATTTCAAATGTTTTAAAACATGAATTCTCTCAGTCAAAGACACATATAAAACATTACTTACCACTGTTCTCTCCTGGGGATTTACAATAATATGTTCCCAAATGCGATGACCACTCAACTTGATTTTTTAATTCAAAATTATAATTTTCTATTACCCTATACGGAACATTCTCTAAGAAGAGTGGTGTGTATTTTCCATTTTGTTACTTTGAATATTACCTAAGGAGAGTTTGAAGAACACCAGACTATGATTTAAAAACCCTGTATTTTAACATTGGGCTCCACCAGTCTCTAGCTCTCTTGCTTAGGTGTGGCTTTGACATTTACCAAATAATGTGACCATCAAATTAATCTTTCTGAGTTCTACTGAGGATTCTTTAAAAAAGAAAAAAAATGTGACTGTCTGCTCTATCTTAGTACAAGATTGTTATAAGGATCAACATAAGATAATGGACTTAAAAGAGCTTGGTAAATTGTAAGTCATTAATGTAAGCTATTATTATTGTTGTTATTGGTATCTAAACAGGGAAAACTGAAAGTTACTTTTTAAATAGGGAAACTAGTTTATCAATTAGATTTGTAACAACCAATGCCACATAAATCCTTATTGTTGGCTTCTTCTGAAGAAGTGTGAATTAAGAAGACATTAATTTAGTTTATGCTAAATAAATACTTTTCATACCTGGCATAACAAAACACTTCTACATGTTGAATGGTTTTGTCATTCCTGCCAAGAGCAATGGCTTCTTCATTTTCAAGGATCTGTTCTTCCCATGCTGGGCTTTCATTCACAACGTCACCGTTTTCCTAAATAAAACACAAATGGCGAATTTTAATTAATTGAGCAATCTGAACCTCTCTACTTTTTTGAGAAAATTTATACCTTTCTAAATTCATGCTTTTCCTTTCATCCCATCAAAACGGAAAGAAGGATCACTTCAGAGTTACTGAAGCAACTCCGGCATAGTGTGCCAACTTCAAAGGAAGGAGAGGAAAACAATGTATAAAAATCAATCCCATCAAAAGCTAGCCCTGGTTTACAGATTTCTGTCAAGATATGTGGTTTTTTGATGAAGTCATTTGGATGTGGCTGTTTTGACACTGCTTAAAAACTAGGACAACTAAACTAGGACAACTAACCCTCCATATGCTGAGCATCAAGTGTATCTGTTCTACATATTACTTGTTAGTAATAAAGCTTTTATACTTTGTTGTCAAAACAGGCTTAATATTACTTCATTCTACTTAATTTCAGATCTTTGAAGGTCGATCACTAGCCATGTTGAATTATGACTATAGGTAAAAGTATTTTTGAAAAGAACTCAGCCCAATATCACTAAGGACTTTGTAAGAATCAACCCCTGGATAATTTATATTCAGAAAGATAATAAAACCAAGAAAGTACAATAAAGTACGTATGTAAACTCTCACTGTGTTGAAAGCGATTCTTTACATTTTTCAATAATTCGTACTTAAATTTTATGGAGGAAATATGATACAGCAATATTTGAAAACAGGGGATTTCTGAAGATGTCAAGATATACCTTTCCCAAATGTCAAGTATCAATTTTTAATCCATTTCAATTTTTAATCTATTTGATATCCATCTCTCAGAGAAAAATGTTTTTAAATGTATTATATATACCCAGAAAACTAGTAGTGAAATATAACTACCATATCCTTTGTTTTAAGTAAATTCACCTCAGAAAATTTCTAAATGTACTGATTTCATAAAGTAGAGCAATAATTATCTTTAAAAGTTTCACTGTCCTGAATTCAATGTTCTAAACTGAAGAAAAATAGTGGCAGACAACTCTTGTTATCAACTATAATCATTAGATAGTATTAAACTTCCAAACATAAATAGAAGAGGAAGTCAAGTACAGAATTTTTGAATGTGTAAACATAGAGTTACCAGCCTGAAAAAAGAACTGTGTACCAGTGACAAAGAGTGAAGGGGAAAAGGATATGGTGACTGATTCAAGATACTGAAGCAAAAAAAAAAAAAAAAAAAAAAAAGAGAGAGAGAGAAAAGAAAAAGCATTAAAATAAAAGAAACATCTACAAAAATAATTTTGTTTTTATAAATTTAACCCATTACCAAAATTTATTTTTCAAAAAGTCCCTTCAGTCACCAAAAGTTTTCCATTCACACAACTAACTAAGGGAATTTTTGTTTTTCTGAGAATCTAGACTAAATTTTTGCACGGAAGTACTAAATATGTCTCAATATCAGGTACCCTCACATATATTTCCCCAGGATCAGGTTGAAAAAAGGGTTTTGATCAACATAAATAAATGAAATAATTAAGGCATATAGATAAAACATTTAAATGTCTACTGATAACATTTACGTCCTTGATTTATACATAGTTTGAATTAGTACATAAAATGCTACTTTACAAATACTGCTTGTTTCTCCACATTCTCAGTTCTATACAATAATATTCAAACTGAATCTTCACTATATCTTCAACATCAATGTCTTTGTCGTCACCAGAGGCACCTGAGTCAGGTACACCATTAATCAGTACAACTACAATGCTGAGTGTGGTGCTTCGCATATGGGAAGTGCTGAGTAAGTCTTAGCTATGTTATTTTAGCTAACTGAATACAATTTTCTAGAGTATATTATCCTCCTTTCTGAATTCTTGCGATATGGCAGTTTGTGATTATGTCGCTACATGGTATGATTCTCTCGGTAGGAATTTCATTTAAAGCCACATGTGCCATTTATATAAAATTAGGACTGTTGTTTTTTAAATCTGTCTCATAAAAATTGGTAAATTCCATTGACATAACCAACCCCCACATTACAATGCTTTAAATGAGCTAGAAAAAGCTTCTTTACAATGATATACAAGAGTTGTAGTAGTGAGATTCTAACTTTAGAAAAAATTACTAAATTTCTATTAAATTTTTTTTCCTTACTTTTTGTTTTCACTGATTCTGTTGCGTGACTTCTATAATTATGCAAAACCATGAATGACTGAGATCCTTTCAAATGAATGTATCTTCCCGAAAGGGTGTCTTTTTTCAAAATATAATAACTAAAAGAGCAACTAGTAATAGGTGAAATCTTATAAGAAGTGAAATTTATTTTTCTGAAAATCTATTTTTGGGGAAAAAATCTTGTCTTATATTTCGGCATATAGAATAATTACAAAATGGTATCAAGTATATATGATTTATCTTCAGCCAACATATCTATTTATATTTGAAAATGATACCTACATTTTCAAGGCATTCAAAAAATATTAGCTGAAATGGTGACTACATAATTCTTGTTAGCAAGTAAATAAAAATGAAGTATCAATTCAATATTACAGATGGAGCTTAGAGTTTTCTTCAATGCAGGGTTATTATGTAACATAAAATACAGCCTAGTAGATTAAAAAATCAGATAAGAACTTTACCTGGTATTCCCTTAGCCAGGACAACAGTCCTGAAAAGCTAAAACTGGCCCAGTTTCCTCCATAGTAGCTTCTTCTGTAACAAAAAATAAAAGTAAAGGGTATAAAAATCTAGTCACCAATCTTCATCAACAAACCACCCTTGACCTTTCAACTTATTTTTAATATTGCTACCTCAGAGTTCAAAAGCACACATAATTGGGATGTTGAAATTACAGGAAATAGTAGGCTGAAATAAATAGAAGTGTACCTCTCAGATCCCAAAGGTAACTTTTCATCGTATAAGGAGTTAACAATCAATCAATCAATCTCTCTCTCTCTCTCTCTCTCTCTCTCTCTCTCTCTCTCTCTCTCTCTCTCTCAGTTGGCTACTCTAAATCTAGTAGTAGGGCCCTGTGCTATTCTTAGCATTCAGGGCCAAAAATAAAAGTACCTCCTGGGATACAGTTTTTCATATCAAAACTATGTGGTAAGTATAAAAAGAGCAATATTCCCACTAGATGAACTATTATTCTTTATTCCACAGTCCTGTGAAGATCACTGTTTTAGAGAACTTAGAGGTCTCCTAACTAGGATCAGAACCATGTAGCCATTGGACTTCTGATTAACTTCCTTAAGTAGGAGATTTTGGGCAACTAGAACTCTCTAATTCTGCACTACATATTGAACTTTCCAATCCTTGCAAAATTCTTCATGTTTATTGATCCTTTGTATGATGAGCCCCAAAATGTACTCAATCCCACCTTTGATAGTATTCACTCTGGTTCTTGGATGGGCCTGATTCTTGGTTCTGTTTTTGTTTTCATTGTTGTTTCTTTATATCTTTCTCTAACGAAATAAAAATCTACGAAAGCTCTTTTTTTAATTAAACAAAACTAAAACATTTAATATGATATCCAAAATTACTCAACCATAATGTTACTGGATATCCTCTCAAAATTCTGATATGTTTCTCCTCAATCAACTGTTGACATGGACCTGAAGAACAGTCAGCATTTAGGTTCAAGTATTTTACCAATAATCACTTCTTTACTCTAACAGAAAAAAAATGGTTAAATTGAACACCTGTGAAAGTATGTCTATTAATATTAGATCAATGCTTCACTTAAAATCTGATAGTTCTTTCAGGGATGATGCAAATTCATACACTGTCCAGAATCTTTAATGGCCTTTAAAATTGAAATAGAATTTCAGCTATTCTAACAATTCTAGATGGCTACCTCTTGTTAACATGTTAGACTCAGGAAGCCTGGAAGTGTGATCCCTTGGGTCAGAGAGAACAGTGGAAGGAGAAGGTGGGCAACAGCCAATAGCATAAAGAAGAAGGAAAAAGGATGTCAGAATTAGTGGTTTTCCCATATCAATTTACACCTTCTACTCCCTTGCCTGAGAATAGTACGCTTCTGCCATCCCCTCACATCCTCAAAACATACACTCATCAAAACTAGAAAATATCCTTGGTGTTTGAAAAACATTTTTAAAATCCTACAACTGCTGCCCATATATATATTTTGAATTAATTTTTGTATGTGGTGTGAGCCTAGGGTCTAATTTCATTTCTCTTCATGTGGATGGCCAGTTGCTCAGCACCATTTGTTGGAAAGACCCTTCTTTACCCAATGTCATATACACACACACACACACACACACACACACACACATATTTGAAATATTTAGATTTCTTTTAGCTACCATAAGGTCATAAGTGAGACACTCTAACTATTGGGTGAAAGCTTTAAAATCTAAGCAAAATTTGTAATGGATACATTAATTTATAATAAATACACATGAGAAATCTGACATTGGGGGTGGACAAAGGTTTCTCAGGACACAGAAAGTAATAAAAACTATTGATAAATTAGAATTAATGAAAATGAAAAACTCCACAAAATACATCATTTTTAAAAAAAAAAAAGAATGCGCTAGGCACAAAATAGGAGAAAATATTCACAAAACATATCTGATAAATGATTAGTATCCAGGATACATAAAGAACTCTTTCAACTTATAAGATAAATATTCAAATTTTAAAATGGGCAAAGGATTTACACAGATTTCACAAAGGAAAATAGATGTGATCAATAAACACATGAAAAGGTGTTCAATATTAGTAGTCATTAGGTAAGTACATATTAAAATAAGCATTAAAAATGAGCATAATGAGATACTATCACACATCCACCAGAATAGCTAAAATTAAAAAGACTAACAATACCAGGTGTTGGTGTGGATGGCCAGAATGCTCATACATTTTGGTAGGCATGTGAAATGGTATACTGTGGGAAAATATCCTGCAGTTTCTTACTAAACTAAACATAAACCTACCTTATGACCCAGTAATTCCATCCCTAGGTATTTACACACAAGAAAAGTGTATGTTCACAAAAGATTTGTAACAGTTTTTTCATGGTAGCTTTATTCATTAATAGCTCCAAACTGGCAACAATTCAAGTATCCACCAACAGGAGAATGGATAAATAAGCTATGGTATATCCACAGGATGGAATCTATTCAGCAATGAAAAGGAATAAACTACTGATACCTGCAGCAACATAGATGAATCTCAAAAACATTATACTAAGTGAAAGAAGCATAATGTTTTACCCAAAAAGAATACGTTCTGCATAATCCTATTTATATGAAGTTCTAGAACAAGCTAAATTAATCTATTGGCAAAAATATCCCAACTGTGGCTGCCTTTGAGGATGAAGTGAGGATAGGACTTGACTTTGAAGGGGCATGAGGAACTTTCCAGAGCGATCACAATGTTATCTTGATAAAGTTCTTAGTTACACAAGCATATGCATATGCCAAAACTTATTAAATAGTACACTTAAGATCTGTGCATTTCACTATATGTAATTTTACCTCGGAAAAAAATGCATAAATACTGAACTCTAGTTAATGATATGCATGCTGAAGCATTCCAGACTGAAGGTACTGATGTGCACAACTTACTTTGAAATGTATAAAACAATGAGATGGAAAGATGGATGGACAGAAAAATAAATTCATGGAAAGCTATGTAATAAGCAATATAGAAAAACGTTAATGGTAGAATCTAGGTAGTGGATACATAGTAAAATTTTACCAACTTTTCTGTACGTCTGAAAAGTTA
Source organism: Rhinolophus hipposideros (assembly GCF_964194185.1). NCBI lineage: Eukaryota > Metazoa > Chordata > Mammalia > Chiroptera > Rhinolophidae > Rhinolophus > Rhinolophus hipposideros. The sequence goes on along the minus strand of NC_138046.1, from coordinate 72,317,861 downwards.
TAATACAATGTGAGAAAATCAAAAGTAACCTAACATGAGTTTTCAAACATCAAGATACAAGATTTGTCAATTTCCAAGGTATTTTCTGCTATTAAAAAAACTCTAAAAAGGGCCATCTTGCTGTATCGTTCCATTATTAAATGACCTGAGGTCAGTTCATGGTCAAAATCTATTTTTCACCCCCATACTTAGTCATATGGTCTTTGACAGAGTTAATCGGTTCTAGTATTTTTCCAAAAAGCTTCCATTTTCAACTTTTCCTATTGATGTGCTCTTAGTATCAGCATCTGGTGATCTCATCCAATTATGTATGTAAAAGGTGAAACATGGTTTTCATTACTGTGGTCTTTCTGACAAAAGACAGTATGACACATGTGACATAATTATTAATATACTCACTATAAAACCAACACAGATTTTAACTTAATTCATTTCGGTATATGTATAGTTCTAAATATGGTTTGCAATATCCCTTAAAGAGAAAGCCGAAGAATGTAGGTATCAGAATCAATATAACAAAAAAAGAAAAAAAATCATACTACATTCTAATATGCTCTCTGGAAGTACTGCAATAAAAATAGTAAGAATTAAAGAACACCAAATATTTTCTTGAATTTTATCTTTAAAGATATAGCTTCAGAACTCTGATATTCAGATTCAATTATAAAATAATATTTTCACTGTCTTTAAAATTGTTTCTGTAGTAAATAGCAAGGCTAGGTTACTGATTGTGTTTTTAAAACCTCACAGATACAATTTATTTTAAAAATAAAGTGAGAACTTCCTGACTGAGAAAAAGGGGGAATGGAACATTTTCTACCAATTTTGTGTCACAACTGCCTCAGTACATCAAGTAAAGCAAAGAGTAGTTTATGATGAAGGATGACCTTTACCTCAATTGCCAGGAACACTATTTTTTATATGATGAAACAGACTTCCGTCAAACTACAGTCTCTTTGTGGAACTAGATAATGAGTATTTACGATATTTAGCCAACAGGAGTGACAGCGACGCAAGATGGTAGCCATCACGGACTCGGACAATGTATGAAAACCGAATATACAGCCTTAAAATAGAATGTGGATCTAAATACCCAGAAGCACCTCCTTTGTAAGATTTGTAACAAAAATTAATATGAATGGAGTTAATAGTTCTAATGGAGTGGTGGACCCAAGAGCCATATCAGTGCTAGCAAAATGGCACAATTCATATAGCATCAAAGTTGTCCTGCAAGAGCTTCGGCGCCTAATGATGTCTAAAGAAAATATGAAACTCCCTCAGCCACCTGAAGGACAGTGTTACAGCAATTAATAAAAAAGAAAAACCACAGGCCCTCTCCCTGCCCCCATTCAATTTAAGCAGTCTTCATTTTCCACAGTAGTAAATTTTCTAGCTACATCTTGTAGACCTCAAAGTACTGGAAAAGAAGCTCCCATTGAAAGTCAGTTGTTTATCTTAAAATACTGTAAATGATACTAATTTTTGTTCATTTGAAATATATAAGTTGTGCTAAAAAAAAACAACAACAATATTTAGCCAAAAAACCATAAAAATAATGTCTAAAGGTTCATGATGGGAAAGTGACCTAAAATTTTCAGCTAAAATAGTAAAAGTCATAAATGGGTATTTTTTATTTCAAAGACAGAAAAGCCCAATAATCACAACACTGAGTTATAACTCTGCCTTGTGTGAAATGTTTACCTTCAAACTATAGAAAACATGGTTTTAATCTTTCTAAAGTTTCACAAAGCTTACTGAGAGTACCACCTAAGATTCTCCAGACACAGAAAGGAAATGAGTTACACAACTGTCTCCACTAACACTAACCAACAAAACATGAAAAAAATAGTATTAAAACAGTAACAAGAGATTCATCATCCTTTATATAGTGTCTAATGTTAAAGCAATATCACTGTCTTATTGTCTACTGACAGAAAATACATTACAGGTGGACATAAAGTTGAACTGTAAGAGAAGGCTCAGCTTTAAACCTATTAATTAGAGCCTATTCCTTAAATCATAACAATCTTCTTTTCCATTGTGCATCATAATTACAATACAGTATTTAATATTCAGCAACAGCCACAGCTACATGATGCTAAATTACACCTTGTACTGGGAAATGGATTCTGTAAGTAAGTACAGGAACATTGACAAAAGGTAAGAGCTACTGACTGACATTCAGACACATTCATCTGGGAATAGTTTTAATTATTAAGAAACCCAGGAGTTGAAAATGTTTTCAGGAAGGCAGCTGTGGGGTCCAAGCATGCTCAATGGAAAAGGAAAACAGCAGAGCTCAATCTCTAGACCCCCCCAATCTATATTCACTACCTCTACAATTTTCCTAGTAGAGTTGTAATACCACCTTCCACTGACAGCATTTTTAATATTCAAAACTGTTTTCACAACTATTTTCTCATGGATTCTTCCAGGACAATGGAAGAATGGCAGGACTGCAACTGAAACACACTTCTCCTGAAACCTAAGCCTGTGTATTGCAACATAAGCAACTCAGCACTTCTAAGGTGGCAAGCATCATTTAATTACAATACATGTATTATAATGATAGCTGTGGTTCAATGAAGCCAAATGGTTAGATACTCAATAGCACCTGGTCCTGATTAGTAAATTCACTTTTTCCAAAATGTATTCTATCAATAGCATGGGCTGTTAATAGATGTTCCGAGAAAAAAAAAAAAACAAACAAAGAAAAAACGTACGATGACAAAATAAACTTGGAAAATGCTAGGCTTAAAAAGTAAAATCAGAGAGACATCATCAAAAGGGCAGCATGAGGTGAGCCGCTGGAAATCTCCCCTGGAATTTACAACAAACTGAACAGCTCTAACTCCACAAAGGACTCCCGGCACAGCAGACAGGCAAGACTAAGAGGCTCACTACTGAATTCACCTAAAGGTGGGCAAATTGTGTGAGCAGAGGAGGAAGGAAGGGAGAAGTGCAAAGACAGAGCCGCGAGGGCGCAGGAAGCAGACTTAGCTCAGTGCTCCAAGCTCGCTGCATCCCGGAACTACCGCAGCTGCGAGAGCGGGAAGAACTCGGACTGCTAGGGCTCCGCTTATGGCCCACAGGGCTGAGGGGACAGCATATAATACGGCTGAATCCAACGCTCAAAGCAGAGACCTTGGGAAAAGACTGAGGGAAGAAGGCTGAAAACGGTGGTTTAAGCCCTCACTGCCAAGCAGAGAACGCAAGCCTTAGGCACTGAGACAAGCCTGCCCCTCCCTACCTTCCCAGAGTTCGCACCGCCCGCACCTGCCCAGTGCTAGAAGTGGAAAAGTAGCAGTGTCAGATCAAAAGAACAAAATATTTGCTGTTCTGAGAACTGTGGACCGCAGACACAGATTCACAGCCAACCTAGTTCAGGCAAAGGGCAGGGAGCTGTGGAAGCAAGACCTACTGTGGTGGTGGTCGCCACCATTGCTCTGAGCCACCTCTCAAAACTCACCCCGCTCCTGACCCCACCTATCTGGGCAGATCACTGCAGAAGTAAACGGAACTGCTAAAATATACAGGCTCTGAATCTGGTGCAGGAAGAGCTTTGGAACTTCAAAAGCTCTCCACATACCCACACGGACACTGCACTCTGTGACCCATGCGAGCTATTAACAGAGGAAAAGCCCGTCTCCCAGGGAATCCCGCCATTGTGTGAGAAGCTGCAATAATGCAGAGAAAGCATAGCACTACCATGTGAGAGAGAAAAAAAGGCTGCAGTCGGAGAGAAAATAAAACATTCCACCAACAAGTACTAGAAAACAAAAGAAATACCTCTTCCTATCAACCTGTTGCACAAGCCACTCCTGTAAATGTCTAGGAAGAGAAATAATAAACAAGCAATTGCCATGAATAACCAAGGCAACAAGACAGCGCAGAAAGAAAGTGAAAAGTCTCCAGAAAAGGAACTTAAGGATATAGAAATATGTGACTTAAATGACAGAGAATTCAACATTGCAGTCCTGAAAAAACTCAACGAGATGGAAGAAAACACAGAAAGGCAGTTTAACGAACTCAGAAACACAATCAAAGAACAACATGAGCATTTTACGAAAGAGATTGAAATGTTAAAAAACAACCAAATAGAAATTCTGGAGATTTACAACTCAATAGAAGAAATTAAGAATGAAACAGCCAGCACAGGTAGCAGAGTTGACCACATGGAAGAAAGAATCAGTGACATCGAAGATAGAAACCTGGAAATTACACAGACTGAAGAAAGAGACTTGAGACATAAAAGAAATGAAAGAACTCTACAAGAACATTCTGATTTCATCAGAAAGAGCAATATAAGAATAATGGGCATACCAGAAGGAGAAGAATGAGAGAAGGGAACAGAGAATATATTCAAACAAATTGATGATGAAAAACTCCCAAGCTAGTGGACAGAACTAGATCCTCGAATCCAAGAGCAAATAGAACACCTAATTACCTCAATCCCAAGAGGCCTTCTCCAAGGCACGCTGTACTGAAGCTGTCTACAATCAAAGACAAAGAAAGAATCCCCAAGGCAGCCAGGGAAAAGAAGACGGTAACCTACAAAGGAAAGCCAACTAGATTATCATCAGATTAATCAGCAGAAACTGTACAAGCCAGGAGGCTTGTACAAACTATGGAAAGAGAGAAATCATGAGCCAAGAATAACATACCCAGCAAAGATATCCTTTAGATATGAAGGAGGAATAAACACCTTTCCAGACATACAGAAGCTGAGGAAATTTTCTAATACACGACCTGCCCTACAAGAAATACTAAAGGAGCCTATTCAACCACCATCAACAGGGATAATTTGTGGCAACCAAAACATAAAAAGGGGGAAGATTAAAGGCCTGAACTGGAATATGGGAATGGAGTAAGTAAGCATGCTGAAGAAAATGGAATACTCTAAATATCATACTTTGTTTTAAATAAACTTAATGGTAACCACTCAAAAAAAAATCCAGAACTATGATAAAAAAAAAAACAGAGGGAAACATCATAGAATACCACCACACAGAAATAACAGACAAGAAGAAAAAGGCAAAGAAAGCATGGAGACACAAGCTTACCAGAAAACTGAAGATAGAATGATAGGAAATCCTCACATATCAAAAATCACCCTAAATGTAAATGGACTGAACTCACCAATAAAAAGGCACAGAATATTACACTGTATCAAACAACTAAACCCAACCAAATGCTGTCTCAGCTACAAGGTCTTTGTCTCAGCTACAAAGAGACACATCTCAGCTACAAGGACAAGCATAGACTCAAAGTGAAAGGGTGGAAATGGACACTCTGGCAAATGGTATCCAGAGAAAATCAGGTGTATCCATAATGATATCAGATGAAACAGACTTCAGAATGAAAAAGATAACAAGAGACAAAGATGGACATTTCATAATGGTAAAGGGGACGATACAATAAGAAGACATAACAGTCATCAATATTTATGCCCCCAATCAGGGAACACCAAACTATGCCAAGCAACTACTAACAGAACTAAAGGGAGAAATTGACCAAAACAGAAATATACTAGGGGACCTAAATACATCATTGACAGCTTTGGATAGATCATCCAAACAGAAAATAAATAACAAAATAGCAGCCCTAAATGACACATTAGATGAAATGGACATAATTGACATTTATAGAGCATTTCATCCTAAAACATCAGACTACACATTACTTTCTACTGTACATGGAACATTCTCAAGAATAGACCATAGATTGGGACATAAAACTAACCTCAGCAAATTTAAGAAGTTTGAAATCATACCAAGCATATTCTCTGATCAAAAGTCTTTGAAATTGGATATCAACTTCAAAAAGAAAGGAGGAAAAACGACAAATACATAGAGATTAAACAACATACTTTTTTTTTAATTTATTTCATTTTATTTTATTTTTACATCCCTCACACCGTGAACCCCCCTGCCCCCATCCACCACCACCCCGACCTCACACCGAGCCATCACATTATACACATAAAATTATAGTAAACAACATACTTTTAAAGAACGACCGGGTCAAAGAAGAAATTAGAGAGATCAAAAGACACACAGAAACAAATGACAATGAAAATACATCCTACCAAAATTTTTGGGATGCAGCAAAAGCAGTTTTAAGAGGAAAGTTTGTATCATTACAGGCCTATCGCGAGAAACAAGGAAAATCCCAAATAAATAACCTCACGTTACACATTAAAGAACTAGAAAAAGAAGAACAAATGAAACCCAAGGTGGGCAGAAGAAAGGAAATAATAAAAACCAGAGCAGAACTAAATGAAATAGACAACAAAAAGACAATAGAAAAAATTAATCTGAGAAAGATTTGGTTCTTTGAAAACATTAACAAAACTGACAAACCCTTGGCTAGACTCACTAAAATAAAAAGAGAGAAGACACTAATAAACAAAATCAGAAATGAAAAAGATGAAGTTATAAAGGATGCCGCAGAAATACAAAGGATTATCCAACAATATTATGAAGGACTATGTGCCAACAAATTCGTTAACCCACAAGAAATGGACACGTTCTTAGAAACATATAGCCTCCCTAGGCTGAAGCAAGAACAACTGGAAAATCTAAACGGACCAATCACCAGTATCGAAATTGAATCAGTCATCCAAAACCTGCCCAAAAGGAAAACTCTGGGACCAGATAGCTTCACTAGTGTTTTCTATCAAACCTTCAAAGAGGCTCTAATGCCAATTCTGTTCAAACTCTTCCAGAAAATTGAAGAAGAGACAGTAAGTATTCCCTAACTCACATTATGAGGCCAACATTAGCCTGATGCCAAAACCTGGCAAGAACACAAAAAAAGAGAACTACAGACCAGTATCTCTGATGAAAACAGATGTAAAAATCCTAAACAAAATTCTAGCAAATCGAATTCAACAATGCATTAAAACGACTATTCATCACGACCAAGTGGGGTTCATTCCCGAGGCACTAGGATGGTTCACATATGCAAATCCATCAAAGTGATAAATCACAAACAAAAGAAAGGACAAAAATCATATGATTATATCAATTGATGCAGAAAAAGCGTTTCACAAGATACAACATGGATTTATGACTAAAACACTTAATAAAATTGGTATAGAAGGAAAATACCTTAACATAATAAAGGCCATATATGACAAGCCCTCAGCTAATCTTATAATTAACTGGAAAAAACTGAATTCCTTTGCTCTACATTCAGGAACACGACAGGGCTGACCCTATCACCTCTGCTTTTCAACATAGTGTTGGAAGTCCTTGCCAGAGCAATCAGACAAGAGAAAGAAATAAAAGGCATCCAAACTGGGAATAAAGTAATTAAATTTCACTCTTTGCAGAAGACATGACGCTGTATATAGAAAACCCTAAAGACTCCACCAAAAAGCTATTAGAAACAATCAACGAACACAGTCACATGGCCAGCTACAAAAATCAACACACGAAAGTCCATTGCATTCTTTTTTTTAATCTTAATTAATTTATTTACTTTTTATTATTATTTTTTAAATTAAATTTATTGGGGTGACAATTGTTAGTAAATTTACATAGATTTCAGGTGTACAATTCTGTATTACATCATCTATAAATACCATTGTGTGTTCACCACCCAGAGTCAGTTCTCCTCCCATCACCATATATTTGATCCCCCTTACCCTCATCACCCACCCCCCACCCCCTTACCCTCTGGTAACCACTAAATTATTGTCTGTGTCTATGAGTTTTTCTTTCTCATTTGTTTGTTTTGTTCTTTTGTTGATTTGATTTATATACCACATATCAGTGAAATCATAGGATTCTCTGCTTTTTCTGTCTGACTTATTTCGCTTAGCATTATACTCTCAAGATCCATCCATGTTGTTGCAAATGTTCCTATATCATCTTTCCTTATGGCCGAATAGTATTCCATTGTGTATATATACCACCACTTGTTTATCCATTCATCTATCGAAGCACATTTTGGTTGTTTCTATGTCTCAGCCACCGTAAACAAAGCTGCAATGGACATTGGAGCACACGTGTCTTTATGTATAAATTCTTAAATACTAACAATGAAATCTCAGAAAAAGAAATAAAAAAAGAATTTCTTTTGCAATTGCAGCAAAAAAGCGTAAAATTCCTAGGAATAAATTTAACCAAGGATGTGAAAGACCTATATGCTGAAAACTACAAGACATTTTTAAAAGAGATTGGAGAAGACAAAGAAATGAAGAAATATTCCGTGCTCAGGAATTGGAAGAATCACATGGTTAAAGTGCTCTTATTTCCCAAAGCAATATACAGATTTAATGCAATCCCCATCAAAATCCCGATGGCATTTTTTAAAGAAATAGAACAAAAAAATCATCAGATTTGTTTGGAACCATAAAAGACCCCGAATAGCCAAAGCAATCTTAAGAAAAAAGAACAATGCTGGAGGTATCACATTCCCTGACTTTAGCTTGTAATACAGGGCTACAATAATCAAAACAGCATGGAATTGGCAGAGAAACAGACACGTAGACCAATGGAAGAGAACTGAGAACCCAGAAATAAACCCCCTTAAATGTGGACAATTTTTTACAAAGAAGCAAAAAACATACAATGGACAAAAGACAGCCTCTTCAACAAATGGTGCTGGGAGAATTGGAAAGCCACGTGCAAAAGAATGAAACTGGACCGCTATCTGTCACCATGTACCAAAATTAATTCAAAATGGATCAAAGACTTAAGCATAAGACCTGACACTATAAACTGTATAGAGGAAAACATAGGTACTAAATTGATGGACCCTGGGTTGAAAGAACATCTTATGAATTTGACTCCAAAGGTAAGGGACGTAAAAGCTAAAATAAATGAATGGGACTATATGAAACTTAAAAGCTTCTGTAAAGCAAAAGAAACCATCGACAAAATAAAGAGGCAACCAACTGAATGGGAAAATTTTTTTTTTCAAACAGTGCCTCCGATAAGGGGCTAATATCCAAAATATACACTGAACTCATACAACTCAACAACAAAGAAACAAACAACCCAATTGAAAAATGGGCAGAGGACCTGAAGAGACATTTCTCCAAAGAGGACATACAAATGGCAAATAGACATATGAATAAATGCTCAACATCACTAATCATCAGAGAAATGCAAATGAAAACCACAATGAGCTATCACCTCACCCCAGTCAGAATGGCTACCATCAACAAGACGAATAGTAACAAGTGTTGGAGAGGCTGTGGAGAAAAAGGAACCCTCATACACTGTTGGTGGGAATGCAGACTGGTGCAGCTGTTATGGAAGGCAGTGTGGAGTTTCCTCAAAAAATTACGAATAGAATTACCATATGACCCAGCAATCCCTCTCCTAGGTATCTACCCAAAAAATCTGAGAACATTTATCCATAAAGGCACGTGTGCTGCAATGTTCACTGCAGCTTTGTTTACGGTGGCCAAGACATGGAAACAACCAAAATGTTCTTCTATAGATGAATGGATAAAGAAGTTGCGGTATATATACACAATGGAATACTATTCGGAGGTAAGAAAAGATGAAATAGCACCATTTGTGACAACATGGATGGATCTGGAGAACATAATGCTTCTAAGCAAAATAAGTCAGAAAAAGCAGAGAGCCGTATCATTTTACTGATATGTGGTCTATAAACCAAAAACAACAAAAGAACAAGACAAACAAATGAGAAAGAAAAACTCATAGCCACAGAAAATAGTTTAGTGGTTACCAGAGGGTAAAGGGAGAAGGTGTGGTATATGAGGGTAACGGGGATCAAATATATGGTGATGGAAGGAGAACTGACTCTGGGTGGTGAACACACAATGGGATTTATAGATGACGTAATACAGAATTGTACACCTGAAATCTATATAATTTTACCAGCAATAGTCACCCCAATAAACTTTAATTGAAAAAAAAGTTAAATCACCATCAAGAAATGTCTCAGTATTGTTAAATATGTTTATGTCTGTTCTCTCCAAGAGGGAACAAATTCAGTTAAACAAGGAGCATTTTTTTTCCTTTTGAAAAAGCATTTGGAGGGATTACAGTCCAACAGAATATATTTTGAGAAATGCTGGTTTAATTCATATTAAGGGGAAGGAGAAACACAGGATACTATGAAGTTGAGCTTGTCGTTTTCCATTCATTATCTCATTTAATCTCCACAAGAATCCTGAGAGATTGGTGCTATAATTATTCCTATTTTAAAATTAGAATAAAAAAACCCAAAAGCATCATGAAGTTAAGTATCTTGTTTAACTCACTCAGTTAGGAAATTGCAAAACCTGGATTTAAGCCCAGGGCATATCAGACCCCAAAACCTATGCCCTTTCCAATATATAACACTGTCCTACAATCTACAAGGTTGGAATATTTAGAATTATAAAAATAAGCATATAATGGGAATACTGGAGTCTGACTTAGTAAAGTCAATGGAGTGAAGTTTAGCTTTTGTCTTATTTCTCCAGTTCATCTGGATAATGAAAATGGGACAATAACTTTATGACTGCATCTACTCTAATCATTCCTAGAACCTAAAATACAACCGATTTTATTGCATATCTCCTATTTAATGTGCACAAATATCTTTCTGTATATGATAGCACTCGGAAAATAATAGTGTGGCATGTCTACTAATATCCATTTCCCAGCTAGTATTGTGTGATACACTATGCACATTAAAAGAGGGGCTACTCTATTTAAACTTGGTAAGAGTACTACAAGGAATCATGACATGTTTCTGTCCTTCTGGTTGACAAATAACAGAAGAGGCTAGGGAATATACTGGACTTACTCCCTTCACAAATTCTCATGTACTAAAAGCTCCACATACCTGAAACACAAGAAAGCCCAGTTCCTTTCACCATCCCCTCATTCCAAGATCAAGGAAGGTGGTCCTCCTTGGTAGAGTATGCAGGTGCAATTCTAATGTTAGAAAGGGAGAGCAGACCCTTACTTGGTTTTTAAAACCAACCCTTTTAAAGGGTACTATGAGGCTACAGAAGTTGCTCTGCCAATCAGCTCAGTCTGCCAGAATGAAGGACCAGGCCGTGTTTCCAGTCCTTAGGAATGGAGAGACCTTCCTGTATTTAGCGTTATTAGTCATTCCATACTAGTGCACTCATTCAAATCCATTTTTAGACAACCAAGCCACGTACATGAATAATATACAAAGGCTGCCCTCAATTCTTGTTTTTCTCTGTGATATCATCTATTACTACTGACTCAATTATCAGTTCTCTGCTGATGACTCACAAATTTTTATCTCCAATCTGGGCCTCTCTGGTGAGCTCCTGATAGACTTCCAGTTATTTCTGGGCCGAAAATACAGATCATGAGTCATCAGCTTATTTGACATCTCTCTTCATTAAATCTCTCAGGTTAACTTTAATGTCTACATGTCCAAGAGACAAATTTATTATCTGTCCCCCACCCCCAATTCAGTTTTCCTCTTGGTTTTCCCCATTTCAATAAATACCAACACCATTCTTACAGCTGCCTATGTTAAAAATGCTTGATCTCGCTCATCAGTCTTTCCTCATGTATCAATTGTGGATAATTTCTCAAACTCATTCTATCTTTGCCATCCCTACCTCTGCTGCTTCGTTTCTTCCGCTTCCAACCCAACCTCCACATTACTGCCATTGTAATCAGGCCTCGACAGACCACCTTGTGTCATTCCCTGGCTTAAAGATGTTTAATGGCTCAGTAATGTCTCTAGAGTCCAAAATCCTTAGCATCGTTACAAGACCCTTCAAAACTTAGTTCCAACTTAACTCTCCAGCTTTATATCTGGGCATCACCCTTCTCTGCCATGCACCAAATGCATCAACCACAACCACACACCCAATATTGCCTGAGTCAAGTGCCTGCCTGTCTCTCCGCCTTTATTGATGCTATTACCCTCTACCGAAAATGCTATTCCATCACAGAACTAATGATAACCTACTCAAACTAGTATCATCTTCTCTGGGAGGCCTTCAGCTCTCCGATATATAACCAAAGGAACTGATTTCTGCTTCTGTAGCTCTGCACATACTTCCATAAGAGCTCTGCTATATACTCTCTTATAATTATACTGCATGGATGTTTCCTGACTAGACTAGGAGCAACTTAAGGGCAAGGACAGCAGTTTGGTTATCTCGGAACCCTTAATGCATGATAATAACTGCTAACTAAGTGAATTAATGCACTGCTATTAATCAAGGCTTCAGGATCAGATGGATCTGGGTTCAAATCCCAGCTGTGCCTCTGACCAGCTGCATGACCTCAGCCAATAACCTTACAGAGAGGTTACTCTTTAAAGCCTGTTTCTTTACCTGTACAATAGGAATGAAAGCACTTAAAGCAGGTCCTGCACATAGTAAATCTTCCTCCTCCTCCCCCTCACAAAATATGGACACAAGAGAACATGCCCAAGATGTCTCCAGTGCCCTTCCACTGGCAATTACCAAAGTCCAGGGCCAGACAGATACATTGATTTTCACTGCCAACTGTGAGAAGGAAGAAGAGAGACAGAGACACAAGAATGGGGACACTGCTGAGAGAAGGACAGAAGTGACAGATCAAAGGACTGAGGACAACTGATTCCCTCTCTCTTTTTCCCTATCCTCTACTTCACAGAGTAGTCCCAGTTCCTAAAATTTAACCCTTCCTGTGTCATGGAAAGGCAAATCCAACTCCACTTCCATTAATGGGAAAAAAAAAGGAAATTAGAGTGACAGGATAAACCTTCAAGGTTTACTGCTGTAGATCACTCTGCTTCCACCTGTGAAGCTGAATGGAATGATATGCTTCAAACTCCCAAGGGGCGGGTACACAGTTGCCATTTCAAAGTAAAATTAAAACAAGGAGAAAGAAAAATATAAGAGAAAAAGATTTTTCTTTATTTTCTTTTCAAAAGAAGGTGAATGGTAAAGAAGTTGGTCAAGGGGAGGGAACTGTAGTGAAAAAATGCATATGTGCACTCAATTATCTTTGCATGTAGTTTTCTAGGTTCAAATTCAAACCCACTAAATAAAACAAGTCAAAGTTAGTAATATCTAGAAAGAAGATGATTTATCATGATTTCTACAAAGAGCTGTCTCAATCAATCTAGCCTCTGTTTGAGCTCTGGGGGGAAAAAAAATCCTCCTTTTGCCAAGAATTGTCATTTGTAAATGAAGCTCATTTGCAAATGAAGTTCCTGTCATACAGATTTCAGTGACCTAAAGATAAAATGACATTTGTTTCAAAACCATAAAATTTCAGATTGCTTCCTAGGATTTTTTCCCCCACACCATCCCCCAAAATAAACACTGAACATATTCCTGATGATTCCAAAGTAAAAGCCTTTTAATGAACCTGCTAATTTTATTGTCAGACCTGTCGGCAACACCTCAACTTTTTACATGTATCCCACTGGGCCTTCACAGTGACTCTTCAAGATAGGACGTGCACTAGATCCGCTTTCTGTTGGGGAAAACAACATATGTCACATAACTAATGAGTGACAGTCACAACCTGAATCGGGTCTCTTGACCATCAAGCCTAGTGTGTCATTGTTTTACAACCCTTCAGCTTGTTTTTAGTGAAAGAGCACAGGCTTTGCAGTCAAATGCACCTGAGTTTTAAATCCTGGTTCTTCCCCTTAATAGATAGACATGTGACACTGGACAAGTTATTTCAATTCTCTGTTTCCTCACCTGCAAAAGGAGGGAAATTATACTTCTCTTAGAGAACTGCAATAAGAATTAACTAAATATTTGTAAAGTATCTGACATAGTACCGAGCAAATATTCAATAACTGATTATTATTATGCCACACTGTCTTTAATATCATACAACATCTTGAATACTAGAATAGGTTAAGCAAATGAAAACTACTTTCACAAATTAGTGCCACAGATATCATGAAATCTGTCGTTAACATCGGGGAATATGGAAAGGATAAAACTAGGGAAACACTTGGTTCTTTGAAACTTTATATCCATTTTTCTCACCCTTACAAGAGATCACTGCTGTATTTTATCTAAATAATAGAAGGTACAAATAAAAATCTTCTAAGTGAGGTTACGTTTTCTTTTATTTCCCTTTATGGTAGTCTTGAATCTAAAACCTTTCAAAAACTTCTTTTTGAACTACCTCAGTCACACAGGTGCGAGTATTCCAGTATGAGAGAAAGAGCCATGTTATTTTATTTTTGCCTTAAAGAAAACAAACAGACCTCAATTTCCACAAGCTAAAAGCTACTAAAAATAACTTCACAAGAGTAGCTGTTGAATCAATACTGGTTTCTTCTTTCAGAAGATAATAATCATAAAATATCTACAGAGTATTTTTGTCCTTTCATTACAGAAGCAAAGCATCAGACCTAAATTTTTCACTTAACTCTACATATGCAGAGTTAATTTCCAGGGCAGAAAAATATCACAAAACTGACAGACTACTGCAGATGCAATTTCTGTGGTGACTCAATGAGGTAGAGCTTTATTAAGCCCCCCACCCCACACACACACACACAAATCTGACTCTAATAGGAAACCCAGGAACTCTTTATATAAAAGGAAAAATGATGCTTAGCTCTCAAAGATCTTCATAGTCTCATATACATGGTAATAAATCAGTAACAAGTTATTGCGACCACTCCCATTCATGCCACCCTCCTACCATCAAACCTAAATGATGCCTGTTACTCTCTTGTAGCACTACTCTTTTTTCCTTCACAAGCACAATTTATAACATAAATTTCAAGCATGTTTAATGCCTAAATCCCCTACTATAAGTGCAGGAGTCATGCTCTGTTTTGTTGTTCTCCTCTCCATATTCAGGGACTAGCAAAGCCCATTATCACATTTGAGTTTTACAACTGGATTCTAATTATAATGTATGTATTTCTTGAGAAGTGACAATTCTTGACAAATTTTGTGTCTCCCACCTCAGTGCCAAAACATAATGATGCCACTAACAGAGAGAAAAAGGAGATGTCCAAATAATGCCAATCAATGATGGAGAAACAGTGAGCCCAGAAAGCACCATTTGAAATGATGGTCAGTCATAACTCTACAATTCTCAGGAAATCTAATGGGATGAATTTTCTAATGCGATCCTATATGATTTAATTTCGTTTTGATCAACTATTTATTTGTAAAAAAAAACAATTAAGTTTTTTTATTGTTCTTTCACCATGAGTACCACAACATAACATAATATCACTAAATAATATTCTTAAATGTGAAAAGAATGAGCACATACAGAGTGGTGATGATGAGACACGATTATGGCATATTTTCACTTCATCAATTCAATTAATTTTATCCTTTCACTCATGTATTCATTCTCTTCTCATGAACTATCCTTAAGTCCTCCAGATAGAATATACCACACTAATACTGGTCTCTTGGAAGTGGTACGTGGGAGGAATGACATATATATTTTTCAATTTAGGTGTGCATATGTGTATGTAGTATATAGACATACACATTGCTTAAATTTTTGTTATAAGTATATGTACATATTTATGATTAGGGAAAAAAGATTTTTACAAACAAAAACATAAAACAACTCCAGAGACAAAATAATTGTTTACTTCTCTTTATCGCAATTCCTAGATACAATTTCCTAAGTAGAAAAAAAAAATTATTTTGTCAGACAATAGAAAAATCTAGCTCAGAAATTGATAGATATCAAAGACTGACATCAGTTCATAACCTCACAAGATAATACTATTTAGATTATCATGCTTCTTTGGATAAATTGTTAAAGTATGACAATGTTTTCAACTTTAGAAATAACAATGTGGTCATTGTATCAGATTAAAACAACAGCTATATTTATGACATTCATTTGGGCCCACCTCAAAAATCCACTAAATACTTAATATAATGAGACTTAAAGACCTCAAACATTGAGTGCTCTCTTTTGTAAAAAGACTCTAAGAAGAAATTAATTTAAATGAATTCAGTTAGGTAACATAATTGTTTTCAATGTATTTAGTTTATTTTCTCTCTCTGTCTGAAGCAGTTGTAGTAGAAAGTGAAGACTGATAGGAAAAACAATGAAATCAAACAATGATTTACACGATTAAGAGAAAAGATTGATTGAGTCTGTAGACAATTATTGGTAGAAGTAAATTCTGTTCAACTATAACTGTTGCTCTCGATGCAAGGCCCTTTAGCAACTTCAAGTTTAAAGTAAATGCCAATCTCTACATTTTAAATTGCAAATTGCTTTTCTAAATCACAACATCTATTCTTGAAATTTCACATGTCACCAGGTCATTAATATCTACAGTAAATGTAGTTCTCTGGAAAGAACCACAGATTTTACATTTACTGAGACAGACAGCTGGCACACAAATATATAGCTCCTCCAATTATAATTTAGCAGAAATTAACTTTAGTTTAAAATCTGTCTACAGAAATTTGTGACAACACAGCAATGAAGTGACTACTGTGAATAAGATTAGCTGCTGTTGATAGTGATGATGCTCAGATGTTTATAAATCCGCAGAGGTTGTATTGTACTTAGCATTTTGTAATGGACCACCCCAGAACCATTTACCGTCATCACTTAAATAGTATACAAACATAAACAACGGCAGAAGATTAAAGTACTAAATTGATCTTCATAAAGTCATGAATGTAATACATACTCATAAAAAAACTCAGAGTGCATTTTGCCTGTTGTTATTCTTATAGCTTTGTCTCATTTAATATTTAATGTTTTAATGTATGAAAGACTTTAATCAAAATAAGAAAGATAACAGCACTCAACACTTTGTCAGGATAAAATTATCATCAGTTTGGGTTACCATTCTACTGGCTAACTACATAAATCTTCCTGCAAAAAAAAAGTGAATTTTACCTAATTACATTTTACCATTACATTTTATTGAGGCACATAGTTATACAGGTTCAGTAAGTCAAACTGACATTGTGACAATTTAAATTAGATAAAAAGATGTTAAGAGTATTATACAAAAATAGAAACATGGTAAAAATTTGGGATGATACATTTTTTACCAAAATATTAGACATACACAAATAAAATTCAAATGCATATGGATGTCCACATTTTGTTTATAACAGGAAATTGGAAACACCTCAAATACAGTAGTATAGAACATATTAAATTGTAATGCATAAAAAATATACAGCCCATTACAATTAACTGAAAATTTGTATTTTTCATATGTTAAGGTGTTATTTAAGTAAAAATAAAAAGTAACATCTTCTGTAAGAAAACTTATGTACCTACAGAAGAAACTATTACCTGTCCACCAAAATCTCCCTTTCCTCCCCAGATGGGAGCAGACATGTGGCCATCAAGCTACGGATGGGTTTCTTGCCTCCATCCAACTATAACTATTTGTGGATATCTGACTAAGTTTTTGTCCAGGGAATAGGAAAGGAAGTGATAAATGCCATTCCAGGCCCAGCCCTTAAAAAGACAAAGGTCTATCCACACTCTTGTCTCCTTCCTAGAAGCTGAACCTGGGCAAACTTGTGACCCAGTTTAGACCATGCAAACAAGAATGCCCTACTGTATGCTAAAGTGAGAAGGAAGGAGCCTGATTCCTCATGGAGCAGAGCCATTCTCCTATTAGTGGTGGACTCTTCATTATTTGTTTTAATCACAAACAATTTTTAGTAACTGTTCTTCAAGCCACTGTATTTTGGTCTCTTTATTACAGTCCCTTATTCTTTCATTCTAACTAATGTGGCATGGCATAGAAAAATGTCGTAACTAATGTTCATGGTATATATGAAATAAAGAGTGACAGCAGTATGCTTTCTTATTTTTGTCTTCATGATAGAGGGTACATATATTACTTTTGTAATAAAAAAATCTTAAACAGGGTTTAATAAATTTTACAATATAAATTATTATTTCTCTAATCCTATCTTTGTCATCCTCCCTTACTAAATACAGAAGACAGGTATTGTACAGAATAATTAAAATAATACATAATACATTTAGATGGGCTAAAAATATTCTCTAGAGCAGGGGTCAGCAAACTTTTTCTGTAAAGGGTGTGACAGTAAATATTTTAGGTTTTGCAGGCTATATGGTCTGTCACAACTACTCAACTCTGCCGCTATAACAAAAGCAGACGTAGACAACACATGACTGAATGAGCATGGCTGTGTTCCAATAAAACTTTATTCACAAAAACGGTCACCTGGCCTGTGGACCATAGTTTGCCAACCCCTTGTCTAGAGTATAATCCTCACTGTACCATTACAGTAGTACCACGGTTTTCGAACATCTCTGTTGACGAACATTTTGATTTATGAATGCCGTAAATCAGAAGTAAACGCTTTGGTTTTCGACACAACTCAAAAGTCGAATATGTCACACAGCTTCCCCTGAGTACAAGATCCTGAGGTCTAGCTGTCGGTGGTTTTCGAATGTTTCAGAGCTAGTGGATTCCGTTCGAAAACTGAGGTACCACTGTATTACATAGTTTATATTGTTTTAAAACATTAAAGAAAAATAATAGTGAGCAGTTTTCATTCTCCATGAATAGAAACATCTTCCCCCAAAATGGAAAATCTGAAAATTGGAAAACAAATCAAACATGATCTACAAAAATTTTCTTTTCCTATTCCTTCAAGAAATGAAAAGCAAGCTCCCCTGAACCCTACACTATCACCAAATGGCATTTACGTAGTGTCTACCCACACACGGTGCTCTATCAGGTGACAAAGACAAGGCTCGTCATATGCCACGATGCTAGGATATGTGCTAACTGCTATTGTTCTAAAAGTGGTGATGAACTGTAACAATGAACTTCTTTATCTCCAATCTCCCATATAGGAGATGGCTAGATTACAAATTCTGACCATAATCATGGAATGATATTAAGTTCCTAGCCCCTTCACATTCATAAACTCTTATATTGAGTCATTTATCCAAAAAATATTTACTGAGCGCCTATGTACCAAGAGTCTCAAGACAGATGAAGTATATACTAATGTAAGACTTCTCATTATTTCCTATGAAGCAGCTCTCATGGCTTAAGAGAAAGCTTATGCCAGGGGATAGCTTACAGTAGTCATCCATAAGCACAAAATGTTAAAATTTCATGTGTAATCTTTAAACAATCTGGTAAATTCTGCATCTTACTCCATTATTTTCCATTATTAAATGTTTTCAATTTGATTGGAGGTATTGGTATGCATTCATAGTTTATACATACACACACACACACACACACACACACACACACACACACACATGCACACCTAGGTAGAGAGGTAAAAAAATATAGATGTACATGGATGGCTTAATATACATAAATATATTAACTAGCTATCTACTGAGAGAGCCTAGAAGTAATAACACTCTAGTAAGACTCCAGTAGCACACCTAGTACTCAGAACTTGGTTTCTAAATACCATTGTCAAATACATGGAGAGAGAGCTCCTTGATAAGTGGTTGATTCGAGGAGTAGAGCAGGGAAATGCAAGATGAGCCTGGGATGCCTTGCTGTGTCAGAAAGTCAGAAAGTGCTCAAATAAGGATGGGGCATTTCACAAGGAGATAGGAACATACTGGAAGGAACTCATGATCAGCAAAGCCAGAACAATTTGAGCAAAATAAACAATGGTAGTATTAGATCATGAACCCAAGAATAAAACAAACATCCAAGAACCCACACTGATATAAATAATAGAAGAAATAAAAGGGGGAGAAGAAACAGCTCTTCTTTGCAGAAGAACTGCAATAAATAATTGAAGATAGGAAGAGGAAAATTTTAAAAATCACCATTGGGCAAACATCAGTGTACCCTGGGGAAGATAATGTGAGACTATTGACAACTAAAACGTGGGATCCTGGACCAGATCCTGGGACAGGAAAAGAACATTATTGAAAAAAATAGTGAAATTCAAATGGGGTCTGCAGTTTAGTTGTTAGTATTCCACCAATATTAACTTCTGAGTTTTGATAATTATACTACGGTTACATAAGATTATTAATTAGCATTAGGGGAAGCTGAATAAAGTGTATACAGAAACTCTCTGGGGTCGGCAGGTTAGCTCAGTTGGAGTGCGGTGCTCTTAACAACAAGGTTGCCAGTGGCCACATGGGCCACTGTGAGCTGCGCCCTCCACAACTAGATGGAAACAACTACTTGACTTGGAGCTGATGGGTCCTGGAACAACACTTAAAATAAATTTTAAAAAGTTTTTTTAAAAATGTGTACATTAAAAAAAAGAAAGAAAACTTTCTTTACTAATTTTGCAACTTTACTGTAATTCTAAAATTTGTTCAAAAATTTTTAATGTTTTAATGCATTTAATGCATCATAATGTACATAAAAGTTATACACCAGGCAGATGTTCCACTGTTTATCCTTTGGCTTCATATTTCACCACCACCCCACCAAGAACCAGAACACCACTAGTGTGAGAAGCATGGTTCTAAACCATTCAATAGAACTTAATTGAGAAAACAGCAAAAATACAAGGTAATGGTTTTCTGCTGTGTCTATAAATTACAATTAGTTGGAATAATTCAAGTCATCAGCAACTACAAAGTTAGTGTGGTATATTTCAAATATATTTGGAATAGGAATAAGAAGATCTGAGTTTTGGTTCCAGTCACCTGCTTGTCTGACCCTGGGCAAACCTCAACTTTCTCATCAACAGATGACTGCCTCCCTTTTAAACTACCATGAATTTACCAGCTGTACATCAGCAAGGACCAATGCTGTACTGAGCATGGATGAGGCAATTCTTAACTCCCATCACCAGGTACGTGGCTTTGCACACACAAATATTCTTAACATTTATATATTTATCAAATATTTATTTAGGGACTGTTATACATTAGGCCTTAGACATTTGGAATACAAAGATGGCTAAGATGTGATCCTTGATCGCCAAGAGTCTAACGAGGCCAACAGATCTATAAACAACAATACTGTGTAAAAAATGTCACATTATAAAAATGTTCAGAATACTTCAAAGCACAGACAAAAAGAAAAACTGACACTACTGGGATTATCAAGGAAGACTTCACTAAAAAGCAGTGTCTTATCTACGTCCTGAAGGATGAGTAGGAACTGTTCACACAGAACAGGGACCAACATGAAAAAGGGCATAAAGATATGAGAGAATATTGTATATTCAGAGAAGGTAATGTTGGGATGCTGATGAAACAGGATGTAAGTAGAAGGGGAAATTTCTCTGAGAATTTACAACTGCAAACCTGAAGCACA
This sequence comes from Rhinolophus hipposideros, assembly GCF_964194185.1. Classification (NCBI taxonomy): domain Eukaryota; kingdom Metazoa; phylum Chordata; class Mammalia; order Chiroptera; family Rhinolophidae; genus Rhinolophus; species Rhinolophus hipposideros. The sequence goes on along the minus strand of NC_138046.1, from coordinate 72,296,669 downwards.
GGTGATGATGGTGCGCTAGTGTATATAATACTTGCATAAACCAGAAAGTGTCAAGCCAAGAAATATAAAAATTGAGTTGGGCCAGTGTTGTTGACAGAATAATGGTTCCCCAAAGATGTCCATGTCCTAATGCCCAAATGCTATGAATATGTTATCTTACATGGCAAAAGACACTTTGGAATAAATTAAAAATTCTGAGATGAGAAGAATATCCTAGAATATCCAGGTGGGCCCTAATGTAAACTCAACGTTCATTATAAAAGGGAGGCAAGAAGGTCAAAGGCAGAAAAATGAGATGGCATGACAGAGGCTAAAGGGAGGAGCTTAAAGATGGAAGAAGGGCCTGTAAGCCAAGGAATGCAGGTGGCCTCTAGAAGCTGGAAAGGGCAAAGAAATGCATTCTGCCCTGAAAACTCCAAAGGAATGCAGCACTGCCCTCCTACACCTTGATTTCAGTCCCATAAGATTGATTTCACACTTCAGACCTGCAGAACTGTAGAAGAATGAATTTGTGGTGTTTTGAACTACTATATTTGTAGTGATTTGTTACATCAGCAATACGAAACTAATACAGTCAGTAACAGCACTGGGTGTCCAGGCAAAAGGAAATGCAAAACCACTTAGGAGAAACATACCCCTTAACCAGGTCACACAGGATTTCAACAGATAAAGTCCCACTAAGTAAAATTTGAAATTCAACATTTAGAAAGAAATAAAGAAGGAAAAATACTGACCCTGAAGCTGGAAAGAAAAATAACAAACAGTAGTATTAAACATCCAATAACTTTACATAATTGAAATAAGTAGTAAACACATGTTCAAAACAATAATGAATGGAAATACAAGGAAAGAACGTGACAGTTTTAAAAAACAACAAAACAAAAGTTCAAGAAATGAAAGTCAGTAAAAGAAAAATGATAGCTAGGTCAAACAGAAAATCAGACCATCTGAAGACATAATTAACAAACTAGAAATTTGCAAACATTTGCTACAAAAGGCCAGATAGTAAATTTTTAGGATTTGCAGACCACACAGTTTTTGTTGCAGCTACTTAATTCTGTCTTTGTAATGTGAAAGCAGCCAGTCAGTATGTAAACAGTATATGGATAAATACATATGGTTGTGTTCCAATAAGACTTTATTTACAAAAACAAGTAGCTGATCTGTGGGCCATAGTTTGTGACCCCAGAACTAAATAAAGGCAAGGAAATTACCCAGAATGCAATATCAAAGATAAAAAGATGATTAAATGATATTCCAAGAGTTGTTGTAATTACGTACCCTCATAATAGCCACCAGTGTATCTACTTTAGCATATGTCCTCTTGATGTAGGTATCTTTTTTAACTTTGCAAAATTGATAAATAAAAAATGCCTTATTTTATTTCCTTCATCATTGCTGAGTTAAACCTTTTTTCTGTATATTAGTTTTATTTCCTCTTATGAAAAAAAGATTAAAAAGATGAGAAATATAAAAGAGACATTTAGAAGCATAAAAAGTAGAAAGAGATGGCTCAACACATTTGAGAATTTCCAAAAGAAGGAATGAGAGAGGTAATGTTTGAAGAAACAGTTGAGAATTTTCCCACCAAAAAAAAAGGCATTTGGTTTCAAGAAACCAAATGAGTTCTGAACAGGAAAATCACAGTGCTCACAACACCAAGGTTGCAGGTTCGATCCCCACATGGGCCACTGTGAGCTGTGCCCTCCACAACTAGGCTGAAACAACTACTTGATCTGGAGCTTATGGGTCCTGAGAAAAACATACTTAAAATAAATAAAAGTTTAAAAAAAAAGAAAGAAAGAAAAGAAGACACTTACATATGCTACCTAAAACACACTTCAGATCGAAAGCAAACACAGGCTAAAAGTAAAGGGATGGAAAAAGATGTTTCATGAAAATGCAAATACAAAAAAAGCTGGGGTAGCACTATTTCTACCAAACAAAACAGACTTTAAAGCAAAGGCTAGCTATATCAAGCGACAAAGAAGGACCCAGTAATCCCATTTCTGGGTATTTATCCATAGGAGCACAAAACACTACTTCAAAGGGACATGTGCACCCATATATTCATTGCAGCATTTACGATAGCCAAGATATGGAGGCAACCTGGGTATCCATTAATGAATGAATGGATAAAGAAGAGGTGGTAGATATACACAATGGAATATTACTCAGACGAAAAAGAATGAAACCTTGCCAACTGCAGCAACATTGATGTACCTAGCTAGAGGGTGCTGAGTGGAGTAAGTCAGACAGAGAAAGACAAATGCTATGTGATCTCACTTATATGTGGAATCTAAAAAAACAAAATAAACGAACAAACAAAACAGAAACAAACTCAGAGATACAGAGAACATTTTGAAGATTGCCAGATAGGAGGAGGCGGGTGGATGGCTGCAAAAGAGAAAGGGATTAAGAAGTACAAATTGGTAGTTACAAAATAGTCATGGGGATGTAAAGTATTGCATAAGGACTATAGTCAATAATACAGAGGGTGCCAAAAAAATGTATACACACTTTAAGAAAGGAAAAAAAACTATTAAAATTGTAATACAATAAATGATGCTAGCATTCATTTGATTAATGCCATCTTTTGAGCGAATGTCATACTACACAATGCTACCATAATTCAATTCAATTTCAAAAAGTAATACATACGTAACATCTCTTAAAATGTGTACATTTTCTTCGGACGCCAGTATTATAACAATAACTTCATATGGTGTCTTAGGGGCACTGATTTATCAGGGTGATCACCTCATACGTTATATAAATATCTAAACACTACATTGTACACTTGAACCTATTATAATATTCTATGTGAACTGTAATTGAAAAATTAAAAAAATATTTAAAAAATAAACTTAAAAAATTATTTTAAAACGTGGGAAGGTATGTCCATGGAACACAGACATATGGTACTATTATACATTTAAATCTGACATTAAAAATAGGGCTGGGGAAGATTAACCGGGACTACGAAGAGCCTTAAATGCTAAAATGAATAAAAATGAGAGAATATTTAAACCTGGCTCACAGCCGAAAAATGTCTTATAAGTCAATGCCTAGATGTTTCTAAACTCTCAGAAAGACCTCAAATCTGAGGATCTAAAACAGAAAAAACATTTTCTCACTTGAAATAACTATTTTACTAAGCTGTAAGATCTTAAGGTAGCCACATTATCAAGCCCTTTCTAATCAATTCACTGTTTATCAAAATAAGATTTAGTTTCTTATATTTCTAATCAAATATTATGTTGGTATATCACCAAACCCTATGTGATTTCTAAAACATTTTTCATTCTGGAAGACTTCAGATTTCAGAATAAGAAAACATAAAATAAATTCAAATTCCAAGTTAGATAAGCACTAGCTGGATAATGTTAGAAAAATTACTTAACTTCTCTATGCCTCATTTTCCCAATTTGTTAAATTAGGATAACACCACCTACCTCATTTGGCTGTGATGGTTATTCAACTACAATAACATGTGTACAAAAATTGATATGGTGGGTAGCATAAAGTGTGAGCACAAAAAATAACAACTTTGGAAAATTTAAGCATTATTTTCAATTTTAGGTTAATTAACATTGTCAGAAATAAATTTGAATTTATACTTTTGTTTATTGAGCTCTTAAATCACACTGGCCCAGTACCTGGGCTTACAGTGTGGCAGATTTTTCCATATGTGAATCCATGATATGTCAAAAAGACTGAATTAAAACATTAAGACAAGCAGCTATGTATATGAGGTCTGACAATTAAGTTCGCAAACTCATCTTAGAAAAAAACGCTACATACCTCATTGCTGAATATCACTACGGTCACCTTCGAAGTGCTCACATTGGAAAACTATGCACCGACGCCAGTGCCTAGTCCACCCTTCAAAGTAATTTTTTTTTTCTGGAATGGCCATCAGAGCTGTCGTCGTGTTACTCTTGATGTCCTGAATGTCATCAAAATGTCTTCCTTTCAATATTTCCTTTATCTTTGGGTAAAGAAAGAAGTCATTGGGGGCCAGATCAGGTTAGTAGGGAGGGTGTTCCAATATAGTTATTTGTTTACTGGCTAAAAATTCTGTCCCAGACAGTGCTGTGTGAGCTGGTGCATCGTCGTGATGTGAAAAGTTCAGGTCGTCTAACTTTTTCACGCAGCCTTTTCAGCACTTCCAAATAGTAAACTTGGTTAACTGTTTGTCCAGTTGGTACAAATTCATAATGAACAATCCCTCTGATATCAAAAAAGGTTAGCAAACATTGTTGCAATAAGTTCACGAACTTAATTATCAGACCTCACATAACAGCGAAAGAGAATTGCAAGAGCAGGACTTGTTTAAAAACTGAACCTAATTTAATTTAGAAGTTTCATCCAATTACTAAAGAGTTCATATGATCTCAAACTAAATTTAGAAAGGGTTAAGTGTAAATGAACTAATATCACTTTTTGGATTCCTACATATTTACAATGGGATAATATATGAGAAAGCACTACTGTGTTTCCCCAAAAATAAGACCTAGCCAGACAATCAGCTCTAATGCGTCCTTTGGAGCAAAAATTAATAAGACCCAGTCTTATTTTACTATAATGTAAGACCACGTATAATATAATATAACACAATATAATATAATGTAATACCCGGTGTTATATTAATTTTTGCTCCAAAAGACACATTAGAGCTGATGTTCCAGCTAGGTCTTATTTTCGGGGAAACACAGTATAAACCATAACAAACCTAGTTATTCTCTAATTCTGATATTCTGAAAAACATTGCAGTTAATATCTAACAGAAAATAAAAAATTCATTTCTTGTTTCTTTCCTATTCTAATTTAATGAACAATTAAAGTGCCAAGATACAATGTTCAAAAGCACTAAATAGATATGTACAAAGTTAGGGATATGTTTCAGGAAGAAGCAGGACTGGAGAGATTTAAACTATGTTTTACCTTAAATTTGAATTTTCCATTAACTTCCTTTTTACAGTCAATCAAATTTAAGGAAAATAGAGAAAACAAAATAGATATGTTTCTTAGTTAAGATTTTTTTAATAGTTTAAATTTTGATTAATTTTAAGAAAACCACACACACCAAACATATTAGCTGCATTCTTTTAGCAATCAAATACAAAGCCTAAAATAAAATTGTATATACAGGTTGTATATACCCACACAAATGTACCAGTATAAGAAAAAGGGCAGCTGTGAGGTTTCCAGGCCTTTTCGAGAATTATTTATCATTGATAAAACAAAATCACTCATGTGAAAAATAATTATGGTATATTTGGTTTATTTTCAAAGGAAACATCACTGTTTCAGAGTATAACAGTAAAATTTATATACAATATATTTCACGTGTTTTTGATGAAAACCGAACAATTCTACCAATTTTTCTAATTTAAGTTTATATATGATGTATATATATGTGTGTATATATATATATATATATATATATATATACACACACACACGTGTATTTAAATTTTAATTCTGTACAGATGTTAGGAAGTATTAAATGCTACTACTGATAAACTTACGAATCAACATGCAGAACCCTCTGGCCACTTCTTGAACATGCAGCTGCAATGATGGATTCAGGCAAACCTATAAAAACACACACCTATATCATTTAGAATGTAGAAATACATATATATATTTACATATATATATAACACATAATGTTTCATTCATGCCATCAATGTATAGAAGAGTGGCTCATTCTTGTATTCTAAACTGTAGAGTTTACGTTATCATACTTTGGATGTTTCTTAAATGTACAACTAATGCTGAAAATTTATTACATGGAAGAGATATTGTTAAAAACCAAGTACTCTAAATTGTTTTTATTGGCAAATTACCATAAATGAGCAACTGTCAAAATATTGTTCATATAGCACTTTGTTATTTAGGAACTACGAGGTGTGATCAAAACATATGGTGAATGTGTAAATAAAACAGAATTATTACATAAAAGACACATTCCCATTAATTCCCCTCAAAAATACTCCTCGCTTCGAACAGATTTATCCCATTGTTCTTTCCACTTTCTGAAGCAGTTCTGGAAGTCCTTTCTTAAGTGTCTTTAGTTGCACTATTGTGGCTGCCTCGATGTCCTGAATTGATTCAAAATATTTACCTTTCATGGTCATTTTGACTTTGGGGAAGAGCTAGAAGTCGCACGGTGCCAGATCTGGTGAATAATGTGGATGAGGATACATTGTAAAGTTTTTATCTGACAGAAAATTCTGTATCAGTAGTGACATGTGATACAGAGCATTTCCATTGTGATCAAGATATAAGGTGAATGCTGCTGCCAAGTGCATCCAATGGGAAGAAGGCAAGGCGTCTTCAATACTAGAAGCAGTGCGTCGAATCTTAGTAACAGTGTGTGACAAGTTTCAACTTGTTTCATGCAGTCAGTCAGGTGTGAGCTACTGTTGAGAGCAGATGTGTTTTAAAGTGTGCCGTAAATCATCTTCCATCATGACAATGCTCCATGTCACGTTGCTTCTGGTATGGCAATTTCTGTCAAAAACATTCCGGTGTGTCCTCATCCACCTTATTCACCACATCTGGCACCATGCGACTTCTGGCTCTTCCTCAAAGTCAAAAAGATTCAGGACAATGAGGCACGATAGTGCAACTAAAGACACTCACAAAAGAGGACTTTCAGAACTGCTCCAAAAAGTGGCAACAATGAAGGGATAAGTGTGTTTGAAGGGAGGAGGAGTATTTTGAGGGCAATTAATGGCAATGTGTCTGTTACTTTAATATTTTTTTTACTTAAACATTCACTGTATTGTTTGATCACATCTCATGTGGTCACATTAGCTTATCTGATTCTCCCAACTACACTGAGAAAGAAGCATGTGCATACACATTTTAAAGATTATTATGGAACAGGTGCAAATATGTTAACTTGTTGCCCAATGTTTTAATAAAAATGTCCTAGAGTTGAAATTTGAACCCAAATCTAACTCCAAAGCCAAAGTGCCTGTGAGGAAGAATGGCACACATTCATTTGAGCAATAGGTTAGCTAATTTAAAAAGAGGCCATTTACAAGATACAGTATTTTACTTTCCGGTTAATACAGCAGCTAGAAAAGAACATTACTGTTTGGGAATTGAATTATACAACACCATAAAGTTGGTTATAATAAAAGGAAATATATATTACTACTTTCAGTACCAACAAAAATCAAAAATTACCAAAGATAATGATTTAATTATTTCATAATAAAAAAAATCAGGTGTTCAGCTACATTGGCTGGTTAATACCCTATGTTGTAAATTTAAGACTTTTGCATAGTTTTTTGTCATTAAACTCTACCATTTCAAAAGAAGCTACTGAATATTTTATATCGGAGGAACAAAGCATGTTTTGAAAGTTTAGTGCAATTCTATAGTGCTACTAACTGACTTTTTCACTGCAATGAAACACCACGATCCTCTTGGATTTTTACCTAGTTGAAAAGAAATAGAACCGTTCTCTTGACGAGGATTTAAACTACACACTAAGCATCAAGGATTTCAAGAAACAGGAATGGTTATCTTCTTTATGTAGAAGGCAATATGCATATGGAAGCAATTGCCAGTCAATCTCTAGTTAAAAACCACATTAAACACAAAGCTGTAGCTGCATTCACAGAAGAACTAATTTTCCAGCGGTGAACATGTTGTGCGTATATAAGACTTGGTTCAAAAACGTAGTTCTGACCAAATGTACTATTTATCGCCATTAAATATCAATTATTAGAAATAAGCCATCATAAAGTTTCAACCTTAACTTTGGAAATATTTCAAAGAAATATTACAGAGAATTTGTGGTGGAGAAGGAACTAGGAGTAAGAAAGGAAAGTTTTAAATAGTTAAGCATACTTCTTCAGGTAAAACTGTATTGCTCTAACGTTTTTTATCTTAAGATTATCTGAACTTTTTACACCAACAGAAATACTTTTCTTATTAATGAAATGCAGTCATTATGGTACTTTAAAAGCTATTATGCTGCTTAGTCAAAAAGGACAAGAGCAAAGAAATATTCAAGGAGCTGAATAAGTATGTTAAAGTGTGTAATAATGACAGGATTAAAAATACACCACCAAATATTAGTATACAGCTTTAAGGTTCATGATGTATTTTCAGACACATCATCTCATTTAGCCCTCATTATAATCTTGGGAGCCAGGCAGCATTATCCATGTGAGAAATGGCATGAAAAAGGTTAAATAACTTGCCAAAGATCAAGTAATTCAGTAATTCATTGTCTCTAATTCAAATTACCATGGTAAATTCACTCTCTTCAACTAGGACATGAGTCTGACTGGGAATGAGGATTTAAGAGCAGGACAGCAACGTAATGACATGGGCCTGGTCTCAGTTAGACAGACCTCGGCTTGAATCTTCGCCTCGCTGCTTGACTAAGCTGTGCAACCTCACACAAGTTACTTGACTTCTCTGAGCCTTTGTTTCTTCTTCCATCAATAAGAATGCCACCATTTACTTCATAGAATTGTTCAGTTGTTAGCAGAGAGGGTACTTGCTCTATAAATACTATCTACTTTTATTATTCTTCGGAAAGATATTTTTTAGAAGTACTACCTTTTCACCTAAATTCTACTCCAAACATACACCTATTTTTACCAGATGCCAACTCCAATGGCAAACAATAATAGACTTACTCTCTGCAATCCCACCAACAGTACATGAGGGTTCCTTTTTTGCCACATCCTCACCAACACTTGTTGTTTGTTAATTTATTGATGATAACCATTCTGACCCGGGTGAGGTGGTATTTCATTGTGGTTTTTATTTGCATTTCTCTAATGATTTCTGACCTTGAGCATTTTTCATATGTCTATTGGTCATCTATATATCCTCTTTAGAGAAATGTCTCTTTATGTCCCCTGCTCATTTTTCAGTTGGGTCATTTATTTTTTTGGTGTTGAGTTGAGTGAGATCTTTATAAATTTTGGATATTAACCCCTTCTCAGATGTATCACTGGCAAATATCTTCTCCCATTGGTGCAGCCACTATGTAAGTATAGAGGTACCTTACAAAAAAAACTGAAAATGGAACTACCTTATGACCCAGAAATTCCACTCCTGGGTATCTACCAAGGGAATCCAAAAAACTAATTCGAAAAAATAGATGCACCCATATGTTTATTGCAGTGCTATTCACAATAGCTAAGACATGGAAACAACTGAAAATACCCACCAATAGACAACTGGATAAAGAAACTGTGGTACATTTATACAATGGAATATTACTTGGCCATAAAGAATGAAATTTTACTATTTACAATAACATGGATGGACCTAGAGAACATTATGCTAAGTGAAATAAGTCAGACAGAGAAAGACAAATACCATATGATCTCTCTCACTCATACAAGTATGTGGAATCTAAAGAACAGAATAAATGTACAAACAAAACAGAAATAGACTCAGAGATATAGGGGGAAAAAAGATGGTTGCTAGATGGGAGGGAGTGGGGATGGGGGAGAAGGTAAAGAGACTAGAAAGTACAAATTAGTAGCCACAATATTGTCACGGGAATATGAAATACAGTTTGGGGAATATAATCAATAATGTTGTAAAGATTATTTAGGGTGTCAGATGGGCACTGGATTTATTTGGGAGACCACTTTATAGACTGTGTAGATGCCTGACCACTGTGCTGTACAACTGAAGCTGAAGCCGAATAATACTGAATGTCAACTATAATACACAGACACACACACACACACACACACACACACACACACACACTCACGGGATGTGGAGTACAGCATAGGGAATAGAGTCAATGGAATTGTAACAGCTATATACGATGTCAGAGAGGTAACAGATTCGGAGTCAGTTATCACTTTGTGAGAGCTGTAAATGTGTGACTATTACCTTGTTTTGTACACCTGAAATTAATAAAAAATAATAAAAAAAACAAATAAAATAATAAACTTAAACTCTCCTCTATTTGGCCCAAATTAGCTGCTACTTTGTAGAGTCAAATACAAGGTCAGACAATTAAGTTCGCAAACTCATCCTAGGAAAAGTGCTACATACCTCAATGCTGAATATCACTACAGTCACCTTCAAAGTACTCCCCTTGGGAAGCTATGCACCAAAGCCAGTGCCTACGGTAGTCCACCCTTCAAAGCAATTTTGGAACTCTTTTTCTGAAATTGCCATCAGAGCTGTCGTCATATTACCCTTGATGTCATGAATGTCATCAAAATATCTTCCTTTCAATATTTCTTTTATCTTCGGTAAAGAAAGAAGTCATTGGGGACCAGATCAGATGAGTAGGGAGGGTATTCCAATACAGTTATTTGTCTACTGGCTAAAAACTCCCTCATAGACAGTGCCTTCCCTGTGAGCTGGTGCACTGTTATGATGCAAGAGCCATGAATTGGTGAAAAGCTCAGATCGTCTAACTTTTTCACGCAGTCTTTTCAGCACTTCCAAATAGAAAACTTGGTTAACTGTCCAGTTGGAATAAATTCATAATGAATAATCCCTCTGATGTCAAAAGGTTAGCAACATCGTTGCAACAAGTTCACAAACTTAATTGTCTGACCTCGTACACATGTGGTTTGCATGTGGTTATTTCCAGGGCTGTGATCAACACTGTCAAAAGTCATATCTCTGCTGACAAAGCAAAGCCAAGAACAGATTTGAATACTGAACATGATTTGAGTCCAAGTTACATGAAACTAAAATGACTATCATTTGTTTTACCTTAATATTTCCATTCAGATATCCCTACAAGTTTGTGAAATTGATAGGCTATTCCTATGTTAAACAAATGGCAAGGGCCTATTATCTTTGTGCTTAAAGTGATTAAAATAACAGACTAATAATATAGTTAGTAATGTCTTCCTGATCAGGATTTCCTATTTCTTCCCACCCACTTAATAAAAACTGAGTTCCTCCAGCAGAGAAGGCACATGGTAGATTCTCTGTAAACATCTGTCGGAGAAAAGGAAAGACAAAGAGAAAATGGGAAAAGGGAAGAGGAAGACAGAGATAGAGCAGACTGTTATAGGTGGTGAGAAAACAAGTTAAAATTAAGGCAATACCTAAAGAGCTCAGAGTGTACAGAACACTAATTTAAATGGATTAAAACAATAAATGCAATTAAAACTTATAGGAGCACAATGGAAAAAAGCACTTCCTCTGTAGAGGGGACTCCTGGAAATCTCCAAAGAGCAGAGGACACAAGGTAGGTGTTTTGGGATCTGTAACAACCCAACTGAAGAGTGTAGGAGAAAGAAAAGGTGGAAAGAAAAAGGAAAGTGAAAGAAAAAGGGTGAAGGAAGAGGACACTAAAAGAGTGGTTGGAGCCAAACTGTGGAACCTAAACTGGAACCTATAAGCAACAGGGAGTCTTGAAAGGAGTTTAACTGGAACAGCACGGTCAAATCGGTGTTTCAGAAAAACAATTCTAGTCACAGAATGAAGGATGCACTTGTATAAAATCTAAGCTTTAAAAAAAAATCTAAGCTTTAAGTTTCAGGGTTTTTGGTTTTTTTTAGTTCTTGTTTAGGAAAATTTAACATACTAAAATTTTGTGGTCTTACTGATAATTTAGTAAAATAAATAACTGCTTGTTTTGTTTAAATTAATATTTATAAGCCAATTTTAATAGCATTAAACCCTTGACTAATTTCAAAATAAAACCTTTTTTTAACACTTGGCCCCGTAAGAAGTGAACTAATTTCAAATGGTTGCTCAAATGCACAGAACATTCTCGTGAGGCATTTATGTGAAACATATACATATAGGCTTGCAATCAATTATACAACCTCTCCCACTAAGAAAAGCCAGACATGAGTTAGAAACAGATAACCTAGACGAAAGTCAAATCACACAGTATTACACTGGAAAGACACTGTAAAATATGTGAACAGATATACAAACACAATGTTTTCAACTGTAATATGAAGCTAATTATATATCCTACAAGGGTGAAGGGAGGAATAGGTACAAAATTAAACAACTTACAGTGTCTCCTAGCGTGTCACTAACATTCAATAAACACTGGTTCTCTTCCCTTCTTTTCCTATTCCAGTAAGATTAGTTATTTGAAAGGGGAAAAAAAAAACTATCACTTGTCTACTATTTATTTAAATTATCTTCAAAGATCTAACAAGTTAACATAGTTTTATAAAAAAGGAAGTCCAATAACCTTTTCCATATGTCCATTATAGGCCTTTTCTATATGTACACTATAGAAGTCCATCAAACATTTAATATCATTTATGCATGTCAATAATAAATATGATTATTAAATTCAGTAGTGAGGCTGTACCAAAGAACTCTACCAAAGGATTATAGGAAAAATGTAATTCTGATGCAAGACCAACAACATTTACTAGCAAATCATTATTATTAAACACAGGTAAATATGAAGTATTAAATTAGCATTCCATAACAGTTTGTAATGAAGGAAACTGAGGATTATTGCATACTACCTTTCTCAGTTGGGGTTCTGTTATAAACTTGGCAGCTAGAAAAACATATTAGAAGCTTATAAAATGTTATAAGATCATATTAACAAACATGTATAGTCCCAGCTTTCCGCAATTTTCCTAAACCTGTCCAGGTAAGAGAGATGCTTTATTACCAAATGAAGGATCTAGGCTAAAATCAGGCGCCAAAAAGTTATGAAATTAATATTTTCAAGACTATTACCTAAAACATTTTGTAGAAATGAAACCACTATGCATTCATTTTTCAAAATCCCCTTTAATCCAAATTCTGAATGTTAAACCTCATCATTTATAACCGTAATATTTAGGTTGGTTCTCTATGATCTGTTCTTAAAATTGTATTAGTATCTGGAATTAATTTTTCTTAACACTATACTTACATGAGATAAACATAAAGTACTTACACCACTCACAGCATATCGAACAATAAATAATAGATTCCCCTGACAGGACTTTGATGACCTGGCCAAGCCCGGGTATTTTCAGGCCAAATCATATGAAACCATTAAATCACTCTTTATTTTATGGAACATTTCAAAATGGATTCCTGCTTTCTACCTTGAAAGTCATTTCACGTGTTATTTATAACTAGTGAAGACTAGACTGGAAAGCAAATTACATAGAAGTAGAAAATTTACTGTGACTGTTTTTTTTTAATAAAGAATAACGGATTTCTTTAGGAAAAAAATAGAATCATTGGCAAAGAAAAACTTGTGAATACAACAAGCTCTTAGAGAGCCACACCCATCACTATTTAACCCTACGTACAGACCTTCTGCACCATTGCAAACCAACCATAAACATTAGGTACAGAACTAACTAGAATGAACAACGCAAAGATAAAACTATAAACTTACGTCACAGACACTAAAAAAAAAAAAAAAAGACATCAGAAAATTAGGTAGAATTGAATTTCAATCCAACTTCAAATCGTTTTGTTCATACCTATTAAATTCTAAATTACAAGTTTAAATCTTATATTTACACTTCAGTGGTTATCTTCAAAAGAAAAAAAAAACTGCCAGTGAAGTAGCCTAGGGGACTACCAACATACAGATAAAAATATTTTTAACTGAAAATTATTTTAATTCAGTGAATGCCCTCCCCCCCACACACACAACCATATACCTCATTGTAACCATAAACCAAAATCCTACAATAGATACTCAAAAAATAAAGAGAAAGAACCCAAACATAACACTAAAGAACACTATGAAACCACAAAGGAAGAGATCAAGAGAAGAAAAAAGTAACAGAACTACAAAAACAAAAACACAACAAAATGCCAGTAAGTACATACCTATGTATAATTACTTTACACGGACTAAATGCACCAATCAAAAGACTTAGAGTAGCTGAATGGATTAAGAAAAAGACCCATCTACAAGGGTAAATCAGGTCAGATCAAAAGATATGGTGAATGTTTAAATTAAAAAAATTATTACAGTAAAAGACACATTGCCATTAATCCTACTAAAATACTACCCCTCGCTTCGAACACAATTATCCCATTGTTCTTGCCATTTTCTGAAGCAGTTCTAGAAGCCCTCTTTCTTGAGTGTCTTTAGTTGTGCTGTCGTGGCTGCCTCAGTGTCCTGAATCATTTTGACTTTGGGGAAGAGCCAGAAATCGCACAGTGCCAGATACAGTGAATAAAGTGGATGGGGAAAGACCAAAATGTTTTTGACAGAAACTGTCATACCACAATCGATGTGTGACACAGAGCATTGTCATGATGGAGGATGAAACCGTTTGCCCATTTAATGTTAATATGTTGTTTGTGATCCACGATTTAAGACACACTTAAAAACATACCTTCTATCAACTGTAGCTCACACCCGATGGCACCAAACAAGTTGAAACTTGTCACACTGTTACTAATGTTCAATGCACCACTTCCCATATCCCTGCCTTTCTGTTGGATGGCAGTAGGCAGCCGCATTCACTGTATTTTTTTATCACAACAGAGAAGCTCCACGTCACAGATCACTTCTGGTATGAAAGTTTCTCTCAAATAAAAACATTACAGTGTGTCCTCATCCATCTTATTCACCGGATCTGGCACCATGCCACTTCTGGCTCTTCCCCAAAGTCAAAATGACTATAAAAGGTAAACGTTTCAAATTGATTCAGTGCATTGAGGCAGCCATGACAGTGGAACTAAAGACACTCACGAAAGAGGACTTCCACAACTGCTTCAGAAAGTGGCAAGAACGATGGGGTAAGTGTGTTTGAAGCAAGAAGGAGTATTCTGAGGAGGATTAATGGCAATGTTTTTTACTGTAATAATATTTTTTATTTAAACATTCACCGTATTGTTTGAACACATCCTCGTATATGCCGCTTACAAGGGACTCACTTAGATATAAGGACACACACAGACTGAAAGTGAAGGGATGGAAAAGGATATTTCATGCAAATGGAAATGAAAAGAAAGCTGGGGTAGCAATATTTTTATCAGACACATAGACTTTAAAACAACGAATTAAAAGAAAAGACCAAAACAGGGCATTTCATAATGATAAAGTGGTCAATCTGATAAGAGTATACAATATTCATAAATATTTACACACCCAACACAGGAGCACCTAAATATATAAACAAAATATTAACAAACATAAGAGGGAAATTGACAGTAATACAATCATAGTAGACTTTAGTACCCCACTTACATCAATAGATAGATCATTCAGACAGAAAATCAATGAGGAAACATTGTTCTTAAACAATACATTACAGCAGAGGTAATTATAGATATTTAAAGAATATTTCATCCAAAAACTGCAGAATACACATTCTTTTCAAGTACACCTGGAAAATTCTCCAGGACAAATCACATGTTAAGCCACAAGTCAAGTCTCAAAAAATTCAAGATTAAAATGATATCAGGTCTCCTTTCTAACCACAATAGTATGAAACTAGAAATCAATCAAATAAAGAAAACTAGGAAAAAACACGGGGAGATTGAATAACATGCTACCCAACAACCAAGTGTCAATGAAGAAATCAAAGAGAAAATAAAAACAATACCTTGAGACAATAAAAAATGGAAACACAACTTTCTAAAATCTATGGGACTCAGCAACAGCAGTTCTAAGTAGGAAGTTCACATACCGTGTTTCCCCTGAAAATAAGACCTAGCAGGACCATCAGCTCTAATGCATCTTTTGGAGTAAAAATTAATGTAAGACGGGGTATAATATAATATAATACAATATAATACCAGATCTTATGTTAATTTTTGATCCCCAAGATGCATTAGAGCTGATGGTCCAGCTAGGTCTTATTTTCAGGGAAACATGGTAGATACAGGATTACCTCAAGAAACAAGAAAAATCCCAAATCAACAATCTTTACACCTATGAGAAACAGAAAAAGAACTAACAAAGCCCACAGTTGGTAGAAAAGGAAATAAAAATCATAGCAGAAATAAATGAAACAGAAACAAACAAAAAAAATCAATGAAAATATAACCTGGTTCTTTGAAAAGATGAACAAAATCAATAAAACTTTAGCCAGCCTGATCAAGGAAGAAAAAACAAAACAAAACAGGGCCCAAACAAATACAGTCAGAAATAAATAAACCGGAAGCTACAACTGACACCACAGAAATACAAAGGATCATAACAGAATAGTAAAGTTATATACCGACAATTCAGAAAACCTAGAATAGACAGATTCCCAAAACAATCTTCCAAAACAGAATCATAAAGAAATAGAAAATCTGAATTGGCCAATTACAACAAATAAAATTAAATCATTAATTTTAAAAGCCCCCAAAAATGAAAGTCCAGGAACAGATGGCATCACAGGTGAATTCTAACAAACATTTAGAGAAAAGCCTTCTCAAACTAAAGAATAGCCTTCTCAAACTTTTCAAAAAAAAAAAAATGAAGAGCAAGGAATGCTTCCAAACTCAGTTCATAAAGTCAGCATAACCTAATACCAAAGCCAGAGAAAGAGGACACTACAAAACAACAACAAAAAAACATATATGTATGTGTATATATACATGCAAACCGAACGTAACAATACATTAAAAGATTCAAATACCATGATCAAATAAATAAAAGTGATACATTACATTAAGAACATGATGGTTAAAAATCATATGATCATTTCAATAGTTGCAGTAAAAGCATTTGACAAAATTCAACATCCATTTATGATAAAAACTCTCACCAAAGTGGGTATAGAAGGAATGCACCTCCACATAATACAATCCATATATGACAAACCCACAGCTAACACCATACTCAATGGTATGGTGATTAGATAATAGGAACATTTGAAAAAAGGGTGAAATGATTCAAGAAGAAATTTTTTAAAAATCTTTTCAAAATAAAAACTAAACTAGAAGAAACACTAGAGTAAAGAAACACAATGGATAACTACCCTAGGAAAAACTGAAGATGCAAATAAGGGCATGAAGTTACTGTAGTTATGTTTAAAAAGGAGAGCCCTTATCTTTGAGTTACATATATTAAAATACAGATGGAATGATATACAGTAGTACCTCGGTTTTTGAACATCTCCGGTGACAAACATTTCGGTTTACAAATGCTGTAAACCCGGAAGTAAAAGCTTCGGTTTTCAAACACGCCTCGGAAGTCGAACATGTCACACGCCATCCGCTGAGTGCAAGATCCTGAGGCCTACCTGTTGGCTGTTTTCAAACGTTTCAGAACTCTGTCTTCCAGAATGGATTACATTCGAAAACTGAGGTACCACTGTACCTGGGATGTGCTTAAAAATAATCCAGTGTTGGATAGTAAAATGAGGAAAGCTGGAGGGTACAGAGAAAATGAGACAGGCCATAAACTGATAACTGTTGAACCTGGGAGACAGATACATAAAGGTGTTATTTTATTCTCTCTGTTTTTATGTTTGAAATTTTCTCATAATAAAAAGTTTTAAAATAAGATGTAATACCAATTTCAATAGTTAATGAAAGACTGGGCCAACCAAATAAAACAATCCCTTGGAAATCAGAGATTTAGTATTCTGGTTTTAACCTAAACTGAGAAAACTCTATCAACTCAAATTATATTAATGAAAGTGTTAAGTAATGTAATTATTTGCCAAACACTTATGCCATGCCAAGAAATAAAATAAGCAGATTCCACTAAAATTTATTTTTACTTAATTTTCTTAACACTAATATTTCTGTTGTATCAATATAAGTGATCAAAATGATCTTATCACAGCAATGGATATCCCAGCTGTCTTCAAACTTAATAACAATATTTAACTTGTGATAAGAAAAATAAAATTTCTTTGTTCTGAACATATTTTACTTATGTGCCACAAAAGAAAAATTACCTACACTGTATAGCTATGAGACTAAAACAAATGATGAGAGACTGTGTGCTCATTCCAAGAATGTTATAAAATCACACAACAAATAACCTTCCTCCCTTATAAGAAATTCTATCATAAAATCCATTTTTTAGTAGAGAAAAAAATTTATGAGCCTTACAAAGTAAATTTGAAAGGGCCTATGACTTTTTTTTTTAACTATACAACATTCCTTAAGGTAAAAACACTTCAAAGTTTTAAACTTAGTCTCATTTTAAACTTAGTCTCATTATGTATTAAAGAGAAAAATCAGATATATATCTTTGAGAAAACATTAAAGATAATTATTTTATCCTGCTTATTAAAAAGCTGAACAGTAATTACATTGAGTTTATTAAAATAAAAGAGTTGTATAAAATTTGATCTAATGAAAATTACAATTTTACTGCAATAATAATTTCTGAAATACTATCAAGGATAAACCAAAATTAATGTAAATGGTTTATGAATCACTTTCCAGTGTGTTTGCACTTTAAAATGCACATTAAAAACACCTAAAAAGCAGATGGCAGTTACTTTTTAGATTTCCTCTCGTACACTGTAAATATAATACAATGGTAAAGAAAATATTTTAATCACCCATAACCCGACCCCTAACTTTTTTTTGCATCGTTCCCTTACTTCCCAGTGTCTGTCCACATGTATACATAAGGCAGTAGAGAATAGGGACATTGAAACAGAGGGGTTAAGTAATTTTCCTAAAGTCGTGTACCCAGTAGACAGCAAAGTTAATCCTAGCCAGTCTGGCTTCAGAATCTGTGCTCTTCAACTGTGCTGTTTCAGGACATCTAAATCTCTTTGTCTACCTCCCCAAGCAACCTTACAATTAATTCAGTTTCCTAAATGACCTGATTCTCAGAAATGGGAACTCTAACTGGTAGACACCAATAATGCTGGAAAGGTACCGGTATGTTCCCTTTTCTAAATGAAGAAACTGGCATTCAGTGGAATGCCAATGGAAGCTATTGGAAGCTTCCATTGAATAGTGGAAGCTATTAAATGTAGAAGGAATCAAAGAACTAGAAAAAAACATTTTGTAAATCCTAACAAAAATACTTATTTATACAAAGATTACCTACTGATGTTAAAACAATTATGTGAATAGGTAGTATCAAACTGAATATTTGCTCCAAATTAGCAATACCGTTATTTTCAATACACGGAGGGGGAATATATCCATACAATAGAGTCATAAGATTGTCATCATCCTAATCCAGGATCAATCTTAGCATCACTCATGGTGGATCAACCTGGTATTATGTGTCTTCTGGTATAATAGAACATGACATCTGTATCACCAAAGATCTATTCTAGCCGAAACTATTAATCTGGAATGCATGATGTCTTTAGATAGATCTTCCAATCTACAGGAAAAACACAGGCTAGAGGAACAAGATAAATGATACTTTAAGGAAGAAAGCAGCCAAACCCAAAAGGTAGAACATTCTGCAGGATCACTGGCCCAGTCTCTTCAACTAGGCGATCATTAATGATGACCATCATCTCAGTCATCATTAAAAAAAAGAACTATGCTAAAATAAAACAGACTCACAGGACATAACAACCAGAAGCAATGCATAATACAGAATTGGAAACAAACTTGTACATATCACCTGTAAAGGGTATTTTGGGGTAGGAGACTATGTAAAGTTAAATATCTCATTTAGTAGATAAAATTTTACTAATGAGATAAAATTTTAAGTTGCAGAATGGTTATGTACACAATGATTCTATTTTGTCATGAATGTGTGCGCTTTTGACATTATGTATTTCCTGAGGGTGGTAGGGACTTGAAAAGTTGAAAACCAAAAGATAAATAAATAGAACTACATTGGTAAATGGCCATAACCTACTGAAGTTTACTATTTGCAAACCTAGAATACTATACAATAGCAGTGTGTGTGTACGCACGCACACAGAGAAGAATTACACTACAGTAGTACCTCAGTTTTTGAATGTCTGCATCGACAAACATTTCGGTTTACAAATGCCATAAACCCAGAAGTAAATGCTGCGGTTTTCAAACACGCCTCGGAAGTCGAATATGTCAAGCAGATTCCGCTGAGTGCAAGATCCTGAGGCCCAGCTGTCGGCT
Source organism: Rhinolophus hipposideros (assembly GCF_964194185.1). NCBI lineage: Eukaryota > Metazoa > Chordata > Mammalia > Chiroptera > Rhinolophidae > Rhinolophus > Rhinolophus hipposideros. The sequence continues at coordinate 72,276,725 of NC_138046.1, read as the reverse complement.
GTTTTCGAACGTTTCAGAACTCGAAGGGTCTTCCAGAACGGATTACATTCGAAAACTGAGGTACCACTGTATATGTATGTGTACACATGAACCTCACAAGCATGATCCTGATCAATGAAAGCAAGTCACAGAAAGAATACATAGAGTAGAATTGCAAAAGTTAGACAAAGGTCAAAAACAGATAAAACTAACAATGTATTGTGTAGAGATACATAAACGTGATAAAAACACTTTATGAAAAAAAAGGGAACAATACAATTTACCATATTGATTACATCTATGGAAAAAGATGACAAGGAGTTTCTAAGGTAAGGATGATGTTCTTTTTCTTTAGCTGGGTCACAAATATGTGCCATTCACTTTATTATTGTTCATTAAAATGACACACACACACACACACACACACACACACACACACTCCATTTGTATGTATGATATTTTACAATAAAAAAGAAAGCTGTGGACCAGATCCTGGGCCATATTGTACGACTGTCTACTCCACTAGTCAGCCAGTCTCGTTTGAAATATTGGGGCTCTTTAATATACAACATTTGTATTATTTTCAAATTTTATTATGACAAGCAGCTTTAAAATATATGTTGTCACCTTGTAGCTTTTTACCTGTGTTGAATGATTTTCTCAGAATAAGTTCTCAGATCTGCAGTCTAGGGAATGAACATATTTACAATACTTAGTACAAACTGTCGTATTACCTTGCCAAAATGTTGTCCCAATGTATAATATCATTAATATATCAACTGAATACAACTGCATCACCAATTAGCTATTGCGCTTTTAATTTAATGTTTTCAATAAGGTTATTTTGCATTTCAGTAATAAGAAAAAAATATTTTTCCTAACAGTTTGTTGATTATATCTTCTCTTGTCTGTTTATATTCTCTGCCCATTTGTCTACAGAGATACTGATATTTTTCATATAAAATCTAAAGATACCCTTTATATGTAATTAGTCCTTTGTTATGAGTTGAAAATATTCTCACTCTACTTAATTTTTAGTTTGCTATTTTTCAGAGCAGATTTTTTTATATATATGTTCAAATATTACCTTTAGTTTTTTGAGATTTCAACTGAGGAAAATTCTCATTTCTCTACAAATCAGATGACCCAGTCTGTATCAACTTCATACTTCCCACTTTAAAAAAGACTACATTGGAGTGACGTCATAGGAACGGCGGCAGCAGGGCGCACTTTTTGAGTTCTCCTCCGGATCTTATCACAAACAGGACATATAACCCATCAAAGGACTCTGTGCTCATCATGCAGAACAGCTAAGAGTCTCGTGCAAGGATTACTTGAAGGTGCGCAAATTGGGCGAGCAGTGGAAGAGGGAAGGGAGCTGAGTGGAAACGGGGTCCGCATCTGTGGCTGTGGAAACGCGGCCGGCATCCACAGCTACAAAGACACAGGGGATCCCAGGACAGAACAGAGAACACAAAAGGCAAGAGGTGGGCTCTTTCCCTGCATCCCACAGCTGATCTCTCCCACCAAGGAGGCAGCTAGATGGGTCCTAGATGGGACAAAAGACATAAATTCCATAGATGGGCCCCTCCCCCCCTCTTTGAATCCTGCCCACGACCTTCCAGAGACATAAACTGGCCTCTGACCTGAGGAGCAGTGTCAGATTACAGAGGAGCCTTAGTGCTCAGGCTCTGGGAAGACTGGCAGGCAGCTCTGACCAAGGGAAAAGGCTGAAAAGGGTGTAATTTTTGCTGGGCTTGGAGAGGAGACTCCAATACCTCCAGCCACCACTTTTTCTGGCCTGCAGGAAGAGTGTGACACAGCTGGGCTGGGAGAGAGAAGACCCCTCCATCCCCAGCCCCCACCTTTTCTGGCCTGCCTAGGGTGGGGCAAGTGCAACTGTGGAGGCACTCCCAGGGATCAGCAGTAAGCAGCAGACACAGCTCCCGACTTTCAGCAGCTCAGAAATCTCCTGCCCGCCACCCCCCACACACACACACACGGAAGAAGTGCCCTAAGACTCAGGAGAACTGGACACAGGGCTGGTGGTGCTACACCTAGTGTGCATACGTGCAGGCAAGGGCAGAAACTGCACTGACTTTGTAAAAACTACCAGCCAGACCCCTCAGCCCCACGCATCTAAATGTGCAGTCCCAACTTCACTCTGGGCATCAGGTGACCGCCTCAGCCTGCACAATATGCAGGGGACTCTGGTGCAGCAGAGGACAACCTGGAGATTACTTGGTGGGCTTAAGCAAGACTGGCACTGCTTTTCGTTTTGCTTTGTTTTGTTTTGTTTTGTTTTGTCTTTATAATTTTGATATCTTTGCCTGTGTTGGGTGGGGGTTGTCAGTTGTTTTTACATGTGAATGTACTTGATTTTTTCTTTGTTGTTGTTGTCGTTATTGTCGAAGTTGTGCTTGGTGATTTGCTTTGTTCTGATATTGCTCTACCAGGACCCAGCTTAAGAGGCACACGATTCAACATATCCAGAGGCCAACTCTGGGTTTGACCTACAAGTCACACAGCCAGAGGGAATTCTATACAGGCACAAGAGCCCATAGAGGCCAAACCACATTCAAGCAGTCAACCCTCACGTAGCAGAACACCCTGCAGTGGGCAGAGCCAAGTCTCACAACTAGTCAGCCTAGGAGTTAACCCCACCTACTCACAAGTGAAAAGCAATTAAAGATCTTCTTTAACAGGACAATATACACAACACAAGAGTCACCTTTGGAGCACACGCAGAGGAGAAGAACGAAGTAGTGCAACTCAAATATAAAGGACACATACTACATAAGATAACCCAGCAAGAACTAAGAACTCTAGGGGATCTAAGTAATACATCAAAGCAAACACAGAGAGTCAGTCAGAATGGGGAAACAAAGAAACATGTCCCAAATAAAAGAACAGAAGAAACCTCCAGAAGTGAAACAAAATGAAACAGAGGTAACCAACCTATCAGAGACAGACTTCAGAACACTGGTGATAACAATGTTTAAGAAGCTTAGCGACCACATAAAGAAGTATGTAGAAATCATAATGAACAACTAGTTAGAACTAAAGAACACAATTACTGAAATAAGGAACTTACTTGAAGGAATTAACAGCAGGTTAGATGAAGCAGAGGATCAAATCAGCAACTTAGAAGACAAGTTAGCAGAGATCACCCAAGCAGAACAACAGAAAGAAAACAGAATAAAAAACAATGAAGATGGTTTAAGAGACCTCTGGGATAACATCAAGAGCAACAACATGTGCATCATAGGAATACCAGAAGGTGAAGAGAGGAAGCAAGGGATGGAGAACATATTTGAAGTAATAATGTCCCAAAAGTTCCCTAACCTGATGAAAGAAACCAACAAACAAGCCCAGGAAGTGCAGAGAGTGCCAACCAACATAAACCCAAATAGTCCACACCAAGACACATTATAGTTAAAATGGCAAAGCTTAAAGACAAAGAGAGAATCTTAAAAGCAGCAAGAGAAAGACAGAGGGTTACATACTAGGGAACTCCCATAAGACTATCAAATGTCTTCTGTACACAAACATTGAAGGCCAGGAGGGAGTGGCAGGAGATACTCAAAGTGATGGAGCGCAAAGGCCTACAACCTAGATTGCTTTATCCAGCAAGGCTATCATTTAAAGTTGATGGAGAGATAAAGAGCTTCCCGGAAAATAATAAGCTAAAGGAATTTATTACCACCAAACCACCATTGCAAGAAATACTAAAAGGACTTCTGTAAAAAAAAAAAAAAGATGAAAACAATCTAACTACAAATTTAAAAATGGCAATAACTATGTACCTATCAATAATCACTTTAAATGTAAACGGATTAAAAGCTCCAATCAAGAGACATAGGGTGGCTGAGTGGATAAGAAAGCAAGATCCTTGTACATGCTGTATACAAGAGGCTCACCTCAGATCAAAAGACACACATGGCTGAAAGTGAAGGGTTGGAGTAAGATATTTCATGCAATTGGAAATGAGAAAAAAGTTGGAGGTGCAATACTTGTATCTGACAAAATAGACTTTAAAATGAAGAAAGTATTAAAAGACAAAGATGGGCACTATATAATAATAAAGGGATCGACCCAACAAGAGGACATAACCCTAGTAAAGATCTATGCACCCAACATAGGAGCACCTAAATTATAAAACAGATATTGACTGACATAAAGACAGAGATCAACAGTAACACTATCATAACAGGGGACTTCAACACACCTCTGACAACAAGGGACAGGTCTTCCAGACAGAAAATCAATATGGAAACAACAGCTTTAAATGATACATTGGACCACTTAGATTTAATTGATATTTTCAGAGCATTTCACCCCAATGCTGCAGAATACATGTTCCTCTCAAGCGCACATGGAACATTTTCCAATATAGACCAGATGTTAGGACACAAAACAAGTCTTGATAAATTTAAGAAAATTGAAATCATACCAATTGTCTTCTCTGACCACAGTGCTATGAAATTAGAAATGAACTACAGGAAAAAAACTGGAAGACACACCAATTCATGGAGGTGGAATAACATGTTACTAAATAATGAATAGGTCAACCAGGAGACAAAGGAAGAAATCAAAAGATATCTTGAGGCAAACGAAAATGAAAACACGACGACCCAAAACCTATGGGATGCCGCGCAAGCAGTCCTAAGAGGGAAATTCATAGCACTGCAGGCCTACCTAAAGAAACAAGAAACATCACTAATCAACAGTTTATCTTTACACTTAAGGGATCTGGAAAAAGAACAGCAAAATAAGCCCAAAGAGAGCACAAGGAAGGAGGTAATAAAGATTACAGCAGAAATAAATGAAATAGAAACCAGAAAAACAATAAAATAAGATCAATAAATCCAAGAGTTGGTTCTTAGAGAAGATAAAATTGACAAACCTTTAGCCAGACTCATTTTAAAAAGAGAGAAAGAGGACCCAAATTAATAAAATCTGAAATGAAAAAGAAATTACAACAGACACCGCAGAAATACAACAAAATTTAAGAAATTACTATGAGCAACTATATGCCAACAAATTTGACAATCTGGAAGAAATGGACAATATTCTAGAGGTGTACAACCTTCCAAGCTAACTAAAGGAGAAACAGATAACCTGAATAGACAGATTACCACCAGGGAAATTGAATCAGTAATCAACAATCTCCCAACAAACAAAAGCAATGGACCAGATGGCTTTACAGCTGAATTTTTCAAAACGTTCAACAAAGAATTATCACCTATTCTCCTGAAGCTCTTCCAAAAAATCCAGAAGGAGGGAAGACTCCGAAACACTTTTTACGAAGCCACTATCACCCTGATCCCAAAATCAGACAAACACACCACAAAAAAAAAAAAAACTACAGGCCGATATCCCTAATGAATATAGATGCAAAAATTCTCAACAAAATATTAGCGAACAGAATTCAGCAATACATTAAAAAGATCATACACCATGATCAAGTGGGAGTCATCCCTGGTATGCAAGTGTGGTTCAACATCCGCAAATCAATTAATGTGATACAACACATTAACAAAATGAAAAATAAAAATCACATGATCATATCAATAGATGCAGAAAAAGCATTTGATAAAATACAGCAGCCATTTATGATAAAAACCCTTAAGAAAGTGGGAATAGAGGGATTATATCTCAACATAATAAAGGCCATATATGACAAACCCACATCTAACATCATACGCAATGGGGAAAAGCTAAAACCATTCCCCCTAAGATCAGGAATAAGGCAAGGTTGCCCACTTTCTCCACTTCTATTCAACATAGTGCTGGAAGTTCTAGCCACAGCAATCAGACAAGAAAAAGAAATAAAAGGCATCCAAATTGGTAAGGAGGAAGTAAAATTATCATTATATGCAGATGATATGATTCTATATATAGAGAACCCTAAAGACTCCACCAAGAAACTATTAGAGCTGATAGATTAATTTAGTAAAGTAGCAAGATACAAAATTAATATTCAGAAATCAGTTGCATTTGTATATACCGTTAATAAAACATCATAAGGATAAATTAAAAAATCAATCCCATTTACAATTGCTCCAAAGACTATAAAATACCTGGGAATAAATTTAACCAAAAAAATAAAAGATTTTTACTCAGAAAATTATAAGACACTGAAGAAAGTAATGAAAGAAAATACAAATAGATGGAAACGCATACCATGTTCATGGATAGGAAGAATCAACATAGTTAAAATGTCCATACTGGCTAAGGCAATATACATATTCAATGCAATTCCTATCAAACTACTAAGTTTTTCACAGAAATGGAACATATAATCCTAAAATTTACATGGGAACATAAAAGACCCCAGATAGCCTCAGCAATGTTGAGAAATAAGAACAAAGTGGGAGGTATAACGATACCTGACTTCAAATTATACCAGAAGGCTACAGTAATCAAAACAGCATGGTACTGGCATAAAACACACACATAGATCAATAGAACAGAATAGAGAGTCCAGAAATAAATCCATGCCTATATGCCCATCTAATCTACGATAATGGAAGCAAGAATGTACGATGGGGTAAAGACAGTCTATTCAATAAATAGTGCTGGAAAACCTGGACAGACACAGGCAAAATAATGAAGCTGGACCACCTCCTTACGCCATATATAAAAATAAATTCAAAATGGCTTAAAGACTTAAATGTAAGGTCTGAAACCATAAAATACCTAAAAGAAAATATAGGAAGAAACTTCACAGACATTATCCGGAGTAAGATTTTTACTGATATATCCCCTCACCTGAGGGAGGTAAGAGAAAAAATAAACATGTGGGATTACATCAAACTAAAAAGCTTTTTCACAGCAAAGGAAACCATCAATAAAACAAAAAGGGATCCTACTGAATGGGAAAAGATATTTGTCAATGATACATCTGGTAAGGGGTTAACATCACAAATTTATAAAAAAAACTCACTCAACTCAACTCCAAAAAAACAAACAACCCAATTAAAAAATGGGCAGAGGACATGAAGAGACATTTTTTTTAAAAGGACATACAGATGGCAAATAGAGATATGAAGAAATGCTCAACCTAACCATCATTGAAATGCAAATAAAAACCACAATGAGATACCACCTCACCCCAGTCAACATGGCTATCATCAATAAATCAACAAACAACAAATGCTGGCGCGGATGTGGAGAAAAAGGAACGCTTGTGCACTGTTGATGGGTTTGCATGTTGGTGCAGCCTTTATGGAAAACAGTATGGAGGTATCTCAAAAATCTGAAAATGGAACTACCTTACGATCCAGCAATTCCAGTCATAGGTGTCTATCCGGAGAAATCCAAAACTCCAATTCAAAAATCTTTATGCACTCCTATGTTTATGGCAGCACTATACACAATAGTCAAGACATGGAAACAACCAAAATGCCCATTGGTAGATGACTGGATTAAGAAACTATGGTACATTTTTACAATGGAGTATTACGCAGCCATAAAAGAAGAAATCTTACCATTTGCAACAACATGGATGGACCTAGAGAATATTAAGTTAAGTGAAATAAGTCAGACAAAGAAAGACAAATACCAGATGATCTCACTTATATGCGGAATCTAAAGAAACGAATAAGTGAATGAACTAATCAGAAACAGTTTTGGAGACAAAGAGGAAAAACTGAGGGTTGCTAGATGGGCTGGGGGTGGGGATAAGGGGGAAGGTGAGGGGATTACAAAACAGTCGGTAACCACAAGATGGCCACGGGGTTTTGAAAATTAATTTGGGGAACGTAATCAATAATGTTGTAAAGATTTTGTAGGGTATCCAATGGACACATGTCTCATTTGGGAGACCACCTCAGGGAAGATGTAGATGCCTGATCACTGCAATGTACACCGGAAGTTGAACAATAATGAATGCCAACTATAATTTTACATATATATATATATATATATATATATGTATATATGTGTATGTATATACTTACAAGAAGCGGAGTACAGCATTAGGAATAGAGACAGTGGAAATGTAATGGCTCGGTGCGATGTCAGAGGGCTAGTGGATGGGGAGAGCAGGGTTCACACAGTGTGAGGGATATAAATGATAAATGTCTAAGTATTACTTTGTCTTGTGCGCCCGAAACTAATAAAAAAAAAACTTTATGTGACACAATTAGGTTGGCACAAGTGAAAAAGAAGAGAGACTACACTAAAAGAAACATTCATATTATTGGCTGATAGTCCAAAAATTGATCATATATTAAAAAAAATAAAGGAAGTATTTCAATCAGTGGAATAAGAACAGATTTTTATATCGGTGGAGTGAGAATAGCTGACTAACGATCCAGTAAGGAAAAAAACCCAAATACTCTAAAACAAAGTAAATTTCAGATAAATTAAAATGTAGACGTTGAAAAAGAAACTAAGAGGTAATATTTACTTAATCTTGGAGGGGAAGACTTTCTATGCACATCTCCAAAGTCAGTAACCATAAAATAAAAATAGATTTTACTACATGAAAAATGTAAATTTTCACACACAACAAACCATTATAAAAATAGAAGGCAAACTTAGAAAATACATATAACAAAGATTTAGTCTTTAATATATAAAGAATTATTATATATTGATAAGAAAGAAAAAGAATGGTGCAATAGGAACATGAGTAAAAGCAATTTACAAAAGAAACATAAGTAACCAATACACCTATTAGTTAAACAATCTCACCTTATGATTTGAAAATGCCAATTCAGACAAGGAAATATCATTTTTGGCTATCAAATCAATAGTAATTAAGAATAAGACATTCATAGCCAATGTGGAAGGAAAATGGGGAAATAAGTATTGTCATATTCTGCTGGTTAGATTATAGACTGGGAAACTTTCCTTAAGGCAGTTCATCAATACAAATAAAAAGTGTACTAAACCACCCTCTAAAATTTCAAGCCCACAATTATAGTTCTAGGTATTTATCCTAAGGAAATAATTAAATATGTACAAAAGATTTAGGCACATACTCATTATCACACTAGCTTATAAAAGTGAAAAAAACTGAAAACCTTGAATGTCCAAAAAACTTGTTTGTTCAAATAAATGACAGGACATGTATAGAAAAGAACATTTACTAAGCATCTATTTAAAACAACATTTAATGTGATTTTTTCAAATGACATAATCATAGAGATGGAGAACAGATGAAGGGGTTGCCAGGGCTCCGAGATGGGGGAAGGAGAGTAAAAAGGTAACGTGATGAGATTCTTACAACGACATTGTTCTGTATCTGGATGTGATGGTGTTCACACCAATCTACATGTGATAAAAACTGCACAGAACACACACACACACACACACACACACACACACACACACATAAATCTGAATAAGGGCATTGGGCAAGGTCAATTTGCTGGTTATGCTATAGTTATGTAAGACGTTACTTAACATTGGCGTAAACTGGGGTGAAGAACATACAGGATCTTCCTATATTATTTCTTAGAACTGTGTGAGACTACAATTATCTCTAAATTAAAGTGTTTTTAAAAAGGATAATGAGGAAGCATATTTGTTTGACATTGAATGAATAATGCTCATGACATACTATGAAGTAAAAAACAGGTTTCAAAACAGCATCTATAATAAGCTACATTTTTATAAATACAGGAAAGTATGCATACATCTATACACACAAAGTGAGAAAAGGTCTGGAAGTATATAAATAAAAGTGTTATTGTTATTATTTGTTAATGACAGGGTCCTTGGAGGAAAAAGATATTACCATATCCACTCAGTCAATTAAGATACGTGCTGACAATTGTTGAAAATTGTAGGAACCAAAAGAATAGCCAACCAAAATAAGTAAAGCTTCATAAACAGGACAATGAGTCCCACACTTATCTTGAAATTTTAATTTGCAGTGAAGAAAACTGAAAAAAAGACATAAAATGGCAAACCCTAACACAGACCCAAACAGCCTATAGGTTATTTTTAACAATGATTTTATTTCAGTAGAAAATTATGTATTTTGGAATCAATTCCTAGGGGAACAGATTATCACTTAAAATATTACTGTATTCTCTGATCCGATTCCTTGCCATTACTTTTTTTAGTTTTAAAGGATTTACAACCAGGTCATTCAGTTCACTTTCATCAAAAGGATTGCAGGCTTACACAGATGTGTCACAATGCTGTCAATAATAAGAAGTTAACACCACCAGACTTTGTTGGTATCAGATATTAATGTCAACAATGGTAACTCCCCAAAATGAAGCAACTGCAAACTGCCAAACTAGGGCACATTAATCTAATCGTGATAGTCTAAGGTATTTTTTCACTTGGAAAAATCCAACAAGCTCAATCTAATATGTCAGCTTTAGGCAAAGCAACTCCAGTCTTAACAGTCTGACCTAGGTCAAACTTAACTAAGCCTTAGGTCTGACATTTGTAAAATAGAGATAATAATCGTATCAATCACAGACAAGGTTATCATGACAATCAGAGATAATGCATTTTAAGAGCTTAGCACAGTATTCGGCATATCATAAATGCTAGAAAATATTTTTCATGTACTTGTTTAACAGCATATTGCAGGTACTAAAATTACTAAGTGTCATCTATTTGGCTTAGATAGCTCATGCCAAAGTAACACCGTTGATAGAAAAACAAGGATTAGAACTCACAACTGGACATCTTCCTGATATGCCTGACATCTGTTTGTAAAACCTTATTTCTCTGTAATTCAGCTTGTGTAAACTTTTCCATGATAACTATCTTAAATCCCTATATAGAAAAGCAGTTTAACAAACGTGCAAATTGCAATCACAGGTATATGATTCAAAACATTTCAAAGCAATATAAAATGACTAAAAATGCCCATAACTAATAGCCATTGTAACTCAACGTTAACATTGGGCTGGATAAAAAAAGATATATAAAAACACTACTCAGAAATAAAAAATAGATGTTGGTACTTTTCTAAATGAGATATAAAACAAATCTGTCAAGTCGTATGACATTACCCATTTAGGCTCTTGGTCAAATCCAGTACGAGATGAAACACCACACTGGCCAAGCTGCCCAGGTCCCTTCTGTCTATTTGCAAACTATTTTTAAAATACTCTCAGTATGATAACATGAGAGGTCTCATAATCATGGATGCTTTGAGAAATCAATGTCTGTGATAAATTATCACACACTTTTTTTACATAGCTCTTTAATAAAATTATTAGAAAAGCAAAACAACAACTAATCAATGTTTCATAGTATTCCTATTTAGCCATAGCTAAATTTCAAACACACACATACACATACACACACACATACACACACACACACACACACACAGTTTTTCAATATATATTAATATAAACTGGGAACTAATGGTGATTTTTAGACAATTTTACTTTTAAAACCATTTATATACATAGCAGGCACAGCCTAAGTTTTCAGTTAAAAGACTCCACACTGAAACTGAATAACAGATAATTTAGCATGAAAACAGGTCAATTATATGGAATTATAATTGTTTCTGTGCATTGGGATTTTATGTTAAACACGAGAGTGTGATGGTGAGCAGCCATATTTGATTTTAATTGCTATAGCCTGACTTATCCAAAACATCATAACACTGGAGAAAATGAGAAAATGACATGGGGCATGGGAAATGAAAACGATGCTGCAGAGGGAACTCTGGTAACAGATGCGGCTCTCTCTGAGGGATTGGCTCAAACTTCTGATTTACAGGGAAGGGTAAGCCTCTCCCAGAAAGTCTTCTCCTGAGTTAGATTCTAACTCCCTTTACTTTTGTAGGTATTGAGAGCAGAAAAGACATACTTTTCCATCAATAAATGCCTGAAAAATTGCAAAGCATTTTTCAGAAGAGCAAAATCTGTAGGCTTTCTTTAGCTACCTCGGGATTCTTACATTGACATGGAAGTGTTTCATACTATGCCCCAAATAAGATAAATTTGTTCAAAACCCTCAGGCAAAACAAATGACAAATAATGCAAGCTGGTGAACAAAACAGAATAAAAGAAAAAAAAAGAAAACATATAAACCTCCAAAAAAACATGGATAGAAATGGTGCTAACAGACACAAAGGTCTTTCCCACCAAGAAGCCAAAGGGAAGAGGAGGAAGATGACCCAGACACATGAATCTTTCCCACCACTCTCCATGGAAAGCATGAGCCCCAGCACGGCATTATGAGTCATAAAATTTAACTACATTATCAGAGCACTTACATTTTGCAAGAACTATTTCATTGAATCTCTTTTAGAAATGAGAAAATTGCAACTTGGACATTAAAGAACATGTGTGAGGTAGCACAAGAGGCACTGCTAATTCAGTCACAGGCTGTCTGTTGTCCAAGCCACACTGTCAATCACATTATACTGCTGAAATGAGATACAAACATATCAAAGGAAATAAAATATATGGATGGTATAGCATTTGTATAACTACAGGACTTCTGAAATACCATTTTGATTCCTAGACTTTAAAACCGCTCCTGGCCACCTCCCCACCCCCAAATATATCTATTATCTATATCTATCTCTCTAGATTATCTGGATATCTAGAGATATAGATAGATACAGATATATAGATACAGATATATGCATATATATGTGTGTGTGTGTGTGTGTGTGTGTGTGTGTGTGTGTATTTTACAGTGACCTATTACACACAGGAAGTGTTTCATAAAACTACACTTATCCTTACTACATGTAATATATTCTGATATATTCCATTCTACCTCTTTCTTTAATGCTGGAATTGATTTCATGGAGAAGATATTTGCAAACAATGCTTCCGATAAGGGGTGAATATCCAAAATATATAAGGAACACACAACTCAACAACAAAAAGACAGACAATCCAATTTAAAAAATGGGCAGAGGACCTGAATAGACATTTCTCCAAAGAGGACATACAGATGGCCAATAGACATACGAAAAGATGCTCAACATCACTAATCAACAGAGAAATGCAAATAAAAACCACAATGAGATATCACCTCACCCCAGTCAGAATGGCTATCATCAACAAGACAAATAGTAACAAGTGTTGGAGAGGCTGTGGAGAAAAAGAAACCCTCATCCACTGTTGGTGGGAATGCAGACTGGTGAAGCCGTTATGGAAGGCAGTGTGGAGGTTCCTCAAAAAATTACGAATAGAATTACCATATGACCCAGCAATCCCTCTCCTGGGTATCTACCCAAAAAATCGGAAAACATCTGTAAATCTGAAAACATATATCTGTAAAGATATATGTACTCGGATGTTCATTGCAGCTTTATTTACAGTGGCCAAGACATGGAAACAACAGAAGTATCCTTCTATAAATGATTGGATAAAGAAGATGTGATATCTATACACAATGGAGTACTATTCTGCCTTAAGGAGAGATGAAATAATGCCATTTGCAACATGGGTGGATCCTGATATTACTATGCTAAGAGAAATAAATCAGACAGAAAAAGTCTAAAAACATATGACTTCACTTATGTTTGGGGTATAAAACTGAAAGCAACAAAGGAACAAGACAAACAAATAAAGAAAAACTCACAGACACATACAACAGTTTAGTGGTTACCAGAGGGTAAGGGGTGGGAGGAGAGGATATGGTAGAAGAGGGTAAAGGGGATCAAATATATGGTGATGGAAGAGCTGACTCTGGGTGAACACACAATATGATGTATAGACGATGTATTATAGAACTATACACTTGAAACCTACGTTAATTTTACTAACCATTGTCACCCCAATAAATTTAATTTAGAAAACAGAAAAAGAAACAATAAACTGCTCTAGACCATAAGTCTAGATGTTTGGAAATGCAGGCAGAGGACTATATATAGGCATCCTGGAAGAGGATTAAAGGAGATACAGATATGGGAGATCACGTGGCACAGTCTGGGACAAACAGGTATTTGGTAAATATCAGTTTCTATGACACCCGCTGCAGCATTCCTGTCCCCCAGTGTTGGAAGAAGTGAAGCTACCCCACCACCACCATAAGCATTCTAGCCAATGAGCTGCCAGCCAAGGCTAACTTCAAGGAATGGAACCTACATGACCTTTCCTGATAAAAGTAGCTTATCAATTTCAAGAAAATCTTTTTTATGAGCCATTTTGGTAGAAAATTTTCTAAAGTATATTTAACACTGACTTGACTTCTTATAAGGACCACACAGAATTTAGCGTTTTTTTTTCAAGGACCCAGTGTCATGGTTATGCACACACAATGGTAAATTTTTGAGCTGGTAGATGCCCACTTTAGAGGTCACTTAATTCAAATCTCTCATTTTGCAGATGAACAAAATGCATCCCAAGAGGTTATGCAATTTGCCCCAAGTCACCCAGTAGGAAGGTCAAGTGATTCCAATTATGGCATGCCGCCATATCTATTAATTGCACCTTGTCGAGTACTATCTAGCAAGGTAGTCAGGATTTAGGAACAACAACCTTTGTAATTTCCATGTGTGTTATTCTGGTTATCTCATTTCTTTCCCCATAATCTTTAGCAATACAACTTTTTAAAAGGATTTATGTGTTTACCTTCTGCAAAAAAAAAATTAAGCTAGCCTATCCCACAACCCATCTTCAGGGAAGAACTCCAAAATACAGTGTGGTGTACTTTAGAAAAGAAAGGGATGCAAACTGAATCTCTATGTGGTGTTCAGAAAGCAAGAAGGATGCAATGAAAAGCCTCCACTGGCTTATGAATAGCTCTGAGAATGTAACTGTCAGACCCCAAACAGGTCTTTAAACTAGGCAATACAGTAAATTTCACAAGGACAGTAATTAGGTTCTCAGTAAATGTGGGTTGAAAACCCAGAAAAGTGAGTGTTTGTCACTACACTAAATTGTCCCAGGCCATTGTGCTGTTTGATGTAGGTTTGCATTTTAGGTGTTAAGACTCTTCCCTTTCCCCTAAGGATATGAACTGTCACTTATATCTAATGAAATCCCCCAAACACAGCTTTTGCAGAAGCTGATAACATTCCCCATATCTTCTAATAGGATGCTTCTAATATACTCTGAGCTGCTAGAATTATTTCTAAAATAAGAATGAATAATGCCCTAAGTAAGAGTCTAAGGGATTCCCTTATATAAGAATCATGTCAGTATTATTACGTAGCTCTTGTAACTTCCATCTTGCCTGATCTTCTTTTGAGTTGTTGGCTCTGCTGCAGATTGCGATTACACAAGTTGCCAGGTTAAGTCACCTCCAGTAACGTGTTATGCTACTGGGACTATTTTTAACCTGAAATCAATGATACTACAGCCCATAAAATTATCATTCAAATAAATGTCTTTTTAAATGGCAAAATGTCTTGAAAATGACAATTGTGTACCCAAACTGAAGGTGACATTCTAGACACTTAATCACTTATATCCATTTTTGTCCTCTCCCTTGAGACTCCAGTTGGCTCTCCTCTCTTATTCCATTTTCTTCCGTATTTTCCATGGTTTAAGTACTTTATCTTAACTACTCTGTCTTTGGGTGTTCCACAGATATTTCCTGTATATTCTAATTAGAAGTAAATGGGCTTAACTAAGAAAACACATACAAAAGTTTATTTTCCCATCTCTTCAAAACACGATCTTAAGGAATACCTTGTATTATGCAAAATAAAAAGAAATACAAATCAATCAAGGTCAAAGGGATTTAAAATATTTCCCATAGATGATTTTACTTGATGAAGCAATTGTCTTTTAATGACATTTTAACTATTAATAGAACTAAATCTGCTTTAAGAAAAGTTACATCTCACAGCCTATTTCTTTACTTCTTTTTTTTTTCTTGTTTTTAAGGAAGGGCGCAGCTCACAGTGGTCCATGCAGGGATCAAGCTGACAACCTTGGTGCTACCAGCACCACACTCTAACCAACAGAGCTAACCGGCCACCCCAATTATTTCTTCTTGTTTCTGATACATGCATGATTAATTCTGCTTTTGTCAGTAAAACTAAATCTATGAAATACTGCTTTTCCTATGATTTATTCAAACCAGCCCATTTAGCAATGCAAACACATTTTAAGGACTACTTTCAGCAAACTAGTTCAAAAGAGAAATATTCCAAACACATTAAAGATAATTCCAATTAAGCAATGATTGGAATTATTGGAATAATTTATCTGGGAAATGATTTTTATCCAATTTTTCCACTTTGACATACCTAAAAACAAAGTTTTGTGCTATAAATTTAAGCAATGTGCTTGATAAACTCAGAATATGTTCACCATTAAGTGATAACGAAAACCTTAATGTTTAAGATTAACTTCAAATAAGTTGTCCCCATACTTTGAGAAATAACATTACTCTCACTGAATTAAGTCTAAAATGAATCTTTTTCCAGATATACCAGATGCTTCCTGATGTAATTTGTTGATCACTCACAGTATCTTCCTACATCTATCATAACATACTCCAACAGGATGGTTGCAGTCCATGTTATGAATTGAACTGGAAGGCAAAATATTTATTATAAGAACTAACAGCATTTACTAATAAGAAATAGCGCTGTTGCCAATTAAAATATGAATCCAGGTAAGAAAAAAAAACATCTTAATGATTCAAAAAGATATTTTAACACCCCAAGTGTTTAGCTAACAAAAACGAAAGGCAATAATATAGAACCCAAGTATGGTAAAACAACTACTCTAAAATGGATGTTGTTCTCAGTTTTAGGATAGACTAAAGAGAATACATTAATAAATAGTCTACTGGCTTCTTCCAGCTCTCATCCAACATCTATTCATAGCAACTACAAACAGGTTTTCTACAGCCATGCAGTTTTCAGGCTGGCAACAAACAACATCCTTGGTGTTCTGAGAACAATTACCCAGGTACAACTAGAATAAGAGAATTTCTGGTTAGATGACACCGAAAGACTATCTAGATTACCATCCTTATATTCAAAAACAAGGAAACTGAGGCTCAGAGAAATTAAGTGCCTCGCCCTAGTATTTCACACAGCTAGTTAATGGCCAAGCAAGACCTAGAACCGAGTTTTTCCAATTATCTTTACTAAAGTGGGTTAATCAGAGGGTCTGAACTACTGATTCTCATTTTGGGATGTAATGGGACTTTGGAAATTTACCAGCTATGTGATTGTGAGCAAACTGCAACCTTTCTAAGTCCTCTTGCAAAGTGTAGGGAATACCTACTCTTAACAAGGTTGTTGTGAGGATTACATAGAGCTTGTAAAGTGCTCAGCACATCGAGTAGCAAATAATAAGCACTGGAAAACAGGTAGCCATTATTTTTACTCCTGCCCTGGAAACATGGCTGCTCCTACTGTTTTAAGACGAACTGAATTCATTAACACAATGGACAGGGTCTCACTCTACCAGAGCTTCTCTGGCCTACCACGTTCTGCAGACAGGAGAAATCCCCACTCAACAACCTACTCCACCCCATCTAAAATCTACCCTTTACACTGTTAAGAAAAACAAAATACCAACTGCTGCCAAATGCCATCTGCTACGTTGTATGTAGAATTTGTCAACTAGAAATTGCAGAGGGGTTTCTGGCTCCACCCAAAACATGGAAAATAAACGATGGGAAAACAAGGGGAAGATAAGATCGTACACCTGAACTGGAACTCACAGAAGCTTGTTCTCAGCTCATTTAATTGTGGGTAGGTCAGTGGGGTGGTAGAAAGCAAAATGCTTTCTTTATGCACCATGAAGCAGGAATAATGGCTACCTCTAAAAAATACAATTCCCTAGGCTTCTCCACACAATACAAAATAATCCGTTTCCTCGCCAAAGTAAATTAATACGCACACGGATAACAACTGAGCATCTTTTGCGAAAAATTTAGGATTAAGCTGTATCCGAGTTGCACTGCACCCTAGGATTATATAAATATATGAAAAATTCCTATGAAATGGCGAGACAAAATGATGGGGAATATCACCTTGAAATCAACAAGGAGGAAATCATAACGTATGCCAAAGGCGTCTCCATTGATAAAATCCCGACCCTCCATTCTCGTGGCACTGCAAACCCACCTCCCTCTAAGGCAATTACAGGAATCACCCACAGCAACCAACCTCAGCAATCGGCATCGACCAGATCGACCCCCTACTCAAATGGCGCTAAAAACCGCGGGTCCAAGCCCCTCCCTGGAGCTGCTAAATCCCGCGCTGACTCCAGACTACCTCACTTCCTTTCCGTCCTTCCTCCCATGCTCGACCCCTGGTATTTCTCGCCAACCCTCGCCACTGACAGAGAAGATAGGAACTAGACAGACTTCCTATACTTTCTCCGGGAAGTACCAGAGCCACACATACCCGTCCCTATTACGATCACATCAAACTCCGAAGGGAGATTATCCGCCATCTTGACAGGAAACGTGTCATGTGACTATTGCTTGTGGAAATGAAATCAAGGTTGGCATTGCCTTGGTAGAAACCGGAAGGGAAAACAGTGCATTCTGGGTATTGTAGTTCTTGGGTGGCGGATCCAGGTAGGCGACTACAACATTATGCATGACAAATTTACGGGAATGTGAAAAGCTCAGTTCCTTTTCCAGGCTGAGTGCAATAGCGCATTAAGCCTGGAGATTTGGAGTACAAAATAGATGTTGATTTTTATTCCAAAGGTTAGAATGAATGTGAGAAGACGTGGTAACCCTTGACAATGATGAAGCAAGAATTGTTAGAAGACAGGCAGGGCGGAGTGAGATTGCAAAGGGATTGCTCTATGAACAAAGGAAATTTTTCATAGACAGCCTGGAAACTGTTTCCCCGAAACTGTTTTTTCAAACAGTCTGGAAACTGTTTCCCCGAGCGTGTCTGTACTTTCGTTTTGGCCCCCAAAGCATAATTTTTCACACCAGTACTT
The DNA here is from genome assembly GCF_964194185.1 of Rhinolophus hipposideros. Lineage (NCBI taxonomy): Eukaryota > Metazoa > Chordata > Mammalia > Chiroptera > Rhinolophidae > Rhinolophus > Rhinolophus hipposideros. Next base: position 72,257,916 of record NC_138046.1, on the reverse strand, counting down.
TCAAACTATATCCTGTATCTTTTTCGTTTATGTGTTTCCCCCACGAAGTTCACGAAAAACTTCTCGCCCTTGTTTCGCCAGAATGGAACCCTCATCGTGTCTGTATTGGTTCTAGTGGGTCCAAACAGCTATCCCGGCGATATATATTGGCAAAACTAACCTTTCTTTACAGAAGGGAAGAAATACATGAAAGCATAGTAGTTGTTTGATAAGCGTTTATTGATTCAGAATCTGGTTTTCTATACATATAGAAGGAGTACATTCAAGATTCTCCTGCTAAGCAACTGCAGAAATGATCAAGGTAAAATGGCCATTATATTAAGGTGATTGTATTTGATGAGGTGGTTTAGATTGTCTATGCTAAGCAGCTGATATAGCTCTCACAAGTATTTTCAAGGTCAGCCTCCTCCACCCCGTTATATAAAATTCTTTGCTGTCTGAAAATACTAAAGCAAAAGGGGGTGGGGTGTGCATGGGAGTGAGGGACCGTACTTTTTGATCTCAGAAATTAGTTGTGTACTTATTTTGAAAGAATTTCAAAATAATTCGAAGAGAAAGTGCAGTACTGGACCCTCCCTTACACCACCTGTCCTCCGAGATGGTGGTTTCCCCAGTCACTCCGTTGTTCCTTCTGCATGGTATGATCTTCACATTCTCTAGCAACGTTCCTCCTCAAGATTCAGTTCAGCTTCTATAATACCACCTCCTCCTTTCATCTCTTCCCTATATTTGGTTAAATTTCCCTACATAGCGCTACCACTCTGACATAACCTCCCATATTGCACTGAAAGTATTTGCAGTTATATTGGTTCCTATATAGTACCCATATTCCCACACATTCTCACAAAAATACAGGGACCGTGCCTTATTTATGTTTTTAATTCCTGCATCTAATGTAAGCCTGGCATGTAGTAGGAATTTAACAAATGTTTGATGAACTGAGCTTAGTCCTGACTTCCTTAATAGATGGTAAGTACTATGGAGACAGGGACTGAATCTTCACCTTTATTTCTGCCCACCACTCTCATGTGTCATCTTTTAAAGACACTCAATATGTTTGTTACTTTATTAAAGTTCCAGGAAAATTCTTGAAAATAGTATTTTGCTGTTTTGGGCTGCATTTTGCCCTAATCGTTAGCAACATTGTACATGAATATTATCAGAAGTGAAATAGATCTTATCTGTGAGACTCTTAATACCACTGATGGAAATGGAAATTAATAGTTTTCCCAGGGTAAACACAGGAAACTTTCCAAAATCTCCTCTAACAGCGAGAAACCACAGATGGGTGGTTAAAAACATGATAAAATATTTCTATCTTACTTTGGAGATATATGTGTATACATGTATATGCATGTATACACACACACGCGCGCGCGCGCGCACACACACACAGAAGGTCTGACAAATAAGTCCACGAACTTGTTACAATGATGTTGCTATCCTTTTTTGATATCAGAGGATTATTCATTATGAATTTGTACCAACTGGACAATTAACCAAGTTTACTATTTGGAAGTGCTGAAAAGGCTGCATGAAAAAGTTAGACGAACTGAACTTTTTGCCGACAATTCATGGATCTTGCATCATGACAATGCATCAGCTCACATGGCACTGTGTGTGAGGGAGTTTTCAGCCAGTAAACAAATAACTGTATTGAAACACCCTCCCTATTCACCTGATCTGGCCCCCAGTGACTTCTTTCTTTACCTGAAGATAAAGGAAATATTGAAAGGAAGATATTTTGATGACATTCAGGACATCAAGGGTAATACGATGACAGCTCTGATGGTCATTCCAGAAAAAGATTTACAAAATTGCTTTGAAGGGTGGATTAGGTGCTGGCGTCGGTGCATAGCTTCCAAGGGGAGTACTTTAAAGTTGACCGTAGTAATATTCATCAATGAGGTATGTAGCACTTTTTCTAGGATGAGTTCACGAACTTAATTGTCCAACCTCGTATAGTATATCCTTTTCAATATGACTGTATCTAAATTTTAATTTTCCTTAAATATTCATTCAGTACCTACTATGTGCAAGGCACTGATTTAGATGCTGGGATTACAGCAATGAACAAAACAGACAAAATCCCCGATCATCATGAACTTTACAGCTAGTGGGATAAAACAAAACAAACAAATAATTACTCTGTAGTGCTAGTTTTCCAATATGTTTTGCCCCAAATTTGAAATCCCACTGAGGCTAGAAAGCATGACCCTAAGAAAGATAAAATGCCAGCCTATATTTAATTGTTCTTTCTCTAAAGTTATCCACACCTTCTCTAAGCATGGAAAAGATTATTACATTAGAAATATTCAAAGCTTCTACATGTTAAAAATGCTCAAAATACCTTTTCTTTCAAATGTATTTTTATAGATTTTTTTTGCAAAGTAAAGATGAATATAAGAGTTGATAATGTCAGTAAAATTGCTGTCTATTCCATTATTCTATGGACATCTATTTTTGAGAACTGACATACTTTAATTGGATTAGTCACAGTACAATGCGATGATGGATACCTATGAACTGACTACCCGATTAAATCACTGTGACACTAATTTTATACTTAGTGGTTTCCTGAGTTGAAAACCATATTCCTTCTATTCATAAGTGTACTCAACTGTGAACTCTAATGTGTTACTTTTTTACAAACCTATAATTTGGTGGTCTCTATCCCTGTCCTTTCCTTTGAGCTCCAGATACATATATCCAACCCCTCCTTACTCAACATCTCTTCTGAACATGTTCATTACTGAATTCCTGAACATTTCAGCCCCACACCCAATTCTCTTCATCCAATGTTTCCTACCTTAGAAACAACACCACCTTCTAATCAGTTCCTCAAGTCAAAAATTTAAGAATCATCCCTAATATATCATTCTCTTTCACCATTCAACCATTTCATTGGTAACTCTTACCAGATTTATCTCAAAGATATATTGTAAATATATCCACTTCTCAATCAGGACTACCCCCATAATCTCTTGCCTAGAATACTACAGCAGGTCCCAGCTGGACCCCATAAGGGGTCCATAAATAATTGTGGTTGCTTCTCTCCAATCCACTCTCCACAATGCAGGTAGAGAAAACTTTTAAAAATTCAAATCTGATCATGTCCTCCTCTACCTAAATCGTTCATTATTTCACATTGCTCTTAAAACACACTCCAAAGTTTTAAACGTGGTCTAAAAGGCCAGGCTAAACTCTCTAGTCTCATCTTATACCCTTTTCTCTCTAAGCTCCAGCCATTGGCTGTCTTTCATTTCCTCTAATACCCCATGCTCCTACCTGCTTCAGGAACTTCACACATGCTCATCCATGTACCTGAAGTGCGTTTTTACCCTTCTTTTCCCTTTCTACTACCTTAATTCTACTCATTTTTCAGTTCATTTGAGAGGTCACATACTCAGACAAGTCTTCTTTGAGTGCACAGTCTAGCTAGCTTAGGTTTTCTATCACCCCATACCCCTCCTTTGTTGAACTTTTCATGATTAGAAATATGAAATTACTTATGCAATTACTTGTTTTATATCTGCCATTTTCCTAGAAGTTAAGTTTCACAAAGGCAAGGACTGTACCTATATTATTCATCATTATATTCCCAATACATTATTTAGACCCTGCCTGACACGTAATAGACACTCAAAAATATCTGCTGAAATCCCTCCTCTGGGTATATATCCAAAGCAAATAAAATCACTGTCTTGAAGAGATATCTGTACTCTCATGTTCATTGCAGCATTATTCACAGTAGCCAAGATATGGAAACAGCATTATTCACAGTAGCCAAGATATGGAAACAACTTAAATGCTTGTTGACAGATGAACGAACAAAAAAATGTAGTGTATACATATAATGGAATATTATTCAGACATTTAATTATTAATATTAAATTTTAATATTTAAAAGAATGTTATTCTTTTAAAAAGAAGGAAATGCTGCTGTTTGCAACAACATGGATGAATCTGGAGAACATTATGCTAAGTGAAATAAGCCAGACACAGAAATACAAATATCACATGATCTCCCTTATATGTGGAACATAAATAAATAAAGAAATAAACAAACAAACAAGTCAAATCTAAAGTAATAGAGTGTAGAATGGTGGTTATCAGAGGTTGGGGAGGTATTGATGACAAGGTACATATTTTCAGTTATAAGATGAGTAAGTTCTGGATACCTAATATACAGCATGGTGACTATAGTTAATAATAATGTATTGTGTATTTAGAATTTACTAAGATTGCAGAATTCAGGTGCTCTCACCACACACAAAAAATGGTAATTATAGGAAGGGGTTAATATGTTAGTTTGTGTTAATTATTTTCACTGCAAACATCTATTAAAACATCACATTGTACACCTTAAATATATACAATTTTTATTTCCCAAAAATAAATAAAATTTAAAATCTGCTAAATGAATGGATGAATCATAAAATATAGGGAGTCTTCAAAAAACAACACGAGTATTATTTTAAATGGGAATAAAATCAGTTTATTGCTCAGCAAACTTGTTTCATCAGCTGGTTCCATATGCATAATTCAACAAGTAATGCATACAAGGTTAATAAAAAAAAAACAATCATCACAAAAAGTCATACAAGGCCTATTAAGACTACTAAGTCTCCATACCCTTCCTGCTCATCAGTTGTCCTCCCCAGAAATAAGCACTACTATCTGTTTCTTATGAATCCTGTTAGAGATTGTGTGTGTGTGTGTGTGTGTGTGTGTGTGTGTGTGTGTGTGTATCAGTAATCCCTTTCTTTTTTGGCACCAAATGTAGCGGGCTATAAACATTATTTGTCACCTAATACCTTTATTTTTGCATTAAATATATTTGGGAGATCCTGTATTCTCAGTACATATAGGAATGCCTATTTTTTAATGGCTTCCTATAATTCCATTAAATGGATATACCATGATTTATTTAGTATTCCTCTATCGGTGGATATTCAGTTGTGTTTCTTCTAGTCCTTTGCTACTACAAATGATGCTGCAAAGAACATCCTTTCCTTAGGGAGGTAGTATAGGATGATAGTTATGAGTTCAGACTCTTGGCCAGACTTCCTAGGTTTGAGTCCCAATTCCGTCATTTACCAATGGGCCTCAGGTAAGTTATTTAACCTCTCTGAACCTCAGTTTCCTCATCTTTAAAATGGCAACAATGATATTATTTACTCTCCAAGGTGGTTATGAGGGGTAAATAAATAAAGTACTTAGAACTATAATGGACTGGTAGTAAGCACTCAATAAATGCTGTTGTTAGTATTATAGTAGTTGTGGTAGGAGTAGTCATTGTGCGCATATGGGAAACCTGACTTTCAACAATCAGATTGGCAAAAATGAAAATATTTGATAACACACAGCATTGGTAAAAGTATAGGGAAATGGGTACACTGCTGATAGAAGTGAAAATTGATACAATTTCTTTGGATGATGATTTGGCAATATCTGTTAATGGTTTAAATGCATATACTTGTTGATTTGGCATTTTCTCATTTGGAATTGATCCTACAGACTGGTGAACTTTATAATTCTTATTTGCAATGATATAACACCATATTGATCATTTCAATATTTTTCTGACTTTTGGGTTTTGAATTCATTTGATCAAAATATAACTTTTCATTTTAATAGTTATTTCAACATGCAATACCATAGCATAATCTGTTCTTAAAAATTATTTTCCTCCAAGATGGCTTAGGAATTGAACATATAAACATATTTAAGAAAATCTTAAATAAATTCAAGGATTATAAAAGCTAGTAGTAGGAAGGTAGAACTCTTTGTTTACTGAACTATCCCAAGCATCTAGAAGAATGCCTATAATTGAATGGGCACTTGATAAATATTTCTTGAATGCTGAAGGGGTATAGATCTATAATACTCACCTATGAAACCCCATGGTCAGTTCCATGGTCAGCGTCAGCCTTTTTTTCCAAAGTGTGTTCTGGGAACATGTAATTCTGCAAGATATTAATAGCAGTTTCATGATCAAATAAATTTAGGGAGCAATTAACTAAATGGTTTCTTTACTGGAGGACTCTTCAAATCTTTCATAATAAATATACATGTGAACTATGAGGATTTCATTAATAACTTTGAAAACACAGAACATACTTTGGGAAACACTAGGCTGGACTATGGGTGCACAAAATACTATTTCTTGTATTTTCATAGATGATATTACCCTATCATCAGTAAGACACAACAAAAATTTTCTAGGAGTGATAATGGGCCGGATGGATCAGAATTATTACATACTCTTCCCAGATGTCAGTGTTGTTAGTACTGTTTAGGCTCCAGCAATCACATAATTTTACACACAAACATGCACACACACACACACAAATTGAATCCACTACCATGGAATCTCATTGTTACCATATTGTAAACAACCAAACTAACCAGACACTGATATTCTAGTATAAGCTACAGTTAAGAGTGTCCGTTAGATAAACCATTGATACTCTGAGTTCTTTAACATTTATGTACCTAAAGAAGTGATCACCATGATAAATGAGTCTTTAAGATTAAGAGAACTTTTTAGAAAATAATTATGTTTGTATGAACATATATCTCTTATGAAAAACAAGCAAGAACATTTCAGGAAGCAGATTATTAACACCTTATTATGAGTTCCAGACTTACAAAGGAAACTTTATTTTTTTTTAATGCAGAACTAGTGTTAGAGCTTGCTTTGAATTTACAAATATTTCTGTCTCTAAGCCTGTGGCTGTAGTGGTAATATAAATTCATGAGTATAAGTAAATGAAACTTAGCTAAAAATGGAGAAATTCCAGTCTGCTGAAGAATAACTTAAAACTACACAAAGTAGTACTTTTGTCAGCATACACACACTGTGAAGAATTTTACAGTATACCCAGATGAAGTCAGTTTAGACTTTTCATTTCAAATATGTGCAAATATTATTCAATCATACCATTTTTTGTTGTATAAAATTCAGTTTCTTTGAATTCATGTTCATTTCCATCTTTAAAAGATCAGTGTCATGACAGCAACCATCTGCACTATATCAGAAATATGTTTTAAGTGCAACTTTTAGTAACAAAATGATTATTTGTAATACTATTGTATTTGTCAGCTTCTTCAATACAGAAATATTTAGAACTCATTTATGTTTTTTCATAGTCATTGAAAAACAAAACAATAAACTATGAATAATTTTGCAGGAATTTCATGAACGTTTACAGAAAGTCTTGTTGTTCTTCTTTTAGTTATTTAATTGTAATGTCATAGTAACAGAAAGCAGCATACTCAATTCTGCATGGATGAATAGGCACATTCAACAAGGAAGATTTAACAGAGTAAATCAAATGCCGGATTAAACATTTTCTGCATAACAGACCACAAAATGGGCATTCATTTTACCAATGGATCTTTGGCATTAGAAGCAAATGGAAGTGCATACCAACGTAATTAAAATGAATATTCAGTGGCCTGATTGCAAAAGTTCCCTATATTTTATCGAACTAACATCCAGTTAATTGGAATTGTCTAAACATATTCAAGCACACACATTGAAAAAGATCAAGTATAAACACTATTTATTTGCATTTCATCATTCAATAAATTAATTTGTTTTCTTCTGTTTTATTATCCCCAAAGTTTGAATGTAGTAAATTTTCTCTATGGTTGCACAAAATGAAAATTTCAGACAAATACATGGAAATCTGCAATATGGGATGGTTTTACATTTAACTGAATTTGATGTTTAATTTTTGGTAAGAACAAAAATCTTACGTAAAGAGATATTCAAACTCAAAGTGTGAACTATTTCCCCCAGATTTGCTGACAAAACCTCACATCAGAATTTATAACATGGCTATTCATAGTAATGAATGTTGATTTCTATAATTTTTAATATTAAGTTTGGAGTACTAAGTGATTTGTTAATAATATATTAATATCACATCATGAAATTATTTAAAATAAAACAACTAATGCCAGTTCAGCCTAGCATTCAAAGCCTTCCAAACAATGGTCCCAATATAAGCATGGTATCATAAGGAGTCTGTGAGAAATGTTATACAACTATGAAAACACATAAAATCAACTGCTCAGGTTGCAGTCTTAATTTCCTTAGAGCGGTATATAAATTACAAGTTTTCATCAAGATAGAAAAATCATAACTGTGGGAGCCAGTCTCCAAAATGGCCCAGTGGGCCCCACATCCTGGCAGTCATGCCCTTTTGCAGTCCCTTCTCACATAAAATCGGCTAACCTGTGTACAAATAGGATTTTGTGGAAATGATGGAGTGTCTACTTAAGAGGACGGGTCATTTAAGACATTACAGTTTCCCCCTTACTCTGTCAAGGATCACTCATTCTGGGAAAAGCCAGCTGTCAGTTCATGAAGACACTCAAACAACTCTATGTCTATGTGACAATACCTTCTCCACACATGCAGCAGGGAACGAATGCCTCCTGACAGAAGTCACGTGAGTGAATGAGCTATCTTGGAAGTGGCACTTCCATCTCTTGTTAAGCCTTCAGATGACTGCAACCTCATGAGAGAACCCAAAACAGAATCACTCAGCTAAGCTGCCCCTGAATTCCTGCCCCACAGAAACTGTGAGACAAGAAATGTTTATTGTTTTAAGACACTAATTTCTAGGATGATTTCGAATTCAGCAATAAGTAACTAGTAGAATAATAAAACACTATAATCCATCTGAAGGTGACACTTCAATCGTGCTGTCTCATGGAGAGAATTGCCACTGCTACATCCAAGAAATCTATGCCCCAACCCCATCCCAAATGTTTTAGTCAAATCAAGCCCTAATCTAAACTTTCCAGTTTTTTCTACTACTAATTATCTACTACCTATACTCTGTGGTCCAGCAAAACTGGTCAATTTCACTACTCCCTGAACATTTTTGTCTCCATGTTTTTCTTTATTCAAATTGCTTCCTCACACTGAAAAGCATTGATTTTTTTTCCATCTTTGCTATGAAGGTCACATATTTCCTTCATAATCCCTCTCAGCTGCCACCTGCTTCATGCAAGCTTTACTGAGCTCCCAAACTCTATGATATAATCTTTTTCTTTTAAACCCTGTGTTCTTCAGTACTATTTTAGGTGCAAGTGACAGAATCCCAACTCAAACTAGCTCAAGCAAAAAAGGAATTTGTTGGTTCACATAACTGAGATAACAAAAGGGTGCAGATAGCTTGACCATGGGCTCAAACAATGTCACCAGTTCTCTCTCTCTCTCTCTCTCTCTCTCTCTCTCTCTCTCTCTCTCTCTCTCTCTCTGTCTCTCTGTCTCTCTGTCTCTCTCTCTCTCTCTCTCTCTCTCTCTCTCTCTCTCTCTCTCTCTCTCTCTCTCTCTCATGCTTCCCTGAATACCTGTGAAGATTTCCTTCATTCCATAAGCAGTTTCTTTAATTGTCAGGGAAAACAGCTGTTGGAAAAACAACTTAAATCCTTACAGTTTGTTATAAAAAGTAGAGAGTCTCTCTCTCCCCAGGTCCATATATAAGTGAAGACTCTCTTAATCCTGTCTATCATGGGCCCAGCAGGAATTGAAGACACACTCAACCTGGGTAATTTATTGTCAGGGTTTGGGGAAACCTACAAATAATTGTGCAGCAATTACAATAGAAGAGAGCTGTTATTATCTCTGGGCCAGAAGCGGTAAGGGCAGGAAAAGTTACCCGATCCCAGAGAGAGTAGCTGTATGGAAAAGGCCACCTGGCAAGGGCTGTGACTTCAGCAGAAGGATATAGCCAATTCACAGCAAACTTGCAAGGAAGGAACCACAGGAATAAATACCCCGGCCTCATTTTCCTTCCTGCTTTTAATCTCTTGAGGCTCCCAATTGGCTGAACCCAACAAGAAGACAGGGGGCAAAGAAGCCCTTTAATGTATTTCATAAAGGTCAGCTTCCCAGGGTCTTTTTTAAATGCATGGAAATGATGATTTGTGTTTTTCCTCTTACAAAAAGTTATACCAGATCTTGCATCTGAGGCACAGATGCCATTATCTTAGAGTGACATGAGGTTAGGATTTACAATCTGTCAACTTTTCTCAGCTGGAAATCCCACGCCAAGATACCTTCCCTGCACATACATGGATACTTAGCTCCACATAGTTATAATCACCTGTCTCTAGGAATTTAGACCTACTAAAAAGTTGGTTTGACCATTGCAATAAATGTTAAATAATAATGAAGTTGAGAGAGATGAAATGTACCACATACCATGTATTATTTCTCCTAATAGAAGTCTGAAATGTTTAAATTACATGACCTTATGTGCACAAAAGTGTTTGTTAGTCAACTGGAATAATAAATTTTCTTAATTACCCTGGATGTGCATTTTTATTTTAATAAAATACATATCTGTACAAATTTTATAAAAATGGCATGGTTTGATTTGCTAAAATGTAACATTGACAGAATTTTGCATATATTCTAATAAATGTTAGTTTAAGATCACCAAAAGAGTACACCAATCTTTGTAATTGAAATTATAAGTTTGTCTTTGCTTCTCTTTTGTAAACTGCCTGGCTCCATTAGACCTATTTTTTAGAATAAGAAATAGTGTTGTGGCATTTGAGGTATGGATAATGTGGAAATGTTTGTGATAACAATCATACGGATTACAACTGCATAAAATGATCCTAACTTTGAATTTGCTACAATTAAAAGAAGAAATCATATGGTTCTTGACTTTTTCTGTCTGACTTATTTTGCTTAGCATGATAATCTCAAGATCATTTATGTTGTCGCAAATGGTGTATATACGAAAGGTATGATATTTAAGTTCGCAAACTTGTTGCAATAATGTTTCTAACCTTTTTTTGATGTCAGGGAGATTATTCATTATGAATTTGTACCAACTGGACTAACAGTTAACCAAGTGTACTATTTGGAAGTGCTGAAAAGGCTGCATGAAAAAGTTAAACGAACTGAACTTTCCACCAACAATTAATGGCTCTTGCATCATGACAATGCAGCAGCTCACATGGCACTGTGTGTGAGGGAGTTTTTAGCCAGTAAACAAATAACTCTATTGGAACACCCTCCCTACTCACCTGATCTGGCCCCCAGTGAATTCTTTCTTTATCCAAAGATAAAGGAAATATTGAAAGGAAGACATTTTGATGACATTCAGGACATCAAGGGTAATATGATGACAGCGCTGATGGCCATTCCAGAAAAAGAGTTCCAAAATTGCTCTGAAGGGGGGACTAGGTGCTCGCGTGTGTGCATAGCTTCCCAACAGGAGTACTTCGAAGGTGACCGTAGTGGTACTCAGCAATGAGGTCTGTAGCACTTTTTCTAGAATGACTTCGTGAACTTAATTGTCATATCTCGTATATCACATCTTCTTTATCCAATCGTCTATCGAAGAACACTTTGGTTGTTTCCAAGTCTTGGCCACCATGCATAACTTATATGCGGGATATAAAACTGAAAGCAACAAATGAACAAACACTATAGACATAGTCAAACGTTTAGTGGTTGCCCGAGGGTAAGGGGAGAGGGAGTATAAATGGGGTCAAATATATGGTGATGGAAGAGAATTGACTTTGGAGAGTGAACACACAATGCAATATACAGATGATGTATTATAGAATTGTACGCTTGAAACCTATATAATTTCACTAACCACTGTTACCCCAATAAATTTGTAAATTTTTTTAAAGTAAGAGAGTAAAATTTAGGGAGCAGCAAGTAAACAAGTAAGGTTGAATAATAAATCCAGCAAAGTGACTTAAGACTATGTGTTTAAATGTTATGTATGCATTAGTTTACTATACTGTTTCATTTGCCTTGTTACAAGAAGCAGTTGTTTGGAATAGCAAGCTTTCAAACTAATCTTCTCAGGGTTTAGGATAAAGCAGAGTTTGTTTTAACAACTGTATTGAAAAATAGTTAATATACTGTAGAATTCAACCATTTAAATTATACAATTGAGTAGGTTTTTACTTCATTTGAAGAGTTGTGCAACAATCAACACAATTTTAGAACATTTTCATCACGCCCCAAAGAAACTTCATATCCTTTGGCTATCACCCCCTTTCCTTTTTTGGTGCCACTCCCCAGCCCCTGGTACCCACTAATCTATTTTCTATCTCTATTAGGTTTCCCTGTCCTGGACATTTCATATGAATGGAATAATATAATATGTGGTATTTTGCGCCTGTCTTCTTTCACTTAGCTTAATGTTTTTTTAAGGTTCGTCTGTGTCATAGCATGTATCAGAACTTCATTTATTTTTATGGCTGAATAATATTCCATCATGTGGATATACGACAGTTTGTTTATCCACGAATCAGTTGATGATGTTTGGGTTGTTTCTATCTTTGGCTATTATGAATAATGCTGCCATAAATTTTGTATAGAAGTTTTGTAAACTTTTGTGTACAAAAAGAATGGATATGTTTTCATTTCTCTTAGGTACATACATACCTAGAAATGGAATTGATGGGTTTTGTGGTAACTCCATGTTTCATGGCTTGAGGAACTGCCAGACTGTTTTCCACAGTGACTGCACTATTTTACATTCCCACCAGCATTGTATCAGGGTTCTGATTTCTTCATATCTTCACCAACTCTTGTTATTATTTGACTTTTTTATACTAGCCATCCTAGTGGATGTGAAATAGCATTTCATTATGGTTTTTATTTACATCTCCCTAATTGTTTGGGGCTAATAGCAGGCTATTTTAAAATCTTGAAATCAGTGTGTATTTAGGAAAGAATCAAAAATGTTGAAAGAATCAAAAATGTTGAATGTTGAATTCAAAAGACATATTGAATAGACATACTAGGTACAAGACACTAGTAGAATGTATAAAGGTGAATACGAAATTGATATTTTCTTCTTTGAGAGAAGAGACACAAATGGCTTATAATACCAGCTTAGATTATAAATGCTATTATAAAGGAATAAACAAAATGCCATGAACATGCAAAGGAAAGAGCTCTTCCTTCTGCTCAGAGGGCTGGTAGAAGTCTTCAATGAGATTAAAGCATAAAAGCCAAGACATGTTTGAAGAACAAGGAAGAGGTCTATGTGGCTATAACTAAATAAACCTGTCTAAACTTATTTCTTCAGATATAGATTTTTAAGTAATAGAACATATATTCTGGATATTTTCATAACTGTTAAGTGATAAAGCCATTTTTCCCTCAATATAGTCAATATATGAATTTTTACATGGTTCATTGAAAATTTATATTCATTAAGATGTTGACAAAAGTTGATTAGAACAAGCTCCTTTGTAACATATGGGCTAAAGGTAGAGTTTTTAAAAGGCAGGATAGTGTCTAATTTTGAACAATGTGTATTGATTTTAAAAACTACATACAAGGAGGAATAATAATAATAATAATAATAATAATGATATAATTGCCATCATTTCTTATGGAATTGCTGTGCCACACACTATATTAGTTATTTTAAGTACATTATCTCAAGTCTTTTAAGCAACTTCACAAGGTAGATATTTTCATCATTTTACAGAGTAGATAGCTGAGCTTCAGAGAGGTACAGAGACATTTGAGACATAATTCCTATATTGAACTCTCTCACACATAACTTTTTAAAGCTCACTTACTGACTACACACCACATTTGCATAGTGTGATTACAATTTTGCCTTCCTTCCACAAAACTCGACTCCTTTGATGGTTTTCACAAGAATTCCAATCGTATTGAACATATTGCTTTTTGTTTTTGTTTCCTTTTGTTGTTTTGAGTTTTACTGAACATTTGTGAAAACACAGGAAGGATCACATTGCATGTTGCATAGATTTTAATGATAAAAATCCTCAGTGGACATGTGTCTCCTTTCATGTTTCCCTAGTTGCACCATCAATGTGTATGCTTCTGTGTGTGTTGGGCGGAAAGCAGTGATTCTTTCATCCCTTCTTTCCATTTCACTTTCAGTCTTCCTCCCTACTGTTCAGTCTTGCTGACATGTATCTTTGATCCAAGATCTTTCCTCCTGGAACTTTAAATCTTGCTCCTTTCTCTTTTTATAAAGATTTTTATTAAAATATAGCTAACATACAATATTATACTACTTTCAGGTGTACACCAAAGTTATTCAACATTTATATACCTAAGAAGTGATCACCATGATAAATGAGACCAGCAACCATCTGACACTGCACCATGCTATCACAATATTATTGACTATATTCCCTATGCTGTACATTACATCCTCATGATTTATTTCTCTTATACCTGAATATTTGGATCTCTTATTCCCATTCACCCTTGCCCCCCTTTTAAATGTTTCAATTACACTTGGCATTCAATATTAGTTTGTATTAATTTCAGGTGTACAGCAGAGTGGTTAGACATTTATATACTTTAAGAAGTGAACCCCCTGACTAGTCTGTACTCATCTGGCAGTATACATAATTATTACCATATTATTGACTATATTCCCTGAGCTTTACGTTACATCCCCAGGACTGTTTTGTAACTACCAGTTTTTACTTAATCCCTTCACCTTTTCACCCTGCCCTCCAATCCCTTTCCCATATATCGCCCTGATATATATCTAGTAGCTATCTAACACCGCACATATTTATTACAATGTTATTGACTGTATTCCTTATGCTATACTCTACATCCTCATGATTACTGTGTAACAACCAATTTGTACTTCTTAAGCCCTTCCTCTTTTTCACTCACCACCAACCCTCCTCCCATCTGGCAACCATCAATATGTTCTTTGTATCTGTGAGTTTGTTTCTGTTTTCTTTGTTTATTTTGTTCTTTAGATTCCACATACAAGTGAAATCACATTGCATCTGTCTTTCTCTGTCCTACACTCCACTCAGCACAATACCCTCCAGGTCCATCCATGCCGCTGCAGATGGCAAGAACCCATTCCCTTCCGTGGCCGAGCAATACTCCATTGAATATATGTACCACCTCCTCTTTATCCATTCATCCACTGATGGACACCCAGGCTGCCTCCACATCTTGGCCATTGTTAACAATGCAGCAATGAACATATGGATGCACACGTCCCCTCGAAGTAGAGTTAGGGTTTTTTCAGATAAATATTCTGAAGTGGGATTACAGCGTCCTTCTTTGTCTTTTATTATAGACTTTGTTTTACACTGTTTTGTCTGGTATAAATAAGTACTGCTGGGCAACGTAATCTTGGTTGTAGGTCCTGGCTTTCCATCATATTGAATATTTTGTGCCAAAAGTTTTTGTTGAGAAATCAGCTGACAATCTTATATGAGCTCCCTTATAAGTTACTAGTTGCCTTCATCTTGCTGGTTTACGGATTCTTTCTTTGTCTTTAACCATTGCCATTCTAATTTTAATGTGTTTTGGAGTGGGCCTGTTTGGGTTCCTCTTGTTTGGGAACTCTCTGAGATTCCTGGACTTGTAAGTCTATTTCCTTCATCAGGTTAGGAAAGTTTCAGTCATTATTTCTTCAAATGGGTTCTCAATCCTTTGCTTTCTCTCTTCTCCTTCTGGTACCCCAATGATGTGAATTGTTGTTTGCTTGATATTGTCCAAGTGGTCTCTTAAAATATCTTCATTTTCCTTTTTTGGATTCTTTTTTTATTTTTGCTGTTCTTATTGGGTGTTTTCTGCTGCCTTGTCTTCCAAATCTGCTTCATCTACTCTGTTGATGATTCCTTCTAGTGTATTCTTCATTTCAGTGATTGTATTCCTCACTTCTGACTGGTTCTTTTTTATGGTTCCTATGTCCATTTTTATGCTTGCTGTCTTTTTTTGAAATTCTCACTAAGTTCTTTGAGCATCCTTATAATCATTGGTTTGAACTCTGTCTCTGGTAGGTTGTTTGCCTCCATATTGTTTAGTTCCGTTTCTGGAGTTTTCTACTGTTTTTTCATTTGGGACTTATTTCTTTGTTTCCTCATTTTGGCTGTCTCTCTGTTTGTTTCTATGTATTAGGTAGATATGCTATGTCTCCCAGTCTTGGCCAGGTGGTCTTCTATAGTAGGTGTCCTGTGGGGTCGTGGGACAGTCTCCTTAGTCATCTGCTCTGGGTGCTCCAGGAGTGTCTCTTGTGTGGGTTGTGTGTACCCTCTTGTTAATAGTTGAGTCTTGGTTATTATTGGCATATGAGTGGATGGGATTGATCCTCAGTCTGATTGGCTGTGGGGTTTGGCCTCATCCACAGCTTACAGGCTGCTGTGCAGGGGGCTTACCCCACTGAGTGCAATTCACCACAGCAGGCTCTGATGCCTGTTGAGACCACCCTTTGGGTGTGCCACTTGTGAGCTAATTGGCTGGGTCTCTATTGTAGTCTGAAGCCAACCTCTAAGTATGTTGGTTCTGGGGCCTCTTGTGAGGGGCTTCGGTGCAGGCCCAGGCCACTGCCTGTGACCAGCCGGGACTACATGGTAAGAACTAAAAAGTGATCCATGGTTGTTCACTGCCTGTGCTAACCCTGGAGGCACGTGTGAGAGGCCACACTGTGAACTGAGGATGGATGCCACCAGTACCATGCCTGGGATATCTCCACAAAAAGCCAGGACACCCTGAGGCCTACTGCCACTTGCCAGCTCCGTTAAGGTTCAGCCACTGATAAAGTGTCCTGCAGTATGCGAATTGGGTGAGGCAGGATCTCAAGGAGTCACTAGAGTGGGAAGAATTATGGTTACCAGGTTAATACAGAGGGTGCCAAGAAAAATGTATACACATTTTAAGAAAGGAAAACTGTATTAAAATTGTTAATACTCAGTATATACCAATAACAAAAGACGAATGCAAGTCACGTTTGACTTCTGCAATTACAAGAGTTGCTCAAAGTGGTTACCATCAGTGTCCATCCACTTCTGATTATGGCGAACTACTGCTTGAGCAACGTTGACCAAAATGTCCACTTGTATACATTTTTTTTGGCACACCCAGTATAAATTCTGATTTGGCGCTGAGCCTGAAGCTATTCAGCAAAGGTCTCAGTGCTCACGGAGGCCAGTTGCTGCCCGCCTGGGGTCTGTGGGACTCTGATAATTCTCCAGAAAGAGTGCAATGAGGGGAGGGCTGGCTGCTTTCAGAGAAAGTGCCTCCTGTTTTGGGCGAGCTGAGTGAGGCAGGGTTCCAGTGAGTCAGCAGGGTGGAATTTCACAGCTCACCAGGCCAATCACATTCAGACTTGACCATGTGGAGGTGGGCTCAACCTGTGAAAGATGGCACCCACCTGCCAGCTACATGGGATGAGGACCTCCTCACAAGGAAATGGCGACTGTTCTCCAGCCCTCAACCTAAAGCAACACAACTCATTCTGCCCCCCGTGTATCTCCTACCCCTTCTCCCCCCTGAGTTACTGTCCCTTTGCTGGAGCCTAAGGTGAGTGCCTGGGAGTGAGAGAGTCTGTGCACGGGCCCTTTAAGAGTATGCCTGGGATTCCTGCTGCCTTCTGTCTCACCCAGATGGTTCTAACCCCCACTGTTTTTCACAGCCAGATGTTGTAGTGGCTCCTCTTCCTAGCACCACTATTCTGGGCTGGGGAAGCTGGTGTGGGACTGGGGTCACTCGCTCCCCTGGGGGAAACCTCCAAAGCTGAGATATCCTTCCCAGTTCTCAACTGCCACATGGAGGTTTGGTGTTAGCCAGTTCTGCGTCTCCGCCCCTCCTACCAGTTTTGACATGGCTTCTTCTTTATATCCTTAGTTCTAAAACTTCTATTCAGCCAGACTTCAGATGGTTCTCCAGGTTGATTGTTCTATAATTTCGTTGTAATTTTAATGTGTTCATGGGAGGAAGCAGGCACAGTGTTTATCTACTCCACCATCTTGGATCTCTCTCTTGCTCCTTTCTTAAGCAGCACTATTGAAATTTGCCTCAGCGCTTCTAAACTCATGCAGCAGATACAAATTGCACTGTCCCACAAGTCAGGTATGAAGCTTCAGAGCTTTTATTATAATTCAAATTAGCTCTTCATGAATCCAATTTTCACAACTAGTAGAAAACATAAACCTGCCAAATCAATGTAAGTCAGTCACCTCGAATTTCAAATATCGTTGGTGCAGGATTTGAATTTATCATTTCCTCCTTTTTTTTATCTTCAAAGCTGGTTCCATCATCACTGTCTTTTTATTTTTCTAATGTTTCAATTACAGTTGGCATTCAATATTATATTAGATTCAAGTATATAGCATACTGGTTAGACATTTATATAACTTATAAAGTGATCCCCTGATAAGTCTAGTACCCGCCTGACACTATACATAGTTGTTGCAACATTACTGACTATATTCCCTATGATGTACTTTACATTCCTGTGACTATTTTGAAGTGAAATAAGTACGACAGAGAAAGATAAATGCCATATGATTTAACTTATATATGGAATATGAAAAATAAAGTAGACAAGCAAACAAAAAGAAACAAACTCAAAGATACAGAGAACAAACTGATGGTTGCCAGATGGGAGGGGTTTTGGGAATCTGGGTGACAAAGGGGAAGGGATTGAGAAGTACAAATTGGCAGTTACAAAATAGTCACAGGCAATAGCACTGTGTTGATCTCTTCTTGGGGGGCTCTGGAGGACACAGTTGCTTTCCATGCACCATGTTGAGGTATGCATGATGTATGCAGGCTGCCCTGACTGAGGTCTATCTTCCTGAACACTTCTCACCACCATTGCTAATCTACTGCCAAGGTATATCCCTATGAGACTTTTAGTGTTTAGGACACTACACCTTGAGAAGCTGGACAATGACTTCTGGTGTTGTGGGTCCCATTCTCCGGGGGGGAAAAAAAAAACAAAAAACAAACTTCACTTAGTTGCTAATAATATAAATTCCATATTCTTAGCTTTGCCTCCATATATAAATTTTAGAATTACAGGAGCAATTTTCTTTATCAACCATACTTGGCTCTTATAAATCAAAATGCTCTGTCTTTTAAATTATCATGTTTGCTATAAGTTTAAAAATCCAATCAGCAACTCAATTGACATTTTTTTGTTCTAAGACAGGTCATCCTGCAAGCAAGGGCAGGGTATAGAGAAAACTACTTCTGTTGTTTAATTAGCAAAAAAGGATAATGGATACAAGGAGTAGAGGCACGGGAGATGAAACATCTCAAAATATTAGCTCACAAATATTTCACAACACAGGAGCTCAACCAATAAAGGTTCCTAAATTTACGTGTATCCACATTCCCTAAAAAAGCAGTAAAAAATTAGAAAAAAACATCATTACTGTTATACAATAATATAATAATATTGAGACAACTTGAATTAATATTTACTTACTGGAAAAGAGGAATAAAATTACACATGTGGAAACACATGTACACTTCCATATGTGTTCCATTGAAATCCATTTTTTGTCAACTTTTATGAACAAGGCCATGAGAAGCATTAGTATACATTGTGTTGCCTACTCTGTGCTCCTAGGGCACTGAGCTCCATGAGGGCAGAAGTGTCATCTGTTTTGTTCACTGGTTTTACCCTGGACGATCAGAATAAGGTCTGGAATATAATAGCAGGAGCTCAAAACTATTTCTTTCATAAAAAAAATGCTGGATTTTAAACTGGTGGCAAATAACTGGGATTTTACTTTGTTTGGCACACGCAGTGTTGACAACAAAAACAATAGTTGCCAATATTTAAAAATTGGAGTATTTCATGTAAAACTACAGATTTTGAGGTTTTTCTTGAAAACTCAGGCGATATGGCAATATTGGATCCATATTCCCACAGGGCAACTGAACTAAATATTATATTTGCTTTTCAGTTCACCACAGTCCCCACTTATCCTTTGTCTCAACCCGCTTCATTTCTATTACCTTCCTGATGTCTGTTGATGTTTGCTTTTGTGATCCTTCTTAAAATTATTAATCCATTTTGTACACATATGTGTGCACATGTACACACATAGCAAATAATTTTATATTGAGATATCTATCTACTATTTGACAGAATAAAACAAATAGCCCATCAGGAAACGTACATTTTATCCATTTTCTGATTTATTATTTTTGAAAATTTGAGGTATAAAACTTATTTCAAAAAAGTGAAAATAAGCTTCCTGTGTACGATTTTAAAAGTTCACAAAATTATTCTCCATTATTTACCAATAGGACTTCTTAATCATTTGGTTCCTTCCCAAATGGCTTAGCTTTCTGAAGTGTTCAAGAAAGAGAACAGAATGTGCACTCATCCCCTCCACAGAAGAGTTGTTTTTCATGTACCTCCAGTTTTTTTAGCCCTTAAAATTGTCAGCTTATTTGTTCAGATTGTTCTGTGGAGGCATCTTACTTTGCCCTATATATTTCACTGAGTGCCCTTGAAGTTTTCTGGAATCTTCTTTCAGAACACTATAGTGCATAGGGTGGGTGTAAGCTCACAACTTACTACTGCTCACCAACTTTATGATGACACACTTCTATCAGACAAAACTCAAACTCAAACTGCCTGAAATTTAAAGAATTTATTGACTTGTAACTCAGTATCAAGGAGTATGGCCCAAACATGTCATTAAAATTCCACTCCATTTTTCAGCTTTACTTTCTGCTGTGTGTCACTTCTTTTTCAGACTGTGCTGGCCCCCAGTGACTCTAAGCTCTCCCCTTCTAATGGCAAGATGGCTAAAGCACCTTGATCCTCTTAGGCAAACACATTTCCAATAGGGAAAATCATTTGTTTTTCGTTCAATCAACCCAGTGAAAGTCTCACTTGCTCGAACTGGGCCATACACCCATTGCTGAAACAAACATTGTGGAAATGTGAAGTTCTCGATGGCAAGGATCAAGTGTCATAGGCGTCTTCCCTTAGAGGTTAGGATGGACTCAACTTCACCCTAAGCACATAAACTTGGTAGAAGAAGGGACAGCTTCCCCAAGGAAAATTATGGTACATTTTGTCACAAATTGAGTAGTGAATGATTCCTCTGGAGCAAAAGTAACAGATCTTAGTAGTGCGAAATATATTAGGTTACATTTTCTATTTTTATTGACATTTTAAACATATATATATATATATATATATATATATATATATATATATATATATAATTTAATTTCTTTAAGACCCTGTTAATTTCTTTAACATCTCAAAATTCAAGGTCTTTACTAATTTACATTAATGTTTGTGGTTTTTCGTGATTTAAAACATAACATTTATTTTCTTTGTTTCTTAGTTCTTTATATTCATACATCCTGTTAGCATATACCCTATACTTCTGTGGTAGTCATGTACAGGATAAAAGAAGAAGCCCCAGGGAAGTGCCTTTCTTAGGAAGAAGTCTTAGAACCTAGTGCTTAAATAATATGAGAACTAAGAAAGTCATCATTGGAGATATGGTTTCATTATCTTTTAATTGTTCTAGAGCTGTGTTAGGGCATACTTTTTAAACCTAGATTTTATTTTACAGGGTTTCAAAACTAAAATCATACCTAAATCACCTATTAGAGTGTTTGTGAGAAAAAAGTAGATGACAACAACAACAAATGCTACCATGTTTGTCAGTTAAGTTGTGGGGACAGAGCCCCAGAGAGCAATTTCCAGGCTCTCCGCCTCACATAGAAAAGTGCTGGTTCAGGTAGTAAATGACCATCAACTGTGATTGGCTGGCCATCAGCTGTGGCTAGTTGGCCATCAGCTGTAACCAGTGAGCCATTGGCCACTAATATAACTGCCATGGCTACGCTAGCAGAAAAATGGGGGCTAGGAAGAAGATGGTGGCTGAGCTGGCAAGAGCGGATTGCAGATTGCAGAGAAGTGGACAGCAGATTGGAGATAGTGTGGCTCTTGTTTCCTGTTTCTCCAACCCAGCCGTCAGCGAGAATATAGTGGTATGACTCCCCTATCTATGGCTCCGTGGGTGTTCCTGTTTGGCCTCACCATATCCTGCATTCTTATGTGGAAAGCAGGAGCTGAGACCCTCCAGGCCGCCCCGCACAACATAAGATTTCCAGATACGTAAGCCTAGAGCAAATGTCTGTGGAGTCAAAGATGGAAGCTTACTGAAGAAAGAGTTGCAACTGAGCTAAGAAGACTAGCATTGCTGTACTGTGTGTGGGTAACTGGTTCTATCTCAGCTGGCTTCTGTATAAATTTTCAAGGGTTCTATTTGTGGTTTAGGCCAAGACACTGGTCCTTTCATAACTGTACTAAGATTCATTGACGGGGGCTGAAACTAAATCAAAATGACTGAAATTACATGCAGATATAAAAGGGAATGGTTGCAGCTGTTTGAAAACTCACAAACTTGTGGAGATTCCCTTAAGCCTACTGAATATGGGAACAATGCAGTGGTTCTCAAACTTGGTATCAGAGTCACCTGGAGAGCTTAAAACACAGATTCTTCCACTCATTCCCAGAGTTCCTGATTGGATAGATAACTATGGGGTGGGGACTGAGAATTTGCCTGTGAATTTTGTTGAAAGTTCCCACGTAACATTGATGCGGCTGGTCTTGGGCCTTCACTTTGAGAGCTACTGGATTATGGCAACAAGACTAATTACAGACTCCCATCATCTGGTGGAAATAGAGCTCCTGGTAAAAGGCCAGACTTGGTCAGGCTTGTTTTAGGAGGGGAGGATATTAAAGCCACAGTTTGAAGGTCTCAGTATATAAAGCTTGATAGGGTAGAGTGAGTGGGGACTGACATCTCCTGGGAAGCGGTACACTGGAGCCACATCATACTGGCTCCTGAGAGCCATTGTCCACATCTCTTTCCAGCTCCAAATTCAGTGATCTCAGGTTGGTAATCTGAAATCAGCCTTGGTGGGATCTTTATACCACACCTATTTGCCAGCACACTACATTGCTTACAAGAGATATTGAGTGCTGATATGTGCATAAGGTTAGAAACTCCACAGACTTTAAAATTCATAAACGCCACTTTTAAGAAATTACATTCCAAATACAAACAATTGTAGCTATCCCATTAAAATTCTGTGGTATTACTCATTCAAGAAAAATTGAATACTTGTCACATTTCAAGAACTGTGACAAATGTCAAGAACTGCGACAAATGTACATACAGCAATGAACCAGAAAAACACAGTCCTTACCTTCTTGGAGCTTACACAATTTTTTAAAAATTAAATTTATTGGGGTGACAATGATTAGTAAAATCACATCGGTTTCAGGTGTATAATTCTTTAATATATCAACTATATATCGAATTGTGTGGTCACCACTCAGAATCAGTTCTCCTTCCATCAACATATATTTGACCACTTTACTTCTTCTGCCGTCCCCCCAACCCCTTACCCTCTGGTAACCACTAAACTATTGTCTCTGCCTATGAGTTTTTGTTTGTTTGTCTTGTTCCTTTGTTGCTTTCAGTTTTATATCCCACATATGAGTGGAGTCATATGGTTCTTGATCTTTTCTGTATGACTGAAAAGGGGCATAATAATCCCAAGATCTATCCATGTTGTAGAAAATGGCACTATTTTATCTTTTCTTATGGCAGAATAGTATTCAATTCTGTATATATACCACATCTTCTTTATCCAATTATCCATCAAAGGACACTTTGATTGTTTCCATGTCTTGGCCACACTAACTAAAGCTGCAATGAACATCAGAGCATGTATATCTTTACGAATAAATGTTTTCAGAATTTTTGGTTTATACCTAGGAGAGGGATTACTGGGTCATATGGTAATTCTATTTTTAATTTTTTGAGGAACCTCTACACTGCCTTCCAAAGTGGCTGCACCAGTCTGCACTCCCACCAACACTGTATGAGGGTTCCTTTTTCTCCACAGCCTCTCCAACACTTATTGTCTTGTTGATAATAGCCATTCTAACTGGTGTGTGGTGATATCTCATTGTGGGTTTTTTTTGCATTTCTCTAATGATTAGTGATATTGAGCATCTTTTCAAATGTCTATTGACCATTTGCACGTCCTCTTTGGAAAAATGTCTATTCAGGTCCTCTGCCCATTTTTTAATCGGATTGTTTGTCTTTACGTTTTTGAGTTGTATGAGTTCCTTATATATTTTGGATATTAGCCCCTGATTAGAGGTGTTGTTTGCAAATATCTTCTCCCATTCGGTTGGTAGCATCTTTGATTTATTGATGGTTTCTTAGCTGTGCAGAAGCTTTTTAGTTTGATATAGTCCGATTTACTTATTTTAGCTTTTACTTCCCTTGCCTTTGATGTCAAATTCACAAAATCCTCTTTGAACCTAAGATCCATAAGTTTAGTGACTATGTTTTTGTCTATGCAGTTTATTGTTTCAGGTCTTACGTTTAGGTCTTTGATCCATTTTGAGTTAATTTTGGAACACAGTGACAAATAGCAGTCTAGCTTCATTCTTTTGCATGTGGCTTTCCAATTCTCCTAGCACCATTTATTGAAGAGGCTGTCTTTTCTCCATGTATGTCTTTGGCACCTTTGTCAAAAATTATCCGTCCATATTTATGTGGGTTTATTTCTGGGTTCTTGATTCTATTCCATTGGTATGTGTGCCTGTTTTTCTGCCAATACCACACTGTTTTGTTTATGCTTGCCCTGTACTACAGGCTGAAGTCAGGGAGTGCGATACCTCCAGCATTGTTATTTTTTTCTTAGGATTATTTTGGCTATTCAGGGTCTTACGTGATTCCATACAAATCTGATGATTTTTTTTTTTTGGTTCTATTTCTTTAAAAAATGCCATTGGGATTTTGATGGGGATTGCATTAAATCTCTATATTGCTTTGGGTAATATGGCCATTTTAACTATGTTGATTCTTCCAATCCATGAGCACGGAATGTCTTTCCATTTCTTTGTGTCATCTTCAATTTCTTTCAAAAATGTCTTATAGCTTTCAGCATATAGGTCCTTCACATCCTTGGTTAAGTTTATTCCGAGGTATTTTATTCTTTTTGCTGCAATTGCAAAAGGAATTGCTTTTTGTATTTCTTTTTCTGAGATTTCATTGTTAGGATATAGGAATGCAATGGACTTTTGTACGTTGATTTTGTAGACGGCACTTTACTGTATTCGTTGATTGTTTCTAACAGCTTTTTGGTGGAGTCTTTAGGGTTTTTTATATATAGCATCATGTCATCTGCCAAGAGTGATAATTTAACTTCTTCATTCCCAATTTGGATGCCTTTTATTTCTTTCTCTTGTCTGATTGCTCTGGCAAGGACTTCCAACACTATGTTGAAAAACAGAGGTGATAGGGGACAGCCCTGTCGTGTTCCTGAACGTAGAGCAAAGGGCTTCAGCTTTTCACGATTAGTTATGAGATTAGCTGAGGGCTTGTCATATATGGCCTTTATTATGTTAAGGTATTTTCCTTCTGTACCTATTTTATTAAGTGTTTTAATCATAAATGGATGTTGTATCTCGTCAAATGCTTTTTCTGCATCAATTGATAGAATCATATGATTTTTGTCCTTTATTTTGTTTATGTGATGTATCACATTGATGGATTTGCGGATGTTGAACCATCCTTGTGCCCCTGTGAGGAACCTCACTTGGTCGTGATTAACAATCTTTTTAATGCATTGCTGTATTCGATTTGCTAGAATTTTGTATAGGATTTTTGCATCTGTATTCATCAGAGATATTGGTCTGTAGTTTTCATTTTTTGTGTTGTCCTTACCAGGTTTTGGTATCAGGGTAATGTTGGCCTCATAAAATGAGTTAGGGAGTACTGACTCTTCTTCAATTTTTTGGAAGAGTTTGAGCAGCATTGGTATTAGATCCTCTTTGAAGGTTTGGTAGAATTCACTGGTGAAGCCCTTTGGACTTTTGCTTTTGGGAAGGTTTTGGATGACATTCAATTTTGTTACTGGTGATCGGTCTGTTTAGATTTTCCAGTTCTTCATGGTTCAGCCTTGGAAGGCTATATGTTTCTAAGAACTTGTCCCTTTCTTCTAGGTTATTGAATTTGGTGGCATATAGTCCTTCACAATATTCTTGTATGATCCTTTGTATTGCCTATTATTTCTGTGTGGTGGTATTCTATGATGTTTCCCTGTGTTTCTTCTTTTATTACAATATTTATTTCAGTTATGGTTGTTTTTTTTGAGTTACCCTTAAGTTTATTTTTTAAAAAGTTTGATATTTAGAGTATTCTTCAGTACACTTACTTTCTCCATTCCCATATTCCTGTTCAGGACTTCACTCTCCCCCTTTTTGTGTTTTGGTTGCCACAAATTGTCCCTGTTGATGGTGGTCGAATAGCCTCTTTAGTATTTCTTGTAATGCAGGTCGTGTATTAGAAAATTCCTTCAGCTTCTATATGTGTGGAAAGGTCTTTATTCCTCCTTCATATCTAAAGGGTATCTTTGCTGGATATATTATTCTTGGCCCATAATTTCTCTCTCTCAATAGTTAGAATATATGATCCACTCCCTCCTGGCTTGTAGAGTTTCTGCTGAAAAATCTGATGGTAATCTAATGGGCTTTCCTTTGTAGGTTACCTTCTTCTTTTTCCTGACTGCCTTGAGGATTCTTTCATTGTTGTTAATTTTAGACAGCTTGAATACAATGTGCCTTGGAGAAGGCCTGTTGGGATTGAGGTAATTAGGTGTTCTATTTGCTTCTTGGATTCGAGGATCCAGTTCTGTCCACAAGTTTGGGAAGTTCTCATCAACAGTTTGGTTGAATATGTTCTCTGTTCCCTTCTCTTTCTTCTCCTTCTGGTATGCCCATTATTCTTATATTGATCTTTCTGATAGAGTCAGAAAGTTATTGTAGAGTTATATCAATTCTTTTAAGTCTCAAGTGTCTTTCTTCTTCCATCTGTAATTTCCAGGTTTCTATCTTCGATGTCACTGATTCTTTCCTCCATCTGGTCAGCTCTATTACCTAAGTTGGCTATTTCATTCTTTATTTCTTGTATTGAGTTCTTCATCTCCAGAATTTCTATTTGGTTCTTTTTTAAAATTTCTATTTCTTCTGAGATAGATGTTCATTTCGTTATTGTATTGTGTTTCTGAGTTCATTGAACTGCCTATCTGTGTTTTCTTGCATCTCATTGAGTTTTTTCAGAACTGCAATCTTGAATTCTCTGTCCTTTAAGTCACATATTTCCATGTCTTCAAAGTTCAATTTCTGGATACTTTTCATTTTTTTTCTGAGCTGCCTTGTTACTTTGGTTATTCTTGGCAATTAGTGAATTATTATTTCTCTTTCTGGTCATCTACAGGTGTGGGTTCTGCAGCATGTTGAAATGAAGAGATCTTTCTTTTGCTTTCCACTAGGTGTTGCTGGAATGTTTTATTTTTCTCTCCAACTGCAGCCTTTTATTTTCACTCATGCTGTAGTGTTTATTTTCTCTTGCATTGTTCCAGCTTGCCACACAATGAGGGGTTTCCTGGAAGGTGAGCTTGTCCTATGTGAACAGTAGCCTGGGTCTCAGGGCACCACCTCTGTGGGAGGATGTGGAGGGTGATAGGGTTCCGAACTTCTGAAATCACAATGCTTCCTCTGTAGCCCAATGCAAAGCCTGTGTATCTCATTGGCTCTGATTGTCCTTGCATGGATCCACCAGATAGCTGGGGGCAGCGTGGGCTGAGAGAGGTGGCTGGTGTGTTTGTGCCTCTGAGCAGTGGTGACTACTAGCACATAGCTGTCTTGCCCCTGCAACACTTTTCCAGTATCAGAATTAGTCATGCTGTGTGTCTGTGGCTGATGTAGCATCGCTCCAGTTCTCAGGGCTGTAGATGTTCTGTTCTTTAATCTAAAACTGCTATATTTCTTCTGGAGCCCAATTCTAACACTAGGAAGCGGGGGTGTGGATGGGTGGGGAGAGGGGGGCAGCGAGCTCTGGGAGGATGGGAGGGAGTCAGCCAGGCTCTGTGTCTTTGTTTTCTGTTTTATACCTGGTAGTGAGGTCTTAAACCACAGTTCTCACCCTTCTGTGTTTGATCTTTGTGCCTGAATGCTGGGTTCAGCTGTATTATATGCTGATCCCTCAGGCAGTACTGAGGGGCAAAGGGTGTGGGCCTATAGCCTAAATTCTTCCCTCTCCCAAGACTGTGAACTCTGTGACTGCGGCCTACAGCCTGCATCTCTGCATTCTGCCTTCCATCCTCCCCTCTTCACGTGATTTGCCTACCTTCAGAAGATTTGATGCACGCATCTCTCAGACATGCTTGTGTGTTGCTTGGGTTATCCTTTGTTGAATTATAGCTGTTCAATTTGTTGAACCTTGCAGGGGATATTTCAAGAAGCACTCCTCATGCCCCCTTTTCTGTGATGTAATCTAGAGAGTTTAAGCAAATGTAAAGGAAATAAATAATTGTAATGTGAGTGACTTAATTATTTTTTTAATAACTGCTTTTTAAATTAAATGAAGAAAATTCATAATAATTATCTTTATGATCGCTGGATCAAGTGGAATATTGTTAATTATGAAAATTATTTATATTTGTTGACAGTTACTGCATATTTAATACATTTACTGAAAATATTTATATAACCATTATCTGTCTCTCTCCAATATCTACTCTGTTCAAATTTAGAAACAGTGTGGGTACTTACTGTTTCTTAGGTATATGTTTTCTCATTTCTAGATACAAAGTTCATTGGCTTCACCCTCTGTATCTTTTTCAAAAAGAAAAAAATAGCTTGTGCCATTTGGGAGAAAAGAGTTGAAGAAAATAGGCTTAAAGGTACTTAAAATATTTACATTTCAAAAAGAGTAAATACATGTTAATTTCAAGAATGTAGTTTTTTAACATGGCTTAATGTAGGGACCTGGGCCACAGGCAGATGAGCTGGCAGGCAGTCAAGGTCTCCCGACTCCAAGGGAACACTGCTTATCAGACAGTTTTGTATGCTTACCAGCAGCCAAGGTCTCCCAGCTTCTTAGGACGCTGTGTACATGAAAGCAAAGCTTGCCAGATGATTTCTCCCATGAAATGATCTTTGTTTTGCTGTACTATATAACCTTGCTTCTTCTTTGCCTGTAAGCGGATCAGTAGCCATCCAGCCCGCTGCCACTGGAGACTTCTGGTCAGTAAGTTTCAATAAACTCATGTGCTGCACTCAGCCACCTGGTGTGTTCTTTGGGCTTGTGGCTTCTCAGGCACAACTCTTGGAACAACTCGGACTAGTCCAAACAATTGGCAAGCCAGACAGGAGCCCAGAAACACCCTTGGCCGAGTGGGCATGGAGAAAAATAAAGGGAGTTCTATGGGGAAAGTCCTGGGATGGCCTAGCACCTCTGTGTAGTGGGCTGTGGTATCCATAGTCAATGGGAGGCAGCCACCGGAGTACATAGGTGCCCCCAAAATGCTGGCCAGGCTTGAGCAATTACTGAGCACCATAGTCAAGGACTTAGGCTTAGAGAAAAGGAAAGCTGACTGTATGGTGGCGGTGGCAGTAGCCGTGGCATGGCCGCTGTTAATGGCAGTTAAATGGGCCACCACAGCAGAGCTTCAGGCCAGAATTCAGGCAGCTAAGCTACAAGAGGAGTTTCATTTAGAAAGGGAGTTTCGGTTGACATAAGCCGATGCCAAGGAACCTATGTCAGAAAGATTAAGGAAGGTACATGAACAGCTGGAAACTCTGGCCTGCACTTCACCTGCACATGGGGTCGTAAATAACCCCATGTCCAGATCCACAGAGTGCTCACCCACCCCAACTGGGATCCCAAAGCCTGGGATCCATTAGACACCACTTCGGATGATAAAGAGAAAATATAGAAGGATGTAATAGAAAAGGGTACAACACACATGCCCCATGCTGCAAATTCATCCAATTCTGCAGCAAAAATAGAAAAAAAACAAAACCAGCCACAGGGAGCTGACCTTGCTCATTTGCTGACATTTGAGAGGAAGCTTTTACGCCTATGAGAGAATATACTGCTACTGAATTAATTGAGCTGGGCAATCGCTTTAGACAGAAAGCTAGAGAAAAATCTGCCAGAATGGCTGCTCCAGTTATGGGATAACAGGATGGAAGGAGTCATTCTGAATAGGACTGAGATGAGTCACTTTGCATCGGTACAGAACCTCCCTCTCACTGAGGCAGTGACTTTATGCAGCGATCAATGAGGAGGAGACAATTTCACTCCATGCATGGTTAACCATGCATTAACCAGGTAGCCTGGCCCAACGAAAGGGACATATCCATGCAACCCATTAGATAGCAGATTATGGAAAAATTGCAGGATGTTCTTTGAAGTCTAGAATTAGACATGCAGTGTATTCTCAGAACTTCATAGGGCCTGACAATGAAATTTTTCCAGGAGGGTTCAAGGATCTCATTTTACAGTCAGTCCCTAACAAACTGTACGGTACCTTGGTTTCCATCTTGAGTCCTCTAGTAGGGCAAGCAAACTCCCTTGCTGCACAAGCAACAGTGGACCTAGGAGAGACTGAAGAGTCTACCACCTGGGGTGGGGAAGGTGTCAGGAAGGCCAAACAAAAGGAGAAAAGGAGGCCTATTTGTGTCACCTTTAAGCAAATATAGTATGAACTGCTCCAAGCAAGGACCACCCTGGAACAAACTGACAACCAAATGAGGTCTTAATAAAATTGTGGCAGAAGCTACCCAAAGAAAAACGCTCTGCAAAATGCCACCCAGATTTGGTCTCCTGCAGGAGAAGGGAGAAACTCAGCCTACAGCGCCATCTATGGAGGAGGGGTAGCAGGAGTCATACCTTCTGCAGTAGGATAGAGGCCAAGGCTCCTGATTATATGTCAGGGCATGTACTGGGGACTGGAGGCCTCATGTAGAACTGACCATCTACTGGTCTTCCAAGAATAAATAGAAGGTTTTTACTCTTGTTGATACTAGAGCAAATTGTACTCAAAGTGTACATCTTGTTGAATACTATATGTACTATATATCAACGTGCACTCTTGTTGAATACAATTTGATATACAGCAACCCCAATCGTTTCCAGAGCTCCATTCTAGCCAAAAATGGCTATAAAGGAAGCACTATTTAGGGCTAAAATACCGTTAGTCCTACAAATTAACTGACTCCTCCCTAAATGATATGTAGTGCACATCTCACCCATACCTGAATACATCTTGGGCATGGACATTCTGGCAGGCCTTACACTTAACACAACACAGGGGAATTCAGACTGAGATGCAGAGCGGTGAAGGCAATCTCCTCAGGACACGCCATATGGTCTCCAGTGAGACTCCTATCCCTACATTGCACAATGAATACCCAGCTATGTTGCCACCTGGGTGGAGGGGAGGGGGTGGGAGGTAGAGGAGAAATAACCCAAACTACACAGGAATTGGAAAAAATGGGCATTGTTCGTCCAACCCACAGTGCCTTCAACAGCCCTGTGTGGCCCATGCAAAAACCCAATAGAACTTGGAGGATGACTGTGGATTATCGGGAATTAAATAAGACCCATGCTCCCCCAAGACTACCTACACAGTTCCACTATCTGCCACAGCCTCACCTCATGGCAAGAGATCTGCAGTTCTGCCAAAAGCCTGTCTCAGTACATCTGTTTCACTGCATACATGACATAATGTTACCCTGTAAAGTCTCTTTCAGATCTAGAGCAAGCAGCTAAAATGCTGATTTCCCACCTAGAGTAACAAGAATGAGTGGTGAACTGTACCAAAGTGTAAGTGCCTGGGTTCTCTGTAAAATTTTTGGGTGTTATATAGGTGGGTAAGACAAAAGTCATGCCTGAAGCAGTTATTGACAAAATACAGGCTTTTCTCCTCCTTACATCTGTTCCCCAGTTACAATCTTTTGGGGGCCTCTGGGGCTATTGGCGACCCTTCGTCCCCACTTGGCCCAAATCCTTAGGCCATTACATAGACTGGTTAAGAAGGGGGTGCCTTAGGGTTGGGAAACCCAACCTAGGCAGTCATGGCAGCAAAAGGGCAGTCAAACAGGTACAGGCACTGGGCATGATTCAACCTGATGTGCCCTGTAAATTAGATCCAGCCAGTGCCATGGAGGGTTTTGGCCAGGGCCTATGGCAATGGCAAAATGGATGATGTGTGCCTATTGGCTTCTGGTCACAATTATGGAAAAGAGCCAAACAACGGTACAGCCCCATCAAGAAACAGCTCTGTGTGGTATACCACACCCTTCATCAGTGTGAACTGCACACCAGCACAATCCCTGTCACGGTAAAAACTTCCCTCTCAGTTGCTGGGTGGATTTAGGACATGCTGCAGAAACTGTGTGCAGGTACTGCACAGACACTGATTCTAACTAAATGGTATACATCTTTGCAGCAGCACAGAGCCTTTGCAACCAGCCCCCTCAATGAAGAGATGCATGCTGTCCTGAGACCCATGACTTATCTCACTATGGACCTCTCTGCTGACACCCCCAATATGGACATACAAAGTTCAGCCAATTAAATTCATGAACTCATCCTAGAAAAAGTGCTATATACCTCATTGCTGAATATCACTATGGTCACCTTCGAAGTATTCCCCTTGGGAAGCTATGCAGTGATTTTGGAACTCTTTTTCTGGAATGGCCATCAGAGCTGTCATTGTATTACGCTTGATGTCCTGAATGTCATCAAAATGTCTTCCTTTGAATATTTCCTTTATCTTTGGGTAAAGAAAGAAGTCATTGGGGGCCAGATCAGTTGAGTAGGGAAAGTGTTCCAATACAGTTATTTGTTTACTGGCTAAAAACTCCCTCAAAGAAAACTGGACAGACACATGCAAGAAAATGAAGCTGGACCACCTCCTTACACCATATACAAAAATAAATTCAAAATGGCTTAAAGGCTTAAATGTAAGATCTGAAACCATAAAATATCTAGAAGAAAATATAGGAAGAAACTTCATGGACATTACCCGGAGTAAGATTTTCACTGATATATCCCCTCGCGCGAGGCAAGTAAGAGAAAAAACAAACATGTGGGATTACATCAAACTAAAACGTTTTTTCACAGCAAAGGAAACCATCAATAAAACAAAAAGGGATCCTACTGAATGGGAAAATGATATATCTGATAAGGGATTAATATCACAAATCTATAAAAAACTTACTCAACTCAACTCCAAAAAAACAAACAACCCAATTTAAAAATGGGCAGAGGACTTGAGGAGACATTTTTCTAAAAAGGACATACAGAAGGCAAGAAGACATATGAAGAAATGCTCAACCTCACTAACCATCAGAGAAATGCAAATAAAAACCACAATGACATACCACCTCACTCCAGTCAAAATGGCTATCATCAATAAATCAACAAACAACAAATGCTGGCGCGGATGTGGAGAAAAGAGAACGCTAGTGCACTGTTGGTGGGATTGCAGATTAGTGCAGCCACTATGGAAAACAGTATGGAGTTATCTCAGGAATCTGAAAATGGAACTACCCTATGATCTAGTAATTCCACTCCTAGGCATCTACCCGGAGAAATCCAAAACTCCAATTCAAAAATCAGTATGCACTCCTATGTTTATTGCAGCACTATATACAATAGCTAAGACATGGAAACAATCGAAATGCCCATCGGTAGATGACTGGATTAAGAAGCTGTGGTACATTTATACAATGGAGTATTACGCAGCCATAAAGAAGAAAGAAATCTTATCATTTGCAACAACATGGATGGATCTAGAGAACATTATGTTAAGTGAAATAAGTCAGAAAGAGAAAGACAAGTACCACATGATCTCACTTATATGCAGATTCTAAAGAAAAGAATAAGTGAATGAACTAATCAGAAACAGTTTTGGGGACAAAAAGGAAAAAACCGAGAGTTGTTAGATGGGCGGGGGAGGGGGGATAAGGGGAAAGGTGAAGGGATTAGGAAGCAGCTGGTAACCACAAGATGGCCTCAGGGTTTTTGAAAATTAATTTGGAGAACGTATTCAATAATGTTGTAAAGATTTTGCTGGGTATCCGATGGACATGCGTCCTATTTGGGAGACCACCTCAGGGATACTGTGGATGCCTGATCATGGCACTGTACACCAGAAGCTAAACATTAATGAATGCCAACTATAATTTTATATGTATAATGTGATGGCTCAGTGCGAGGTTGAAGGGATAGTGGATGGAGGGAGGGGGGTTCACAGTGTGAGGGATATAAGTGATGAACGTCTAAGTATTACCTTGTCTTGTATACCTGAAACTAATAAATTAAAATAAAAGAAAAAAACACCCTCAAAGACAGTGCCATGTGAGCTGGTGTATTGTTGTGATGCAAGAGACATGGATTACTGGCAAAAAGTTCAGGTCGTTTTTGTCCAACTTTTTCTCGCAGCCTTTTCAGTTCTTCCAAATAGTAAACTTTGCTAATTGTTTGTCCAGTTGGTACAAATTCATAATAAAGAATCCTTCTAAATTTACTAACAATTGTCACCCCAATAAATTTAATTAAAAAAAAGAATCCTTCTGATATCAAAAAAGGTTAGCAACATTGTTCCAACAGGTTCACAAACTTAATTTTCACACCTCTTACAACCAACCATCCCCCGCGAAGGAAGGATGGGGAACAATGCAAGCGATGCCTGGTACGCAGAGGCTCTGCAGTAGGGCAGTGACCCCAATGGACTGCCATTGCTATGCATCCGGTCACTGATACCTTATGGTAGGATGCTGGAACGGGACAAACAGCCAATAGCTAGAACTATAAGCAATACAGAGGGTGATCGCCTTAGAAGCAGCCTTTGTCACCCTATGTACCAACAGCTGGGAGATCTTTAAGGGTATCACTCTATGGCTCCCCACCTGGGATACAAATAACTGGATGGTTGCAAAACGACCTCTATGGGACCAGGACTTATAGCAGGACATATGGGCAGTAGTACAATGAAAAACCGTCACAGTGTACCATGTCCCAACTCATGCAGTGTTAAATACCCCACCTGGAAATCATGAGGCACACAGCCTCGCCCACCTGCGCTGGGCCCGATTAATGTCAAAAGAAATTGCGCAATGGCTACATAATAAGAGCTCCCAATGAGGACAACATAGTCTCCTCCAACTAGCTACACAATACATCCTCGATGTGTCAGCAGAAGACCTCAAAGTTGTTTGTAAACAATGACCTATGTGTAGTCAACAATGCCCTAAACAACTGGGGCAACACATAGGGCACATCAGCAGAGAACGTGAACCCATTTGTTACCGGCAGGATAATTATGTAGGACCACTTCTCCTGTTGAGGGCTGTAAATATGCCCTGATCCGTATGGCTACAGCTAGCAGCCTTCTGTAGGCCTTCTTGAGTAAGTGGGCCACACAATGGAACACCATCCGAGGACTTGAGCACCTAAGTGTGGCTGAGGGGCTCCAATCACACATTGACAGTGACAATGGGACACCCTTTTCTAGAGTCTACCTAGATCTGGGCTGAACAGCGTAACATAGTATAGTCATTTCACTTACACTGCAATCTATCTGTTGCCAGTCTATCGAATGATGCAATAGACTATTAAAGGAACAATTGAAAACAGAGACTGGCTCCCAGCAGGGATAGCCTACCTAGCTACATTAAGACCTCCAAACCATCAACCACTTCCCTCGAAGAGGAAGGCCCAGTGTGTACTTTCTCCTGAGATTTGGGACCTACAAGGCCCTCTGAATTCAGGTAACTGGGCCACACATTCTCATGCCCCAACAAGGCATGGAAAGCAATCTCCTTTTGCCGTTACCACAAGACCTACTTACGCGGATGCATATGATCTCTTGGCCATGGTGCTGGCAAACCAGGCCTGGGTGTTTGGGGATCCTAGCTCCACAGGGTATTAATATGTAACAGGTACTAATAATATCTCCAACCTTTGTCTTTAAAACTCCCAACATCACTTTCAGAACCCCAGGCCCATGATAAAGAAGGGCTCCCTATGCATAAACCTATAGATGGATATTAATCATGTCCTGACCATAGACCAAAGTCCACAGCCCACTTCTCCTGCGGGAGACGAAATTTGGTACACAAAGCCTGGTAGACAGTCCTCTCCAGGCATAGTGTTATCTACCACTAATCAAATTGCATCTATCTTATTACATAGGCAAGAGCTCCCGCTACTAGTGCCCAGAAAATACCGCCCTTTTTTGTCCTTGGTGTAACAGGTAACCTCTTCTTAGATTAGACACAGATAGTAGCAAATGTCTACAATCAAATGGACTGCTGTGCTTGCTCAGACAAGGATAGCAGAATACATCAAAGCACGCTAGGGCCTACGGTTCCTCTTACGGTTAGTTATTGACCTGCTGCATCCATAGATAGCCATATCTGCCATACAGTTAGACTAGCAGGTGCATCTTGGGCAGGCTCTACCTACCAGTAACCATTAAAAAGACCCTACACCACCATGCAGTTAGAATGCAGTGGAGGCCAGACACTGCATAGCCCGTGCAGCATGGTGGTTTTACCCTCTGGCCATCTTTTCTCCTCAGGCTGCTTCTATCGACTTAGAGCTACAAATCACCGCCTTCTAATCACACAGCTTAAGCTCTTAATGCTTCCCAGCAACATATAGCCCTGTTAAATAAAGAAACCACCCAACTGCATAAGGTAGTACTACAGAATAGGATGGCATTAGATATCTTCTCTGTGGTCCAAGGGGGCACATATACCCTAGTAGGAACCGAGTATGATGTCTATGTGCCAGATTATCATGCCAACGTAAGTTACGCTTTGATACAAATGCAACAGCACATTAAAGCAATAGACAGGTTAGTATATGATGCCTTTTCTAGTTAGCCTCTTTTGCACCCTCCTGACGTCTCACGTTTTTTTAATATATCCTCCTGGGCCTGTTACTGTTTTACCTTTGCTTATACTGTTATTGCAATAACTGGTTTCAATGTACATCTTTAACCCACAAGAATCTGGGAGCTATGACTGCTGGGGGATGGGATGTAGGGACCCGGGCCACAGGCAGATGAGCTGTCAGTCAGTCAAGGTCTCCTGACTCCATGGGAACACTGCTTATCAGACAGTTAATGCTGGTCAGCAGTCAAGGTCTCCCAGCTTCTTGAGATGCTGTGTACCTGAGAGCAGGGCCTGCCAGATGATTCCTCCCATGAAATGCTCTTTATTTTGCTGTACCTGTGTAACACTGCTTCTTCTCCTGGGTGTGGATCACTACCCCTCCGGCCCGGCCGGCTGCCACCGGAGACTCTCCCTATCAGTGTCTCAAAGAACCGAGGCGCTGCACTCAGCCACCTGGTGTGTTCTTTGGGCTTGTGGTTTCTCAGGCACAACTTTTAGATCAACTCAGACTCAGTCCGAACACTTATTTTTGTCAATTCTCCTGGTTTTTTTTCTTTTTCTTTGTTGTTGTTTCACAGAATGGCAATTTTTAAAGAAGTAATTAGTTAATGTGCATTCGGTATGATAGGGCAATTTCTTCAGTAAGTAATGGAGAAGAGGATAGGAGTGCGCTTTTAAGGAAGCCCTGACATGAACATCAATGTGGTGTCCAGGCTATATCATAGGCACCTCCCTCTGTCTTCTCTCCCTTGTCTTCTATAACTTGCCAGGTTCCAACAGGATTGTAGGAATGGGCAAGAGCCTGCACTTTTTAATTGGTGGGTGAGTGAGGACATAAAAAAAATAAGAATACTCATTTGCTCCCATCTCAGACTCTCACTACTAATTTTTCTTTTTTTTCTGCTATATAATTTGACGTAATTACAAAGTCTCTTTTTATAAGCAGTAATGTAGACGCATATTGTTCATTCTTTAACTAAGGTTAGATAATGTCATCCAAGAAAGGATCTGTTTAAACCATACTATAAAAATTAGATAAACAATTAGGTACACTAAATAAAATTGTCATTTGCATAAAAAGACATTTTAAGCTTTACATATATAGCATCATAACAGTTATAGCTACTATAATGTAATGTGATTAATGGAAGTCAATCATTTGTAATTAGAACACATATAAAGATTTATTTTAATGCCCACTTATTCCAGAGAAGCAAGAATAATATTTGGGGTATTCCATATAATTTTAACAATAGCTAGTACAATCCAACTACACAAAACTTTCTTGAACTGCAGCGATTCCAAAGTGATGAAAGTACTTGAAGAGCAAAAATAGCTTGAATTGAATGGAAATTTTAGGTAATGGACAGATATCATCTAGAATGCATTTGTTATGGGTGGTATATTAGCAAAGATACAAACTGAAAAGGTAAAAAGGCAGAAATACACCAATTCCCATTACTTATTGCGAAAAGAATGGCTACCTTCACAACATATTAGCAAATCAAAACATTGTTTTAAAGCGTTTTTTTTTTCTTATAATGTTTTTGTCTGATTTTGGTATTAGAGGAATAGGTATATAAAATGAGTTGGGAAGTGTTTCCTCTTCTATTTTCTGGAAAAGATTGTGTAGAACTGATATTTCCCCCTTAATTGTTTCAGAGAATTCCCATTTAAATCATTTGGGACTGTAGTTTTCTTTTCTGGAGGATATCTATTTCTTCACTGAGCTTTGGTAGTTTGTACCTTACAAAAAATATCAATTTCTTCGTGAACTTTGTTTCGTCTAAGTTGTTAAATATATGAACCTAGAGTTGGTGGTAGTATTTTCTAATGATCCTTATAATGTCTACAGGGTCTGCAATGATAGCTTCTCTTTCACTTATGATACTGTTGATTTGTATTTTCCCAATTTTCTTAGTCAGTGAGCTAGAAGTATACCAATTTTATCAACCTGAAAGCATTTTTAATGCTCTCAAGATAGCTATGCTAGAAAATTTTTCTTCCTCAACACTGAATAAGAGTGACTAATTTTTAATTAAGGATCAACTTCACTGTTTTTCATCACAGTCATCACTTTCATGTAATTAGTTCGTACTTCATTCTGTATAACACTTGACCACTAAGAGCTGAATTTCACTTATGAAAAATTAAGTAGGTTTAGATGGAATATAAAAGAGTTAATTCAGAGGGCCTAAGACTTAAGTCCTGCTCTCCTGTGGCCAAAACTATATGTTCATATCAGTATTCATTGCAGCCTGAGCACAGAGGGGTTAGGTACAGTATTTGCTGGTCTAACTGAGGAGAAATCTCTAACTTAGTGCTGCTCTAAATTAGAGTCTTTGGATCTATATCAGAACGACCTGGTGTACTGTTCAAAATGGTGATTCCTCATTATAGGACGTACTAAATAAAAATTGACAGTGTGGTCCTGAAATTGCATTTTTAACAAATTCCCTGGGTGATTCTTACCGTGAAATTATAGAACCACTGGTTTTATCTCACAAAGTGAAAAAAAGGAAAAGTTGGTTTTTAAACTTCAAGATAATAAATAGTCTATTGAGGAGAATAGTGATAGTAAGGCCCTTATCATCATCTGTATTACTGATTTATTATTACTTCCTCAGTTTTGTCTCACAACACATATGAAATCATTATGTGTCCACATAACCAATTTCATAATTAACAAACAAAAGAAATGCCAGTTGGAATTAGAACAGTCTCATCCATCACTCTAGTTAGAACCATGCCATTACTACCTAACAATGCCACTTCCCTCCACTAACTATTCTAATTTCAATATAATATTTGAAGCCCCCTATTATGTTTAAGTTGCATCAACATATGGTTAAGCATAAAAGGAACATGCCAAACCAAATTATAGCAGAAGATTACAAGAACAAGCATTGTTAATGATAGATACTTTTTGTAATCCATATCAAATAATTACAGAGTTTATAAAAATCTGTTTGTGGGCATATAATTAAATCCCACGTAGAAAATCCTGTACTTAGGGGCCTAGAAATTGACTTATTTAAATGTAGGTATATTTGAGTTTCCATGGTAAGATCAACAGTAAGGAAATTGTGCTAGTTAAACTGAATAGTTATACAACAGACCTAACCAGGACCATTAAGGATTTCTAAATGTATTTTACTATGTAATTAGCATAACTGGCAATGCTAATGTTAACAGTGCCAAACTGCAGGCAAGGTTAGGTAAGAACTATGCAGAAAACCTGAGCATCCTACCTACCTTCACTTCTTATACATTCACAGCATCTGTTTTTTTCTTTTCAAAACAACAAGCCTTCCACCAAATGCTGCTTTCTACCAGCTCCTGAGATCCCGTCACTGATCAGAACGAGCAGCCCTAAAGATAATACCGGCCCCTAAGATATATTCATGACTGATAGCACTATCAAAGCTAAACCTAGATAACAAATTTCTTCTCTCCAGATATGCTACTCAGTGGCAAATACATTTCTCCTAACCCAGCATGAAAAACCTTTCCTTTTGGCCATCTCCCCTTTCAAAAAGTTTGCTTACAGGAATTTGGAGCTAGAGAACTCACCAATATAACAGCCTTACTATGCAATAAATATACTCTGCTATTAAGTCCAATGTACAAATACAATGATGAAGATTTGAAAATGGTACCATGTCCAGTGTTATACTGGCACTTAACAAGGCTACTGATCATTTATTTACAAAAGAGTCATGTTATGTTCAAGTCTGTTTGTGATAAGCATATTGTCTAGACAGATTTATTCTTTAGGTTTGTTTTCAGTTTTGTTTTTAGTCCAGTGTCCACAACAAATACTTCTGAGTCATAACCATTTGCATTCTGGGCTTGGGTCCTATCACGCAAGGTGGCATGCGGGGTCTCTAGTCCCGCTCCCCGCATAAGAAAGCAGGATATGGTGAGGCCAAAAAGGAACACCCATGGAGCCATAGACAGGAGAGTCATACCACTGTAGTCTCGCTGGTGGCTGGGTTGGAGGCACAGGAAGCAGGAGCCACACTATCTGCAACCTGCCGTCCACTTCTCTCTGCCAACCAACCTCACTTGCTAGCTGCAATCCGCTCTTGCTAGCTCAGCCACCATCTTCTTGCTAGCCCCCATTTGCTGCTAGCGTAGCCACGGCAGTGGCCAGTGGCTCACTGGTTACAGCTGATGGCCAACTAGCTGCAGCTGATGGCCATTCAATCACATTTGATGGCCATTTACTACCCGAGTGAGCACCTTTCCACGTGAGGCCAAGAGCCTGGGAACTACTCCTGGCTCTGTTCCCACACTAGCAAAGTCAGAAATGGTCTTCAGCGCTGCTGAAGGATCTGCTCAGGATGGGATTTCTCAGTTGTTCTATAAGTTCAGGATTCTGTTGCTGTATGTATTGAGCAAACTTCTGTCCCACTTAGATGAGGCTCGATAGGTCAGTTAGGCCCTAACTCCAGCAGCAGGTCCCCCAATGGCACTTGTCATCATTCCTGACGTTAGCTGTTAAATTTGAGGATTCTGCATTAAACTTGCTGCCATTCTAATGAAGGCTGGATTATTTATTAAACTAGCCGTGCCAAAGCTCAATCCAGTTCCTGTAGGACTGCATACCTCTCTTAACTTCTGTTCAGCTATTCTCAGATTTGACTTATTGGAATGATTTTCAGGGTCAAGATCTAATGCCTTTTGATAACTTGTAACTGCTTCTTCAAATTTATTCATTGCAGTGTGGCCAGCCCCATTCTCCCACAGGCCTTGCTACACTTTGAATCAATTGTTATTGCTTTTTCACAATCCTTTATTGCAGCTGTGTAGTGACCTCATTTACTCTGAGCAGCAGCCTTGCTCTGAGCTCCATCGCTGAAGCAGCAGCTCAAAAGGCACCAGGGACTTATGAGAAGGAATGGAATAGTCTGTTCTCTCGTTGAACTGTCCCCTACCCAGCCTGCACATGTAGGTGTACACCATATCTGAGTCTCCATCAACTTCACTACTAATTTTTCAATTGCATAATTCACATTATACTTCTAAGGTCTTGTCATTATATTTTAAGGCTACTGAAAGCGAGGTCTTTGACCAGTACCTGTCCCAAACTGTTACCCGCCTAAAATAAGTAGAGAAATTGAGAATTGACATTTCAAAACTTTTACAGCAATTCAACAAAGTGATTTTACGTATGTTGAATATAATGATAAAATAACTAGGGCTTGTATTTTATGTCTATTTCCTTTTCATTTATTCTAATCATTCTTATTACATTTTACAAGATTTCAGTCTGTAATTGCAATGCTTTTAGAAAGTTACTTCACAACAGCTGGTTTGAGAACCCATGGTCTAAGCAATTTTTAGGTCAATGTGCAGTTAGTTATTGCCTTTAAAAGTATTGATAAGGTGCTACTTTGGGAGACAGATCTCAAACATAAGCAACCACTTACCCTGCTTCTTCTCTAACCATACTTCTTTGCGGGTCATAATGGGAGTCTAGAAAAGATGAGGATGGTAATTGCTACAAATACTTGTCCTTCTCATGCCATGCATTCTCCCCATCTACTGACCGATGCCCATGGAATACTGTATGCTCACAGTTAGAATGTTCTGGAGTACCCACATACCTCTGCTCTACTGGTTGTATATCTAGCAAGAGTCAGTTTATGAAAACTAAGCCAAATGCTTCAGAAGAACTGAATAAAGTGTAGTTGCTCTAAAAAAACTTGTTCAATTGGGGTAGAATGACCACAGAGTGGGGAAATATCTGAGAAATTCTGCACTTACATTCATTTACAAACGTCGTTATTTTCTTTGTTTTAATTAAACAAATTGAAATAGTAACTGACTGTACAAAACTCCAATCAGCAGAAGTGTTCTCAAAGGAAACACCTTGATATCCATGTGAAAAGGTTGTCAAATTAATGCACATATGTATTATTTATGTTTTGAGAAAATGTTAGGAAATGAAGTCTGACAATTAAGCTCACGAACTCATCCTAGAAAAAGTGGTACACATCTCATTGCTGAATATCACTATGCTCACCTCGAAGTACGCCCCTTGGGAAGTTATGCACTGATGCCAGTGCCCAGTCCACCCTTCAAAGCAATTTTGGAACTCTTTTTCTGGAATGGCCATCAGAGCTGTCATCATATTACCCTTGGTGTCATGAATGTCATCAGAATATCTTCCTTTCAATATTTCCTTTTTCTTCAGGTAAAGAAAGAAGTCATTGGGGGCCAGATCAGGTTAGTAGGGAGGGTGTTCCAATACAGTTATTTGTTTACTGGCTAAAAACTCCCTCACAGACAGTGTCGTGTGAGCTGGTGCATTGTTGTAATGCAAGAGCCATGAATTGTTGGTGAAAAGTTCAGGTCGTCTAACTTTTTTCATA
Source organism: Rhinolophus hipposideros (assembly GCF_964194185.1). Classification (NCBI taxonomy): domain Eukaryota; kingdom Metazoa; phylum Chordata; class Mammalia; order Chiroptera; family Rhinolophidae; genus Rhinolophus; species Rhinolophus hipposideros. The sequence continues at coordinate 72,214,952 of NC_138046.1, read as the reverse complement.
CAGCTTTTTCAGCACTTCCAAATAGAAAACTTGATTAACTGTCCAGTTGGCACAAATTCATAATGAATAGTCCCTCTGATATCAAAAAAGTTTAGCAACATTGTTGCAACGTTTGTGAACTTAATTCTCAGACTTTGTATGTCTCACCTCTCACTAATTTTTAAATAGTAACCTCTGAAGTATGGTTCCCAATCACACTGTTTAAGAAGTACTTCTTACTGTACTTCTACAGTACAAGCAAAAGGTTCAAAAGATACTCAGAGAAAGGAGGGGTTATTTTGTACTGAAATGTCAGGTATTACGTCACAGAGGACTTAGAGGGACCTTGAAAGAACTGGCAACCTTGTGGTTGAGAGCCCGTGCTCCAACCAACTGAGACATTTGGCCACCCAGGAGCTGAGTGGCAGCTCATTGACTTCATTCTAGTTGCAGAGGGCGCAGTTCACTGGCCCATGTGGGAATCGAACCAGCAGCCGCATTGCCCAGAACTCATGGTCTAACCAACTGAGCCACCCATCCGCTCTAGTTCTGAGCTTTTTGATGGAATCTTTTGCATTCCTTCTATATAGTATAATGTCATCTGCAAATAATGACAGTTTTACTACTTCCTTTCAAATTTGGATGCCTTTTATTTCTCTTTCTTTTCTGATTGCTGTGGCTAGGACTTCTAGTACTATGTTGAATAAAAGTGGTGAAAGTGAACAACCTCATCTTCTTCCTGATTTTAAGGTGCATACATTTAGCTTTTCGCCCATTGAGTATGATGTTAGCTGTGGGTTTGTCATATATGGCTTTTATTATGTTGAGATATATTCCCTCTATTCTAACTTTGTTGAGAGTGTTTATAATAAATCGATGCTGATTTAGTCAAACACTTTTACTGCACCTATTGATATGACTATATGATTTTTATTTTTCAATTTGTGTGTGTGGTGTATCTTGTTAATTGATTTGCAGGTATTGAACCAACCTTGCACACCAGGAATGAATCCCACTTGATCATGGTGTATAATATTTTTAATGTATTGCTGAATTCAGCTTGCTAATATTTTTTTGAAGATTTTTGCATCTATGTTCATTAGCGATATCAGTCTATAGTTTTCTTTTTTTGTTATGTCTGTCTGGTTTTGGAATCAGGGTAATGGTGGCCTCATAAAACAAGCTTGGGAGACTTCCCTTTTCTTGAATTTTTTAGAATAATTTCAAAAGAATAGGTGTTAATACCTTTATGAATGGCAAAATTCAGCTGTGAAGCTGTCTGGTACTTTTGTCTCTTGGGAGCGTGCTGATTATTGATTTGATTTCATTAGTAGTAATTAGTTGGTTCAGATTGTCTGCTTCTACTTGATGCAGTCTTGGAAGTTTCTATGCTTCTAAGAATTCATCCGTTGCTTCCAGATTTATAGATGATGGCATTATTTTTAAAAAATACTTTTTATTTCTGTGGTGTCTGTTGTCACTTCTCCTCTTTCATTTCTGATTTCATTTATTTCCGTACTCTCTGCTTTTCTTGCTGAGTCTGGTTAAAGGGTTTTCAATTTTATTTATCTTTTCAAAAAAAAAAGCAACGGTCATCAAAATGGTGGCATGAGGTGAGCCTCTGTGGATCTCCCCTGGAATTTACAACTAATCAAACAACTATGACTCCACAGAGGACTCCCTGCACAGCAGACAGGCAGGATGAGGAGGCCCAATACTGAATTTACCTAGGGGTGGTCAAATCGCGCAAGCCGGGGAGGGGGAAGGGAGAAGTGCGGAGACTGAGCTCCATGGGCACAGAACGCAAGACTGGCTCAGTGCTCCAAGTTCACTGCATCCTGGAACTGCTGCCGCTGTGGGACAGGGAAGAACTCAGACTGCTAGGGCTCTGCTTATGGCCCACAGGGCTGAGGGGGCAGCATATAACACGGCTGAACCCAGTGCTCACGGCAGAGACCTCGGACAAGAGACTAAGGAAAGAAGGCTGAAAACAGTGCTTTGGGCCTTCACTGCCGAGCAGAGAGTGGAGGGCGAGGGCATGGAGACTGCCGCTCCCTCCCTACCCTCTCAGAGCTCGTCCCGTCCCCACCTGCCCAGTATTGGAAGCTGAACAGTAGCATTGTCAGATCTAAAGAGCAGAATGTTTGCTGTTCTGAGAACTGTGGAACGCAGAAACAGATTCGCAGTCCGACCACTTCCAGCAATGGGGAGGGAGCTGTGGAGGCAGGACAAGCTGTGGTGATGGTCACTGCCATTGCTCTGGGCCACATCTCACAACTCACCCCACCCCTGGTCCCATCTATCTGGGTGGATCCCTGCAGGAGTAAACAGAACTGCTGAAATATACGGGCTCTGAATCTGGTGCAGGAAGAGCTTTGGAACTTCTAAAGCTCTCCGCATACCCACATGGACACTGTGCCCTGTGACCCAGACGAACTATTAACAGAGGAGAAGCCCGTCTCCCAGGGAACCCATATAGTGTGAGAAGCTGGAATAATGCAGAGAAAACATAACACTACCGTGTGCGAGAAAAAATGGCTGCAGTCGGAGAGAAAATAAAACATTCCACCAACAAGTACTGGAAAACAAAAGAAATAACTCTTCTGCAGAAGCCACTCCTGTAGGTATCTAGGAAGAGAAATAATAAATGAGTAATTGCCATGAATAACCAAGGCAACAAGACAGCTCAGAAAGAAAGTGAAAAGTCTCCAGAAAAGGAACTTAAAGATATGGAAATATGTGACTTAAATGACAGAGAATTCAAGACTGCAGTTCTGAAAAAACACAACGAGATGCAAGAAAACACAGAAAGAAAGTTTAATGAACTCAGAAAGACAATCAAAGAAAAACAGGAGCATTTTACGAAAGAGACTGAAATGTTAAAAAAGAACCAAATAGAAATTCTGGAGATTTAGAACTCAATAGAAGAAATTAAGAATGAAATAGCCAGCTTAGGTAGTAGTGTTGACCAGATGGAGGAAAGAATCAGTGACATCGAAGATAGAAATCTGGAAATGACACAGATGGAAGAAGAAAGAGACTTGAGACTTAAAAGAAATGAAAGAACTCTACAAGAACTTTCTGATTCCATCAGAAAGAGCAATATAAGAATAATGGGCATACCAGAAGGAGAAGAACGAGAGAAGGGAACAGAGAATACATTCAAACAAATTGATGAGAACATCCCAAGCTAGTTGACAGAACTAGATCCTTGAATCCAAGAGCAAATAGAACACCTAATTACCTCAATCCCAAGAGTCCTTCTCCAAGTCACGTTATATTGAAGCTGTCTAAAATCAATGACAAAGAAAGAATCCCCAAGGCAGCCAGGGAACAGAAGACGGTAACCTACAAAGGAAAGCCCATTAGATTATCATCAGATTTTTAAGCAGAAACTCTACAAGCAAGGAGGGAGTGGAACCGAATACTCAAACTATTGAAAGAGAGAAATTATGAGCCAAGAATAATATATCCAACAAATATGTCCTTTAGATATAAAGGAAGAAAAAAGACCTTTCTAGACATACAGAAGCTGAGGGAATTTCCTAATACATGACCTGCACTATAAGAAATACTAAAGGAGGCTATTTGACCATCATCAACGGGGAAAATTTGTCAGAACATAAAAAAGGGGAGAGTAAAGGCCTGAACCTGAATATGGGAATGGAGAAAGTAAGCATGCTGAAAAACTGGAAGACTCTAAATATAAAACTTTCTTTTACATAAACTTAAGGTAACCACTCAAAAAAAAATCCAGAACTGAAATATATATTATAATAAAAGAAGAAACAGAGGGAAACATCATAGAATACCACCACAAAGAAATAATAGACAACACAAAAAGGCAAAGAAACAATGGAGACACAGCATTACCAGAAAACTAATGATAGAATGATAGAAAATCCTCACGTATCAATAATCACCCTAAATGTAAATGGACTGAACTCACCAATAAAAAGGCAGAGTAGCAGATTGGATCAAAATACTAAACCCAACCCTATGCTGTCTCCAAGAGACACATCTCAGCTACAAGGACAAGCATAGACTCAAAGTGAAAGAGTGGAAATTGACACTCCAAGCAAATGATATTCAAAGAAAATCAGGTGTAACCATAATGATATCAGAGGAAACAGACTTCAGGGTGAAAAAGGTAACAAGAGACAAAGATGGACATTTCATAATGGTAAAGTGGACTATAGAACAAGAAGACACAACAGTCATCAATATTTATGCCCGAATCAGGGAGCACCGAAATATACCAAGCATCTACGAACAGAACTAAAGGGAGAAATTGACCTAAATGCAACTATACTAGGGGACTTAAATACATCATTGACAGCTATGGATAGATTATCCAAACAGAAAATAAATAACGAAAGAAGAGCCCTAAATGACACATTAGATGAAATGGACATAATTGACATATGTAGATCACTTCATCCTAAAACATCAGACGATACATTTTTTTCTAGTGTATATGGAACATTCTCAAGGATAGACCATATATTGGGACATAAAATCAGCCTCAGCAAATTTAAGAAGATTGAAATCCTACTAAGCATATTTCCTTATCACAAGGCTTTGAAACTGGATATCAACTGCAAAAAGAAAGTAGGAAAAAACACAAATACATGGTGATTAAACAACGTACTTTTAAAGAACGACCAGGTCAAAGTAGAAATTAGAGAAGAGATCAAATGATACACAGAAACAAATGACAATAAAAATACATCCTACCAAAATTTTTGGGATGCAGCGAAAGCAGTTTTAAGAGTGAGATTTATATCATTAAAGGCCTATCTCAAGAAACAAGAAAAATCCCAAATAAATAATCTCATGTTACACCTAATAGAACTAGAAAAAAAAAATGAAACTCTAGTTCAGCAGAACAAAGGCAATAAATATCAGACCAGAACCAAATGAAATAGAAAACAAAAAGAGAATAGAAAAAATTAACGTGACAAACAGCTGGTTCTCTGAAAAGATTAACAAAATCGACAAACCCATGGCTAGACTCACTAAGATAAGAAGACAGAAGACACTAATTAACAAAATCAAAAATGAAAAAGGGGAAGTTATCACGGACACCACAGAAATAGAAAGGATCATGCAAGAATACTATGAAGGATTATATGCCACCAAATTCAATAACCTAGAAGAAATGGACAAGTTCTTAGGAACATATAGCCTTCCTACGCTGAAACATGAAGAACTGGAAAATCTAAACAGACTCATCACCAGTAGCAAAATTGAATCAGTCATCCAAAACCTTCCCAAAAGCAAAAGTCCGGGAACAGATGGCTTCACTAGTGAATTCTACCAAACCTTCAAAGAGGATCTAATACCAATCCTGCTCAAACTCTTCCAAAAATTGAACAAGAGACAGTACTCCTTAACTCATTTTATGAGGCCAACATTACTCTGATACCAAAACCTGGTAAGGACAACACACAAAAAAGAAAACTATAGACCAATATCTCTGATGAATACAGATGCAAAAATCCTAAACAAAATTCTAGCAAATCAAATACAACAATGCATTAAAAATATTATTCTTCACGACCAAGTGGGATTATTCCCGGGGCACAAGAATGGTTCAACATCTGCAAATCCATCAATGTGATACATCACATAAACAAAATAAAGGACAAAAATCATGTGAGTATATCAATTGATGCAGAAAAAGCATTTGGCAAGATACAACACCCATTTGTGATTAAAACACTTAATAAAATAGGTATAGAAGAAAAATACCTTAACATAATAAAGGCCGTATATGACAAACCCTCAGGTAATCTCATAAATAATGGTGAAAACTGAAGCCCTTTGCTCTACGTTCAGGAACACGACAGGGCTGTCCCCTATCACCTCTGCTTTTCAACATAGTGTTGGAATTCCTTGCCAGAGCAATCAGTCAAGAGAAAGAAATAAAAGGAATCTAAATTGGGAGTGAAGAAGTGAAAGTGTCACTCTTTGCAGATGACATGATGCTATATATAGAAAACCCTAAAGACTCCACCAAAAAGCTGTTAGAAACAATCAATGAATACAGTAAAGTTGCTGGCTACAAAATCAGCGTACAAAAGTCCATTGCATTTTTATATCCTAACAATGAAATCTCAGAAAAAGAAATACAAAAAGCAATCCCTTTTGCAATTGCAGCAAGAAGAATAAAATACCTAGGAATAAACTTACCCACGGATATGAAGGACCTATATGCTGAAAGCTATAAGACATTTTTGAAAGAAATTGAAGAAGACACAAAGAAATGGAAAGACATTCCGTGCTCATGGATTGGAAGAATCAACATAGTTAAAATAGCCATATTATCCAAAGCAATATACAGATAATGCAATGCCCTTCAAAATCCCAATGGCATTTTTTAAAGATATAGAACAAATGATCATCAGATTTGTTTGGAACCACAAAAGACCCCGAATAGCCAAAGAAATCTCAAGGAAAAAGAACAATACTGGAGGTATCACACTTCCTGACTTTACCTTGTACTACAGGGCTACAATAATCAAAACAGCACGGTATTGGCAGAAAAACAGACACATAGACCACTGAAATAGAATTGAAAACCCAGAAATAAAACCACATAAATATGGACAGATAGTTTTTGACAAAGAAGGAAAAACATACAATGGAGAAAAGACAGCCTCTTCAATAAATAGTGCTGGGAGAATTGGATAGGCACGTGCAAAAGAATGAAACTGGATTGCTATGTGTCACCATCTACCAAAATTAATTCAAAATGTATCAAAGATTCAAGCATAAGACCTGACATAATAAACTGCATAGAGGAAAACATGGGTACTAAACTTATGGACCTTGAGTTCAAAGAGCATTTTATGAATTTGACTCCAAAGGCAAAGAAAGTAAAAGCTAAAATACACGAATGGGACTATATGAAACTTCATAGCTTCTGCACAGCAAAAGAAACCATCAACAAAATAAAGAGGCAACCAACTGAATGGGAGATTTTTGCAAACAGTGCCTCTGATAAGGGGCTAATATCCAAAATATACGAGGGACTCACGCAACTCCACAACAAAAAAATCGAACAACCCAATTGAAAAATGGGCAGAGGACCTGAAGAGACATTTCTCCAAAGAGGACATACAAATGGCAAGTAGACATATTAAAAATGCTCAACATCACTAATTATCAGATAAATGCAAATAAAAACCACAATGAGATATCACCTCACCCCAGTCAGAATGCCTATTATCAACAAGACAAATAGTAACAAGTGTTGGACAGGCTGTGGAGAAAAAGGAACCCTCATACACTGTTGGTGGGAATGCAGAGTGGTGCAGCCACTATGGAAGGCAGTGTAGAGGTTTGACCCAGCATATGACCCAGCAATTCCTCTCCTGGGTATCTACCCAAAAATCTGAAAACATTTATCCATAAAGACACGTGTGCTCCAATGTTCATTTCAGCTTACTTTACTGTTGCCAAGAGATGGAAACAACCAAAATGTCCTTTGATACATGAATGGATAAAGAAGTGGTATATATACACAATGGAATACTATTTGGTGGTAAGAAAAGATGATACAGGAATATTTGTGACAACATGGATGGATGTTGAGAGTATCATGCTAAGCAAAGTAAGTCAGACAGAAAAAGCAGAGAACCATATGATTTCACTGATATGTGGTATATAAACCAAAAAGAACAAAAGAACATGACAAACAAATGAGAAACAAAAACTCATAGACACAGACAGTAGTTTAGTGGTTACCAGAGTGTAAGGGGTGATGGGGGAGGGAGATGAGGGTAAGGGGGATCAAATATATGGTGATGGAAAGAGAACTGACTCTGGGTGGTGAACACACAATGGGATTTATAGATGATGTAATACAGAATTGTACACCTGAAATCTATATAATTTTACTAACAATTGTCACCCCAATAAATTTTTTAAAAAAGGAAAGGAACAGAAAAAAATAAAAAATAAAAACCACAAAAATACCCAGCTCTTTGTGTCATTGATCTTTCCTATTGTTTTTTTAGCCTTTGTTTCATTTATTTCACCTCTGGTCTTATTTCCTTCCCGGTACTCCCTTTGAGTTGTGTGTGTGTGTGTGTGTGTGTGTGTGTGTGTGTGTGCTGTTTTCTCCACTTCCCATAGGTATAAAGTTAAACTGTTTATTTGACTTTTTCTTATTTCTTTAGGTAGGCCTGAATTGCTATGAGTTTTTTTCTTAGGACTTCTTTCACTGTGTCCCATAGATGTGGGTTCATTGTGCTTTAATTTTAGTTTGTCTCATGTTATCTTTTGTTGTTCCTTGATCTCATTATTGACCCATTCATTATTTAGTAGATTTAATAGCATGTTATTTAGCTCCCATGTATGTATGTAGTTTTCAGTTTTTTCTTGTAACTGATTTCGAGTTTCATACCATTGTGATCAGAGAGACACTTGATATGATCAGTCCTTTTCAATTTAGTGAGACTTTTTTGTTGACTAACATGTGTTCTGTCTTGGAAAATGTTCCATGTGCACTTGAAAGGAATGTATATTCTGGTGCTTTTGGATGAATGCTCTAAACCAGGTGTGTCCAAACTTTTTTCAACGTTTTTCACCAAGGGCCGTATGCTGTAAAATACACAAACAGCTGGGCCACTCACTCAAGGTGAAATACATATTGCCTTACCTGGTTTATTTAATTAATTTTTAATGAATTTTTTTGGAAATTGCTGTGGGCCAATTAACAATGGATCACAGGCTGCAGTTGGCCCACAGGCCGCAGTTTGGACACCCCTGCTCTAAACATAACAAACTATTTGGTTTAGTGTGTCATTAAAGGCTGTTTATTTCCTTGTTGATTTTCTGTCTGGATGATCTGTCCATTGGTGTCAGCGAGGTGTTAAAGTCCCTGTTATGATTGTGTTACTGTTGATGTCTGCCTTTATGTCAGTCAATATTATTTGACATACGAGTTCTGACAATTAAGATTGCGAACTCATCCTAGAAGTGCTGCATACTTCATTGCTAAATATCACTACGGTCACCTTCATAGTACTCCCCTTAGGAAGCTATGCACGAATGCCAGTGCCTAGTTCACCCTTCAAGGCAGTTTTGGAACTCTTTTTCTGGAATGGCCATCAGAGCTATCATCGTATTATCGTTGATGTCCTGAATGTCATCAAAATGTCTTCCTTTCAATATTTCCTTTATTTTTGGGTAAAGAAAGAAGTCATTGGGGGGCAGATCGGGTGAGTAGGGAGGGTGTTCCAATACAGTTATTTGTTTATTGGCTAAAAACTCCGTTTACTTTTCTACATTGGTGAGCTCCTTTAGGACGATTTTTGCACACACCTTTCTCTTGCCAAGATTTTCAGTTAAGATTTTCCTAACTGTTTCTCTATCAATATTTGTTTGGTCTGCTATGCTTCTCACAGTCAGCCGATGATTTTGACGCACAATTCAACGAATTGTTGCAACGTTTCATCAGTTCTGCTCGTCAATGGCCACCCTGACGTCTCTTCATCAGTGATGTCTTCTCTCTCCTCAGAAAAATGTTTAGTCTATTTGCACACTGCCATTTTCTTCATGGCATTATCTCCATAAACTTGGACTAACACGGCCCTGATTTCACTTCCACTCTTGCCAAGTTTAACAAGTAATTCAAGATCAGACATTTGTTGCTCTAATTCAAGCTCAGACGTTCTCGTGACAGTACACAAAAATACGCAACAGCAATCATGAACGCTACTCAGTAAGACACTGCCACACGTCGACATGCACACAGCTGTGAGACACTGATATACCAAGGTTATGAAACTTTACTGAGTTGTTTGTACAGTGCTGCCCATGTAAGCGCATGGTGGCAAGTTTGCAAACTGAATTGTCAGACCTCATATTTAGGTGCTCCCATGTTGGGTGCATAGATGTTTACTAGAGTTTATTCCTCTTGTTGGATTGATTCCTTTATCATTATGTAATGTCCTTCTTTGTCTCTTATTATAGTCTTTGTTTTAAAGTCTATCGTGTCCAATATAAGTATTGCTACCCCAGGTTTTTCTCATTTCCATTTGTGTGAAATAGCTTTTGCCATCCATTTACTTTCAGTCTATGTATGTCTTTCAATCTGAGGAGGATATCTTATAGACAGCACATGCATGGATCTTGTTTTCTTTCTTTTTTTATTTATTTATTAGTTTCAGGTGTACAAGACAAGGTAATACTTAGACGTTCATCATTTATATCCCTCACACTGTGAACCCCCCTCCCCCCATCCACTATCCCTCCGACCTCACACTGAACCATCACATTATATATATAAAATTATAGTTGGCATTCATTAATGTTTAGCTTCCGGTGTACAATGCCATGATCAGGTATCCACAGTATCCCTGAGGTGGTCTCCCAAATAGGACGCATGTCCATCGGATACCCAACAAAATCTTTACAACATTATTGAATACCTTCCCCAAATTAATTTTCAAAAAAACCCTGAGGCCATCTTGTGGTTACCAGCTGCTTCCAAATCCCTTCACCTTTCCCCTTATCCCCAACCCCCCCCACACACCCATCTAACAACTCTCGGTTTTTTCTTTGTGTCCCCATAACTGTTTCTGATTAGTTCATTCACATAGTCTTTTCTTTAGATTCCATATATAAGTGAGATCATATGGTACTTGTCTTTCTCTTTCTGACTTATTTCACTTAACATAATGTTCTCTAGGATCTTGTTTTCTTATCCATTCAGCTACCTTATGTCTTTTGTTTGTTTGTTTGTTTGTTTGTTTGTTCTTTTAAATTAAAGTTTATTGGGGTGACCATCGTGAGTAAAACACTCACGATGGTCACCCCAATAAACTTTAACTATATGGATTTCAGATGTACAATCCTGTAATATATCTTTTGATTGGAGCATTAAATCCATTTTCATTTAAAGTGATTATTGATAGGTACATAGTTATTACCATTTTCTTATTCATATTTTTGATCTTGTGTTGTTTTTATTTGTTTTCCTTCTTCTTCTTAAAGAAGTTCTTTTAACATTTCTTGTAATACTGGCTTGGTGATAATGAATTCCTTTAGCTTTTTCTTTCCTGGGCAGCTCATTGCCTTTCCTTTAATTTTAAATGATAGTCTTGCTGGGTAGAGTAGTGTTGGTTTTAGGATCTTGTTTTCCTTCACTTTGAATATTTCCTGCTACTCCTTTCTGGCCTGCAAAATTTCTGTTGAGAAATCAGCTTATACTCTTATGGGAACTCCCTTGTAAATAACTAGTTGTCTTTCTCTTGCTGCTTTCAGGATTCTCTCTTTGTCTTTAACCTTTGCCATTTTAATTATGATGTTTCTTGGTGTGGGCCTTTTTGGGTTCATCTCTTTTGTGACTCTCTGCACTTCCTGGGCTTGTATGTTTATTTCCTTCACCATTTTAGGGAAGGTTTCAGTCATTATTTCTTCAAATAGTTCTGGATCCCTTGCTCCCTCTCTTCTCTTTCTGGTACTCCTATGACCAAATGTTGTTATACTTGATGTTGTCCTGCAACTATCTTTGCTTTTCTTCATTTTTTTTCTTCTTTGTTGTTCTAATTGGATGTTTTCTGCTACGTTGTCTTTTAAATTGCTGATTCAATCCTCTGCTTCATCTAATCTGCTATTGATTCCTTCTAGTGTATTCTTCATTTCAGTTATTGTACTATTTATTTCTGCCTAGTTCTTTTTTATGGTTTCTATGTCCTTTTTAATGCTTATTATCTCTTTGTTGAAATTCTTACTAAGTTCCTTAAGCATTCTTATGAACAGAATTTTCAACTCTGTCTCTGATCAATTGGTTGTCTCCATTTCCTTGAGTTTTGTTTCTGGAGCTTTTTCCTGTTCTTTTATTTGGGACATGTTTCTTTGTTTTCTCATTTTTGCTGCCTGTGTTTTCTTCTTTGTATTAGGTAGATCTCCTGTGTCCCTCAGTCTTTGCTGGGTGGCCTTATGCAGTATGTGTCCTGTGTGGTCCAATGGTGCAGTCTCCCTGATCTCCTGTGTCTATGTTCCAGGAGTGTCCCTTGTGTGTGTTGTGTGTATTTTCCTGTTGTAATTGAGTCTTGATTGCATTTGGCAAGTCAGTGGGTGAGATTGACTCCCTAGCCGACTGACTGTGAGGATTTGCTGCACCCACAGAGTATGAGCTGCTGTGTGTGTGCTGACCACTCAGAGGGGGATTTACCTTCCGTGAGCTCTTGTCCCTGTTAAGACCACCCTTTGTGTGTGACTCTTGTCTGGCTGACCAGATAGTGCTCCAGTGTGGTCTGAAGGTGACCTCTAAGTGTGTTGTTTCTGGTGTCTCTTGGGAGGGGTTTCTGTGCAGGCCAATTCAGCCTTGCCTGTGACTTGCCCACAGCTACCTGGTAGGAGCTACAAAGCTATATGTAGTTGGTTGTTGTCTGTGCTGGGTCTGTAGGTGTTTGGGGGTAGCCTTGCTGTGAACTGAGGCACTGCCACCTATATTGTACCTAGGACAGCTTAGCAAAAGGCCCAGGGTCCCCCTAGGCCTTTTGCCATTTGTCAGCTGTCTGTAAGTCTCAGCTGTTGAAAAAGCCTCTTCAGATGTGTGGACCTGGCTGGTTGACCTGGTGTTGAGAGTATCTCTGGCGACGCAGCACTAGCTGACTGGGCTGGGATCCCAGAGAATCCCAAGGCATGGCCAGGGTTTTTATAAAGTTAATGCAGACTCAGTTTTTACACCAGTGCCTGTCCTGTGACCACTTTGCAAAATGCCCTGTGAACACTGTGGCCAGTCATCGCTTACCTCGGTCCCACAGATCCCCAAGAACCACCCATGAGAGGCTGTAGCTCAAGTTGTGGCTAACTGCTCACCACTGAAAGTTCCCCAGACCACCGTGGGCCCTCTGCCTGTATAAAAAGGCTTCCGCAGTTTGTGTGGCTGGGCCGTCCGCACAGGCAACAAGAGTGCCCCTGTTGATGCAGCACTAGGTTGGTGGGGCAAGAACCCAGGACTTTGACAATGTGGTGTGCATATGCAGATTTTTTTTTTAATTAATTTTATTGGGGTGACAATTGTTAGTAAATTTACATAGATTTCAGGTGTACAATTCTGTATTACATCGTCTATAAATCCCATTGTGTGTTCACCACCCAGAGTCAGTTCTCCTTTCATCACCATATATTTGATCCCCTTTACCCTCATCACCCACCCCCCACCCCCTTACCCTCTGGTAACCACTAAATTATTGTCTGTGTCTATGAGTTTTTGTTTCTCATTTGTTTGTCTTGTTTTTGGTTTATATACCACATATCAGTGAAATCATAGGGTTCTCTGCTTTTTCTGTCTGACTTATTTCACTTAGCATTATTCTCTCGAGATCCATCCATGTTGTCACAAATGCTCCTATATCATCTTTCCTTAACGCCGAATAGTATTCCATTGTGTATATGTACCACAACTTCTTTATCCATTCATCTATCGAAGGACATTTTGGTTGTTTCCATGTCTTGGCCACCGTAAACAAAGCTGCAATGAACATTGGCGTACACGTGTCTCTATAGAGAAATGCTTTTATATTTTTGGGGTAGATACCCAGGAGAGCGATTGCTGGGTCATATGGTAATTCTATTCGTAATTTCTTGAGGAACCTCCACACTGCCTTCCATAGCGGCTGCACCAGTCTGCATTCCCACCAACAGTGTATGAGAGTTCCTTTTTCTCCACAGCCTCTCCAACACTTGTTATTATTTGTTTTGTTGATGAAAGCCATTCTGACTGGGGTGAGGTGATATCTCATTGTGGTTTTCATTTGCATTTCTCTGATGATTAGCGATGTTGAGCATTTTTTCATGTGTCTATTTGCCATTTGTATATCCTCTTTGGAGAAATGTCTCTTCAGGTCCTCTGTCCATTTTTCAATTGGGTTGTTTGTTTTTTTGTTGTTGAGTTTCATGAGTTCCTTGTATATTTTGGATATTAGCCCCTTATCAGAGGAACTGTTTGCAAAAATCTTCTCCCATTCAGTCGGTTGCCTCTTTATTTTGTCGATGGTTTCTTTTGCTGTGCAGAAGCTTTTCAGTTTCATATAATCCCATTTGTTTATTTTAGTTTTTACTTCCATTGCCTTTGGAGTCAAATTCATAAAATGGTCTTTGAACCCAAGTTCCATAAGTTTAGTACCTATGTTTTCCTCAATGCAGTTTATTGTGTCAGGTCTTCTGCTTAAGTCTTTGATCCATTTTGAATTAATTTTGGTACATGGTGACAGATAGCAGTCCAGTTTCATTCTTTTGCACGTAGCTATCCAATTCTGCCAGCACCATTTATTGAAGAGGCTGTCTTTCCTCCATTGTATGTTTTTAGCTTCTTTGTCAAAAATTATCTGTCCATATTTATGTGGTTTTATTTCTGGGTTCTCAATTCTATTCCATTGGTCTATGTGTCTGTTTTTCCGCCAATACCAAGCTGTTTTGATTATTGTAGCCCTGTAGTACAAGGAAAAATCAGGGAGTGTGATACCTCCAGTATTGTTCTTTTTTTTTAATATTGCTTTGGCTATTCGGGGTCTTTTGTGGTTCCAAACAAATCTGATGATTTTTTGTTCTATTTCTTTAAAAAATGCCATTGGGATTTTAATGGGGATTGCATTGAATCTGTATATGGCTTTGGGTAATATGGCCATTTTAACTATGTTGATTCTTCCAATCCATGAGCACGGAATGTCTTTCCATTTCTTTGTGTCTTCTTCAATTTCTTTCAAAAATGTCTTATAGTTTTCAGCATATAAATCCTTCACATCCTTAGTTAAGTTTATTCCTAGGTATTTTATTCTTTTTGCTGCAATTGCAAAAGGAATTGTTTTTTCTATCTCTTTTTCTGAGATTTCATTGTTGGTATATAGGAAAGCAATGGACTTTTGTACGTTGATTTTGTAGCCAGCAACTTTACTGTATTCATTGATTGTTTCTAGTAGCTTTTTGGTGGAGTCTTTAGGGTTTTCTATATATAGCATCATGTCATCTGCAAAGAGTGACAATTTAACTTCTTCATTCCCAATTTGGATGCCTTTTATTTCTTTCTCTTGCCTGATAGCTCTGGCGAGGACTTCCAACACTATGTTGAAAAGCAGAGGTGACAGGGGACAACCTTGTCGTGTTCCTGAACGTAGAGCAAAGGGCTTCAGCTTTTCACCATTAATTATGAGATTAGCTGAGGGCTTGTCGTATATGGCCTTTATTATGTTGAGGTATTTTCCTTCTATACCAATTTTAGTAAGTGTTTTAATCATAAATGGATGTTGTATCTTATCAAATGCTTTTTCTGCATCAATTGATAGAATCATATGATTTTTGTCCTTTATTTTGTTTATGTGATGTATCACATTGATGGATTTGCGAATGTTGAACCATCCTTGTGCCCCGGGGATGAACCCCACTTGGTCGTGATGAATAATCTTTTTAATGCATTGTTGTATTCGATTTGCTAGAATTTTGTTTAGGATTTTAGCATCTGTATTCATCAGAGATATAGGTCTGTAGTTTTCTTTTTTTGTGTTGTCCTTACCAGGTTTTGGTATCAGGGTAATGTTGGCCTCATAAAATGAGTTAGGGAGTACTGACTCTTCTTCAATTTTTTGGAAGAGTTTGAGCAGGATTGGTATTAGATCCTCTTTGAAGGTTTGGTAGAATTCACTGGTGAAGCCATCTGGTCCAGGACTTTTGATTTTGGGAAGGTTTTTGATGACTGATTCAATTTCCTTACTGGTGATCGGCCTGTTAAGATTTTCCAGTTCTTCATGATTCAGCCTTGAAAGGCTATATGTTTCTAAGAACTTGTCCATTTCTTCTAAGTTATTAAATTTGGTGGCATATAGTCCTTCATAGTATTCTTGGATAATCCTTTGTATTTCTGTGGTGTCCGTGATAACTTCCCCTTTTTCATTTCTGATTTTGTTAATTAGTGTCTTCTCTCTTTTTATCTTAGTGAGTCTAGCCAAGGGTTTGTCGATTTTGTTAATCTTTTCAAAGAACCAGCTTTTTGTCATATTAATTTTTTCTATTGTCTTTTTGTTCTCTATTTCATTTAGTTCTGCTCTGATTTTTGTTATTTCCTTTCTTCTGCTGACCTTGGGTTTCGCTTGTTCTTCTTTTTCTAGTTTTTTTAAGGTGTAACATGAGGTTATTTATTTGGGATTTTTCTTGTTTCTTGAGATAGGCCTGTAATGATATAAATTTCCCTCTTAAAACTGCTTTTGCGGCATCCCAAAAATTTTGGTAGGATGTATTTTCATTGTCATTTGTTTCTATGTATCTTTTGAGCTCTCCTCTAATTTCTTCTTTGACCCAGTCGTTCTTTAAAAGTATGTTGTTTAATCTCCATGTATTTGTGTTTTTTCCTGCTTTCTTTTTGCAGTTGATATCCAATTTCAAAGCTTTGTGATCAGAGAATATGCTTGGTATGATTTCAATCTTCTTAAATTTGCTGAGGCTGATTTTGTGTCCCAATATATGGTCTATCCTTGAGAATGTTCCATGTACACTAGAAAAGAATGTATAGTCTGATGTTTTAGGATGAAGTGCTCTATATATGTCAATTATGTCCAATTCATCTAATGTGTCATTTAGGGCTGCGATTTCGTTATTTATCTTCTGTTTGGATGATCTATCCATAGCTGTCAATGATGTATTTAAGTCCCCTAGTATAATTGTGTTTTGGTCAATTTCTCCCTTTAGTTCTGTTAGTAGTTGCTTGGTATATTTCGGTGCTCCCTGATTGGGGGCATAAATATTGATGACTGTTATGTCTTCTTGTTGTATAGTCCCCTTTACCATTATGAAATGTCCATCTTTGTCTCTTGTTATCTTTTTCACCCTGAAGTCTGTTTCATCGGAAATCATTATGGCTACACCTGATTTTCTCTGGGTACCATTTGCTTGGAGTGTCAATTTCCACCCTTTCACTTTGAGTCTATGCTTGTCCTTGTAGCTGAGATGTGTCTCTTGTAGACAGCATATGGTTGGGTTTAATTTTTTGATCCAATCTGCTACTCTGTGTCTCTTTATTGGTGAGTTCAGTCCATTTACATTTAGGGTGATTATTGATATGTGAGGATTTCCTGTCATTCTGTCTTTAGTTTTCTGGTAAGGCTGTGTCTCCATTGTTTCTTTGCCTTTTTGTTGTTGTCTGTTATTTCTGTGTGGTGGTATTCTATGATGTTTCCCTCTGTTTCTTCTTTTATTACAGTATATATTTCAGATTTGGATGTTTTTTGAGTGGTTACCCTTGAGTTTATGTAAAAGAAAGTTTGATATTTAGAGTATTCCAGTTTCTTCAGTACGCTTACTTTCTCTATTCCCATATTCCAGTTCAGGCCTTTACGCTCCCCCTTTTTATGTTTCAGTTGCCACAAGTTGTCCCTGTTGATGGTGGTCTAATAGCCTCCTTTAGTATTTCTTGTAGTGCAGGTCGTGTATTAGTAAATTCCCTCAGCTTCTGGATGTCTGGAAAGGTCTTTATTCCTCCTTCATATCTAAAGGAGATCTTTGCTGGATATATTATTCTTGGCTCATAATTTCTCTCTTTCAATAGTTTGAATATTTGGTTCCATTCCCTCCTAGCTTGTAGAGTTTCTGCTGAAAAATCTGATGATAATCTAATGGGCTTTCCTTTGTAAGTTACCGTCTTCTTTTCCCTGGCTGCCTTGAGGATTCTTTCTTTGTCATTGATTTTAGACAGCTTCAATACAATGTGCCTTGGTGAAGGCCTGTTGGGATTGAGGTAATTAGGTGTTCTATTTGCTTCTTGGATTCGAGGATCCAGTTCTTTCCACAAGTTTGGGAAGTTCTCATCGACGATTTGTTTGAATATATTCTCTGTTCCCTTCTCTCTTTCTTCTCCTTCTGGTATGCCCATTATTCTTATATTGCTCTTTCTGATGGAGTCAGAAAGTTCTTGCAGAGTTCTTTCATTTCTTTTAAGTCTCAAGTCTCTTTCTTCTTCCCTCTGTGAAAATTCCAGGTTCCTATCTTCGATGTCACTGATTCTTTCCTCCATCTGGTCAACTCTACTTCCTAAGCTGGATATTTTATTGTTAATTTCTTCTATTGAGTTCTTAATCTCCAGAAATTCTATTTGGTTCTTTTTCAAGATTTCAATCTCTTTTGTAAAATGCTCATGGTGTTCTTTGATTGTGTTTCTGAGTTCATTAAACTGCCTTTTTGTGTTTTCTTGCATCTCGTTCAGTTTTTTCAGAATTGTGATCTTGAATTCTCTGTCATTTAAATCACAAATGTCCATATCTCTAAGTTCCTTTTCTGGAGACTTTTCACTTTTTTTCTGAGCTATCTTGTTGCCTTGGTTATTCATGGCAATCACTGATTTACTATTTCTCTTCCTAGACATCTACAGGAGTGGCTTCTGCAACAGGTTGATAGGTATGCGAAGAGCTTTTGAAGTTCCAAAGCTCTTTCTGCACCAGATTCAGAGCCCGTATGTTTCAGCAGTTCTGTTTACTCCTGCAGGAATCCGCCCAAATAGGTGGGGCCAGGGGCGGGGTGAGTTGTGAGAGGTGGCCCAGAGCAATGGCGGCGACCACCACCACAGCCAGTCCTGCTTCCACAGCTCCCTCCCCTTTGCCGGAACTAGTTGAGCTGCGAATCTGTGTCTGCGTTCCACAGTTCTCAGAGCAGCAAATATTCTGTCCTTTGATCCGACACTGCTACTTTATCTCTTTAGCACCGGCCAGGTGGGGGCGGGGCGAGCTCTGGGAGGGTAGGGAGGGGGCGGCTAGTCTCCGTGCCTAGGGCTTCCGTTCTCCGCTCGGCAGTGAGGGCTTAAACCACCGATTTCAGCCCTCTTCCCTCAGTCTTTGCTCCGAGGTCTGCCGTGAGTGAGCGTTGGGTTCAGCCGTGCTATATGCTGCCCCCTCAGTCCTGTGGGCCGTAAGCGGAGCCCTAGCAGTCCGAGTCCTTCCCTCTCCCGCAGTTGCGGAAGATCCGGGAGCAGCGGGCTCCGAGCACTGAGCTAGGTCTGTGTCCTGCGCCCGCGCGGCTCCGTTTCCACACTTCTCCTCTCCCTCCTCCCCCGCTCGCGCGATTCACCCACCTGGAGGTGAATTCAGTAGTCGGCCTCTTCGTCTTGCCTGTCTGCTGTGCAAGGAGTCCTTTGTGGAGTTATTGTTGTCAGATTCGTTGTAAATTCCAGGGGAGCGTTACAGAGGCTCACCTCACGCCGCCATTTTTTTCCGGAAATGCATATGCAGATTTTACCAGACCAATGTGGTCTCATATTTGGCCTTTTGGGGTAGGGTTTAGCATAGGAAAGATGGCACCCTCCTATAGGCTACATGTGAGGTGGTCTCCACACAAGGACAATGGTGGCTGTCCCTCAAGACCTTGCTCCAAAGCCACACAACTAAGTCTTTCCCTGTATGTCTCTGGCACCTCTTGAGCCGCAATCCATGTGAGTGTTTGCAGGCGAGTGAGTACACAGGCTATATGTTATGTGTACTACAGTCTAAGTGCTCTGATATTTTGTATTCAATTTGATTTCATTTAAAAATGCTGGTTAGCACTGTTATACAGGGTGTCATGCGGGGTCTCTGGTCCCGCTCCCCACATAAGAACGCAGGATATAATGAGGCCAAAAAGGAACACTCACGGAGCCATAGATAAGGGAGTCATACCACTATATTCTTGCTGGAGGCTGGATTGCAGTCACAGGAAGCAGACATCTGCCGGTACCCCAATAAGGGGTCTTCCTGCACCCCAGTCTCTCTAGTGGCTGTCTCTAGTAGGAGAGACACAGGAAGTAGGATCCACATTGTCCGCTTTTCTGCCTGCCAACCAACCAACCATCCAGTGCACTCACAGCAGTTATATCAGTGGCTAATTGGCTAATTGGTTAGAGCTGATAACCAACCAGTCACAGCTGATGGCCACTTACTACCCGAGCCAGAAAATTTCCACGTGAGGCCAAGAGCCTGGAAACCGCTCCCTGGGGCTTTGTCCCCACAAGTACCCACTAAATTAATTTTAGTTCCCAGTAAAGGGAGATGATTTTGCCCCCCAGGACACCTTTAACAATGTCTGGAAACACTTTTGGTTCTTGAAGTTGGGGAGCTGGCAACTACTAGCATCTAGTGGGCTGAGACCATAGATGTTGTTAAATCTCCTACAATGCACCAGACCATCTCTGCCCTTACTCTTCAATAGAAATTATCCTATCCCCTTTATCAATAGTCACATGTTGAGAAGCTCTGCTACAGAGCACCCATCAATGGTATATGAGAGTTTGCTCCAGATATTGTATTTTCATTTTCGCTGAGCAAATGAGACTCAAGTATTTCTTGTATTGCCATCCTGCATCCTCCAGCTGGCACACCACCATCTTGGCCATGGAAGGCGTTGTCCTTATTTTGGTGATCTGCTGCGGCCTTAGGCTCCGAGGCTTGTGGATATCTTCCGCGGAGGCCTCCACCCACTCAGACACCTGGCACGATGAGCAAGACTCCGACCAGGTAGGAATGGAGTCTGACTCTGGGCAGGAGGACGTGTGGCCCCCGCACAGTGTGTGGTGCTCGGTGGCCACTGTTCTCAGGAGTTGGACCCCCAAGGAGGGGCGGGAAGACATGGACGGCTCTCCGGCCAGCATGGAGAGGGCCCTGCAAGCTCTGACTGAGCAGTTGCCGGAGGAGGAGAAGGCTACAGCCGGCCGCGTGGGCTGGATGTTCCTCAGGGCCTTAAGTCTTAACACGGAAAATGTGCTTAATGAAATGGCCCAGGTGCTGGACCAGGTGTCCCGGTTGGAGGCGCTGGAAGCCCGGGTCTGGCCTGTTAGAAGAGGGGCCCCACAGTGGAGACAATGTAGCTCCCAACCTCCAAGCCCGGCCAATCTTGAAGCAAAGGGTAAAACGTGAGCAACCTTTGGGCCCCGGGGGCGTTGCTGCTGGCAACCCAGCTGTAACTAAGTTCACAACCTACACCCCTTACACTCCCACTGAGTTGCAGGAGCTGGGGGGGCGGTGCCGACAGCACCCTGGAGAGCCAGTCTCGGCTTGGCTACTACATTTATGGGATGAGGGAGCAGACAACATTCTCTGCTCCCCAGGCGAGATGGAAAAGTTAGCCTTTGTGACAGTGCATCCATCCCTGTGACAGAGGTTACAGAACTACCATAGGTTGACCCACGACCAGGGCGACCACTCTCTAATGCAGTGGCTCACTGCTGCAGTACGCACAGTATGGGGACAGGCTAGTGAACTGCCAGGTGCTGTGAGTCAATGGCATTCATACACAGATCTCATGCAAATTGTCCGTGAAATGGGTATGAGAAATGCTATTTTTAACCTTAACATGCAGGGGCCGGATGACGAGCTTTTTACAGCCAGCATGAGAGATCTGGTTTTGGATACTGCACCTGAGAGTGCTTTTGGATCCTTGGTTGCTATTCTAACACCTTATGTAGGGCGACGGATCCATGAAGTTACAACTGCCATGGCCACCCTAGGGGATGTTGAAAGCCAGAGGCAAAGAAAGTTAAGACAGGAGGTCCGCACAGTTGAGACCTGGAAGCCCAAACCAAAGGTAAAGGGGCAAGGTCGCGGGCCTCAGAGAGTAACACGCGCACAGATGTGGCGTGATCTCGTAGTAGCAGGGGTTGATCAGGAGAAAGTAGACCAACAACCCAATGCACTGCTGCTGGAACTTTGGAAACAGCTGTGTCCAGAACAGCAATTCCGAAGCCAAAAGGAGAAGTCTGGGAAAGCACGACCCGTGTCCCTCCAGGACTTTATGCCGCCGCTTGAGGACGACTTCATTCAGCTTGATTAGGGGCGGGGCCAAGGTACCCGGTCAGAGGGGACGAGCAGGGACTGGAGGCCCCATGTGGAACTCTCCATACATTGGTCCCCTTCTAATGTGCAGAGGGTTTGGGCCCTAGTTGACACTGGCGCAGACTGCAGTCTTGTCTATGGGAACCCAGAAATGTTCCCTGGACCAGCAATCTGCATTGATGACTATGGGGGAAAGACTGTGACTGTGAAAGCCGTTTCCTTGCCACTGGGTATAGAAAGGCTTCCCCCTCGTACCTATAAGGTTTATGTCTCCCTAGTTCCGGAGTATATTCTAGGGGTGGATGTGCTACATGGCCTCAGCTTACAGACGTCGGTAGGAGAGTTCCGTCTCCGGATCTGGGTGGTGAAAGCGGTGACACGCGTGCATGCTCACCACCCTCCTCAAGTGTTGCCACAGCCCTGGCGCGTGGTTACAGTGCGACAGTACCGCCTGCCAGGAGGGCAGGAGGAGATTGGTCGTACAATATAGGAGTTGGAGAAGGCACATCTTGTGAGGCCAACGCACAGTCCTTTTAACTCCCCAGTATAGCCTGTCAAGAAGCCAGATGGGACCTGGTGAATGACTGTGGACTATAGGGAGTTAAATAAAGTGACACCACCCTTGCACGCTGCAGTGCCTTCAGTACATGATTTAATGGATCGTCTGACTGTCAGCCTGGGGACATATCACTATGTAGTGGACTTGGCCAATGCTTTTTTCTCCATTGACATTGCACCCGAGTGTCAAGAGCAGTTTGCTTTTACTTGGGACGGGCGGCAGTGGACTTTTCAAGTCCTTCCACAAGGATACTTGCACAGCCCCACTATCTGCCATGGGCTCGTGGCCCAGGATTTGGCACAGTGGGATCACCCGTCCTCTGTGGCCTTGTTTCATTATGTCGATGATATTCTATTAACATCAGATTCTCTTCCTGATTTAGAGAAAGCAGCTCCCTCTCTTCTCCGCCACCTGAAGTCACGCGGCTGGGCGGTGAATGAGGAAAAGGTCCAAGGCCCTGGCTTATCCATCAAGTTTTTGGGTGTTGTGTGGTCGGTTAAGACAAAGGTTATACCAGAGGTGATTATTGATAAGATACAAGCCTTTCCCCGGCCGACCAAGGTCTCCCAACTGCAGACATATTTGGATCTGCTAGGATATTGGCGGGCATTTATACCCCACATGGCACAAATGGCAAGGCCCTTGTACAACATGATTAAAAAGGGGGCCTCATGGGATTGGACAGAGGCTATAGAGCAAGCCTTCGTTGCCACGAAACGGGCAGTGCAGCAGGCACAGGCTCTGCAAGTAGTGGACCCTGGCCGCCCATTTGAACTTGATGTTCACGTAACCCAAGAGGGGTACGGATGGGGCCTCTGGCAACTGCAGGAGCGTCTCCGGTTGCCAGTGGGATTTTGGTCCCAATTATGGAAAGGAGCGGATGTCCGCTACTCTCTGATAGAGAAACAGCTGGCCGCTGTGTACGCAGCCCTAGTGGCCACAGAAGCCATCACAGGAACGGCACGGGTAGTGGTTCGAACAACCTATCCTGTCCAGGGCTGGGTGCGTACGTGGACCCAGGGACCAAAAACAGGGGTGGCACAGACCACGACCCTCGACAAGTGGGGTGCCTACTTGGAGCAACATAGCACCCTTAGCTCAAGCCCTTTGAGCACAGAGTTACAACAGGTCCTGGGGCCTGTGGAGCGTGTAGCCCAGGGTGAGCCAAGCGCTCTGCCTAGAGGGGAGGACTTGGAGCCCTCGCCCTACAAAGAAGGACAGTCCCCAGTACCTGAGGATGCCTGGTTTACCGATGGTTCTAGCCGAGGGGCTGCAGCTGTTTGGAGGGCTATTGGTGTGCAGCCCAAAACAGACACCATTTGGTTTGATACTGGGACGGGCCAGAGTAGCCAGTGGGCTGAATTACGGGCTGTGTGGATGGTAATCAGCCATGAGCCTGGGCCCCTGGTTATTTGTACTGACAGCTGGGCGGTGTTCCAGGGCCTAACGTTGTGGCTCCCTACATGGAAACACCAAAACTGGTTGGTAGGACACCGTCCACTGTGGGGTCAAGCCATGTGGCAGGACCTCTGGGACCTAGGGCAGAGAAAGGAGGTAACCCTAATACATGTCATAGGTCACTCCCCTTTAGTGTCCCCAGGTAATGATGAAGCAGATGCCCTAGCACGGGTCCGATGGTTAGAACAGGCTCCTACCACTGATGTGGCCCATTGGCTGCACAGGAAATTGCAGCACGCTGGAAGCCGAACCATGTGGCAGGTGAGCAGACGCTGGGGTCTGCCTTTGAAATGGCAGGAGATAGCAGATGCCTGCTATGACTGTGCCGTCTGTGCCCAGGACAGTCCCCAAAGGCGGAGGCTCCCCTGGGAAACACAGCAGATAACGCGAGGGAGGGTGCTCCTCACTCGCTGGCAAGTGGATTACATTGGACCCCTGCCTAAGGCCCACAATGCGATATACGTATTCACAGCAGGGACACTGCTACTTGGTTGATGTTTGCTTGGCCGTGTCTGGCCGCGGATCAGCGGCATACAGTCGTTGCTCTTACACGGCTGTGCGCCCTTTATGGGCGCCCCCAAGTCATTGAAAGTGACAGGGGTACCCATTATACGGGGCAAGAAGTGCAGCGCTGGGCTGCCAGGATGGACGTGCAATGGTTGTTTCATACCCCGTATAACCCACAAGCAGCTGGCATGATTGAACGTTATAATGG
Source organism: Rhinolophus hipposideros (assembly GCF_964194185.1). Lineage (NCBI taxonomy): Eukaryota > Metazoa > Chordata > Mammalia > Chiroptera > Rhinolophidae > Rhinolophus > Rhinolophus hipposideros. Next base: position 72,190,441 of record NC_138046.1, on the reverse strand, counting down.
CCTTTTGAAGCAAGGTCTCCGGGTGTCAAAACACCCTCCCACGATGCGTGACTGGGCCTTGCGTCTATGGGATGTCCTGAGAGTCCTGAATGAGAGACCACGGAAGCGAGGGCCCGCACCAGTAGAAGCTCTGCTACATCGAACGGCCGCTCCCATTCAATTACAAGTTACCACCAGTGAGACTCTGTTAAAGCCAGGCTATGGCAGAAATGGAAACATTTTGCTGCCAGCACCCACATGCTTGAAAGCAGGGGAATGGCAGCAATGGACTTGGCCCTGGCAGGTCAAAAGCCCCCACTGTCGATGGTTGGGCCTGATAGCCCCATGGGGGGCCGGTTTGACTCATGATTTTCAAGTGACGCCAGGGGTGGTGGCTGAGTGGCCACCGCAAGTGACTGTAGTATACGGAGGTCCCAATACCGGGATGATTTTGCAGGGAACCTATGTGCTCTCACTATGGCCTATTATGGGGTCCCCTGTACTGTTACATGTTGAAACTATGCAAGGGATCCCAAGCACTGCCATAAAAGTTTGGTACCATAAACCGGGATAGGTGCCAGTGGCAGCGACCCTCCTTTCCCAGGACAAAAAGCTAGCGTGTATCCTCCCAGATGGAAGGGATTTGCCATTATTGGTTCCTAAGACTACCGTTTCTTTTCGTCCATAGGTGTCAATAGTCTAATATGGCACAGGGACCCTCACAGAAGACGCTTGTGTAGATTATGAGGCGAGAACCTGTAGGGGTGGAGTGTGGGGACAGAGCCCCAGAAAGCAGTTTCCAGGCTCTCGGCCTCATGTGGAGAGGTACTGGCTCAGATAGTGGATGGCCGTCAGCTGTGGCTGGTTGGCCGTCAGCTGTTACCATTGAGCTATTGGCCACTGATATAACTGCCGTGGTTATGGAGGGGAGCCGAGGAGAGTGAAGGAGGAGACTGAAGGAGAGTAAGGAGAGTTGAGGACAGTTGGTCGGTTGGCAGCAAAGCGGACAGCAGATCGCACGTCGTGTAAACCCAGCCTCCAGTGAGACCATAGTGGTATGACTCCCCTACCTACGGCTCCGTGGGTGTTCCTTTTTGACCTCACCATGTCCTGCGTTCTTATGTGGGGAGCAGGAACAGAGACCCCGCAGGCCGCCCCGCCGGACACCCCACACGACACTATAGCATCATTACATAGAAACAAGAGGTCAAAATACCTGGAGCCATTAATTCAAGTACCACTTCCTGTGTTATACTTAGAAATGTATCCTAAGATAGTTAAGCTGTCCCTCTTCCAATTTAAACCTCATGAGTTGACTATAGAAAAGTTAGCTAGGTGCAGTTTATTCTTTTATTCCACATTAGTGTTCTATTTATAATAGACAGCTTTGCACATGCCAGTGTGCCTTTCCTGAGGCCATTAGTAACATTCAGTGTGTTGACTGTGCTGTAAATTTGTTCAAAACTGTAGAAACATTAACACTGGAGGGTAGAACAGGAAAGGGATGTCATAAAGAAAAGGCATTGTCTTCTTTGAGGAATGTACAATATGGAAAGACAGAAATTTGGAAAGTCAAAAATACAGTCAAATGAAAGAATTTGTTCACAATGCAGCATATGAGCATAAGAAGTGCCCAGAGTCCCTTCTCCTCACCCCAGCTCTTGAGGAAGCAAAGTGTAAGTTGCTACTCATAGTGTGAGGAGCCCACAAAGGGGTTCATGTGGCAAGGAACCAATGTCTCTGCCCAACAGCCAGTGAGGACCTATCACCTACCAACAGCCACATGAGTGAACTTTGAAGTGGATATTCTGAGGCCTGTCAGCAGTCAGGACAATGAGCTTAGAACTGAATCCAGCCCACTGAAGCTTTGAGATGGCCACAGTTTCAACCAATACCTTCACTTCAACAAAAGGTATTCTTTTTTTTTTTTTGTCTCTCTTTCTTTCTTTCTCTCTCTCTCTCTCTCTCTCTCTCTCTCTCTCTCTCTCTCTCTCTCTCTCTTTCTCTCTCTCTCTCTCTCTCCCTCCCTCCCTCCCTTCTTCCCCCCCCTCTTTCTTTCTTTCTTTCTTTTATTCTTTTTAAATTAAATGAGGTGACAATTGTTAGTGAAAGTACATAGATTTCAGCTGTACAATTCTGAAATTATTACATCATCCATAAATCTCATTGTGTGTTAACCACCCAGTGTCAGTTCTCTTTCCATCACCATATATTTGATCACCGTTACCCTCATCTCCCACCCCCCACCTCCCCTTACACACTGGTAACCACAAAATTATTGTCTGTGTCTATGAGTTTTTGTTTCTCATTTGTTTGTTTTGTTCTTTTGTTGTTTTTGGTTTATATACCACATATCAGTGAAATCATATGGTTCTCTGCTTTTTCTGTCTGACTTACTTTGCTTAGCATAATACTCTCAACATCCATCCAAGTAGTCACAAATATTCCTGTATCATCTTTTCTTACCACCGAATAGTATTCCATTGTGTATATATACCACAACTTCTTTATCCATTCATGTATCAAAGGACATTTTGGTTGTTTCCATCTCTTGGCAACAGTAAAGTAAGCTGAAATGAACATTGGAGCACACGTGTCTTTATGGATAAATGTTTTCAGATTTTTGGGTAGATACCCAGGAGAGGGATTGCTGGGTCATATGCTGGCTCATAATTCTACTTGTAATTTTTTGAGGAACCTCTACACTGCCTTCCATAGCGGCTGCACCACTCTGCATTCCCACCAACAGTGTATGAGGGTTCCTTTTTCTCCACAGCCTGTCCAACACTTGTTACTATTTGTCTTGTTGATGATAGCCATTCTGACTGGGGTGAGGTGATATCTCATTGTGGTTTTTATTTGCATTTATCTGATAATTAGTGATGTTGAGCATTTTTTCACGTCTATTTGCCATTTGTATGTCCTCTTTGGAGAAATGTCTCTTCAGGTCATCTGCCCATTTTTCAATTGGGTTGTTTGATTTTTTGTTGTGGAGTTGCGTGAGTTCCTTGTATATTTTGGATATTAGCCCCATATCAGAGGCACTGTTTGCAAAAATCTTCTCCCATTCAGTTGGTTGCCTCTTTATTTTGTTGATGGTTTCTTTTGCTGTGCAGAAGCTATGAAGTTTCATATAGTCCCATTTGTTTATTTTGGCTTTTACTTCCATTGCATTTGGAGTCAAATTCATAAAATGCTCTTTGAACCCATGGTCCATAAGTATAGTACCTATGTTTACTTCTATCCAGTTTATTGTTTCAGGTCTTATGTTTAAGTTTTTGACCCATTTTGAATTAATTTTGGTACATGGTGACAGATAACAGTCCAGTTTCATTCTTTTGCACGTGGCTATCCAATTCTCCCAGCAACATTTATTGAAGAGACTGTCTTTCCTCCATTGTATGTTTTTGCTTCTTTGTCAAAAACTATCTGTCCATATTTATGTGGTTTTATTTCTGGGTTCTCAGTTCTATTCCATTGGTCTATGTGTCTGTTTTTCAGCTACTACCATGCTGTTTTGATTATGGTAGCCCTGTACTACAAGCTAAATTCAGGGAGTGTGGTACCTCCAGTATTGCTGTTTTTTCTTAAGATTGCTTTGACTATTCAGGGTCTTTTGTGATTCAAAAGAAATCTGATGATTTTTTGTTCTATTTCTTTAAAAAATACCATTGGGATTTTCATGGGGATTGCATGAAATCTCTATATTGCTTTGGGTAATATGGCCATTTTAACTATGTTGATTCTTCCAATCCATGAGCACGGAATGTCTTTCCATTTCTTTGTGTCTTCTTCAATTTCTTTCAAAAATGTCTTATAGCTTTCAGCATATAGGTCCTTCAAATCCGTGGTTAAGTTTATTTCTAGGTATTTTATTCTTCTTGCTGCAATTGCAAAAGGAATTGCTTTTTGTATTTCTTTTTCTGAGATTTCATTGTTAGGATATCGGAATGCAATGGACGTTTGTACACTGATTTTGTAGCCAGCAACTTTACTGTATTTGTTGATTGTTTCTAATAGCTTTTTGGTGGAGTCCCTAGGGTTTTCTATATGTAGCATCATGTCATCTGCAAAGAGTGATAATTTAACTTCTTCATTCCCAATTTGGATGCCTTTTATTTCTTTCTCTTGCATGATTGCTCTGGCAAGGAATTCCAACACTATGTTGAAAAGCAGAGGTGATAGGGAACAACCCTGTCGTGTTCCTGAATGTAGAGCAAAGGGCTTCAGTTTTTCACCATTAATTATGAGATTACCTGAGGGCTTGTCATATATGGTCTTTATCATGTTGTGGTATATTTCTTCTATACCTATTTTATTAAGTGTTTTAATCATAACTGGATGTTGTATCTTGCCAAATGCTTTTTCTGCATCAATTGATATACTCACATGATTTTTGTCCTTTATTTTGTTTATGTGATGTATCACATTGATGGATTTGCGGATGTTGAACCATGCTTGTGTCCCGGGGATGAACCCCACTTGGTCGTGATGAATAATCTTTTTAATGCATTGTTGTATTCGATTTGTTAGAATTTTGTATAGGATTTTTGCATCTGTATTCATCAGAGATATTGGTCTGTAGTTTTCTTTTTGTGTGTTATTCTTTAACATGTTTTGGTATCAGCGTAATGTTTACCTCATAAAATGAATTAGGTAGTACTCTCTCCTCTTCAATTTTTTGGAAGAGTTTGAGCAGGATTGGTATTAGATCCTTTTTGAAGGTTTGGTAGAATTCACTAGTGAAGCCATCTGGTCCAGGACTTTTGCTTTTGGGAAGGTTTTGCATGACTGATTAAGTTTTGTCACTGGTGATCAGTTTGTTTAGATTTTCCAGTTCTTCATGGTTCAGCCTTGGAAGGCTATATGTTTCTAAGAACTTGTCCATTGCTTCTAGGTTATTGAATTTAGTGGCATATAGTCCTTCATAGTATTCTTGCATGATCCTTTGTATTTCTGTGGTGTCCATGATAACTTCTCCTTTTTCATTTCTAATTTTGTTAATTAGTGTCTTCTCTCATTTTATCTTAGTGAGTCAAGCCAAGGATTTGTCAATTTTGTTAATCTTTTCAAAGAACCTACTCTTTTCACATTAATTTTTTCTATGTATTTTTGTACTCTATTTCATTTAGTTCTGCTCTGATTTTTGTTATTTCCTTTCTTCTGCTGACCTTGGGTTTCACTTGTTCTGCTTTTTCTAGTTCTTTAATGTGTAACATGTGGTTATTTATTTGGGATTTTTCTTTTTTCTTGAGATAGGCCTGTAATGATATTTTAAGAGGGAAATATAAATTTCCCTCTTAAAACTGCACCCCAAAAGTTTTGGTAGGATGTATTTTCATTTTGTATTGTCATTTTTTCTATGTATCTTTTGATCTCTCCTCTAGTTTCTTCTTTGACCCAGTCGTTCTTTAAAAGCATGTTTTTTCATCTCCACGTATTTGTGTTTTTTTCTGCTTTCTTTTTGCAGTTGATATCCAATTTTAAAGCCTTGTGATCAGAGATTATGCTTGGTATGATTTCAATCTTCTTAAATTTGCTGAGGCTGATTTTATGTCCCAATATATGGTCTATCCTTCAGAATGTTCCATGTACACTAGAAAAAAATATATAGTCTGATGTTTTAGGATAAAGTGCTCTATATATGTCAATTATGTCCATTTCATCTAGTGTGTCATTTAGGGCTGCTATTTCATTATTTACTTTCTGTTTGGATGATCTATCCATAGCTGTCAATGATGTATTTAAGTCCCCTAGTATAATTGTGTTTTGCTCAATTTCTCCCTTTAGTTCTGTTAGTAGCTGCTTGGTATATTTTGGTGCTCCCTGATTGGGGGAATAAATATTAATGAGTGTTATTTTTTCTTGTTGTATAGTACCCCTTCCCATTATGAAATGTCCATCTTTGTCTCTTGTTATCTTTTTCACCCTGAAGTCTGTTTCCTCTGATAGCATTATGGCAACACCTAATTTTCTCTGGGTACCATTTGCTTGGAGTGTCAATTTCCACCCTTTCACTTTAAGTCTATGCTTTTCCTTGTAGCTGAGATGTGTCTTCTGGAGACAGCATGTGGTTGGGTTTAGTTTTTTGATCCAATCTGCTACTCTGTGCCTTTTTATTGGTGAGTTCAGTCCATTTACATTTAGGGTGATTATTGATATGTGAGGATTTCGTGTCATTCTATCGTTAGTTTTCTGGTAAGGCTGTGTCTCAATTGTTTCTTTGCCTTTTTGTTGTTGTCTGTTATTTCTGTGTGGTGGTATTCTATGATTTTTCTCTAAGCTTCTTCTTTTATTACAGTACATATTTCATTTCTCTATTACTTTTGAGTGGTTACCCTTAAGTTTATGTAAAAGAAAGCTTGATATTTAGAGTATTCCATTTTCTTCAGCACGCTTACTTTCTCCATTCCTATATTCCGGTTCAGGCGTTTACTCTCCCCCTTTTTATGTTTTGGTTGCCACAAATTGTCCCCGTTGATTATGGTCAAATGGCCTCCTTTATTATTTCTTCTAGTGTAGATCGTGTATTAAAAAATTCCCTCAGCTTCTGTATGTTTGCAAATGTCTTTATTCCTCCTTCATATCTAAAGGATATCCTTGCTGGATGTATTATTCTTGGCTCATATTTGTCTCTTTCAATAGTTTGAATATTCGGTTCCACTCCCTCCTGGCTTGTAGAGTTTCTGCTGAAAAATCTGATGATACTCTAATGGGCTTTGCTTTGTAGGTTACCATCTTTTTTTTCCCAGGCTGCCTTGTGGATTCTTTCTTTGTAGTTGAATTTAGACAGCTTGAATACAATGTACCTAGGAGAAGGCCTGTTGGGATTGAGGGAATTAGGTGTCCTATTTGCTTCTTGGATTCGTCGATCCAGTTCTGTCCACAAGTTTGGGAAGTTCTCATCAACAATTTGTTTGAATATATTCTTTGTTCCCTTTTCTCTTTCTTCTCCTCTGGTATGCCCATTATTCTTATATTGCTCTTTCTGATGGAGTCAGAAAGTTCTTGTAGAGTTCTTTCATTTCTTTTCAGTCTCAAGTCTCTTTCTTCTTCCATCTGTGTAATTTCCAGGTTTCTATCTTCAATGTCACTGATTCTTTCCTCCATCTGGCCAACTCTACTACCTAAGCTGGTTATTTCATTTTTAATTTCTTCTAATGAGTTCTTAATCTCCAGAAATTCTATTTGGTTCTTTTTTGAAATTTCAATCTCTTTCATAAAATGCTCCTGTTGTTCTTTTATTGTGTTTCTGAGTTCATTAAACTGTCTTTCTATGTTTTCTTGCATCTCATTGAGCTTTTTCAGAACTGCAATCTTGAATTCTCTGTCATTTACGTTACATAATTTCATATCTTTAAGTTCCTTTTCTGGAGACTTTTCACTTTTGTGAGCTTTGTCGTTGCCTTGGTTATTCATGGCAATTACTGATTTATTATTTCTCTTCCTAGACATCTACAGGAGTGACTTCTGCAACAGGTTGATAGGAAGAGGTCTTTCTTTTTTTCCCCAATAATTATTGGTAGAATGTTTTATTTTCTCTCCAACTGTAGCCTTTTCTTTCTCTCTCACACAGTTGTGCTGTTTTCTCTGCACTATTCCAGCTTCTCACACAATGGGGGGATTCCCTGGGAGACGGGCTTCTCCTCTGTTAATAGTTCGCCTGGGTCACAGGGTGCAGTGTCCATGTGGGTATGCGGAGAGCTTTAGAAGTTCCAACGCTCTTCCTGCAGCAGATTCGGAGCCCGTATATTTCAGCAGTTCTGTTTACTCCTGCAGGGATCCACCCAGATATGTGGGGCCAGGGGCTGGGTGACTTGTGAGAGGTGGCCCAGAGCAATGGCGGTGACCACCCCCACAGTGGTCCTGCTTCCACAGCTATGTCCCATTTGCAGGAACTAGTTGGGCTGCGAATCTGTGTCTGCGGTCCACAATTCTCAGAACAGTAAATATTCTGTTCTTTTGATCTGACACTGTTACTGTTCCGCTTCTTGCACTGGGCAGGTGGGTGCGGGGCAAGCTCTGGGAGGGTAGGGAGGGGGTGGCTAGTCTCAGTGCCTAAGGCTTCTGTTCTCTGTTCAGCAGTGAGGGCTTAAACCACGTTTTTCAGCCTTCTTCCCTCAGTCTTTTCTCCAAGGTCTCTGCCGTGAGTGTTGGGTTCAGCTGTGTTGTATGCTGCCCCCTCAGCCCTGTGGGCCGTAAGCGGAGCCCTAGCAGTGCGAGTTCTTCCCTCTCCCGCAGCTGTGGTAGTTCCGGGATGCAGCGAGCTCGGAGCACTGACCTCAGTCTGCATCCTGCGCCCACGCGGCTCCGTCCCCACACTTCTCTCTTCCCTCCTCCCCTGCTCACGCGATTCTCCCACCTTTAGGTGAATTCAGTAGTGGGCCTGTTTGTCTTGCCTGTCTGCTGTGCAGGGAGTCCTTTGTGGAGTTATTGTTGTTCGATTTTAGGGGTCCTTTAGAAAGGCTCACCTCACGGCGCCATTTTGATGACGTCTCACAACAAAAGGTATTCATGACCCACAAAAACTGTGAAATAAATGTTTGTTGTTTTAAGCCAATAAGGTAGTTTGTTATGCAGCAAGAGATAACTAAAAAAGACTATTATATTCTCCAGCTATGATTGTGAAATGATCTATTTTACCATTTACTTTTGTCACTTATTGCTTCATATATTTTGAAGCTCTGTCATGGGACACATACATTAATGATTGTTACATCTTCTCGATGAACTGAACTTTTATCACGATGAAATGTCCTTCTTTATCTCTCATAATATTGTTCACCCTGAAATCCATTTCATCTGATCAATACGGCAATTCTGGTCTTCCTATGCTTATTCTTTGTAAAATGTATCTTTTTACATCCATTTACTTTCAACCTATATCTATTTATTGAAAGTATATCTCTTTTAGACAACATATAGTTGTTTCTTGTTATCTTTTTGTCCATTTTAACAATCCCTACCGTTATTTGGAGTATTTAGTTCAATAATTTTTAATGTAATTATTGATGTGTGCTTGATTCTACCATTTTGTTTTGTTTAGTTTTCAAATTGTGTGTTCTGTTTTTCATTTTTCTTCCCCTCCTTTCCAGCCTTTAATTGAATCGTTTAAATTTTTTAGAATTACATTATTATTTCCTGATAAATATTTAGCGCCAATTCTTTGCATACATTTCTTCATGATCTCCTTAGGGTTTACATTATTAATCCTTAAATTCTATAGTCCATTCACAGTTAATCATGTCATTTCTGCTATAGTTGTTATATGTATTATGTATATATACATTCAGATGCCCACAAGACAATGATATCATTTTTGCATTAAACAATGTGTGGTTTATAAAGCAAAGAATAAAAGGGCAAAAAAAGATTAGTCCTTGCATTTACCCAGATATTTGCCATTTCTAATGCTCTTTATTCTTTTCAAATGGTCTGAGTTTCCATCTGGTATTATGTCCCTTCAATCCAAAGAACTTCCTTTAGAATTTAATGTAATGCATGTGTACTAGTGGTGAATTATCTTAGCTTTTTTTTAACTGAAAGTGTCTTTATTTCCCTTTCATTTTTGAGGAATACTTTTGATGGATATAAAGTAATGGGTTAACCTTTTATTTAATTTTAGCATTAATTTTTTTTCTCCATTCTTTTCTGGCCTTCTTCCTTTCTGAGAAAGTCAGGTGTTAATTGAGCCATTGTCCCCTCACCCCATATTATCTTACTCTTGCTTTGGAGATTGTTCTTTATCTTTAGCTTTCAGTAGTTTGACTGTGATGCTCCTTGGCATGAGCTTCTTTTTGTTCATTCTGCATGGTATTCATTGAATATCTTGAATCTTCAAATTTCTGCTTTCATCATATTTGGAAAATTTTGAGCCATTATTTCTTTAAATTTTTTTCTGTCCCTTTCTCCTTCTCCTCATCTTCTGGTATTGTACTTACTACACGCATGTCAATTCATTTGGTATAATCTACTAGATCTCTGAGTCTTAGTTCATTATTTTTAAATCCTTTTCCTCTCTGTACTTCACACTAGATACTTTTAATCAATCTATCTACAAGTTCATTTACTCATTCCTCTGTCATTTCCATTTGGCTGTTAAGTCTATTCTGAACTTTTAATTTTAGAAAATATATGTTTCATTTCTTAGATTTTCACTTAGTTCTGTTTTATTGTTTCTCTGCTGAAATTTTTACTTATTGAAACCATATTTTGTTTACTTCATTGATATGATTATTAAACCCATTTTGAAATTGTTGTACATTAATTCCAACACCTGATTCGTATTGAGGTCACCCAATTTATTTTTTCTTTTGGACGTGTTCCATTTTCTTCGTTCTTTATATGCCTCACAATTTTCTACTGTATCCTGAATATTTTGAATGTTAAACTGTGGAGATTTGGGTTCCTTTATTTTTCCCTGATTAATGTTGTTTTGTTTTGTTTTAGTTTTTGTTTTAGTGGGTGATTTTCTTTTTTCTTTTTTCTTCTTTTTTTTTTGGTTCAGGGGAGGCTGCGCTTGAATTCAAACTTCAAACTCAGTTCAGATTGGATTTAAAGGTGTCTATGTGCAGGACATACCCATGAGTTGTCAGTTTGCAATCTGTAGTCTAGAGTTAGATGGTCTTTAGCTGAGTTACTTTTAGTCTGTTCTACACCTGCCTAATTCAGAGGTCAGTCAGAAATATGGGTAGACAGACTTTGGGGATCCGTTTTCTGGTTCTTTCTTTTGCAGGATTCCTCCATTCTCTTCAACATTCACAGTTTCCTGCATTCAATTTTCTTTTTTCACAGGTCAGAGACAGTGTTGTTTTTTTTTTTTTTTCCTACAAGAATCCAAGCCAAGTATGGACTGCAGTTAGCTTCAGGCTAAAAACTGTGGAAATAGGAATTTATTTGTCTCTCCTCCTCTACATGAACTTGCACTGCCAACCTAGTAGACACTTCTGTTCACTTTTTAGTTCATTCAGGTATTTGCTTTTTGTTTTATACCCAGACTTTATATTTATTTTATTCAATGGAGGTAGAGAGTTGTAAGGCAGGATCTTAATCTATCATACCTGGAAGGTAGAACGCTCTATAGTTTAAAAGTTTTAAATGAACAATTTCAAACAAAAAATAGAAAATGGTATAATGGATTCCCAAATACCCATCACCAGACTCTATCAAGGTTTGCCTCACTTGTTTCATCTAACTTTTTATTTGTTTGTTTCTTCATTTCTGTTTAAGTATTAGGATGGTGCAAAAATTATTGCAGTTTAAAAGGTTAAAAATAATTGCAAAAACCGCGATTACTTTTGCACCAACCAATATTAAAGGCAGATCCCACACACCATATTATTTCACCTCTACATACCTCTGTATGTATCTCTAAGAATCGTGGATACTCTCATACATAACTATAATGCCATTATCATGCCTACAATAATTAACAATATTTTAATTATCTAATATTTAGCCCATAAAAAATGTTCCTGATTGTTTAAAATGCATATTTGAATTAAGATCAACAACTGCATTTGGTTGATGTGCCTGTTCGGTCTCTTTGAATCTAGAGCAGTATCTTCCTTTCATCTCCATTTTCCCTTCCATTGGCTTTTTGGAAAAAAATCACATCACTTTTTTGTATGAAATTTTCACACTCTAGATTTGTCTCTCTCCTTCCTTGAGGTGTTATTTTACTTGTTCCTCTATCCTTTATATTTCTGTAAATGAAAGTTAGCTCTAGAGATTTAATTAGATTGAGGGTCAACTTTTTGGTAAGTTGGTGCTGTGTGTGTGATATCATAGTAGTTGCACAGGTTAAGAATTTTTATATTTCAATCTAAACTAGAGGTCACAAATTGATATCAAATGGCCAAGTCTTGCACATTGATACATTCGACTCCAACAGTTAGTTGCTATTTCTTGTTTTGCTTGCATTGTTGTTTATCCTAAAGTAATTCAAAAGAAAGCAAACAAAAAACCTATAGCTGTATCTGAATCAAAAAGTAGGAAAATGGAGGAGCATGATTGCTTCCTTTTTAAAGATAAAGACATTTGTCGATTTACAATGGGGTTACGTCCCAAAAAACCCATCATATGTTGAACATATTGTAAGTCACATATGAACTTTACTACCCCAACCTACCTAATATCAAAGTTCAGCTTCACCCACCTTAAACATGCTCAGAATACTTACATTAGCCTACAGCTAGGCAATTATCTTGAGTTTCATCTGAAGAGTAATAGCGTTCCTCTCCTTCTTACCAGAGCAAGAGACACAGCTGGGCATTTTGTAGACATGATGAGGTAAAAAGTACAAAATACAATGTACAAAAGATGCTGGCAACATAGTATATTGCAGATTATTGGTTTTTACCTTTGTCACCACGTGCCTGACTTGGAGCTGTGGCTCATTGCACCTGCCCAGCATCATGAGAGGGTATTGTTACATATATCACTAGTTTGGGAAAAGATCAAAATTCAAAGAAGAGTTTGTACTGAATGTGTATAGCTTTTACACTATTGTAAAGTTGAAAAATCTTAAGTTAAACCCATTGTCAGTCAGAAGCTGTCTGTATTTATTCTTCCAACAGATAGCTTCATTCATTTTTTAAAAATGTATTGGGGTGACAATTGTTAATAAAATTGCATAGATTTCAGGTGTACAAGTCTGTATTACATCATCTATAAATCCCACTGTGTGTTGACCACCCAGAGACAGGTCTCCTTCCATCACCATATATTTGATCCCCCTTACCCTCTGGTAACCACTAAATTATTGTCTGTGTCTATGAGTTTTTGTTTCTCATTTGTTTGTCTTTTTCTCTTGTTGTTTTCAGTTTATATACCACATATCAGTGAAATCACAGGGTTCTCTGCTTTTAGTCTGACTAATTTTGCATTTGCATTTTCATTGTCATTTGTTTCAATGTATCCTTTGATATCTAATTTCTTCTTTGACCCCGTCGTTCTTTAAAAGCATGTTGTTTAATCTCCACGTATTTGTGGTTTTTTTCTGCTTTCTTTTTGCAGTTGATATCCAATTTCAAAGCCTTGTGATCAGAGAATAAGCTTGGTATGATTTCAATCTTCTTAAATTTGCTGAGGCTGATTTTATGTCCCAATATATGGTCTATCCTTGAGAATGTTCCATGTACACTAGAAAAGAATATATACTCTGATGTTTTAGGATGAAATGCTCTAGATATGTCAATTATGTCCATTTCATCTAATGTGTCATTTAGGGCTGCTGTTTCTTTATTTACTTTCCGTTTGGATGATCTATCCCTAGCTGTCAATGATGTATTTAAGTCCCCTAGTATAATTGTGTTTTGCTCAATTTCTCCCTTTAGTTCTTTTAGTAGTTGCTTGGTATATTTTGGTGCTCCCTGATTGGGGGCATAAATATTGATGACTGTTATGTCTTCTTGTTGTATACTCCCCTTTCCCATTATGAAATGTCCATCTTTGTCTGTTGTTATCTTTTTCACCCTGAAGTCTGTTTCATCTGATAGCATTATGGCTACACCTGATTTTCTCTGGGTACCATTTTCTTGGAGTGTCAATTTCCACCCTTTCACTTTGAGTCTATGCTTTTCCTTGTACCTGAGATGTGTCTCTTGTAGACAGCATATGGTTGGGTTTAGTTTTTTGATCCAATCTGCTACTCTGTGCCATTTTATTGGTGAGTTCAGTCCATTTACATTTAGGGTGATTATTGATATGTGAGGATTTCCTGTCATTCTATCGTTAGTTTTCTGGTAATTCTGTGTCTCCATTGTTTCTTTGCCTTTTTGTTGTTGTCTATTATTTCTGTGTGGTGGTATTCTATGATGTTTCCCTCTGTTTCATCTTTTATTATAATATATATTTCAGTTATGGATTTTTTTTGAGTTACCCTTAAGTTTATTTTTTTAAAAGTTTGATATTTAGAGTATTCTTCGGCACGCTTACTTTCTCCATTCCCATATTCCAGTTCAGGCCTTTACTCTCCCCCTTTTTATGTTTTGGTAGCCACAAGTTGTCCCTGTTGATGGTGGTCGAATAGCCTCCTTTAGTATTTCTTTAATGCAGGTCGTGTATTACAAAATTCCCTTAGCTTCTCTATGTGTGGAAAGGTCTTTATTCCTCCTTCATATCTAAAGGGTATCTTTGCTGCATATATTATTCTTGGCTTATAATTTCTCTCTTTCAATAGTTTGAATATTTGGTTCCAGTCTTTCCTGGCTTGTAGAGTTTCCGCTGAAAAATCTCATGATAATCTAATGGGCTTTCCTTTGTAGGTTATGGTCTTCTTTTTCCTGACTACCTTGAGGATTCTTTCTTTGTTGTTAATTTTAGACAGCTTGAATATAATGTGCCTTGGAGAAGGCCTGTTGGAATTGAGGTAATTAGGTGTTCTATTTGCTTCTTGGATTCGACGATCCAGTTCCGTCCACAAGTTTGGGAAGTTCTCATGAACAATTTGTTTGAAAATATTCTCTGTTCCCTTCTCTCTTTCTTCTCCTTTGGTATGCCCATTATTCTTATATTGCTCTTTCTGATGGAGTCAGAAAGTTCTTGTAGAGTTCTTTCATTTCTTTTAAGTCTCAAGTCTCTTTCTTCTTCCATCTGTGTAATTTCCAGGCTTCTATCTTCGATGTCACTGATTCTTTCCTCCATCTGGCCAACTCTACTACCTAAGCTGGTTATTTCATTCTTAATTTCTTCTAATGAGTTCTAAATCTCCTGATATTCCATTTGGTTCTTTTTAAAAATTTCAATCTCTTTCATAAAATGCTCCTGTTGTTCTTTTATTGTGTTTCTGAGTTCATTAAACTTCCTTTCTGTGTTTCCTTGCATCTCGTTCAGTTTTTTCAGAACTGCAATCTTGAATTCTCTGTCATTTAAGTCACATATTTCCATATCTTTAAGTTCCTTTTCTGGAGACTTTTCACTTTCTTTCTGAGCTGTCTTGTTGCCTTGGTTATTCATGGCAATTACTGAATTATTATTTCTCTTCCTAGACAATTACAGGAATGACTTCTGCAACAGGTTGATAGAAAGACGTCTTTTTTTGTTTTCCAGTACTTGTTGGTAGAATGTTTTATTATTTCTCCGACTGCAGACTTTTTTTTTCTTTCTCACACGGTAGTGCTATGTTTTGTCTGCACTATTCCCGCTTCTCACACATTGGGGGTATTTCCTGGGAGACGGGCTTCTCCTCTGTTAATAGTTTGCCTGGGTCACAGGGCGCAGTGTCCGTGTGGGTATGCTGAGAGCTTTCGAAGTTCCAAAGGTCTTCCTGCACCAGATTCAGAGCCCTTATGTTTCAGCAGTTCTGTTTACTCCTGCCGGGATCCACCCAGATATGTGGGGCCAGGGGCTGGGTGACTTGTGAGAGGTGGCCCACAGCAATGGCGGTGACCACCCCCACAGTGGTCCTGCTTCCACAGCTCTGTCCCATTTGCCGGAACTAGTTAGGTTGCGAATCTGTGTCTGTGGTCTGCAGTTCTCAGAGCAGCAAATATTCTGTTCTTTTGATCTGACACTGCTACTGTTCCGCTTCTAGCACTGGGCAAGTGGCGGCAGGGCGAGCTCTGGGAGGGTAGGGAGGGGGTGGCTAGTCTCAGTGCCTAATGCTTCCGTTCTCTGCTCGGCAGTGAGGGCTTAAACCACCGTTTTCAGCCTTCTTCCCTCAGTCTTTTCTCTGAGGTCTCTTTCGTGAGCATTGGGTTCAGCCATGTTATATGCTGCCCCCTCAGCCCTGGGGTCCATAAGCGAAGCTATAGCAGTCTGAATTCTTCCCTCTCCTGCTCCTGCGGTAGATCCTGGATGTAGCGAGCTCGGAGCACTGAGCAAGGTCTGTGTCCTGCGCCCACGCGGCTTCGTCTCTGCACTTTACCCTTCCCTCTTCCGCCGCTTGCTTGATTGATTCGCCCACCTTTAGTTGAATTCAGTAGTGAGCCTCTTTGTCTTGCCTGTCTGCTGTGCAGAGAGTCCTTTGTGGAGTTATTGTTGTTCTTTTAATTGTAAATTCTAGGGGAGCTTTACAGAGGCTCACCTCACACTGCCATTTTGATGACGTCCCTGCTTCATTCATTTTTAATACCGCCAGGTCCCTGTAAACTCAGGAGTTTGTAACTGCTGCTTACATATATATATTCTCCATCCCATTGTTGCAAGTACTCCAAAACTCTGTACACAAGTGTTGAACCCAGTCTCAGTAGTCAACTCACATTTACCCAAACCACATACAATTAGTTTTCGTATTCTGTAACGTCTATGTCCCTGCATAGTGAGCTCCAATTTGAAGCTTACATTGTATATGGTTTTTAAGAAATGAGGACATTAGTGAAATTAAAAAATACATGTACCTCTCCTACAATCCTGAAAACTAAAATTGTGTATGACCAAAAAATATCTTCATAATTCGAAAAGTTTTGAAACTGGTTTAACTCCTTTAGGAATTTTACCATATATTCCATTACACAATTAAAAATTTAAGGTGATTCATAAAGCTAAAACATTGATGTCTCCCATTTGCAGTATCTTAACTTGGACTTTTAAAAGAGAACTCATAAACAAAAAGGCATAAAGCATCATATAAAATGAGTTTTTATAAACTCAGATCGGTTGAAGATACTTATTTTAAAGTGACAAGGGATATAAACAAACAATGAAACTTTAGTACCAGGACATGCAAACCAGAATGTTGAAAAACATAAGTTACAGGTTTAACATGTTTCTAGTTCTTTCAGGAACATATATTTATCTAGTGTCTAAATTGAGACAAAGGAAGTCAGAAAAAGCGGGGAATTACCAAAAGAGTGTGTTATGTGTTCTCCTTGAGATTGTTTTTGAAAGCCTTTAAAAACTGTGTGTATAAGTTAAAGCTGCTTTTAGCACTTCCTCGACAGCTCACCTTAGATTTGCTAAACTTGGCAGCATTATAGAGGTCATATTTTCACACGGATGCACTTTTCCTGAACAGAATGTATTTGACAGAAACGAGTTTTTCTCTCATGCCAGGCATTTGTGTGCCTGCTTTTCATAACAAACAGCAAGACAAAGCTCACCATTCTGGACTCACTCCCAATAATTCCAATTTAGCTATGAAAACAAGATTTTTGCTTCATGGTTTGGAGGAATGCCCTCTAAAAGTTAACTCTTTACAAGACCACAACATTTTCCCTTCAATAATCATTTGTATCATTTATGATTTGGAGTTTGTTTGCATTTCTTTTGATATCCTCATATCATCTGAGTTGGTAAGGAAGACGTTCTCATATAAGTTGTACTTCCCCCCCTCACATAATTTAGCATTTTATTATAGTTCTTATTTGCATTTTTTTTTGTTTCAGATACTAAGTCTGATCTCCATAATCATATTGGGAACAGCATTTGTTTTGTTTTTAGGTTTTTGACACAGTCTAGAAGAATCCCAAGCTGCCAGAGTTTTGTTTGAAACAGACTTTTTTTCAAGAGTTCATATGTTTTCATACTCTATCTTTTCATAATGAATAGTGTCTGTCAAAAAAGGGACAAATTATTATGGTAGATTAGGACCTTAGTGGAGTAAGGGAAAAAATCCTTGCCAGGCTATATCTAAAATATATATTCAAATACACCATAAGCTTATCTTCAGTGGTTCCAAGGACAGAATGTCATGCAGCCAGTATTCTCAGTCTTCCACAGAAGTCAAAGCATCCAGTGAAAACTTTGACACTGAAAGAATGACTATTCAGTTCTTCATTCTGGAGCAAGTTATTAGAAGGACACTGGCAAAAAGACCTACTTTCAAATGGCTACATTCCTATTAGGAAGAGAAAGAAACATATATTTTTTTATTTGTAAAAGAGCATGGATGAATTAAAATTGATATTTTAGCTGAATATAATTATGTCATCATAATCATCATAATTATCTTTGTGAGCCTCGATGACTGATTTGGAATAGAATGTTAGTGTATTGTACATGTCACCTTAATTCTTTAGTGTCATGCTTTCCTTTTTAAAATTTGCTTTCTTTAGCCCCTGAAGTATTCAAAGATGCTATTATCATCCTTTTCAGTTCATAGGCCTACATTATTCACTGTTTGAATACAATATAAAACTAGAACAGCTATTTTGTGCTGAAATATATTTTTCCATCTTTGCTGGGAGAAAAAATATCAACCTTCTTATACACAGAAAACTGATATACAGAGATATTAGTTGATTGCATAATACATAAGAGTGCTACTTGTACATGAAATGAGATATTAGAAAATGTTAACGTGTGTATTATTCTGTGTGACTTCAGATCTCATCATTAAACTTATGAAAGACTATTTTGAATAGTGCCTGGACTAGATACAAATCAGATGCTGAAATCAAAAAGAGGATAAATGAGCTCCTGCATAAAGGTTGGCACAAGTACCATAAAAAACCAATTTTGTATCATTGGAGTATGAGTTGAAATTTATGAATATGAGTCTCTTTTACTCAGGGTTCAAAATAGTCCTTATGAAGCAAGGCTTATACTTCATGAACTGGGCCTTCTTAGCATTCACAATTGTGTATGTGTTTCTGGGTGGCTTTCAGTTTTTAGTTTGAGTACAAAACTGAACTTTGCTGAACATGTGTAAAAACCCTGAATTTTCTAGACCATTCTAGCCTGAGAGAAAAAAGTCCTATCACTAGAGAGCAACAAAACTAAATTTTTCTGACACTTCCCCTATAACTATTGCAGGACCTCCCCATTTGGTTCAAGGAGTTCAGGAAGAACGGGAAGGGGTGGTATATCTTAAATGGGATTGACCTTCCTCTCTACTTTTGTGTAGCTAACTCCTATTCACATATCAAGAGACGCTTAGCCCAAGGAACACCTCCTTTGGAAAGTTTTTCCTGATCCTCATTATGATTTAGATGGCCCTCCTCTATATATTAATAAAACCTTATGCCTAACATCCTCCTTTTTATAGTGTTGATTATGGAATTGTAATCATTGATTACTTATTTGCTGCCCTGTGCCTTTTCCATCATCTCATTCCTTTCCTTCCTCCTCTCCTCATTTCCTATTCCTAAATGACCACACACCTACACAAGACTATGAATTCCTCACCTGTAGAGAATATGGTTTGTTGGGTTTTGAATTTTCACCACTTAGAATGATGTATGGTACATAGTAATATCCAGCCAATATTTATTGAATGAATATATATGAATGAATGAATGCTTAGGAATTAGTCATGTCAACTATCACCATTTTCTTCTTTTCCTCCAGCTTCCTAGCAAGATGTATTCTGTTGCTGCTAATGCCCACTGTATTAGTAATGTCCATAACAAAATACCACAGACTGGGTATCTTAAACAATGGAAATTTATTTTCTCATAGTTCTGGAGGCTAGAAGTCCAAAATCAAGGTGTCATCAGGGTTGGCTCCTTCTGAGAGCCCTGAAGGAAGATTTGCTCCAGGCTTCTCACCTTGGCTTGTAGATGGCTATTTTCTGCCTGTGTATTCACATGTCTTCCCTTTACATATGCCTGTGTCCAAATTTCCTCTTCATATGAGGGAATTTTAGATTAGGGCCCACACTAATGACCTCATTTGAACTTAATTACTTCTTTAAAGACCCTATCTCCAAATGTAGTCACATTATGAGGTGAATTTGGGGGGGAGGGGCACACAATTCAGCTTATAACACTCACCAATGGTGACGCTACTAGTAATAACCATATATATTAAGAAAACATTTTTGAGCACATATTTTGTGTCAGAAACTGTGCTAAGTGCTTTATATGCATATCTGTGACACATAAGGTTACCCTAGTGCCTGCCACATGCACCCATACCTGTTGGATCCCACCAAAGGCACCAATATTTTGTCCATCCTGTGCTTTAGTAGTTAACCTCACTGTAGAAAGAATCCTTTCCTTCCATTGGTGTGATATCCTACTAAGCAGGTTATAGAGAAGTGCTGCTCAGCACTTCTAATACTTCTAATACTCTTAAGGATTCATAGAAACAGCTCTTTCCCTTTTATTCTTTTACTGCATTCTCCATATATGGAACCTCAGCCATAGGTCCACAGGAATTCAGCCAAGGGACCATGCTGAATACAATCTCAGTGCTAAACTCAGAACTGTACCTCCCCATTCATTACTTGAAATGTCTTCGTGTGCTTTAATTCCCTCTTCTTTTGGTTTGTATTTTTCCCCAAGACTTACATGTAATGAATGGATCCATAGCCAAATCACTTCCATCATACCTCTAGACATGCCTGATTTCTACCAAATGCATAGCCTAAGTTCTCATCGGAGACCCCAGCTAAATCTAGCTGCATATTGAGTCTTTACCATGATTTGTAAAGAAATTTTACTTATGCAATTGTTTCCTCTTTTTAAATATGTTGTGAGAGGTGATGAAGGGGTAACTTTCTTAAATCTGTAAACATTTTAGTTTATTATTATTATTATTATTATTATTATTATTATTATAAGGATTGAAGACATTTTGAACAGAGATGGAAATTGAGGAGAAATTTGGATGTTTGGGGAAAAAGGACTATACTGTAAAGAGAAGTAACCTTGTGAGTTCATGTAGTCCATCTCTTTTGAGCTAGATTATACAAATGCCTACATTATAGGCATTTAAGAGCATAATGAACTCTTTTTATCCTTGTCATGGAAAAAAAGAGTTTATTCAGAGGTACTGGGGAAAAAAAGTTGATGCATGAGTGAAAAAAAATCATTCCCTTCTGTTTTTTAGAGGTATTGGGAATAGCTCAACTGTAGCTGCTCCAAGGCTGAGCAAGGCCTGGTAGGGAAATTTGTTCTACCACAGCCTCTCAATGGACCAATGGCAGTATCCTGTGTTCAGAATCATGGAAATGTTGACTTACCCAATCCCCCACCATGTAAGTACAGACAGAATTGTCCAGAGATTTTATCCATCTAGCTGAATCCATCTTTGTAAAGACAATTTTGGAAATCCAATTACTCTAGAGTTAAAAAAAAAATGAATCCCAAATATACCCTGCAGGTTTTCTTTATTTTTTTTTTTCACAGCAAAATGGATTTATTCAGAAAAAAAAAACACAAAGATTGGCATTTCTGGACATGTCATCCAATGGCAGACCATGTGCAAGTTCCGGGTTTTCTTTATTTTAGTAAAAGGCGAGAGATTTATACGATCTGAAGAGAAACCAGAGTATTCTGGGCTTTCTTTATTTTAAAAACTTGAAATCAATAAGGAAAAAGGAGTTCAAAGTTGTTTCCCATTCTAAGAGTGCTCCTCCACATGATTCTATTAGAACCTTTGTATTTATCACAGTTTTAACTTTAATGGACAGCATGTTTTATTGTTTTTTCACATTTTGATTATGTTGCAGTACATCAATAGTACCAAAACTTTTCAAGCTAGATTACCAAAATCCTGGTGAATTTTATTGCCAAGATTTGACAGAGAAATTATTTTCTCTAATGTTCAATCCTTTCACCCTCAATTCACTTTACCAAAACCTCTTACAATTGTTCTCGTAGTGTCAGGAAGAATTTCACATCTCTTTGCAGAATTAAGCTTATTGAGTTGGTGTTACATACACCAGACCTATAATTTTGTTTTCTTATCCTTGGGGATTGCCTATTCACATTAGTGGGAGCTGAGTAAACACATCAAGCAAACAGGAGCCCTCCCTTCACTTGAGAACCAGGTAACAAGGGTACAGTTATCAGTGCTAGTAATATTGCATCTCCAGTAGAATTTAAAGGATCACTTTTAATGACAGGTAGAGAACTAAACTTGATAGGGTATTGCATAGCTGCACTATTTATAAAATTACAAATCCCTTCACAAACATCAAAAAACTGACCTTTACATGTTAGCATTATCATAAAGATGTATTTTACAAGTGTATGCAATTAAATTTTTTTGCCAACAATGTTAAAAACTTGAAATAACTCAACTCTCCTTCAATTTAAAAAAACAAATAAACTTGAAATCACTGTGGAAAATAAAAGGCCCTTATTATGTATTCCTTAGGAGATGACAACACAGCAGTTTTCACCTGGAATTTTAATTTGCAGCTCCAATATCTCTCTCTCCAAACAAATGCAATTTGGCATAACTTGCACCAGTGCATAAAATGCCAGGTAGGTACCCCAAATAAGGTCAAGATCCATCTCAGCCGTAAGTAGGGCCTAACAGGATTTCTTTACAGTTTTAGCCTTGATTGACACTGTTGGCACTTCTCATAGATTAAAAATGTTTCATTAGGTCTTACAATTTTCTAACAATATTATATGATATCTATAGCAAATCATCTTTCCCAAGCAACAAACAAACAAAAAAGAGGGCATTACTAAAGAGAAAACATTATTTAAATTTCTGTTTTGGGTTGATTCCTTTTTATGTATAATATCTACTTCCTAGCCTTAATTCTTTTTTCCTGAACAATAAACCTAACCAAATATATGGCAGGTATAGAGCATGATTTGGACATTTTACTTGTCGGTGCTTTTCCACATCATTATTGGATGCACCATGCTACTGACTATATAAAAGAAACAACTAAAACTCAAGAAAGGTCACTTATGAGAGTCTACTCAAAAAATCTGATGGAGGGAAAATGACATGTAAAACCCTATGTAAATAAAAGAATCCTATAATAGTCAATGTAGGTACTCCTTTGAGACAAACAACAATGTATGTTTAAAAGCTTTGCACAGATAGAATTGCAAATTGGTGCAGCCACTATGGAAAACAGTAGGGAGGTTCCTCAAAAAATTAGAAATAGAGGGGGCTGGCCCTGTGGCTCAGACGGTTGGAGCTCCGTGCTCCTAACTCCTAAGGCTGCCGGTTCGATTCCCACATGGGCCAGTGAGCTCTCAACCACAAGGTTGCTGTTGGACTCCTGCAAGGGATGCTGGGATGCGCACCCTGCAACTAACAAGAGCAACTGGACTTGGAGCTGAGCTGCGCCCTCCACAACTAAGACTAAAAGGACAACAACTTGACTTGGAAAAAATAAAGTTCTGGAAGTACACACTGTTCCCCAATAAAGTCCTGTTCCCCTTCCCCAATAAAATCATTTTTTAAAAAAATTAAAAATAGAGCTACCTCATGACCCAGCAATTCCACTTTTTATCCAAAGAAATCCAAAACACTAATTCAAAAAGGTGTATGCACCCCTATGTTCATGCAGCACTATTTATAATAGCCAAGATATGATTGAATAAGGAAGGTGTGGTACATATATACAATGCAATATTACTCTGCCATAAAAAGAATGAAATCTTACCATTTGTAACAACATGGATGGACCTAGAGGCTATTATACTAAGTGAAATAAGTCAGGCTGAGAAAGATAAATACTGTATTATCTCACTTAAATGTGGACTTTAAAGAACAGAATGAAGAAAGAAGCAAAACAGAAAGAGACAAATAGATACAGAAAACAAACTGGTGGTTACTAGATAGAGGATGATTGGGGGCTGGGTGAGAAAGGTGAAGGGAATAAGAAGTACAAATTGGTAGTTACAGGAGGGTTACCGGGATGTAAAGTACAATACAGGTAATATAGTCAAAGTATTGTGAAAACTATGTATAGTGTCAGATGGGTACTATACTTACTGTGGGGATCACATCATAAATTATATAAATGTCTGACCACTATGCTGTACACCTGAAACTAATATAAAATAATATTGAATGTCAATTGTAATTTTAAAAAGATAGTCATGGGGATGTGTAGTGCAGTGTGGGGAATATAGCCAGTAATGTTTTAATAGCTACGTACAGTGTCTGGTGAGTAGTAGACTTGTTGAGGTTATCACTTTGTGAAGTGTGTAAATGTCTGATCACTATGTTGTTCTGTACACCTGAAACTAATAAAATCATTTAATTAATTAGGAAAAAAATGAAAGCTTTGTGCAGAGACCTATTTTTCCAAGTGTCTGCTTGAATGGCTTTTGATGTTCCCACAGAGAAACAATAGATGGCCCTTTCTCGTAAGTGTGCTATTGCTTCTGCTGTACTGAGAGTCTGCATTAAGGAACAGTTACAAGTAATAAGAGTTAAATCTAAAAAGGGTTGCCAACTAGTGAGGTCCTACTCTGACCATGTGATAAGTACATATGAGGCAATTCAAAGAATCATCAGTCTTGAAATAAGAATTCTGTGCTTACTTTCCTTCACCCCAATCTGATTTTTCTTAGGTTCAAAACAGAGGCATAGGTGAATCCTTGTATAGATTTGTGAGTTGTGAGAGGTGGCCCACAGCAATGGTGGTGACCACCACCACAGCCGGTCCTGCTTCCACAGCTCCGTCTCCTTTGCCGGAACTAGTTGGGCTGCGGATCTGTGTCTGCGGTCCACAGTTCTCAGAACAGCAAATATTCTGTTCTTTTGATCTGACACTGTTACTGTTCCACTTCCAGCACTGGGCAGGTAGTGGCTGGGCGAGCTCTGGGAGGATAGGGAGGGGGCGGCTAGTCTCAGTGCCTAAGGCTTCCGTTCTCCGCTCGGCAATGAGGGCTTAAACCACCGTTTTCAGCCTTCTTCCCTCAGTCTTTTCTCTGAGGTCTCTGCTGTGAGCATTGGGTTCAGCTGTGTTATATGCTGCCCCCTCAGCCCTGTGGGCCATAAGCGGAGCCCTAGCAGTCCGAGATCTTCCCTCTCCCACAGCTGCGGTAGTTCCGGGATGCAGCGAGCTCGGAGCACTGATCTAGGTCTGCGTCCTGCGCCTGCGGGGCTCCGTCTCCGCACTTCCCTCCTCCCCCGCTCACACGATTCGCCCACCTTTAGGTGAATTCAGTAGTGGGCCTCTTCGTCTTGCCTGTCTGCTGTGCAGGGAGTCCTTTGTGGAGTTATTGTTGTTCGATTAGTTGTAAATTCCAGGGGAGCTTTGCAGAGGCTCACCTCACACCGCCATTTTGATGACTTCAATATAGCTATTCTTTTTAATCTCAAATAAATGCGTGTTGCCTCTCACTTTGAAAGGCCTTTTATTTTCAGGTTAACAGGATTAATAATATGAAATTGCCATATATCAAGATCTATCATTAATGTACATTAACTAGAGTAGTACAGTATTGGTGCATGTATAGACAGATAAAGTAAGGGAGTTGAATAGAGACACCAGAAACAGATCTACACATACATGGTCATATGATTTATGACATGACAGATTTTTGAAGTACAGCAGGGAAAGAATATTTTACTTAAATAAATGGGTCATTTTGATATCCATATTTAAAAAGACCCTTATTTCACACCCTTATTCCCAGAGAATTGAAAATGTAAATATATGTGAAAGGTAAAACAAAACTTGTAGAATATAACCTGGGAAAATATCTTCATGACCACTTGGAGTAGGCAAAGGTTTCTTAAGCGGAACACAAAAAGCACTAACTGTAAAGGAAAAGAATAATAAATTAGACTTCATCAAAATTAAGATGGCTGTTCTTCAAGAATTCTAAATACTGACATTTGTGGATGTGCTTGCCTTATGGCTCAATCAGGCAACATTGAAGCCTAGAGTTTACAAGCTCTAGACACAAAGAACTAAGAAGAGACGTTAACAAGCTTTAGAAGGAAGCTGCTCACTAAGATACTGGTGGGAAGTAAGCCTGTGTGCATTGTTCCCTGCCATAGGCTAAGTCAGTTACCACACCTTTATTCACTTTCCATCTTCCCTTATTTCTCTAAATATAGTAATTGTAATTTTTGTAAAGTTTTCTTCTATTTCTAGCCTTGACTTTTTTTTTTCTATTATTTCCCATTCTCTGTTTTGATCTGTGTCACAATTAAGGTTTTAAAAAAATTCCTTTACTATTATTTTAAAGGGGTTTTGGGAGGTAAAAGTGGATAAATGTCCCATCATGTTCAACCTAGTCTCCAGGTGATTTTCAGGTATAATAAACATTGAGAACACTAGGCTATATATAACAATGTAATATCAACCAATCAGAGAGATTATAGGGCTGATTCTCCTTTTTGGCCATGTTTTTAATTTCCAGGATCTAAGTCTTTGGTACTGATTATTATTTTTATAGTATCTTTTTTTTTTTCCCCTAGCTGCAACATCTTCTCTCACCTGTCTGAGTATATTATTTATATGTTTTAAAGTTTTATTCTGGTTTCAGCCTTAGCTCTCTAGTTTTACTCTCTCCAACTCTCCAAGTTTTCTTTGTTTATTTTGGCTTTTTTTTTTTTTTTTTTACAGCAAGAGTCTTCCTTAAACGTCTGGTGATATTTGGCTTCTCATTCATGTTAAAAATGAGACACTACAAAGCTTATTGGTAGTTATAAAGATATTTTCAGACATGTCAACACTCAAAAAGTACCTTCAATGTGGCACTTAGAAAGTGACTGGAGCATATAGTCTACCAACAGAAATGAGTAAATCAGGAAAGAATAAGATTAAAAAAATGGGATCCCACACATGATGATGGCAAAGAGAACTCCTAGAATAATAGACATGCCACTGACTGGAGAGAAACTAACCCAAAGCAGAGCAGAAAAGGGCTCCAGGAGGGACCACTTCTGGTAAAACAGGAATTGAAGAATTATCTGATGGGTTTGCTTATGTGGAAAATAGCACTGAGACAATGATGGAGTGTTTGGATAGAATTAACCCTAAGTACATGAAAATTTAAATATATGTGAGGCAATTATTAATGTTTGGTTAAACAAGAAATTGTTAGAGAAGGGAAACGTTATCACAGTATACTAATTGGCTAAACAGTGAATAAGATGTATATGATCATCATACCAATGTAAGCACTGAATACTGGTTTTCCCCCAATTGTTATATAACTATGCAAGGAGTGTGGGGGAGGGGAAAGAATAAGGGTGGAAGTGTAAGGGACTTAAATTCTTATCTACTATAAGAAGTCAAAAGGTAATATTTAAAAGAGATTAACCAAGATACAGCAATATAAGCGTATTATTTAGAAATGTGGCGATAGATGCAAGTAGAGTAATCAAAACATTTGAAAGTTGTTACCTTTGAGGAGGAAGTTTGAAGATTTGGGAATGGATTGGCCAAGGCAACTACTATTTACTGCATGTGTTTTAGCATTGTTTGACTTTTCAAATTATATTCACTTTCAGGAAAGGGATTACTAGGTCATATGGTAATTCTATTCTTAATTTTTTGAGGAATCTCCATACCGTTTTCCATAGCAGTTATACCAATTTACATTCCCAACAACAGTGTATGAGGGTTCCTTTTTCTCCATAGCCTCTCCAACACTTGTTATTATTTGTCTTGTTGATGATAGCCAATCTAACAGGTGTGAAGTGATATCTCATTGTGGTTTTGATTTAATAGCTAGTTAAGTTGAGCATCTTTTCATAGATCTGTTGGCTG
This sequence comes from Rhinolophus hipposideros, assembly GCF_964194185.1. Taxonomy (NCBI): domain Eukaryota; kingdom Metazoa; phylum Chordata; class Mammalia; order Chiroptera; family Rhinolophidae; genus Rhinolophus; species Rhinolophus hipposideros. The sequence continues at coordinate 72,163,143 of NC_138046.1, read as the reverse complement.
TTTGTATGTCTTCTTGTTTTTTTAAGAAAAGATTTTATTGGGGAAGGGGAACAGGACTTTATTGGGGAACAGTGTATACTTCCAGAATTTTTTCCAAGTCAAGTTGTTGTCCTTTCAATCGTAGTTGTGGAGGGCGCAGTTCAGCTCCAGGTCCAGTTGCCGTTGTTAGTTGCAGGGGGCATAGCCCACCATCCCTTGCAGGAGTCAAGAAGTCAAACCAGAAACCTTGTGGTTGAGAGCCCACTGGCCCATGTGGGAATCGAACCCGCAGCCTTCGGTGCTAGGAGCATGGAGCTCCAACTGCCTGAGCCACTGGGCTGGCCCTGTAAGTCTTATTGAGAGAAATATTTATTCAGGTCCTCTGCCCAATTTTTACTTGGATTGTTTGTTTTCTTGTTGTTGAGTCATACGAGATTTTTGTACATTTTGGATATTAGCCCCTTATCGGAGGTGTTGTTGCAAATATTTTCTCCCATTTAGTGGTTGCCTCTTTGTTTTGTTGATGGTTTCTTTTGCTGTGCAGCTTTTTAGTTTGATATAGTCCCATTCATTTAACTTTTCTTTCCTTTGCCTTACCATATGACACAGCAATCCTTTTCCTGGGTATCTATCCAAAAAATCTGAAAACACTTATCCATAAAGATATATGTACTCTGATGTTCATTGCATCATTATTTATGGTGGCCAATACATGAAAACAACCAAAGTGTCTTTTAATAGATGATCGGATAAAAATGTGATAAAAAAAACTCATAGACATAGACAATAGTTTAGTGGCTACCAGAGGATATGTGGGGAGGGGGGTGGTAGAAGAGGGTCAACAGGATCAAATATATTGTGATGGAAGGGGAACTGACTCTGGGTGGTGAACACACACACAAAAACAATAACAACAGCAAAAAAGAAACAAGTGCCCAAATGATATAAATAAATCTCTCCTTATCAGTAATTACTTTAAATGTAAATGGATTTCATTTATATGAGATACCTAGAATATTCAAAATCACAGAGATAGAAAGTACAATGGTGGTTGCCGGGGGCTGAGGAGAGGGAGGAATGGGGGAGTTATTGCTTAATGGGTATAGAGAATCAATTTTGCAACATGAGAAGAGTTCTAGAGATCAATAGTGGTGATGGTTGCACAATATGAATGTTTAACTCAGTAATACTAAAATTGTACATGCAAAAATGGTTTGGATGGTAAAAAAAAAAGATGTGGTATATATACACAATGGGATACTACTCTGCCATACGAAAAGATGAAATAGTGCCATTTGTGACAACATGGATGGATCTTGAGTCTATTATGCTAGGTGAACTAAGTCAGACAGAAAAATTCGAGAGCCATATGATTTCACTGATATGTAGGATATAAAACTGAGAACCACAAAGGAACAAAACAAACAAAGAAGGAAACAAAAACTCATAGACACAGACAACAACTTAGTGGTTACCAGAGGGTAAGAGGGTGGGGAAGAGGGGGTGGTAGAAGAGGGTAAAGGAGATCAAATATATGGTGATGGAAGGAGAACTGACTCTGGGTGGTGAGCACACAGTATGATATATAGATGATGTATGATATTAATGTACATTTGAAACCCATGTAATTTTACTAACCATTGTCACCCCAATACATTTAATTAGAAAAAGAAAGATTAGATGATGATTTTATTTTGTGCAGAAATACATATAATTTAAAAACAAACAAACAAACAAACAAACAAACCCCCAAATTATATTCACTTTCTCCATTGAAAATTTAAAAATTAAAATTTAAAATTTTAAAAAAAAATCACTGGGGATTTAATGAAAGTATAGATTCGTGGGCACATTCCTGGATATTTGCATTCATTTAGTACAGGGGGAGGAATTTGCATTTTAAATAAACATCTCAACTCTGAGAAACACATCTGTGTAGCCCGTTTCTGTTCTTTTCCAAACAAAACATTTTTTAAAAAAGGCATTTTTGGTGGTTTTGAATTTTTCTTCTAATTTTACAGTTCTCATATCTTCCTTGGCTTCAACCTTCTTGATAGTGTATAAACAGGTATATATGTGCCATTTAAAATATTTGTCCTTGAATATGTTTATTTTTATTATCTGAGTTTATCTGAAAGGTCTCTGTAAGGTCCCGTCATGTTTCACTCTCCTTTTCTATTTTTCTTCTTTTTTATTTTATTTTAATTTTTCAATTACAGTTGATGTATGATATTATATTAGTTTCAGGTGTACAACATACTTGGATATTATTCTTGGTTGTACAGTGAGATTTTTCATTTTTGAGAGCTTCCCATCCTCTTAATGTGTATTTTCTCTATCAGAGTCTCAGTCATTGGGTTCAGAACATTTTCTTTTAACTGAGCCAATCAGAGTTGCCTGTTTTTAAATTTGTTGCCTTTGTCTTAAATTTAAGAATTACCTCTCAGTTTAATTCTTGACTTATGATGCTACAGGATACAGCAATATAGGATTTCACTGCTTTTCCAGAACCTACAACAAAATTTCCTACTGCAGAGTTTACACATGGGAGGCTTCCCTCTGATAAATTATTGTAGCCTAACCTCTGACCTACATGCTAACTTTAAATAAGAAATGCTGAATGAATTCAAAACATGCATTTTAAATTGGAAGCAAAATATCTAGCTCAGAATTGAAGAAACTAACATGCATATTTGGAAAAATAAATTTTGTATTTAATGAATGTCCTTTACATTTTTACTATAATATTCTCACTGATGATTCCTGGACAATTGAAAAAAATGTTTTGTGTCTATCTAACTAAAGCAAAAGGTTGCGTCTAGTGATTCCTCTTGCTATATTAATATCTTAGTTAGGAAATTTTACTCTTTTTAAAAATTGATTCCCATAATACAAATGAAGCAATGACCACTTAAGAAATCAAGCTGAGAAAATGTTCTTCTGATGTTTGAAGTATCTGTGCTTATTCAATTTAATCACCTTAATTCCCCATTTATTTTCACATTAAATATATATATTTGATTTCCCTACTGCTATAACCGTTACATAATTCCTGTAACATTCTTTATGTGCATATATTAAAGGAGTATTCTATAATATCCAGAGTACAATGAGGGCACTTATTAACTATTTCTCAACGTAGATTCCACTTCTAGGGTAAAATATTGAATATGAGAACAGAGAAAGATGACCAGGAAGAAAGACTATTTTATATTACTTTGAATATTTCACATGATGAAAATAGATTGCCTTTTAAATAATGAACATACATTTTTATAATTCTCAAATAACAATATAATTCCATCAGCATCATATGTATTTAATTTGAAAGCATGTAAAACATACTCCAACCAAATATTCCAATTAATTTGTAGATGTCTATTTCTAAGGCATCAGCTGATTGTAATCCTTACATTCATAATATTATGACTCAGTAATATCACTGACATTTCTTCAATTCAATTCTGATATTAAATTGTGAAAGAGCTAACCCTCAGAAATCTGTTACTTTTGTTTTCCTTTCTAATTCAGATGGAGAAACCATTACATCACACATTTTAATGTGACCTCTATAACTTTTTACAAGACATAGATTAATGAGACTTTGTTTCAGTGACTCTAGGAAAGGAAAAGTGGCTGCTAACTTAGAGACCCAGAATTTACCCATTCATATTTAAGCGTTTCCTTACTGGCAGAGACAAAAGAACTGACCTAAGCACTGCAGCAGTTCTTCAACTGGATGAAGTGATTAAATTGCCCTTTTGGAGTAGTTGCTATCCATGGTAAATATGTTTATCCTGTTCCTTAGGGAAAAGTGAGCTAGGAATATTATATATAATTCCTAGTATTTTTAAAAGTCAAGACAGATGATTTTTAAATAAGCACTATTTGACACTAATTACTTGTTATTTATAAAATCTAGCCATATACATGGAAGTTATCATTTGTAGTCAATAGGACTGCATTTGATTCTTACAAAGACTGGACTGAAATCCTGCAGTTTCTCTGTTTCCTGGTTTAAACAAGAGGTCCCTTTCCATATTGAGGTCACTGTGTGTGTGACCCTGAAAAATGATAGTAGGACACGGTTTAATAAAAAAAAAGAAAAAACTTTCTAAATCCTACGTAGCAGATATATTTACATTAAGTTATTTAATACCCTAGTTCTAAAAGAATTCTAAAATATTTTGACCAAATGTTAACACTTTTTTCCTTCAAGGCAATATTTATGTAGTCATGAATGCAAGGAAATCATTTGTGACAACATCTCAGGAACCTGCACACACAGAAAACTTCTCAAGATAAGAGCTACAGATGTAAGCACATTCTATAAAAATAGCAAATTATTATTATTGAAAACAATTGGTAAGTCAATAAAAAAGAAATGTTATTTCAGCATAGAATTTCAATAAGTTTAAGATACAAAGAAATACATAATCTATATAGTTTACATTTTCATCACAAAGTAAAACATTAACATGCTAGAAATCTGGAAAAAATCCAATTTATTTGAAAACAAAAATAATTACCTTCATTTGCACTCAAACAATGCTGTGGCAGATATATTGTATACTAAAGAGTTCTATCAGACTATTTTATTGTTTATTTCCTCTTTATTTTACTTTTAGAAATTTAAGGCAATTTAGTTTTGAAAAATTAATGGATTAAATACCCCTACTTGTCACTAGATGGCGGTAAGTCCAGGATGGGTCTCGCAGTAAAGCAGTAAAATGGAAGGAAGTTTTTGTTTGCTTGCACCAAAGATAAAAATGCATAATAACCCAAGATTGAGATTTTGCTGGTAGTGGTAGAGTGAGTGTGTGTGGGGAAAGGAGGACAAAGGTATGTGTGTATGTGTGTGTGTGTGTGCATGAGTGAATGTTTTTATTCATGTTGAAGACGTCGTCCATGGCTTACAAAAGAATTGAGACTGTTTTAGATCCTTGTTTTGTATATGTATGAAATTAAAACCAAATAAGGAACTAGAGAAAGATTAAAATGTCATACGATGAAACACAGAACATTTTTGTTTTCACACATTGCCCTTATATACAGATGCTTGGTATTTGTATTCCACACAGAATGATTTACAAGTCATTGTTAATGATGTAGTGGCACATAATTTTTATATAAGAGCAGGTTCCATCTTTCACTTGATGTTTTCTTTCTTTTCAGACATTTTGAGCTCAAAATACATCCATTTAGCTCTATTAACTAGAGAGTTTAGGTAAGTTATTTCAAAATGCGTGACTTACTGAGTTTGAATTGAATTTTTGAAACTCCTTATGATGACTGATATCAATGGGAATTTATACTTTGTATGAAGAACCCTCCCAGGGCAATAGAGATAAGTGTGATTTGCCACAATGGAGGCCTCATATTGAGAAATTCTAGTGACATGATGAACATTTCATGCTTAGAACAAAACTTTTCAGGAGTCAGTATCCAAACAAGATACAAACATCAGTTTATATTGAAGGGCATTTGGTTCTATCATCAACCCTCAGTTATTGGTAAAAAATTTCCTTTTGGAGCACTCGAATTTCCTACCCCAGCCATAAAATTGCATTGAGACCTGACATCCCGACAGGCGGAAACAGTTGCATGGAATGTGGAATGTGACATGTTCAAAGAAAAGAGAAGTGATCGGATTCCTTACTGGAGAAAATCAAAGGCCAATTAGCTCTCACAGAGCAAGGTGAAACCTGTTGCAGTTTTTGAAAGAAGCGAAAGAATTTTGGACAGAGCAGAGCTTTGTATTATTTTAAGCAACTGTTTTGCACAAGTGCTGCTGTGTGTTTGCACCTGTCAGACTTCACTGTGAACTTGGAGAAAAGGGTTGGAGATTCAAGTAAAATAATGTCCCTTTTATCTGTTATCATTGTGAAGTTAGAAGTTAATTTTCTAGATAAACTGAAGGGCTCACCCCTATTTTTAATTTCTCATACTCTCTCGACACTCTTCCTATCCTTTAGTCACATTTATCCTCTATTATCTTCATGCCTCTGCCCCAAATGCCTTGTCCAATACTTCCACATACTTTCACTTAGCTAACTTCAAGTGATCCTTCACGATGGCTCAAGTATCACCTCCCTGAGAAGACTTCCTTGATACCCCGCTATGTAAGGGTTGCCAGATTTAGCAAATGAAAATGCAAGGACCATGGTTAAATTTGAATTTCAAATCAGCAATGAACAATTTTTTCTATAAGCATGTCCCAAATATTGCATTCTGTATTTTACTTGCTCAGTCTGCCAACCCTACCTTAGTTAGAGCTTTTTAGTCACTTGCACAATGCAATGTTTCATTGACCTTATCAAATAATTCCACATGAGAATTCCTTCATCATTGTTTGCTTTGTATATTAACAGAATAAATGAGTATGGCTTTTGTTGAAGGACTGATTACAAAATGTTACAAATTGGCCTTCAACACAAAAGTCTTCATTGTTCTTTTTTGGCCTGATTACACCATGTTTATATCTTTACTCTGTAACTTCTCAGTGTGGCGGAAGAAGAGCCTACCATTGCTAATTGATAAACTTTCAATGAGATAGAGCAATGTAACCAAAGAAGACTTCTTCAATTTATTTCCACAGAAAGAAAGGTTTTATATCAGAGTATTGTTACTCAATTGATAGTGGATTAAAATGTAGTTATTGCAAGAAGTATAAAAGCCTTTATTAAATCTCCTTGAAGATAACACCATAAATGCCCACCACTGAAAAATCTCTAGTAACTCCTTCTTTTGCTTATAAAAGATACCTCATCTTTAAAACATTAAAAACAGATGTCACTGCATTACTTCATTGCTGATGTATGTAATAGAAATGACACACTAATTAATTTAATGCAGTATAAATGTACTGATTATTTATCATGGCTGACAATAAAATTATGAAAACATTCAATTACAGTCAGTGGTAATTCATTATTTATTGATTTTACATTATGCACACATTAATACAATGCACTTAATTACGCAGAAGAAGGGGTCGTTTTTTCTGTTGATATGCAGACATTTGAATTCATCTGTTTTATTTAAAAAACAAAAAAAATTAAGTTTGAGTAATAGGAGTTGATCCAAACTGCAATAAGAATGCACTTGGGATATTAATATCAAACCGATTTTAAGTCTCCTTTAAAAGAATGCCTAAGAAATATGAGCTTTTGAGCAAGATTGCATTAATTTTAATATGCTGCTCAATTATATATCTCTGAAGGTGGCCAATGATTCTTCGCTTTGTAGAGCTGCACAGCTTTAAGCACTGAAACACATACCCTGCACAATGCCTGATAGAATGTCTTGTGTATAATAGGAATGCAGCAGATATTTGCTTTCTAAATGCTGATCTTGAAGAAAATATAAGAAATTTTTATGATGGAAATGTATCCTGTAGTTTTCTGGAGAAGGTAGTGTCACCTCTGTGACAGGAAGACTTTAAGACAGACTAAATATTTGGGAGATAGATTTTCATAAGCTGAGAGATAATATTTTAGGCAGAGGAATGGCATGCACAAAGGCTTGGAGACACGGAAGAGAAATGCAGGTTTAGAGGATACTGATGGTAACAGTTTGACCTGTAGGAGAGTAGTGAGACCAAAATGTGGTAATTCATTGGGGCCAGGCTGGGGATCAGGACAGAGTAAGCAGGGTGACTAGAAGAGGGGAGTTCATAGCAGAAACAAGTTCCATTGCTTAGCATTGCTAACTTAGGTAACCGTTCTTCCTACCTCCCCATAGGCCCCAAAGTAGTCCCTTGGCTTGGTACGTAGCTCAACCTACTAGTATTGTACATATAAATAAATTTTTAAGAGCAACTCATTCTATTTGGTGTAGGTCACTGGAGATGGCAGGAGGCTTATTTTGTTCTTACCATGTAAGATTATTTCTCCTATCTTTAAGGTTTCCATTAAACTAAGTTTAATTTCAATAATACGGTTAGTAAAGCCAAAACCATAGTGACATTGCTCCCAATGCCATCACTTGGATTCCACACCACAAGCCATAGTTTTCTTCAGAAGTATCTGACAGGAAATTATTTTCGTCATCATTTTTAGAAAAGAACATGGATGGCTCTAAATGTAAGCAAAGAAGAAATCAGCATTCTAGTTGGCAAAAGAGGGGAGGAGAATTATAGCCTCATTTTCCTATATTTTTCTACACTTGCTTTTGGCGCTGTAACTCTCACTTAATTGTTAAGGTGTACTGTTCAGGTTTCCATTATTTGAGCACTCTTTCTGGAGGCTTATTTCCGGTTAGTTTTTCTATGTCTTTTATAACCTATATAATTACCATTCATGGAAACATAGAACATGTAGGCGTCTATAGAAAATTCTAATAGAGAACATAATGTATATATCTTAGGCTCTCTTTAGCTTTCTGGTCCACTGTCAATTTTATCAATTCTACTTCACCATTTAGACAAGTTAATACATTAAATAATATTCCATGTGCTGCATTTAAATTGAGTTGTTTTATGTTCCAGACATACATGTGGCTTATTTGTTCTACAAACAAATTTATACACTTGATGAAAATGACTGCGTATTGGAACTGGGTCGAGGAGAAGGATTATAGGTAAAAGATCTCTCTGACAAATATGTCTTTTATCTCCTTTGCCTGAATCCTGGGAGTATTGAGGTTGGATTAAATTAAGTATGTCTGTGAGAAGAAATGGTGGAAATAGGAACTGGTGAAAACTAATATGTGAGTGGAGCTTCACAAACAAAATTTATCATTCAGTTATTGATATGAAATCAGCACAATTTTGGTATCCAGACAGCATGGAGGATTGCAGCACCAGCTAAGGCTTCCTGTTTATTTTCATGCATCATAAGGACCATTAAAACTAAGTAGTTGAGGGTGGTGAACACACAATGGGATTTATAGATGATGTAATACAGAATTGTACACCTGAAATTATGTAATTTCATTAACAATTGTCACCCCAGTAAATAAAAAATAAATAAAGAGAAAAAAAACTAAGTAGTTGAAGGATAAATGGACAAGATGAAGCCCAGTCAACAACTAGATGAAGGACACACACACACACACACACACACACACACACACACACACACCCCATCTGGATATATATACTTTTTCATACAATGTGTTCCTAGAGAATATATTATTTAAATCCTTTACTATAAATTAAAATCAAGCGACGTTGTACTTGAGCCTGAATGCATATTCAGTGCTACTATCATCTCTTCTAACATCACTGGAAATCACTGATAAGCAGTTAAAGTAGGCAAGAATTGTAACAGATGGGTAACCACGAGGGCCAGGTTCCTCAAAATCTCTTTCAATAGGAGAGGTCATGTTTGGAAAACTTACAATTTTAGGCATCCAGATTTTGAAAGATTGACCCTACGAATGCCCCTAAAAGCCCTTATAGATTTTAAATGCACTAAACTGACGAGATGACTCTGGTACATTAAGGGACAGACTTGTAAGGGCTTTTTCCACGTTATAAATGATCAATACTGAGGACTGGACAATTAGTGTTCATTTGTCATACTCTGCTCATTAGAAACAGAATTTCCTTCTTTCTCCTGTTCCCTCTTGCAGTTTCAATTAGAGACTTATCAGCTTGTTTCACTTTAATGCTGGTTGTATGCATATTAGTAGATGGTAACAGTATTCCTCCATGTCTAGTCCACCATTTGAATGCTCAAGGCCTTTCAGGTGTTATGATTCAGTGTTGTTTTCTTAGGCTGCAGATCCCAGAGAAGCATAGACCCCTGGAAACTCAAGATGAAAAAAAAAAATCTCTGCGGGATTTTTTTTTTTAAAGAAAAGACACCATTTTGCTGAGTTCCTATGTTTCAACCTTTTTCCCCACAAAACATGCTGTCAGATCTTCTTGCCTTTATCGCATTCTCTTCTTCCTCAGATACTGAAATACAATTCTAAGGCCTGGTTTACTCTCTCTCAGCTTCTTGTATCTCCCCTAGCCTGCATTGCAGAAATGTATACAGTTGTCCTTCGGTAACCACAGAGGATTGGTTTAGAACCCTCTGCAGATACCAAAATCCTTGGATGTCCTTAGATAAAATGGCGTAGTATTTTCATATAACCTACACACATCCTCCCATATACTTTAAATCATCTCTAGGTACATATAATTCTTAGTTACTTATAATATTATGTAAACACTATGAAAATAGTTGTCCTGCACAGCTAAGGGAATAATGGTAAGAAAAAAAGTCTGTACCTGTTCACTGCAGACACAACCATTGTAGGCCTAACTACATAGTACATGTCAGCAAACATCTAACTTTTTTTCTGAATATTTTTGATTAGCAGTTGGTTGAATCCATGGATGCAGAATCCGTGGATGCAGAATCCGTGGATGCAGAATCCGTGGATGCAGAACCCACAGGTACAAAAGGCTTACTGTACTTTGACTTTGTCTTCTACTCATTTCCCTTATCTGTTACCAATGGTCAGTATCACGCTTTCCCCACTTTTTCTGATTATTCCCAGTTCTGGGAGTCACAATTTGTATATACTGAAATTGAAATTTTGAAAAAATGTTAAAAGATGAATAATTAATAGTTAACAGGAACAACACTTACTCTGTGACAGGCACTATTTTAAGCATATTACATATGTTGTATACATTAATTCCTGCAATCTCACAAAACTCTATGAGGAAGTACTATTCCTATTATTCCGATTATATAGATCAGAGAACTGAGGCACAGCAAGGTTATGTAATTTGCCCAAGATCACCCAGCTTACTAAATTGTGGACCCAGGGAGTCTGGCTGCAGATTCCACTCCCTCAGCCACTCTGTTAGACTGCTTTCTCTGTGAGGAATAACTAAGATTTGACCTGAAGGAATCTTGTGGTTGTGGAGGAATTACTGCACTGTACAGTGCTAATTAGGCCGCGATCAGTGAATAAAGCAGTGAACTATAAAGTAAGAACAAATACAAGTATTCCTCCTACTGCAATGAGGTGTCTTGGGTTTATATTCCTTTTCATAAAGTATTCCTCTTCATTGAATGTAAGGCAAGTATTGGAAATATTGAAAGTTTCTCAATAGTTTGGAATGTGAAGATATAATTTATGCCTTTTTTGTCACCTCAGAACTTAACGGATTTCAAATGTAAACTTTGAAAGTTATTTTAACATTTCAAAAAAAGTTAAACCTGAAATTTATGGTTTGTGCCACCATGATATGGAGAATGGCTTAAAATCCTAATAAAAGCTTCGTCTTAAATTCAGATGACATATTTTTTCTAATACTACAACCCTTCCCCTACTTCTTAAAATATTTCCTATCTTGTTTATTAAAGATGCAACTTTATATTTAAAAATCTGAACACTACATTATTTTTTTTAGAATTTAGTGTAGAACAATATCTTTTAAAGAAAAAGCCTAAGAATAGTGCAATGGTTAAGACTTGGGTTTCTAGAGTCATATTGGAATTTTATTTCTAGCTCAGCCTTTTCATATGGGTGTGACTTTGGACAAGTTAATCATATTGAGCCTTGGTTCCCTCATCTGAGAAATGGGGATAACAAAAGAATTTACTTCTCAGAGATGTCATGAGTGTTAAATAAGATGATGCACAGAAAGTTTTTAGCACAATGCTTGCACAAGGTAAGCATTCAATAAATGTTAGTTATATAAATAGCAATACAGTAACTTTATTATGAATATTTTACATTTTTACACAACTTGCCTAACCCTCTGATGGCATATATATATATATATATATATATATATATATACACACACATATATATATCTGGGAGATGAATGTCAACTTTCAGATTGGCTTGGTGATGAAGTGATTAGAGCTGCTTATCTGTATGAATTCATCCAAAAATGGCTCAGTCATTTTTGTCTGGATTGTTGCAGAAAAACCCAGGGAAGACCTTAGGTGTGTTTTCAATAACACGACATTTACAATTCTTGCTTTCTTTCCTCATTTTTGAAGAAGAAAAATAACAATGATAAAAGGCAGTAATTGCCTAGTGTTCCGATGCTGCTGGGACTATAAATACCCCCATATTTATATTTTCCCCACATCAGAGAAATTTCTCTTCTGTCTAGGATGAAGAGGGATATAGTATCTCTTTTCTCTCAAGTCAGAGCTTGTTATTTTGCATATTTTGTAAATTTACATATCAGCTCTGTGAAGTTTTAACATCTCTCAGCGATTATTTGAAAGAGTTATCTCAATGATTTACTTCCTCATTTAAAGGACCCTTACATAAAAACATGTAGAATAAAAAAATTAATAAGATTTCAAAGAGAGATTTAAATGTTTTATTATAATTTTGTAATATATTCATTACTTGAATATATTCATATTCATGTATAACAAATTCCTTAGAAGAAAACATAACACAATATAAATTTATCATACTTAAAAGAAGCTTTTGTGAGGAAATTCATTCTTAGATAAATAAAAATTGAAATAATTTTTACGTAATCTGAGAAGCCAGCCATCAGTAAAAAGATCCAAAAACTACCAATAAGCAAAGTCATCATTCTTTTAACAAAAAAGTCTTTAATGCTCATCAACCTCTTACACTCTGCTTCAGAATTGGTAATAATGAACATTTATATAGCTTAATAACATATAGATAACTATCACATATCCATTCATTTAATATACATGTGTGAGCACCTACGATGAGCCAGGCACTATGGTTGGCACTTGAAATAGCATATTGATTAAGATACATCAATATGCTCTAACCTCACCGAACTTATTCTAGGAGAGGAGTGAAGACTGTAAGATACAAAAGAATGTAATATAAGGCAACATGTTTTAATTGTGTTAAGAGAGGCGCAAAGTGCTATGACAGGTCCTAAGAGGAAAAGCCCATTTCTGGCTGGTAAAAGAGAGAATGAGGGAGGTCTTTGTGGAGGTGAATTGGAGTTAGTCTTAAAGGATGTTTAGGATTTGGATGGGTGGAGATAAGGAGGTAGGCGTGCAGCAACGTATTCTATGTGGAAAGAATGAAAGAGGCATTAGCACCAGGATGGGAAGGTATAAGAGGTTTGAGAGTATGGGAAAGTAATACCCATTTACCAGTGCACAGGCAACATGTCAGATTATTGGAGGAAAGGATGAAAAGTAAAACAAGGAAGGAGTTAAATGTCACTCTAAAGAGTTTGGAATTGATGTGGTAGCCAGAGGGGTAGTAATGAAGATTTTTAAATAGTAGGGTGAAACTAGAAAAAAATAATCTGATATAGTAGCTAGATTGGAAGAGGAAGTACCTGAAAGTAGGGAGATTAAGAGGTAATTGTTGTAATGGTACATACAGTGAATAATGAACAAAACTAAGGTGGTAACATTGAGAATGGAAAAGAATGAAAATGAGAGAGACTGCTAAAAGGGAATTCACAAAACTTACTGACTAACTGAATAGGGGTACAATGGATACAGAGAAATCAAAGATGTCTCCCAAGTTTCTATTTCATCTGCATGGAGAAGGCATTAAGATATATCAGAAATGAAATAACAAAGGGCAGATTTGAAGGGAGTAAGATAATCAGTTTTGAGCATGCTGAGTTTGAAGTGACACATGCAAGTGGAAATGTTTAATTCTCTAGGAGAGTTTTAAGAAAGCTAGAAATAAGATTTGGGGTAATCTGTAAAGTGGTGGTTGAAGCTGTAGAAAGTTGATGAAATTGTCACATGTAAGAGTATAGACATTACTCTTTTTTGGTAACATTTCACGTTTAAGATTGAAGATGTGAAAAGGAAAGGGAGTGTGGGAAAGAAGATAAACAGATTGTTGGAGTCATGAAAGCCAAAGGATAGGTGTTCGAGAATGATGCTGGTAGTGTCAAAAGCTGCAGAATATCAAAGGATGAGGATTTAGAAAACGACTTTGGATTTGGCATTTAGGTGGTCAATGATTACCTCCGTTAAAGTTGTTTCAGCCAAGTGGTGAGGAGAAACTCAAGTGCAAAAAGGTTAAAGCATGAAAGTTTGGTAAGGAAACAATTGTAGATTTTCAATAAGGGTGTGAAAAGCTGATAATTCCAGGGCAACTGGGTTTGAAAATTTTGCCTGCATCAGAATCACCAGGACTTGTTAAAATGCAGATTGCTGGGCCTCATTCCCAGAGTTTCTGATTCAGTAGGTTTTAGGGCCACACAATTTGCATTTCTATCAAGTACTCAAGTAATGGTGACACTGATGGTTCACATGCTGAGAGCCACTGGTTAAGGTTGAGGAATTTTTTTATTTGTTGGCTTAAGGATTTGTAGCCTCAACAATTTTCAATAATAAAGGGGGAAAGAGCAAGTAGAGAGGGAGAAATTGGAGATGCCAAAGAAGTAGTAAGAATAAAACTGCTAGATTAGTGATTTGGAGGTAAGAGGCGTCAAGAACATCAAAAAAGGGAGTAGAGGGGACTTTTTATTTCCTGACAGCTGAGCGAAGTAGGAGAAGATAAGAAAGAATACAGAACACACTTTTTATGAGGAGAGAAGGGAGGTTGAGGAAGCTTCTGTTGCCTAACTTTGTGGTAAAATCACAGAGAAGCAGGAGGCTGTATCTGATAAGAGTCAGGGGGAGGGTGACTTGCAAAGAGTAGAAAAGGGTTAGAGTAGCTGCTGCAGGGAATTCAATGGGGAGTCAACAAAATGAATAAAAGGATACTAAGTAGCAGTGGGAGTCCAGTTAAAGTTAGAATGGCTTGAATTTGAACAGTTAAAAGCCTAAGATTTAAAAGGGAACTATACCTTGAAAGACACAGATGGAATTTAAAGCTCACACAGCTCCTTCTCCCCTAGAACAGTGCAGACTGTGGTATGATATGTTAAGTGCTGGCAAGTGCTTATACTTTATGAGGTGCTTTGAGAGTTTCTTTTTCTATTTCAGTTAGTAAATTTTCATTGTTCCTTTAAGTGTCTTATTTTCAGTTACTCCTTGGCTTATGATCAGTTTTCTTCTCGCTCCAGTGATGCCCCATTCTCCATTTTTGCTTCCATTTTAACTCATCTTCAATTTAACACTGACTTGGATGAAAAAAAGAGAATTTATGTGGTAGAAGGTCATTTTTTAGCCAACTTCTTAGAAAAACATAAATTCTATTGAGTGAGGTGTACCTATACACTTTAGCCAGTTAAATTCTTGATTATATGAATGCTTTCATTTTACATTTATTGCCTTGCCTAATCAATTTCCTTTTATTGTTTACCTAAAAATGAACCTTAGGGGGCTCTTGAGAGGTTCTGATTAGAGGCCATATTATAGATTGCAACCTCAGTTGGCTGCTGGTTTCAAATATTTCCATTAATTACCTTGGGTTTTGCTTGAATGCCCATTCTGAAAACCAGCT
This sequence comes from Rhinolophus hipposideros, assembly GCF_964194185.1. Classification (NCBI taxonomy): domain Eukaryota; kingdom Metazoa; phylum Chordata; class Mammalia; order Chiroptera; family Rhinolophidae; genus Rhinolophus; species Rhinolophus hipposideros. The sequence goes on along the minus strand of NC_138046.1, from coordinate 72,147,834 downwards.
CCTTCAAAGGGTTCTGGACATTTTGTAATCCTATATTGGCATAAGATTGCCAATATATCTATTTTTAAATATAATAATACCTGCATTTAACTGACAATGTCAAACTGGAATTTTTTGCCTGAAATCACAAATGAGCACACTCTCCCTCCAAATCGACTATGAGTTAGGACAAAATGTAAATTGCTAATTAAAGCCCAGAAGATTACAGTATTTCAGTGGCTGAGAAGTTACACTTAGGTCCCAAATCATTCTGCTAGAATAGTGGCATTTAGAACTTATTGTTCTGATGAGATATGATATCTGCTTGTACTAATTTTGTTCTTATTTGCTGGGGTGCTTTGCTCTTGTCTGGAAATAATTCACAAAGCTCGCTTATTTTCTTAGTTTTAGTGCAGTGCCTCTCTCCATGGACGGTCATCTCCCAAGGGGACTCTATTTACTGCAGCCTTTATGATTTTATACTGCTCCATGCAATCCCAACTCACAGGGTGTTGACATGCAAGGCTTCCTCTGGCCTTGTAGAAATCCAGCCTTATTTAGAAATATGTTTGGCTTATGGAAGACATTAAAGTTAGAAGGGATAAAAACAAATTCTCTATGTGGAACTTGATTGTCCCAATCTCAAAGCACAGATAATAATAAGAGCAGAAGTAGCAGTAATAGAAACAGAGCTATCAAAATATCAAGAAAACCCAAGAAGACAACACCTGGCCTCTTAGATCTAACTGACTAAATCTTTAAATTATAAGTATACCTTAAGAAAATTGTCAAGTTTATTTTCTGGAAGACTGCAAATGGGAGGGAATTCAAATCATGAAACCAAGAGTCTTTTGTGTGTTGAATGCTTGGACTTTAACCCTTCAATGATCAATGGCTAAATTTAGCCTCTAGGATTTCTATTAGAATTTGAACCTTAATCTCTGGTAATAAGTAAAATATTACTACATATCTGCTAGATCACAATAAATATATAAGGCATGTCTACTTCAAGCCTTTTCTAAATTTGTCAAAGTATATTTATTTTTTAGTAGTACAAATAATGATTGCAGCCTCAAATGTTCTACCTTTCCTGTTTATATTTCAGGATTTCTTAAATTTGAAACACCATACTAACAATAGTCACCCCAATTAAAAAAAAAAAAGAAAAAAAGAAAAAAAATTGAAACACCAAAACTTCTGTGTAATGTCCTATTGCTGAAAACTCCAAATCACTCTGCAAATAAAAATGATTTTATAATGTAAGTGAAGCAATGTACTGTTTTTTTAATGCAATTAGAGGAATTAAAAAAACAACTTTTTCCTTTAAAGTCAAACTTATTCACCTGGCAATGTCAGTCGCACTAAGTTAATCAGAGGTAAGTTACTTCAACACACAGCTTAATAGCCATTTCTGTCAAAACACCTGTTGAACAAAATTTGGAGTTTATCTTTTTAAAAACCAGTAAATACAAACATTTTTGTCAGCACTGTCCTATTCTTCCTTGAAAACCTCTACTTTTTGTTGAAGATTTTCCTGCCTCTGCTATCTCTTCTCAGTTGTCTTTTTTTGCTCCTTCTTATCTTCTTCCCACAACAGTAACAAACGAGCAAAAACGATTTAATGCCTTTTTAAAAGTGTTCTGTGGATGGCTGCATGCATTTCAGTCTATTATGTTAGAGTCGCTTACCATTATTTTCCAAAACCAACTATCATAACAACTCGTTAGCATTTTGACTCCACACAACTAAAAATTGAAACAATATGAAGTGACTCTGAAGGTAGTTCTTACGACTTTGTCAACAAAATGAAAAAAGGAGAAAATCTGTTAAAGAGAGAGGCAGAAAAATCCAATTTAAAACATTTATGTTTTATTAAGGAAGAAAAAAAAAAGCCCACCCATTCCTTCTCTTTAATACTGCTAAATACAAGGAGAGCTGAATAAAATTCAGTAACTTTCTAAAAATTGTTTACATACTGGTAGGATACTGGAGAAGTTGCTTAAGATATATCATAGGCAACGTTTTGTAAAGAAATGAAGAATGGATTTCACTTTCTGAATAACAGTCTCTAGAGGAGAGGAGTACAGGAAAGGAAATACTTGATTTCAGAGAATCAAACGTTCGACAAGGTGTCTTTAAACAACTTTGATACGGTGATTTAGCCACCGTATACCATATGGAAAAGACCGTGTCTTTTCCCTGAGATGTACCTTGCGTAGACATTTTGCTTATTATGAGCTCTTGTAGAGCGTTTATGCACTTGACAAATTGGGGAAGAGAAATCTTGAGTTACATACAGTTCAGGACGTGGAGTTCTAATCACTGGTCTATCAGAGTCCATGGACGACGGAAGAAAATGCAACATGAGAGAGCGCAAATTCTCGCTCTACTCTCGTATTCTATAACGACTGTCTTGCGTCATAAAGGAACTTTCCGTATCCATTTTAGCCGGGACAGGGCAATCCTGAAATTAAGGGATGGTGACAAAGAATGCCAAGTCTGTTCCAGGTCAGTGGAGGAAGTACTGTAAATGAGGCGTCTGTCACCCACACATCAAGTCTCTGCCTGCTTTCCAAAGTGTTCACAGGCTCACGGTGCCTGCTGAATGTCAGTGCGTAGGAGCAGGTTAGTAACCTGCATCTCTATTTGAGTGCGTATCTTGGTTCTTCTGTGCGCTTGGGAATGGGAGAACTTGCACCAAACGCACTAGGTGGGCTGAAGAAGGGCTGAACTGAATACTTCTGAACTCACTGGAGTCTTTCTCCTTGAAGTTGGGCGAAACCATCGCTTAGCTCCCGCAGCTTGGGAATAATGTGCAAATGAAATTGGAACTGCCACCTCCTTTTTTTCGTTTGAACACGGGTGCAGGGTGGCGGGGGAGGGGGGGCGCGTTCTAGAGTGCCCCTTTGTGTTCCCACGTCGCGACAATCATGGGGCGCGGAAAGGAGGGGTTTGTAGCCTAGGACACATTGAGAGCTCTGCGTGATAACTGCACATTCTCTTGTCAGACTGCTAGGCAAGAAGCGGCGGCACCACACCGCCCCCTTCTCGGGCTCCATCCCCACTCACCCTCCAACCCTGAAAAGCCTCAGGTAGCCAGGAGGCGGGCCAGGGAGTCTCCACCTCCTGGCGGGCGGCAGCGATTCGGCGCACTCGGAAGCCGAGGGGTTGGAATCCATTGGCTGACGGAAGCTGCCAGTCTCAGGAGGGGGTGTGGTGGGGGTGGGGTCTCGGGGCGCCGCGGGTTGGGGCTGCGCACTGTTTGCTGGGTGGTGGGTGTGCGTGAGCGTGAGCCCTGCTACTGTAGACTTGCGAACACTTCTGCCTGAGAGATAGCGCGTCAGAGAGAACGCGAGTGAGGGAGTGAGTGTGAGGGAACCTAGAGAAGACAGGGCGAGAAAGCGAGGGCCCGAGGACCTACGATTTGAGACTGAAGGACCATGGCTGTATCCGCACCTCCGGTGATCATTGCAACTTCCAGTGGCGCCGGCGTCCCAGGGGGCTTATTTCGGGCCGAACCTCTGTACTCAACTCCTGGAGAGCCTCCTCGTCTCACCCCGAATATGATCAACAGTTTCATGGCCAATAACCACAGCGGCAGCACTGGGATCGGCGGGGTCGGTAGTTCCAGCGGAGGCAGTGGCAACACTAACACCAACGAGTGCAGAATGGTCGACATGCATGGGGTGAAGGTGGCTTCGTTCCTGATGGACGGCCAGGAACTCATCTGCCTGCCGCAAGTCTTTGATCTCTTTCTCAAGCACCTGGTGGGAGGGTTGCACACTGTGTACACCAAACTGAAGAGACTGGACATATCCCCCGTGGTGTGTACTGTCGAGCAGGTCCGGATCCTCCGCGGACTGGGGGCCATCCAGCCCGGAGTGAACCGCTGCAAACTCATCACCAGGAAAGACTTTGAAACTTTGTTCACCGATTGCACCAATGCCAGGTGAGATACTAGATTCTTGGCTTGTTCCCCCCCTTTTGCCCTCTTCTGCATGTCTCATCGCTCTCATCCAACTTTGTAGAGAGTGAGTCTTAACTAGCTTGCCTCTGCTGTTCACGCTGTAAGTCCGCGGGGAAAAAGGACTAGAAGGACTCATTAGTTAATTTCTCCGTCCGTTCTAGTCCGTACTGAATGGCAGGGCTTGAACCTGAGGAAGTCCCGAACAAACTTTAGTTTGCAGTCCTTTGCTGAAACTTTCCAGCCTTTCTCCCATATCTTGCATGGCTTTTTGGCTGCTTGTGGTTATTCGTTAATTTCGCTATTTGGTTTTCTTTCCTGCTCTTTTGTGGCCGTACGGGTCGGATAGGTTTTCTCTGAACACCGACACGAAGGGCTTTCTGGGGTAGAGGGCTGGCTGAGCTGTACACTGGGCTCCTAAGCTGGCTCCTAAGCTCTAAATCCAGAACACAGCATTTGCGGGATGCAGAGGGTCGAAAGTCTAGAATCCATCCCAGAGGGTGATTCGTTCCCCATCCTGTGTGTTTGTTGTGAGAATGCCTGGGATGTGCGGTGGTAGTTGTGGTGGTGGGGGAGAGAGAGAGACAGAGAGAGAGAGAGAGAGAGAGAGAGAGAGAGAGAGAGAGAGAGAGAGAGAGAGAACGTGTGCTCATGCCTGCTACGCAAAGCCACCCCCCACCCCCCCAGTACACGATACAGGAAAGTCGATGGATCCTATTTGGTTTTTTTTTTTTTAAAGAACCACGACAGATGTCACTTTCCTGGGATCGTCCCTTTTGTGTCATCTACAGAGGGCAATGTGGGGCATGAAACGCTGGGGCTGGGATCGGGTTGGGGGTTGGAGTAGAAGTTGGCAGGTTTTCGAGAGAGGATGCTTTCAGCTCTTCCCCCAGGAAAACAGTTGGAAGGAACCCATTCCCCCAAAGAGAGGATTCCTTAAATGATGATGGCCAGCTTCTCTGGTTGTAAGTGTACTTCCTTCATATCACAGCTTAGAAGTACATTATAGAACAAATGTCTATTTGCAGACGTGCATAAGCAAACTGGATTCAATGTTTCTGACTTAAAAAGAAAAAAAAAAGAACGTTAACTATATTCAAGGTTATTTGACTTATTAAAGACCTGTGAATTAGTCGTTTTAGTGTTTATTCCATCTCCAGCCTGCTAAAATCTGTTAGGAAGGTACACATTTGGCAGATGTGATTAGTATACAAACCAGGAAATCATCACCACCAGGTTAAAGGGAGCAAAGGGTTTTGTTGTAAAACAGCACTACTGTTGATCATTTTGCAAGAAACTTCTGCAGAAGTAGACTTTCTCACAATGCAACTTTAAATCCTAAAATCTCCGGGTTTATGAGCTAAAACTGAACTCATTTGCCTTATCTGTTGTAAAATCCAAATTATTATGTAGAGTTGAAGTATACTGAAAACTTGCAGACAAACTGTTGCAATAAGATAATGCTACAGAACTGAGAAGGGAACCTTTCGATTTTGTTTGTTTCTTTTTGAGTAGTGTTCTCCTGTAATCTAGCAATTAAACAGAAACTTGTTCATATGAGAACTCCTACCAGATTCATATCTGGGGCTTCCAAACCTGGTTTATTAGATCAAAATTTCTTAAGGAAGATTGAGGGCCTTGAAACACAAAGGATAACTGCTCTCTCAGTAACATAAGTAATTATAGGCGGTAAGAGTAGGAAGGACATTTTATTTTGACCACAGAGCACTTTACTAACACACAAACTCAGAGGGTTACTGGGGACTTCAGGTGAGGACCATCTAATTCATTTGTAGCATTTGAAAAGACTCACATTTAAACAATTGTAGATGTGAAAACCTATTTTCTCTCTTTTCTTTCTGTTTCTTCCCTATCTCTCTTTACCCCTCCCCCTTCTCCTCCTCTCTCCTTTCTTTCCTCTCTCTCTTACAAACACCTATATCTAAAGTGTAACAATTATTACACATAGGAAATTCTTCCTTCCTTGATTAGTTTACACCTACTTGAGCAAAATCTATGATTTTCATTTAAAAATGAAATATATTACTATTTTAATGTGATTTGATACTTTTCTCTGTAAATAGAAACTTTTTTAAATTTAATTTTTATTAGAGCTACTTACTGAAAACAAAAATGATAAATTACTCTGTATCTAGAGGCAGGTGTTCTTATAGTATTTTGGGACTTTTATTATATGATGTGGTTTTAGGTTATAGTTTTATTTCAGTTAAGTTTTATTTACTCCTTGTCACAGCATTTACAGTACTAACTTTTTGGATTAAATTGCTTTTGTGTATGTTCATAAAGGTGATAGAGAAATATTAAAAATATAAGGAGAAACATATCTGAGGTATGATACGTGTGCTTCTTATTACATTCTTTTCTTTATGGGTATTTTATTTATTAAATTTATTTTCTATAATTGTGTTATACGCATTGTGATATGTAATTGTAAACATTTATGAAATATATTCTATTAATATTCTATTAATGCAATCCATGAGTGAAAATGAGAAAACTAGAAACACACCTATATTGCATTTTTTAAATAGTAAAAAAATACAACCCTACAATTTCTGGGAAAATATAATTAATGGTAAAATAACATCACCATATTTTATTGATGCAAAATGCTCCCATAATCATGTTGTTAAAAACTACAAAATATGATAACACTTACAATGGGTGCTTTATGACTTTAGGTAACATTATTTACAAAAATGTGTATCTCAAATCGTTCCCAATATCTGAGTGATTTAATGAAATTGTGAAATTGTTATTTAGATAAACATTATTTCTATGACTTTTCTATTCAGCAAAAATAAAAAAAGTGAGGGATGTAAACAGGAAATGAGGCCCACGAGAGAGAAAATAAGGTAGATGAGACATGAAGCCAGTAAGAGAAAAGAGATATAGGATATGAGCAGAATAATGCCATGAGAGTGAGTGAAAGATGGATCAGGAGAGCTTATAGAGATGCTCAAAGAAGATGAGTGATGTACCAATGGAGACTTGGCTAAAGAGGATTGTCATTCAGGACTCATGACTTCTTAGCACTGTTAGCTAAAAGGGGGTAAAAGTGCAAGGAAAAAGTACACGATCAGTGAGTGGAAACTCTTACATACTATTCTTATTTGAAAAAAGAGATTCTTCATTTCCCGATAAATTTCCATAAAGTGTTGTTGAATAGAAGGTCTATTTGTAATGGTGTCATTGAGAATTTTATTTTCCTACATAAACATTTCTTCCCCTCTCTGTCAGGTAACTGGGGAAGACAAGTCCTGACTTTTAGGGTATTTTAATTTGAAATGCTTCCTACACTATTCCAAAATACACAAAATGGACCATTTTCAATTCGTTCACTTTCAAAGACCTTAACTTATTGGCATTAAGTGGCATTTTGATTTGTCTCAGAGCACATTTTTATTAATGTCCACTGAAGAAAAATGAATGAGTGAAATACATGATTATTTCTTTGGCAGTACTGAAAGTCAAAAGAACTCTATCAGCGCCTTATATTGACTGTTTTGTTATTAGCTAATTATCAAGATATTCAAAATTGTCTTCCCAGAAAAGAAGTTGGAAAATAATACCTGCCTCAGGTATTAGAGAATAGTAAAACCAAAACTCTTAACTATTCATTGTTCTATGGAATAAGTCAAGCTTTATATCACTGCAATTACAAAGGGCTATACAGTATTTTTCCTTGATGCCCTTTAACTTCAAAAATTCATTGCAGAGAGATTATTTTTGAGGATTATTCAGAAAACGGTAATTAAAAGACCCAAAAGAAATGGGAAAAGTTGTTATCTTGTTTCAGATCTTTGTTTTTGCGGCTAGAGCACTGTGAATTTTTTTTTTTTCATTTCTTTTGTAAGAGAACTTGGAGTTTTTAATATCAGAGAGAGCAGGCAGATCCAGAAAGCAAATGTCTGAAAAATCTCACTCTAATGCAATCTATTTTCCTTACTAAATTCTTCAAAGTTTAATGTAGCAGTAAAATATTAAATTAAAAATTGGTGTTCAGTGAAAATCAGACAACATATTTTAGTGTTATCTCTTTATTTACCTATCTATATAAAAGTACATTGTCAGATTTCATGATCAGCATTTAATTTCATTTGAGGACCAACTAATTAAATGTTATTCGGTCATTTAAATATAGTTAAATGGAAGCTTGAAAAAAACAAAAATGTATGGCTAAGAAAAGATTTTAACGCATTTGGAGACATGATTCAACATATATTCAAATGAATAAAATTCACTCTTTTAAATTAAAAATTTAAATGGTCTAATTGCAGTTTATTGTGATTTTGACTATTGTGAACAGAATATAAATGGGCTTCCATATTAGAATTACTTTATGTGAATTATAAGGACTTTTACAACAATTTAAAACTACTTTCAAATACTAGAAATATGATTAGTGTAAGCACTTGATAAGTTTGGCTTTACATTCACACTTGATGAATATAGGTCATAATCCACACAGAATAACACTTTACTTTGAAAATTGGTATTTTCGTTATAGTAAAATTAAGCAGAATCAAATTTTTGAAGAACTTGCATCACTTTCCTGGGCTAACGTTTTGTATGACTTATATTTTCAGAAATGATAAAAAGGTTTTAGGAATTAATCTGGGAGGTAAATACAGACATTTTATTTCATAGGATAATGAGGGAACAGTCATATTGTTTACTAAATTCACTCACTTAGTGAAAAATATTGTCTTTTATTAGAAGAACGATGTCAAGATTATAATTAAAGCAATCTAGTCATGTGTCCGTGATCAGAACTTCCACGTGCACATCCATTTCAAATATATACTTCTGCCTAACCAACATTTTTTGTATTTCTCTAAATACTTTAGCTGGATTTCTTATTTGTCCCAAACACTCATTTATGAGGTGATGGATATTACATTAAAGAAATGATGCATGATATGTTGGAGAATATCTTTGGATATTTATGTAGGATAATACCCTCCATGCAGAGTACATGAATGCCAATAAATAATTAGGAAGTGATGGTCTTCAGACATTGATGTTTTATATGGTTTCACACAGCAAATCCCTAATGCCTGTAGAAAATATCAAGTCTGAATTATTTGATGCTTTCTTATGTAAGCTTTTTTGTCTTAATGAAATCCCTACATGTTTTAAAAGTGCTTCTAGTAGGCAAATATAATTGTGAGAAACCTTAATCATAATGTATTATATTTCAGTTGGTAATCTAGACCTCCAGTGGCACTTAATGTGGTGCATTTAAAGGTACCAATGATTTAGGTTTATACACTCTATACATTTCAAATATGTATTAAAACTGTCCTAATCAACTAAAACTGAAAATACTCTGTTTTTGGAGAAAGGACATCAAACCTTTCCCCAAAAGCAAAACAGTTAGGTATTAATAATATTCTTGTTGCATATTCAAAAGGTCTTTGGTAGCATTTTTTTCCTCTCTTTCTTCCCTTTCACCATCTCAACCTGCAAAAGTCTTCACTGTCACTTCAGATCACACAATTCTAAAAAGATAAAACAACATTTAAACACATTTGCTTTGGAAGGGAAATTGAGCATTTGCACCCAATAAGCCTGATTGTGGAACTGCATGCAAATTGTGTTTTGATTTATCTCTTTTACACTTTTTTCCATTTGAATTGATCTTGCATTAATTTCACCAAGCGGCTCTGTGAGGCTGCAGATGTTGCCCTGTGTTTAATAAATCAATGAGACAGATTTGAATGAATCACTTCAGATGGATTCTCTGCTCGGTTTGATGTCTAGATGTTATTCTTAGCTTGTTATCATGACAGATGCATTAATGTTCCCATACACTGCCAGCAATGTCAAAGAGATTGAAGCTTTTAAAGTGGCGGCATCCCTTTTTCCATTTTCTGCTAGAACAACTAAATTTATTTTTTTAAAATTTATAAATCAGAGAAAAATATCAAACCCGTCATAAGTTTCTTCATGGGAAAGATTCTTAATTTTCATGCTTTGTTAACTATTCCAAAATAATGGGAATCAATAGAGTAAAACCTAAATATAATGTAGCTGCTTAACAGTGCCTCCACATTAATATTTAATCATAGTAGGAAAAATGAGAATAAGTAATATATGATTGGGACACATTGAACGTGTCACTATAAATAGAATAATGCTGTATCCAAATTGATTACAGAAGGGTGTTAGTTTTTAAATCCTTACTAATAAGCTTCTTGTTGGCTTAATGCAGCTGCAATATACTCTTATCAAAGGATTTAGAACTCCTTCAGGATTTAATATTTCTTTTTAGTAGGATGGGGACAGCCTGTGTCCATTTTGTATTCATCATTTCTTCACTTTGTAAAGCTGAAAATCTTAGAAAAGTTAATTTTATTTTAGTATATTTCAGTTATTTATATTCTGGGTTGTTATTTGTAAATCATAAAAAATTCAGTAACAATGAATACTACTTTTATAATTTAATTTCTTAGACTACAGAAAAAACATACACACACCAAAAGGAACTTGGTGATAACTAGTGAAATCTATTACCTATCTGCATTAAATATAAGTACCATACTTTATTTCATTTAATCCATGGTTTCATTACCTTGGTTTTTGGAGCAAAACAATTCTGTCACATGTGAAATATTTTGAATTTAATAATGTAGGTGTTAAAACTTTTGAGTAAACCTCTGATATTTGAAAATACTCATTTTTAAAAAGGAGATTCAGTTTTTCTCTTGTTTAACTTTCTGAGGACCATATATTTTTAAAAATCAGCTTTTGGAGATAGTTCCTGTTTATAGGTCTTTACAGTATGCTTTCATGATAATTTTATTTCACCTTTATTAGAATAGGAAAACAGGAAACACTGTTAACGGATACTTTTGAGGTCTCAAATTCTTCAGGAAAATTTTTATCTCTATGTTAGGCTAATATTGGAAGCTTAGGATACATGCTATGATCTATAGTATAATTTAAATTGGAGTTTATAATGAAGTTCTATAAAGTTATGGGGGAGTCATTTTTTTTCCCCAAATTTTGCTTAAAACATGGGAACATGGTCATGGTGAGATCTTGCCACATTCTTCTTTACAGCTGAATTTACATACGCGTATTAGAATTGGTGAAATAATTCTACTGAGAATGTAGATATAAGATGTAATTCACATTATTTTATGGCAAATTGAATTTAATATAGCTAAAGAACAAATTGATATATTTATCACTACCTATAATGATATCCTTAAAAGAAAACTAAATTGGTTACATAAAACAAAACCTTGGCTTTGTAATAATTTCTGAGGAGTAATTTTTAACCAGTAATATTCATAGTAAAATGTAATTAAGCCTAATATCGTGTATGTATTGGGCACCTAATTTACATTTCTTAAATGAATACAATCATAAACACGCGCGCACGTGCATGTATCCCTCTTATCAGAATTCTTTGCACAGATTGCTGTTCCTTAAAAAAAGCTAAGAAATAGTTATATAATCTATGCAATTATTAAAAAGATACTAATCCTGAAATTTTAATTTATTATAAAGCCATTTGTAGTCATGCCGTATAAGCTTTTCACAAATAAACATATAAGTCTATCAAAATCTAATACTTGAAATTGGAATGCTTGAACTGAACTACATCTTTAAAGAAAGTATGACTTCTTGATACTTCCTTTTATTGAAAACGCACAGGAGATGTTCTAATATTATGAATAGGCAAGGATTAACAAATAAAACAAGCCTACTACAATAAGATGATTCTCCAGCTATTTAGATTTATATTACTAGATAATCAGCACTAACCCTGGTGACAGTTGATTTTCGATCTTTTCAAAAAGTAAATACATGTTTATCCAAAGTGAGTTGGTAAGAAGAGGATTTTCCTCCCTTCTATCTATAGCCTGTAAATAGAAACACAAATACTTAAGTTTAACAAATTACTTTTTTCCTGAATAATATCAAGACCCATCCAATTGCAGCACAAATTTGCATGAATATCCTCCTCACCCATTTAAAGGAATAACTTAGTTCTTTCAGGTGTAATTAATTTTGAAAAGTAAATTACCTTTCCTCTAGGACCCCTGAGGTTGAAACTACTCTATATATGCACTATTTCGACTCATTACAATTAGTTTATTAGAGCAAATTGTGGAGAAAACTTTGTAATTACAGTACTGGAAAAAATATATAGTATAGGAAAGTTTAAAAAATAATGAACCGCAGCATTTTTATTGCTATGTAACTATTTTTATTTTTAAACAAATTGACTCCTTAATAGTGTATGATGTAGTGTGTATGTTAAGGTATGAAACATTCAATTGCAGTTGTGTCCCATGATCTTATCAGGTTGCTGGCAACTGCTAGCTGGTAACAGCATTTAGGCTACATTTAGTCTCTCTGCTATTTATGTGATGGGTTAAAAAGAAAAAAAAAAGTAATATTGATCTGTCTCCGGATTAAAGTTTGAAATGGGCAACAGCCTGAACACAAAAGGCTTTTTTTTTATGATTTCTCAGCTTGCCATTGATCTCCTAGTTTTATTGCATTCATTATTTATTAAAAGAATTTGCAAGCTAAACATAACGTTAAGCTAGTTTGCACACAGGGACCGCACTTAGGAAATTGAATGGAAATTGCATTAGAGATGAACATCTGTGCTATTTTTCCACTCATGTGTTTATGGGTTTGTATAAAAGGTGTATTGGATTAACAGTTATAACCATTATAGCTTACAGCAATATGTTAGATTCTGAGCTTTCAGTTATTTAGAAGAAGTCTGCCTCTCACTTGTTTGTCTAAAAAATATTGTAATATCAAATAATATTTACATAAATTTATTTTTATTATATTTGTTAATGCATTATATATATTATGTATCATTGTGACATACCCTGTATTGAAGTGAAAACATTTAAAAAACCATAATTATCATAGAAGACTATACGATCTCAATGGCATTGGTAGTAGAGTACATAGGTGCAGTTTACAGTTAAGAATGTTGAGTTTAGTGTTATTTTAAAGCACACCAAATCTACGAAAATGATATAAAAAACTTTAATGTGACCATTCATAAAATGTTATTATTATATATGTATATTAGACCTTGATCCTTTGGAAAGGATTATAAACATACAGACACTGAAGACTTGTACTGTATAATACTAGAACATTAGGGTGAGATGCTTTCTGATATGGTTCCCCTCTTGAATTCAATCCAAGGAAGTTTAATTACAAACACTCAAGAGGATCTCACCTGAAACATTCTCCAAAGCATGTAAGTTAGACACTAGTGAGTGTCTTTCTTCAGTATTATCTTTAGTCTGTAGACCTTTGGAAAACTCATTCTATCCACTTCATTATTGAAATTTAAATAAAGTAAAATAAAATAAAGTAAAAACTGCTTCATAATCATTTTGATTTCCCATGATTAGATTTATCATGATTTTGTGTGTGTGTGTTGTGTGTGTGTGTGTGTGTGTGTGTGTGTGTGTGTGTGTAAAGTATACTGTATGGTGCCAGGCAGTGTTCTAGGTGCTGTCAACAGAGCGAACAAAACAGTCTCTTCTCTCTTGGAGCTTGCATTCTAGAACCCTGCTGTCTTTAGCTCATTGTATAGAAACCATATACCTCCGCTATTATGTTTGCTAAATTGAGAAATCTTTGAGATTGCAAATTTTTGTCACATCCATTGTTGAATAATCCTTAAATTTCCGTTCTCATATCTGCCTCATGTGTTGTATCAGTAAACACTGTTTTTTTTTGTGTGTGTGTGTTTAGAATTATACCAGAAAATGTCCAACTAAGAATAGAATTATTGAGATATAAAAAAATATTAGTTTTATAAACGTTGAGAATTACTCATGTTCTAAGTAAATGACATCAAAAGGAGATTGGACTAATAAAAAAAGGAGATTGGAATAAAACACGTATTTCCTCGTAAGAATAGCTGTAATGAATTGACTTTAGTATCTTTTATCTGATATACATTTGTTGCAAGGTATATGAGTCCTTAAAAATTCAGAAAACTAGTCATTCTATGAGACATATGTTTTTGGAGTAAAATGTGCGACTGTGGACTCAAAAACTTGTTTTTCATGTAAAAAAGCTTGCTTTCATTTGTGTTAAGAGTTTTAAATAGATCAAGCTTAGACTTTGGTTTACTTTGCATGTAGTCCTATACAATATTGTATGCCAAAAATTAAAACAGAGATAAGAAAAAGTCATTTGTTTTTATTTGTGCAGAATACATTGACCCTTATATGTATTATATTTAAATATAAATAATTTTGGAAAACAAAATTATTTGCAGACATGAATAATTATATGTTTAATTTCTATGTTAAGTTTGCTGCTTTAAAAATAACTTGTGATATTCTAAACTTCTAAATTTATTTTGTAAAAAGATTTATGAATACCATCTAGGATTTTATTTGAGAAAGACAAAAGGGGACTTCATTCATAGAAAAAAATTTACTGCATAGTGCATTTTATGCATAGTACACAAGTTTCAGGTCACATTTTATAAGCCAATTAGAATATTCAGTTAGAACACACTATATATTTAAAGATATACACATATACATTTGTCACTTTATTTCAACAAATATTTAATAACTACCTATTATTAGCCTGTATAAGGCTACTTACAAAGGAGAAAGTAGTGATCTTAAGAACTATCCAAATTCTTATTTGTCTCATCTCCAGATTACAAAGGTGGAGTTTTGTTGTTATATGGTTAACTCTCAGCTAACCTATATTAATGCAAGGAACAGTAAATGATGTATACAATTCAAAATCATGGAAAATTAAAATAACATTAATTGGGCTTTTCAGTGCATTATAAAATGTTTATGGCATATTTATCTGTCTAAATATATTTTGCTTATTCTACTATTAAATTGTATTTACATTTTATGAGTATTCACTGGTAGGAAGGAGAGATAGCCCAGAAACATGCCAAGGTTGAATTAAATCTGAAGTTGAATGTTCATGTAGAAAATATTTGAAGTGAACAAAGCATAAACAGGAATTGAGCTTATATGTCATAGCTAATAGCAGTGTACTAATCATGTTAGTTAGTGATTAACTAAACTCGTATTTTGCTTGAATTGATTCCTATGTTGTCTGTGGAAAGATTTATGTACTTAATGGATACAGCACTCATTACAGCTGTTGGCAGATCAAAACCTGGCAAATTGCATGAGGCCAGTTGTTAACTTGATCACACTTTCTGTGCTTAGGACCCCTACATAACCATGTTCCATAAGTTAAATAAACATTTGTTGACACCAGAGGAATCGTGGCTTTGGGTTAAAACACATTAATGAATATAGCACTAAATCAGATTTTGGTGAAATGTTTCTACTCTGTAATGGTAATAATTAATTGATTTTTAATGAGCAGTTTAAGAAATGGAACATTATATTCTTGATGGTGATCATGTCTTGCAAGAGTAGTCATTTTGATGATAGGCACAGGTTGAATATTGTGACCTCTGAAGGGATAGGAACTGCTCCAGAGCCTAATTGATACAAGTACATTTGGTAGAGACACTTTCTTACATTTGCTGTTGTTTTGGATTGGTCCTTGTACTAGAAGACTGACAGGTTTTAGTTATTTTAGGGGCACGTTCTTTTTCATGAGATTGTATGATGTTTACATCATCCCCATTCTGCCAGTCTAAAGCTTTTGTTATTATTTGCAGTTTAGTGCCATTGAATTGAATGACGTTCTTTTCTTTTTAAAGTTTTTAATCAACATATAGCTAACATACAATATTATGTTAGGTTCAGGAGTACACAATAGTTATTTAACATTTATATACCCACAGAAGTGATCTCCATAAGTCCAGCAACCACCTGACCCCATACCATGCCAATTAGAATATTCAGTTAGAACCATCACAAAATTGTCAACTATATTCTCTACGCTGTACATTACATCCCCACAACTTATTTGTTTTATACCTGGAAATTTGAACCTCTATGCCCCTTCAACTCCCCCTGCCCCCTTTTTAAATTTTTCAATTACAGTTGACGTTCAATATTATTTTACATTAATTCAAGGTGTAGAGCATAGTGGTTAGACATTTATATAATTTAAGAAGTAATTCCCCTGACTAGTCTAGGACCCACCTGGCACTATATGTAATTATTACCATATTATTGACTATATTCCCTATGATTTGCTTTATATCCCTGTGATTATTCTGTAACTACCAATTTGTACTTCTTAATGCCCTCCCTTTCTTCACTGTGCTCCCAACCCCTCCCGTATATCAATCCAATAAATACAGTACCTATCTGGCACCATACCTAGTTATTATGGTATCATTGACTATATTCCTTATGCTATACCCTACATCTCCATGACTACTTTGTAACAACCAATTTGTACTTCTTAATCCCTTCCCATTTTTCACCCATTCCCAAACCCCCTCCTATCTGACAACCATCAAAATGTTCTCTTGTCACGTGGGGTGTCATGCGGGGTCTCAGCTCCCTCTCCCCACACAAGAACACAGGATATAGTGAGGCCAAAAAGGAACACCCACGGAGCCATAGGTAAGGGAATCATACCACTATAGTCTCAGTGGAGGCTGGATTCACACGACGTGCGACCTGCTGTCCGCTTTTCTGCCAACCAACTGACTCTCTCTCTCCACCACAGTCACGGCAGTTATATCAGTGGCCAATTGGCCAACCGGCTACAGCTGACGGCCATCTCCTACCTGAGCCAGCACCTTTCCACGTGAGGCCGAGAACCTGGAAACTGTTCTCTGGGGCTCTGTCCCCACATCTCTGTATCTATGAGTTTGTTTCTGTTTTATTTGTTTGTTTATTTTGTTCTTTAGATTCCATATATAAGCAAAATCACATTGCATCTGTCTTTCATTATCTGACACACTCCACTCAGCACAATACCCTCCAGGTCTATCCATGCCATTGCAGATAGTGAGAACCCATTCCCTTCCATGGCTGAGCAATATTCCACTGTATATATGGACCACCTACTCTTTATCCATTCATCCATTGATAGACACTCAGGCTGCCTCCACATCTTGGCCATTGTAAACAATTCTGCAATGAACATATAGATGCACATGTCCCCTTGAAGTAGTGTTTTGGGTTTCTTTGGATAATTATCCGGAAGTGGGATTATTACATTATCCTTCTTTGTCATTTGTTATAGCCTTTGTTTTAAAGTCTTTTTTGTCTGGTATAAGTATTGCTATGACAGGTTTTTGTTTGTTTCCGTTTTCAGGAAATGTGTTTCCCCCATCCCTTTACTTTTATTCTGTGTGTGTCTTTTGATCTGAAGCTAGTCTCTTGTAGGCAGCATATCAAACAGTCTTGTTTTCTTATCCATTCAGCCCCCTCATCTTTTGATTGGAGAATTTAATCCATTTACATTTAAAGTAATTGTTGATAGATAATGTAGTTATTGCCATTTTATTATTCACATTTTTAATTTTTTTGTTGTTGGTCATCGTAAAGAAGTCCCCCTAAGATTGGTGGTGATGAACTCCTTTAGCTTTTTCTTGTCTGGGAAGCTCTTTATCTGTCCTTAAATTCTAAATGATAGCTTTGCTGAGTAGAGTGCTTTTGGTTGTAGGTCCTTGCTTTTCATCACTTTGAATATTTCCTGCCGGTCCCACTGGCCTGCAAAGTTTCTGTTGAGAAATCACCCGATAGTCTTATGGGAGCTCCATTCTAGGTAAATAACTGCTTTTCTCTTGCTGCTTTTAAGATTCTCTCTTTGTCTTTAACCTTTGGCATTTTAATTATGATGTGTCTTGGTGTGGGCCTGTTTAGGTTAATCTTGTTTGGGACTCTCTGTGCTTCCTGGGTTTGTCTATGTATTTCTTTCACCAGGTTAGGTAAATTTTCAGTTATTATTTCTTCAAAATAGGTTTTCAATTCCTTGCTCTCTCTCTTCTCTTTCTGGTACCCCTATGTTGTGGATGTTGGTATACTTGATGTTGTCCCAGATACTCCTTAAACTATCCTCATTTTTGTGGATTCTTTTTTTGTGTGTATGTTCTGATCGGGTGTTTTCCGCTACCTTATGTTCTAAATCACTGATATGATACTCTTCTTCATCTACTGTTGATTCCCTCTAATGTATTCTTCATTTTAGTTTTGTAGTCTATTTCTGACATTTTAATAAATGTTTTCTATCTCCATTTTTATGTTTCCCATCTCTCTCTCTTTTTTTTTAAAAGATTTTGTTGGGGAAGCGGAAGGGAACAGGACTTTATTGGGGAACAGTGTGTGCTTCCAGGATTTTTACCAAGTCAAATTGTTGTCCTTTCAATCTTATTTGTGGAGGGTGCAGCTCAGCTTCAGGTCCAGTTGCCATTGTTAGTTGCAGGGGCCGCAGCCCACCATCCCTTGTGGGAGTCATGGAGTCAAACTGGCAACCTGTGGTTGAGAGCCCACTGGCCTATGTGGGAATTGAACTGGCAGCCTTCGGCGTTAGGAGCATGGAACTCCAACCACCTGAGCCACCGGGCCAGCCCTGTTTCCTATCTCTTTGTTGAAGTTCTCCCTGAGATCGTTGAGCATCCTTATAACCAGTGTTTGGAACTCTGCCTCTGGTAGATATCTTGTCTCCATTTTGTTTAGTTCTTTTTCTGGAACTTTGTTCTGTTCTTTTATTTGGCAATGTTTCTGTCGTGGGAGGCGGCCTGCGGGGCCTCTAGTTCCGCTCCCCACATAAGAACGCAGGATATGGCTAGGCCAAAAAGGAACACCCATGGAGCCATAGATAGGGGAGTCATACCACTGTATTCTCTCTGGCGGCCAGGAGAGACACATGCAGTAGTAGCCAAACAATCTGCAGTCCTCTGTTCACGTCTCCGTCTGCCAACCAACCAACTAATCAGTGCAGCCCCACAGTTACATCAGTAGCCAATTGGTTAACCAGTTATAGCTGATGGCCAACCAATCACAGTTGATGGTCATTCACCACCCGAGCCAGCACCTCCCCACGTGAGGCCGAGAGCCTGGAAACTGCTCTCTGGAACTTTGTGCCCACAGTTTCTTTTTCTTCCCATTTTGGCTGCCTCCCTGTGCTTGTTTCTATGTAGGGCTGCTATGCCTCCCAGTCTTGTAGAGTGGCCTTATGTAGTAGGTGTCCTGTGGGACCCAGTGGTGCAGTCTCCCTGGTCACCAGAGCTGGGTGCTCCAGGTGTGTCCCTTATGTTGGTTGTGTGTGCCCTCCAGTTTTAATTGAGACTTGATTGCTCTTCGCACGTCAGTGGGAGTGATTGACCCTCCAGCTGATAGTGAGGACTTGCTGTTACTACACTGGAGGAGCTGTTGTGCAGCGGCTGACCCTACAGAGTAGGATTCATGTCAGCAGGGCTCTGGTGCCTTCCTGGAGTGCTTTTTGGGTGTGTCATTCCTGAGGGGACCAGATGATTGTCTGGTTGGGTACGAAGAAGGCCAGTGGACATGCCAGCCCTGGGGCCTCCTGGAAGGGGCACCTCCTGCAGGCCAAATTCAGACCAAGTTCAGCCATAGCCTTTGCCCTACCAGGGGCCACTTAGCATGAGCCACAAAGCAATTTGCAGGTGGCCACTGCCCGTGCCATGCTTGGAAGTATCTCAAGAGGCAAACCACAAACCAAGGCCAGCTGCTGCTGGTGCCTGGGTTTGGGCTATTCATCCAGAGGGACAGGACATGCTGGAGCCAGATGCTGCTTGTTTCGGCTTTGTGAACCTTTGAGAGATTGTAGGAAAGTCCTCAGCATGAGCAAGGTAGGCTATTGATATGGAAAAGCCACTGGAAGTGGTTTGGGTGTGCCCGAAAGTTGGGAGGGGTGGGCTCTCAGAGAATCAGAGCAAATGATGGTGTTAGCCAGGTTGATGGAGAGTCAGATATGGCATCTGCGTGCATTTGCATGCTGGGAAAGGGGAGGTCTCAACAAAGAAACAATGGCTTCTGCTAGCTCCTCTGTCATGGACAAAGCTGCCCCTATAGCTCTCGTTCTGGATCCAGACAACTCAGTTATCCCCAGTTTGTCCCTGGCAACTTTTGAGCTGCTGCCCCACTGTTGGAGCTCAGAGCCAGTGAGTCCATCAGCAAGTCTGTGCACAGGCCTTCTAGAAGAGTCACCTGGAACTTCAGTTGCTCTGTCTCACTCAGCCACAATCTCTGCTGCTTTACACACTCAGAAGTTATGGGGATTTCTCTCTCCAACACAGGGATCCTGGACTGGGGAGTCTTGAGTGGGACTGGGACCCCTCGTTTCTCTGAAGTGACCTCCACAGCCGAGATATACCTCCATATTTTTTAATGGTAATATGTGGGTGTGGGACCAGTTCATTCTGTGTGTCTATCCCTCCTATCCATCTCAAGGTGGCTTCTTCTGTATGTCCTTAGTTGTAGGGTTTCAGTTCAGTTAGATTTCAGTGATTCTCAATGATGGTTGTTTTGCAGTTTATTTATAATTTTTATGTGGTCGTGAGAGGAAGTAAGTACAGCATTTACCTACTCAGCCATCTTGACAGGATCCCTTGTTACTGAATTGCCTGTTCTTTTGTGTATTGCTTGTTTTTTTTTAAGAGGGTTCTCAGTTTTTAAGTGGAAACACAACTCCAGAAATACCTTTTCAAAGATCTTTTTCTGTATTAATGGGAAAAATGTACAAATATTTGTCCCATATGGATTCATGTTCCATCAAAGAATGGGCAGTGGAGCCCAGTAATTTAAAATTTTCTGTCCAGTTAGAATGCTCTTGATTTTAAAGACATGAGGACTATAATTTGGGTTATGTTAGCATTGATGTAATTCCATTTGGGCATAGACAAAGGAATGAAGCTAAAGAAATTCAAGAAAACCTTAGGAGAAAATATTTCTCGTGGAAATATTGAGTGGACTAGAAACTAGCTGATAGGTGAGAGGTAGGCAGTAAACTATGGGATGATGAAGGCATTTCCACTGAGCTCTTGAATGAATTATTTATTTTAATTGCATTCATTTTATTTTAGTGGTTAATTTAAGCAGATTCATGAACAGAAACAGAAAAGCATAAAAAAATATTAGCCTTAAATAAAAATAAAAACAATAAAGGCAAATTGTAGAAATGTTATTCCCCTTGAGGTGAGCTGGTGGCATTTGAAACCTTAACAGTACCTTTGAATATGTGTTGTCAGTAAAATAATATTCCTTTATTACACTAGTAATTGTTAACTTTAATTTCTAAAATATTTTACACAGTGTTCATTTACATTGCTTCTGTAAGTTTCCTGACTATCATTGGTTGGTCTGTTAGCCTAATTTTAGCTTGCCATAGCACATTTTTGAAACACATGTTGAATATGAATTTTTTAAAAAGGGTTACATTTTGCCTTTGGGTATGTGTGTGAAGTTTTTATTGTATTCAATAGTAACTAAGTTTGCATTTTAGGAAGTAATTCGAACCACTGCCTTCAAGATTACTTAATGTGTATTAAAAGTTGAATTAAAGAACATCAAAGTGACATTTTTGTCATTTTTTTATTTAATAAGTACAGTAAAGTTTAAATAATTCCTTCTGCCTGAAAATATATCTGGAAGTTTAAAAAGATTAGTTAGGTGTAATGGTAAAAACTTTACATGTATATACTGGTTTATAGTTTATATAGTGCTTTCATATACATTAGCTCATTTAATCTGATCCTTAGAATGGTATGTTTTTATAATTTTCTTGTGAAATTGCTACATTTTTATAAACAGATGACTGATAACTTTACCACATGATACTTCTGGGGATCGCTTAATCTCATTCAGACTTTTTTCACTCAATGCTAAATCAGCATCATTCATAGTTATAATGAAACTTACTATGCTTCTAGGGAAAAATAGTACTTTATGTTCATGCAGAAGTTCACAGGCTGCAAAACTTGTTCACACACTATCTGTATTATCTTCACAGCAACTGTAGGGGGCAAGTCACCTGGTCGGGAATTTAGGTGAGAGAATTCAAACTTAGACAAGTAAAATGAATTGTTTCAGACTATGCTGTCTAGTACAGGCAGAGCCAGTTCTTGAATCTAAGCCTTCTCTTGTACCTTCTCGGGTACTCTATGCTCTCTATGTGTCTCTGATGTAGGAAATTTTGATAGCTGGACTTGAGCAAACAACTTCAGTTAGGCAAAGGATTGTTCCAGATGTTAAGGGAATTATGGAAAATCTAGTGGTGGGAAAGAGAGATAAACGAACTAGTAGGAGAGATAAGCACTGCACAGGAACTTCCCTAGAATGTCTTTAGGGTACATGCCCTGATATGAAATACTGGTTTTTAATGGTGATGTTTTTTTGAAATATAGTAATTAAACTCCTTCAGTATAGAATCAATTCCACATGCATGTACAGAAAGGTTTGGGGAACCAACAAAAACTTAAAATTTTGAATGGAAAAGTGAAAAGAATAATAATTCAAGAAAATATGTAGAGATGGCAGTAATTCATTAAAACATGATATTGAAAGAATTTATGGAACTGGGGCCTAATTGCTAAAAAATATGAATTATCTCGTGTCCAAAATACTATGCTAGGATGTGTGGGTACCTTCAGAGAGCTTTAAATATTATTGTAGAGACAGGGCATACACACATAAAAAGATTACCAGTCATTCATTCATTCATCAAATAGCTATTGGATGTCTACTCTGTATCAGGCACTCTTTTAGGTGCTGGGGATACATCTGTTAAAAATAAACAGAAAAAAGATCCCTGCTCTTGACAGAGGGGTTATATTCTAGAGTATAGTACTGTGAATGGAGGGAGACAATAAAAAATATATATAATAAAGCAGTAAATTGTATGTTTAGAAGGTGGTAAGTGCTATGGAAAACATAAAGCAAGTAGAGCAAAGTAAGGATATGCAGGGACTGGAGTTGGTTGCTGTGTTAAATAGAACGGACAGTATAGGCCTTATTGAGAATGTAAGCTTTGTTCACAGACTTGAAAGGAAGGAGAGTTAGCTAAGCCAATTCTGGGGAGATACTGTCTCAGGCAGAGAAAATAGTTTGACCAAAAGCCTTAATGCAGGAGCATGCCTAACAGGTTTGAGCAACACGAAGAAGGCTAGTGGCTAGAGTGGCATTGTGGGGACAAAACCCCAAAAAACAGTTTCCAGGATCTCGGCCTCACATAGAAAGGTGCTGGCTCGGGTAGTAAATGGCCATCAACTGTGATCAGATGCCAGCAGCTGTGGCTAGTTGGCCGTCAGCTGTAACCCGTAGGCCATTGGCCACTAATATAACGGCTGTGGCTACGCTAGCAGAGGAAGGAATGGGGGCTAGCGAGAAGATGGTGGCTGGCAAGCGCGGACTGCTGTTAGGCAGATTATGTAGATCCTGCTTCCTGTGTCTCCAGCCAAGCCTCCAGCGAGAATATATTGGTTTGACTCCCCTAACTATGGCTCCATGGGTGTTCCTTTTTGGCCTTACCGTGTCCTGCGTTCTTGGGAGGGGAGTGGGAGCTGAGACCCTGCACGACAAATGGCGCAGCGAGCAGGGTCCCCCGCCTGACAGGCATGAATGAGGGGAAAAGTAGTAGGAATGAGATCATAATGGTAACTTTGGGGAACAGGTCATATAGGGCCTTTTTGGCCACTTTGAGGACTTTGACTTATACTCTGAATGAAATGGGGATCACTGCAGCGTTTTGAACAAGGCTATAACAGGATTTGACTTAGGTTTTTAACGCCTCACTCTGGCTGATAGGTTGAGAATAGGCTTCAAGTGGGGCAAGGGTAGAAGCAGTTAAGATGCTTTTACAGTGAACTGGGAGAGAGATGGTGATGGCTTAGACCATAGTGGTACAGTAGAGGTGGTAAGAATTGGTCAGACACTGAATAGGTTTTGAAGGTAAAACCAATAGGACCTCCTGATGGATTAGACACTGAGTGTGAGAGAAAGAGTAAGGGACACCTCCAAGATTTTGGTATGAGCAACTGGGAGGATGGAGTTTCCATCATTTGAGAGTGGGAAGGCTGTAGGTGAAATGGGTTTGGGAAGAAAGCTCAGGAGTTCAATTTTATATGTATTAGTTTTTAGGTATCTTTTTGCCTTTTCAGCAGACATTGGTAGTCATTGGATACATCTGGGATGTTTGGGAGAGACATCTGGACAGGTGATATGAATTTAGCACAGGAGTGAATGTAAATAGAAAAGAAAGAGTTTTGAGGACTGAGTCCAGGGTAACATCAACATCAAGAGATTATGGAGAAGAGGAGGAATTAGTAAAATACTGAGAAGGAACATCCAATGAGGTAGTAGAAAAACCAAGAGAGAATTGTTTCCTAAAAGCTAAGCAAAGAAAATGTATCAAAAAGGAGGGAGTGATTAACCATATCAAATGCTGCTAATAAGCCAAAAAACATGAAGACTGAGAATTAGCCACTGGATGTGGAAATGAAAGTCACTGGAGCAGTTTTGGTGAAAGAATAGTAATGAAAATTTTTTTTTATTAGTTTCAGGTGTACAAAACAATGTAATAGTTAGACATTTACACCCCTCACAAAGTGATAGCTCCCCTCCCCCAATCTATTACTCTTCTGACATCGAATATAGCTGCTACAATTCCACTGACTATTCCCTATGCTGTACTCTGTATCGTGTAACTATATATATATTAAAGTGCAGTTGACATTCAATATTATTCAGCTTCAGCTTCAGGTGTACAGCGCAGTAGTCAGGTATCTACACCGTCCATGAAGTGGTCTCCCTAATAAGACAAGTGCCCACGTGACACCCTACAAAATCTTTACAACATTATTGATTATATTCCCCAAACTGTCTTTCATATCCCCATGGCAATATTGTGACTACCAATTTGTGCTTTCTAATCCCCTCACCTTCTCCCTCATCCCCACCCCTTCCCAACTAGCAACGATCAGTTTTTCCTCTGTATCTCTGAGACTATTTCTGTTTAGTTTGTTCATTTATTCAGTTCTTTAGATTCCACATATAAGTGAGATCATATGGTATTTATCTTTCTCTGTCTGACTTCACTTGGTATAATACCCTCCAGGTCCATCTATGTTGTCACAAATGGTAAAATTTCATTCTTTTTATGACTGAGTAATATTCCCTTCTATCTATGTACCTCATCTTCTTTATCCAATCTTTTATCAATGGACACTTTTATGCATTCAGCCACCTTATGTCTTTTGAATGGCATATTTAATCCATTTACATTTAAAGTAATTATTGTTAGATATGTAGTTATTGCCATTTTATTATTAATATTTTTATTTCTTCTCCTTCCTCCTTCTTCTCCTTCTCCTTCTCCTTCTTCTTCTTTTACTTCTTCTTCCTCCTTCCTTTAACATTTCTTGTAGTACTGGTTTGGTGGTGGTGAACTTCTTTAGCTTCTTCTTCTTCTTCTTTTTTTTTTTTTTGGTCTGGGAAGCTCATTATCTGTCTTTCTATTCTAAACGATAGCCTTACTAGGTAGAGTAATCTTGCTTGTAGGTCCTAACTTTTCATCATTTTGAATATTTCCTGCCAGTCTTTTCTGGCCTGCTCAGTTTCTGTTGAAAATCACCTGACAGTCTTGTGAGATCTCTCTTGTAGGTAAATAGCTGCTATTCTCTTGCTGATTTTAAGATTCTTTCTTTGTCTTTAACCTGTAGCATTTTATTTATGATGTGTGTTGGTATGTACCTCTTTGAGTTCATCTTGTTTTGGACTCTGCATTTCCTTGGCTTGTATGTCTGTTTCTTTTTCCAGGTTAGGGAAGTTTTCCATCATTATTTCTTCAAAGAAGTTTTCAATTCCTTGTTCTCTCTGTCCTCTTTCTGGTACTCCAGTGATTCAAATGTCAGGATGCTTAATGTTATCACAGAGGTCCCTTAAACTATCTTCATTTTTAAAATTCTTTTTTTTTCTTTTTGCTGTTCAGATTGGGTGTTTTTTTGCCACTTTGTCTTCCAAATTGCTGATTCAGTCCTCTGATTTATCTAATCTACTGTTGATTTCCTCTAATATATTCTTCATTTCAATTATTGTAGTCTTCATTTCTGACTTTTTAAAATGGTTTCTATCTTCATTTTTTTTTATTTTTTAATTGAATTTATTGGGGTGACAATTGTTAGTAAATTTACATAGATTTCAGGTGTACAATTCTGTATTACATCATCTATATATCATACTTTGTGTTCACCACCCAGAGTCAGTTCTCTTTCCATCTCCATTTTTATGTTTCCTATCACTGTGTTGAAGTTCTCACTGAGTTCATCTGTTCTTCCCCTAAGTTCATTGAGCATCCTTACAACGAATGTTTTGAACTCTGTATCTGGTAGATTGCCTGCCTTCATTTTGTTTAATTCTTTTTCTGGAATTTTGCCCTGTTCTTTCATTTGGGACATGTTTCTTTGTCTTCTCATTTTGCCTGCCTCCCTGTGTTTGTTTCTATGTATTAGGTTGAAAGGCTATGTCTTTCAGTCTTGCCAGGGTGGCCTTATGTAGTAGGTGTCCTGTAGGGCCCAGTGCCACAGCCTCCCTGGTCACCTGAGCCAAGTGCCCCACGTGTGTCCCTTGTGTGGATTGTGTGTTCCCTCTTGTTATAGTTGAACCTTGATTGCTGTTGGTATGTTAGTGGATGGAATTAACCCTCAGGCTGTCTGGCTGTGAGGACTGGCCATGACCACAGCAGACAAGCTGCTGTGTATGGGCTGACCCCAAGGAGTGGGATTCACTGTAGTGGGGCCCTGGTGCCTGCTGAATTCAGTCTTTGGGTGTATTATTTGTGGAACTAGTCGGGTGGTGTTCTGGTGTGGTTTGAAGCTGGTCACTGTGTTCTGGAGCCTCTTGGGAGGGGCTCCAGTGCAAGCCCAGATCAGTTGCTCCCTGTACCTGGCACAGGGCCACCTGGTAGGAGCTACAAAATGATCTTCATTTGGTAGTTGCCTATGCTGGGCTTGGAGGTACCTGGAAGAGGCTATGCTGTGAATTGAGGCAGGCTGCCACTAATATCGAGATGGGGGCCACTTATCAAGAGGTATAGGGCACATTGAGTCCAGCTGCTGCTTGTTTGGTGTTTGTGGACCTTTCAGATATTTTAGGGAAGTCCACAGCATGGGCTGAGGCCAGCCACTTGGACTATCAGTGGCTGAAGGAGGTTTGGGTGTATGCACATGTTGGGTGGGACAGGTTCTCAGAGTATCAACAGGGTGGGGCAAGTTTGATGGAGACTCAGATTTGGTGCCTGCATAAGCCTGCAGGCTGGATTGGAGGAGACCTAAACGAAGGAACAATGGTGCCTGCATGCCAGCTCTGTGGGGGAAGGGCTCAACAAAGGAACATAATGGTGGAGAGAGCTGCCCATCCTGCCTTCAGGCTGAAGCCAGACAGTTCAGTTCCTCCCCATATGTCCCTGGCACCTTTTGGTCAGCTATCCCAGTGCTAGAGCTCAGAGTGAGTGTATCCATCAGTGAGTAAGTGTGTATGCTGGTCCTTTAAGAGGATGCCTGTATTTCTAGCAGCCCGCCTGTCTCACCCAGATTGAATCTCCACTGATTTTCAAACCCAGCTGTTGTAAGGATTTCTCTTCGGGGCACTGATGGTCTGGGCTGGGGAGCTGGTGTGGGATGGGGCTCCTCGCTCCTCAGGGGTTCCTCTGCAGCTAAGATATCCCTCTTGATTCTTAACTATCACAGGTGAGTGTGGGACCAGCCCATTTTGCATCTCTGCCCGTCCTACCAGTCTCAATGTGGCTTCTTTATATTGTTAGTTATAATAGTTCTGTTCAGCTAGGTGAACTTTAGGTGGTTTTCAAGGGTGGTTGTTATATAATTTAGTTGTAATTTTGATGTGGTCATGGTTGGAGGTAAGTGTTTACCTACTCCTCCATCTTGACCAGAAGTCTGATTGTTTTAATTTTCTCAATGAAATGGGAAGCAAGTCATTAGTTGGGAATGAGGATTGGAAAAGAGGTGTTGGAGGTTTGAGGAGAAAGAGAAAGTGTAAAATACGAGCCATTTAGATGAGTAGAAGAGTAAATGTCATGCAGGAGACCCTGCTCACTGTGCCATTTGTCATGTAAGGCGTTCGGCGGGGTCTCTGGTTCCGCTCCCCACATAAGAACGCAGGATATTGTGAGGCCAAAAAGGAACACCCATGGAGCCATAGATAGGGGAGTCATACCACTATAGTCTCCCTAGTGGCTAGGTTGGAGAAACAGGAAACAGGAGCCACACGATCCGCAACCTTCACTCCGCTGCTAGCTGGCTCAGCCACCATCTTCTTGCTAGCCCCCATTTTCCTGCTAGCGTAGCCACGGCAGTTATATTAGTGGCCAATGGCTCACTGGTTACAGCTGATGGCCAACTAGCCACAGTTGATGGCCAGCCAATCACAGTTGATGGCCATTTACTACCTGACCCAGCACCTTTCCATGTGAGTCTGAGAGCCTGGAAACTACACTCCTGGCTCTGTCCCCACAGTAAACTATTTAAAGACGTTTAATATGATTGCCAGGTAACATTAAATATCCATTGAGGTTTATGATCATAAATTGAAAATGATCAATGTGGTTGTGCATTTTAATTCCACTATGTAGAGCTGCATTGGTACTGGCACAAAGTAGTCAAATTTGATTTAATGAGAATTGTGGTTTTGCTAAGTGGTATGTGTATAACAAAGACAGAGGGGGCAAGAGAGTTGAGGGTTTATGCATAAAGTGATTATGTTGAATGACAATGCATTTTAAACTGGTAAGGGAAAAAAAAGATATCAAGGAGATGAGAGACAGTGAAAGGATGGTAGTATCAATGAATTGAAGATGTCAAGGAGAGGTCAAAGTATTGTTGAAGTTGGAGTACTGGAAGGAGTGAACCAGAAGTGGTGGTTTGAGAGTAGGATGCATAGAATTAAGAATACGGAAAAGTTGCAGTTATTGGTAATTACAAGGTTTAGGGTATGACCATGCACATGAGTGGCTGAGGTCAAGAGGACAAGATCTTTGGAGGAAGGGAGGTCAATAAACTGAAAGGCCAGACTGTTGGTCATATCATTTACATGTACATTGTTCATTGAAATTGCTAAGGACTAAGAGAGGAGTCTCAATGCATCACATTTCAAATGTTGTAGTACATACAGTAATGCTATTAGACTTTGCTTTGTTAAAAAAAACAAAACACCTGTTTTTACCTTGATTTCTAAAATGTTAAAAGTTATTGGAATTGAGAACACAGGGAACTCAACTTGCCCAAAGGTATTGTTTAAAAAGTAATCCAGGGAGCGCCCTTTTTGTTGCTAGATGGGATGCTGCCCGATTTCATGAATCATTTAATAAAACCTTTTAGATCTTCAAATTAAAAGAAATTAATCCATTCCCTGTATTATGAAAGTTTGAATAGTTACTCTGACAATCCCTGTTTTGCAGTGGGCATGCTGTGCTTCAGTTAAGCTGTCTTGAAGAATATGGTGAAAAATAACATTTTCTAAATAATTGAAATGATGTTTGGTTTATTTCATCCATTATTAACATTATTTTACAATAGATGATGTGCTTCATTTTATTATGAACTGATCTTATACGTGAACACTATCAGTCCCAGGATATGTGTTTGTTGATTTTATTAGTACATCATATATCCATGAAGAATAAGTTAAGTTCCTGCTTTCATTTCAGCACATAGGTATTTTATAGGCAGACTACTACAAAAGTGCTAGATATAGTGCAGAAATGAGAAATAGTAGTGGTTCTTTACCTATAGATGGCTCCTAATGTATTCAAAGTGGCAGAAGCCCAATTAATATATATTTTTAACACCTGCTTTTTTTCCTGATTCATGCATTATTAACCTCACCTGGAAACTACTTAAACAGCTCCTGCTGTAGTCACCACTTCTCCTAGCCACTCTTTGACTACTCTTGGGATTTCTGTGACCTTGGAGGTTTGGTAATGAAGAAATAGTTAAGCTTTAAATCAGATTCTCATGTAAAATCATTGTGGAGCAAAGCTAAGAAGTTGGTGGTCTCAATCCTATTAATAATTCCTTGCTAATTACCTAGGAAATGAAGTTTCTCTGGTGAGGCTTGCCCAGCCATTCACCTGGCATCTTAATAGAGTGGTTGAGAAGAAGGATTTGGTCAGCATTTGCAAACTCCCATTAGATTCAGTCACTTGTTCTGAATGAGTTTTAATTTCTGCAGCTGGAGAATAGTGAGGGAAGCCAGATGTAGTAACATCTGCTATTAAGACTCTTGTTTAGGGGAAAAAAAAGGCAGTTCCATTGTTAAAAGTTGATTTTAGCTTTGTTGGGTGGTTTAAAAAATCTTGTTTTCCTTCTTTATATAACACTGAAAAGAGACGTGCATACACCAGGCACTGGGTTATCTCAATCAGGATAGACTGTGCACTGTCCGGAGCATTGTAGAAAGACTATTTTAGGCACTGTAACCCTAGTATCTATTACACAAAAGCAAAGTAAAGGAACAAGTGATTACTCAATCTGCCTGATATTTTTAATTTGATAAGATTAGAACTTCAAATGAATTTTTTATTCAAGCATGAATCATTGGCAGGTTTGTTAAAACTGAATGGAACTGCAATGCTGTAATGTAAACTGCTAAGGAAACTGGTATCAGAAAATGTTAAGGTTGAGATTCCATCCCAGGAAAAATTTCCTCTGCTCAAGGTCTAGTGGAAAATAACCATCTTTAAGGATCTAGCTGAAGTCTTACTTCCTCTGTGAGGACCTCCTTTATCATTCTCAGTGCTGAGGACCTCCTTTATCATTCTCAGTGCTCTCTTGCTTCTCTGAACTTTTATCTGCAGATTACCTTTCTCCTTCTCCTCCTCCGTCTTCCTTTTCCTCCTCCCCTCCCCTATCCCCCTTTCTCCTTCCTCTGCCTTCACTTTGCCCTCCTCTTCCTGCTCTCCCCCTAATCCTCCTCTATCTTCTTCCATTTTTAATATATATATTGTTAAGTTTTAAGCTGTATATGTTTTCTCTCACCCCAAACTAGCTTCTGAATTAATCAACTTTAGGAATAGTTGGATTTGTTGTTTTATCACTCATGTAAGTACTCAAAATGTTTTCAGTTTGTTGGTTTGACAGTCTAACAATGATTTATTATAATTAAATGAATTTACTTTGGAAAATGTTTATATTTTAAGGAACTTTATTGCTATACATAAGGGGTGTATTATTCTGATTCAGATTGACAACCCTTCAAACAACAGAAGCCTAGGGAATTACTATTGTATCTCAGATAGCCATATTTGTCCTGATTCCAAAATTTTCTAGATGTATGATCATCCAAGTCTTAGTGTTTTCATCTAAAAATGGGGATAATATTAGTTGCATAACTCATGGGGTTAAAGAAGATTGAGATCATGTACCTAAGGTGCTTAGCACATAATAAGAGCTCAGTAAATGTTAGCTCTTATCAATACTAAAAGTGGTATCACACAAATATGTGTGAACACATATGTATGCATACATCATTTAGAACACAAGAAAGGAAGCAAATCTCAGAATAAAAGGAACCAGTTTTCAGAGTATTTTGCAACCAGTACTAAATTAACTGGTTTACTGTGAGTGGCACTGTATGCACTTCATTTTCTAGGAAATTCTTGTATGTTGACTTTCTAGGCTGATATGGCAGCTGGTAGGCCATTTATTACTAGTTCTATTTTGGTGGAAAATTCAGCCTTGTGTGTCATTTAGAGTTTGTGACACATGTACCCTCCCAAGGCTTAATGAGTTTTCTGCAGATGGGCTGTTATTTATTACAGTCATGTAGAATAAAATTGATTGTCTTCTAAAATTAATTTTTCATTTGCCTCCAGCCTTGCTTTAATAGAGGACACACAGTTGCCTGTTTGCAGAAATACTGTTTAATCACATTAATATCTCAACCCCCCCAGGCTGAAGAAGATAATTGTACAAACGAACAGCAAAATCTGTATCTTTAACTTCTTTTTATGATTAAATTATGCAAATGCCTTATCTTCTGCCCTTCCAAGCACTAATCATCTAATGAGGAATGATGTGTTAAAGGGGTGGTTTTGAATCAGGAGAGGAATGAATGCAGGAAGCAGAAAATGGGAGCTGACAACGAAACCACTGAAGGTACAGTAATGTGTACTAGATGAAGCTATGTATTTGGTACAAAAAGAGATAGGAAGGCTCATATATACTATCCACAGAACTGGCATGTGTCATGTCTTGGCAGGAAATATAATTCCTTATCTCTGATGACATATTTTTTTTTTTGAGATTAACTTCAAATGTTTAGTAAGGCAAGTGTTAAGTTTCCTGTATTTTTGAACACTCAAGGGATCTTAGGTTGTTATTATCTCACCCAATGAGGGAATCGGTTTATTCTTTTAATCCATGGAGGATGATCTGAAGCAAAGTGGTAAGACTCTCCCTTGATCATGAACATACACTAGGTTTTTCAGAATACTCCTTTACCAAACCCAGTTCCCTTTTCTCTGAAAAATTAAACAAAGTCAGGACATGCAAACCCAGAACAAATAAAGTCCTTCTACTGAGCAACTCAGATTTAAATTCCAAGCAGCAGTCCAGATATGTATTTGCAAAATCTGACCTTGGTTTTGTGCTTCTGCTTCCAGACATTGATTGTGAAAAGATTTTAGCACAATAGTACTATTTAGTTGTGAGTATAATTATTCTATACAATAAAGATATAGTCTCTTTATCCATAATAAATATATTATGTTAACAATAACTATAATAATATTAATATTCCTTGTGGTTTTAGCAACCATGTCAAACTTTGTACATTGATGTAGTTCTTATAAAAATGTAAAACAAAATGTAATAAATCAGCCCATAGGAATAAAATCAGTTTACTGTGGATGTTTTAGAGTCTCCTAAAATTCTTTCTTGCATGTACATCTGTGGGAGTCAGAAATCATAATGTTTATGAGGTCTGACAATTAAGTTCGAGAACTTGTTGCAACGACGTTGCTAACCTTTTTTGGATATCAGAGGGATTATTCATTATGAATTTGTACCAACTGGACAAACAGTTAACCAAGTTTACTATTTGGAAGTACTGCAAAGGCTGCGTGAAAAAATTAAACAACCTGAACTTTTCGCCAACAATTCATGGCTCTTGCATCGCAACAATGCACCAATTCCCACGGCACTGTCTGTGAGGGAGTTTTTAGTAAACAAATAACTATATTGGAAAACCCTCCTTACTCACCTGATCTGGCCCCCAATGACTTCTTTCTTTACCCAAAGATAAAGGAAATATTGAAAGGAAGACATTTCGATGACATTCAGGACATCAAGGATAATATGACGACAGCTCTGATGCCCATTCCAGGAAAAGAGTTCCAAAATTGCTTTGAAGGTTGGACTAGGCGCTGGCGTCAGTGCATAGCTTCCCAAGGGGAGTACTTCAAAGATGATCATAGTGACATTCAGCAATGAGGTATGTAGCACTTTTTCTAGGATGAGTTCTCGAACTTAATTGTCAGACCTCATATGTCCATTTATTGTCTTTTATTGACTTGAACTCTGTGCTTTAACTGGTCACTATAGTGAACTCCAGGATATTTTCTTTACATAACATAAACTATTTCCTAATGAATTTGAGAACAACATCTCAAGAAATATTCCTTAAATAGAACATAAATTTTTTGAAGTACCAGATAATTTTTTTCAAGTTCTTGAGACCAGTCTTGTCATTCTGTTACTATTTTTTATTGAGCTTATTTTCCTGCATGTGCTGGTTCAGATCACTGAGAAGACCCACTGATCACCAACAGCTTCTGTTGTCTATTGCAGTATGGCAAGTCCTTACTATATTGATGCAAACTGGATATAGGAATATATTTAACATCTTTGCTTGTTAAGAGTAGACACCAAACTATAGTGTATCTGCTTTTTTTTGGGAAAAAATGTTTAAGCTATTTATTTGGACAACTGTAGTCAATGAGTCTAACTTACTGAACTTTCGTAAGGTTGACTTTTTTGAACTTTGTTCTGGAGATTTGACATGCAGTTCTGCAGAGGACAACCATTTATAGATTTTTTTTTTACGGTGAAGAGACCACTGCCTCCAGTATTGCGCCAAATTCAGAAGGACCAAGTTAGCCTGTGAAAGTGAAGGGTGAGTCCTTTAGAACCTATTCTATTGCCATCCCATGAAATTTATCTCACTTTTCCCTTTGGAAACTAGCATGATTATTACACTCGTCTCCCCACACCCGCCAAAGTTGTTCATTACTATATTGTGTGAGAAAAAAAATGAACTGGATATGACCATATTAATACATTCTTTTTTTGTGATATTTGGTTAATACTCAAAGACATTACTGTGGTTTTCTAATAAGTCTAAATAAATTGGATGGGCATTCCTTTGTTTTATTTATAGATAATTTATTATTTTTCAATTACAGTTGACATACAATATTATATTATTTCAGGTGTACAAAATAGTGATTAGATATCCCCCGCCCATATGGCAACCATCAAAATGTTCTCTGTATCTATAAGTTTGTTTCTGTTTTCTTTGTTAGTTTATTTTGTTTTTTAGAGTACACATATAAGTGAAATTATATGGTATCTGTCTTTCTCTGTCTGACTTATTTCACTCCGTATGAGACCCTCTAGGTCCATCAATGTTGTTGCATATGGCAAGATTTCATTACTTTTTTATGGCTGACTAATATTTCATTGCATATATGTAGCACTTCTTCTTTGTCCATCTATTGATAGACACTTAGGTTGCTTCTATATCTTAGCTATTGTGAATAATGCTGCAGTGAACATATGGATACATATGTCTTTTTGAATTAGTGATTTGGGTTTCTTTGGATAAATACCCAGAAATGGAATTTGGGGCCTTCTTTTTCTTGTTATCTCCTTTGTTTTGAAGTCTACCTTTTCTAGTATCAGTATTTTGACGCCAGCTTTTTTTGGTTTGTTCCCATTTTCATGAAATATCTTTTTCCATCCCTTTACTTTCAGTCTGTGTGTGTCTGAAAGTCAGAAGTGAGTTTCTTGTAGGCAGCATATGTAAGAGTCTTGTTTTCTTATCCATTCAGCCACCCTGTCTTTTAGTTGGAACATTTAATCCATTTACACTTAAAGTAGTTGTTGATAGATATGTAGTTTTTGCCATTTTATTATTCATATTTTTGAACTTTTTTTTTTTTTGTCTTAAAGAAGTCCCTCTAACAGTACTTGTAATACTGGTTTGGTGGTGATGAACTCTTTCAGCTTTTTCTTGTCTGGGAAGCTCCTCATCTATCCTTCAATTCTAAATGACATGCTTGCTGGGTAGAGTAATCTTGTGTAGGACCTTGCTTTTCATCACTTTGAATATTTCTTGCCAATTCCTTCGAGCCTGCAAAGTTTATGTTAAGAAATCATCTGGCAGTCTTATGGGAGTTCCCTTGTAGGTAACTAACTGCTCTCTCTTACTTCTTTTAAGATACTTTCTTAATCTTCAACCTTTGGCATTTTAATTATGCTGTGCCTTGGTGTGGGCCTGTTTGGGTTCATCTTATTTAGGACTATCTGAATTTGTATGTCTTCCTGGATTTGTATGTCTATTTCCTTCACCAGATTAGGGAAATTTTCCATCATTATTTCTTCAAATAGGTTTTCAATTCCTTGCTGTCTCTCTTTTCCTTCTGGTACCCTTATGAAGAGATTGTTCATATGCTGGGTATTGTCCCAAAGGCCCCTTAAACTATCCTCATTTTGCAGGGATTACATTTTTCTTTTTGCTGCTCTGTTTGGATATTTTCTGCTACCATATCTTCTAAATCACTGATTCTATCTTCTGCTTCATCATCTACTGTTAATTTCCTCTAATGTATTCTTCATTTCCGTTATTGTATTTTTATTTATGACTGGTCTTTTTTATGTGTTCTATCTCCATTTTTATGTTTCCTATCACTTTGTTGAAGTTCTCCCTGAGATCAGTGAGCCTCCTTATAACCGGTGTTTTGAACTCTGCATCTTGTTGATTGCTTGTCTCCATTATTTTAGTTCTCTCTCTGGAGCTTCATTCCGATCTTTCCTTTGAGACATATATCTTTGTCTCCTCATTTTGCTGCCTCCATGTGTTTGTTTTTATGTATTAGATAGAGCTGCTATATCTTCCAGGCTTGGTAGTGTAACTATATGTAGTAGGTGTCGGTGTCCTATGAGGCCCAGTGGCACAGGCTCCCTGGTCTCCTGATCTGGGTGCTCCAGGCGTGTCCCTCATATGGATTGTGCGTGCCTTACTACTGTAGTTGAGCCTTGATTGCTGTTGGCACATCATTGCATGGGGAGGGGCATTGGTACAGGCCAGTGTCAGCTGCTACCTGTGCCCTGCCTGGGGCCACTTGGTATGAGCTACAATGTGATCTGCAGATGTTTTCCTTTTGTCCTGGGCATGGAGGTGCCTGGAAGATGCTAAGCTGTGAACTGAGGCATGCTGTCATTAGTGCCAGGCTTGGGACTGCCTAGCAAGAGGTACAGGGCATGCTGAGACCAGCTTCTGCTTGTTTGTTGTTTGTGAACCTTTGAGAGATTTTAAGAAAGTCCACAGCATGAACAAAGACAGGCTGTTTGTATAGAAAAGCCACTAGAAGCAGATTGGGTGGCCCCTTAAGTTTGATGAGGCAGAGTCTCAGGCAATATCCAGGGTGGGGCTAACAGTATTAGCTAGCTGGATGGAGACTCAGACATGACTCCTGCCTACATCTGTAGGCTGGGTAGTAGGAGGGCTCAACAAAGGAACAATAGCTCCTGCCAGCACTTCTGTCTGGGAGAAAGCTCTCCCTCCCGCCTTTGCCCTGAAGCTAGACAATTCAGTTCTTTTCTGTATGTCCCTGGCACCTTTGAGCCATTGCCCCAGTGTTGGAGCACAGAGTGAGTGAGTCCATTAGTGAAAAAGTCCATGTGGGGGCCCTTTAAGAGGAACACCTGGGATTCCAACAGCCCTATGTTTCAGTCAGCCACAGTCTCCACTGGGTTTCACAGCCAGAAGTTTGGAGTTCTTCTTTCCTGGGACTGGAACCGTGGGCTGGGGAGCCTGGTGTGGAGGTGGGACCCCTCACTCCTCACGAGGAACCTCCACAGCTGAGGTATTCCTCCCAATTTTTCACTGCCACAATGGGTGTTAGATCAGCTCATTCCACATGTCCTACCCTCCTACCAGTCTCGAAGTAGCTTCTTCTGTATATCATTAGTTATAGTTCTTCTGTTCAACTAGACTTCAGACAATTTTGAATGATGGTTGTTATGTAGTTTTGTTGTAATTTTGAGCTGGCTGTGAGAGGAAGAAAGCTCAGTGTCTACCTACTCTGCCATCTTGACCGGAAGCTGACATTCCTTTGGTTTTAAAGGAGCCAAAGAAGAATGGTTTGAATGTTTGGGAATAATAGTAATCAATTTTATAACCCCTGTGTTCTAGTAAGTTTTCCACAACATGTCATTTGTACATGACAATACAACAGTAATATCCAAACTAATTTTTATTATTTTGTTTTAATAAAATAAATATTTTAGATTTATCATTTTATTATTTAAATAAATTAACAAGAAATATGATTGAAAGAGTTCCCACATCTCCACTGGCTCAGTTACAACATTAAGTGCTACCTCCACCTCCGGGCTCTTATAGCACTTCTACAGAGTTTTAGGGTTATTAGAAACAGATTTGAAAATATAGTATGGAGCAATTAAGTGCTTTTAAGTACTATCAAGAAAGTTGGTCAAACAAATGAGAAACAAAAACTCATAGATACAGACAATAGTTTAGTGGTTACCAGAGGGTGAGGGGGGAGAGGGTGGTTGATGAGGGTAAAGGGGATCAAATATATGGTGATGGAAGGAGAACTGACTCTGGGTGGTGAACACACAGTGTGATTTATAAATGATGTAATACAGAATTGTACACCTGATATCTATGTGACTTTACTAACACTTGTCACCGGAATAAACTTTAATTAAAAAAAAACACAAAAAAAGATTCTGGCTGGAAAAAATGGCAGCGTGAGGTGAGCCTTTGTAAAGCTCCCCAGGAATTTACAACTAATTAAACAATAATAACTCCACAAAGGACTCCCTGCACAGCAGACAGGCAAGACGAAGAGGCCCACTACTGAAATCACCTCTAGGTGGGCGAATCTCGCGAGCGGGGGAGGAGGGAAGGGAGAAGTGTGGGGACGGAGCTGCGCGGGCACAGGACGCAGACCTACGCAGACCTAGCTCAGTGCTCCGAGCTCGCTGCATCCCGGAACTACCGCAGCTGCAGGAGAGGGAAGAACTCGGACTGCTAGGGCTCCGCTTACGGCCCACAGGGCTGAGGGGGCAGCATATAACACGGCTGAACCCAACGCTCACAGCAGAGACCTCGGAGAAAACACTGAGGGATGAAGACTGAAAACTGTGGTTTAAGCCCCAACTGCTGAGCAGAGAGCGGAAGCCTTAGGCACTGAGACTGACTGCCCCGCCCTACCCTCCCAGAGCTCGCACTGCCCCCACCTACCCGGTGCTAGAAACCAAACAGTAGCAGTGTCACATCAAAGGACAGAATATTTGCTGTTCTGAGAACTGTGGTCCGCAACACAGATTCGCAACCCAACTAGTTCTGGCAAAGGGGAGGGAGCTGTGGAAGCAGGACTGGCTCTGGTGGTGGTGGTCGCTGCCATTGCTCTGGGCCATCTCTCACAACTCACCCCGCCCCTGGCCCCACCTATCTGGGCGGATACCTGCAGGAGTAAACAGAACTGCTGAAACATACGGGCTCTGAATATGGTGCAGAAAGAGCTTTGGAACTTCAAAAGCTCTCCGCATACCAACACGGGACGCTGCGCCCTATGACTTAGGTGAACTATTAATAGAGGAGAAGCCCATCTCCCAGGGAAGCCCCCCCCCACTGTGTGAGAAGCTGGAATTGTGCAGAGAAAACAGCACTCTTGTGTGAGCGAGGACAAATAAGGCTGCAGTCGGAGAGAAAATAAAACATTCTACCAACAAGCACTGGAAAACAAAAGAAAGACCTCTTCCTATCAACTTGTTGCAGAAGCCTCTCCTGTAGATGTCTAGGAAGAGAAATAGTAAATCAGTGATTGCCAGGAATAACCAAGGCAACAAGATAGCTCAGAAAGAAAGTAAAAAGTCTCCAGAAAAGGAACTTAGAGATATGGAAATATGTGATTTAAATGACAGAGAATTCAAGATTGCAATTCTGAAAAAACTGAATGGGACACAAGAAAACACAGAAAGGCAGTTTAATGAACTCAGAAACACAATCAAAGAACACCATGAGCATTTTACAAAAGAGATTGAAATTTTGAAAAAGAACCAAATAGAATTTCTGGAGATTAAGAACTCAATAGAAGAAATTAACAATAAAATATCCAGCGTATGTAGTAGAGTTGACCAGATGGAGGAAAGAATCAGTGACATTGAAGATAGAAACCTGGAATTACACAGATGAAAGAAGAAAGAGATTTGAGACTTAAAAGAAATAAAAGAACTCTACAAGAACTTTCTGACTCCATCAGACAGAACAATATAAGAATAATGGGCATACCTGAAGGAGAAGAAAGAGAGAAGGGAACAGAGAATATATTCAAACAAATTGTCGATGAGAACTTCCCAAACCTGTGGAAAGAGCTAGATCCTCGAATCCAAGAAGCGAATAGAACACCTAATTACCTCAACCCAACAGGCCTTCTCCAAGGCACATTGTATTGAAGCTGTCTTAAATCAACGACAAAGAAAGAATCCTCAAGGCATCCAAGGAAAAGAAGACGGTAACCTACAAAGGAAAGCCTACTAGATTATCATCAGATTTTTAAGCAGAAACTCTACAAGCCAGGAGGGACTGGAACCAAATATTCAAACTATTGAAAGAGAGAAATTAGGAGACAAGAATAATATATCCAGCAAAGATATCCTTTAGATATGAAGGAGGAATAAAGACCTTTGCACACATACAGAAGCTGAGGGAATTTTTTAATACATGACCTGCACTACAAGAAATACTAAAGGAGGCTATTCAACCACCATCAACAGGGACAATTTGCGGCAACCAAAACATAAAATGGGGGAGAGTAAAAGCCTGAACTGGAATATGGGAAAAGAGAAAGTAAGCGAGCTGAAGAAACTGAAATAGTCAAAATATCAACCTTTCTTTTACATAAACAGAAGGTAACCACTCAAAAAACACCCACAATTGAAATATATACTGTAATAAAAGAAGAAACAGAGGGAAACATCACAGAATACCACCACACAGAAATAAAAGACAACGAAAAAAAGGCAAAGAAACAATGGAGACACAGCTTTACCAGAAAACTAACGATAGAATGATAGGAAATCCTCACATATCAATAACTACCCTAAATGTAAATGGACTGAACTCACCAATAAAGAGACACAGAGTAGCAGATTGGATCTAAAAACTAAAACCAACCATATGCTGTCTATAAGAGACACATCTCATCTACAAGGACAATCATGTACTGAAAGTGAAAGGGTGGAAATTGACACTCCAAGCAAATGGTACCCAGAGAAAATCAGGTGTAGCCATAATGATTTCCGATGAAACAGACTTCAGGGTGAAAAAGATAACAAGAGACAAAGATGGACATTTCATAATGGTAAAGGGGACTATACAACAGGAATACATAACATTCATCAATATTTATGCCCCCAATCAAGGAACACCGAAATATACCAAGCATCTCCTAACAGAACTAAAGGGAGAAATTGAGCAAAACACAATTATACTAGGGAACTTAAATACATCATTGACAGCTATGGATAGATCATCGAAACAGAAGATAAATAACGAAATAGCAGTCCTAAACGACACATTAGATGAAATGGATATTATTGACATATATAGAGCACTTCATCCTTAAACATCAGACTATACATTCTATTCTAGTGTACATGGAACATTCTCAAGGATAGACCACATATTGGGGCATAAAATCAGCCTCAGCAAATTTAAGAAGATTGAAATCATACCAAGCATATTCTCTGATCACAAGGCTTTGAAATTGGATATCAACCGCAAAAAGAAAGCAGGAAAAAGCACAAATACATGGAGATTAAACAACATGCTTTTAAAGAACGACTGGGTCAAAGAATAAATTAGAGGAGAGCTCAAAAGATACATAGAAACAAATGACAATGAAAATACATCCTACCAAAATTTTTGGGATGCTGCAAAAGCAGTTTTAAGAGGGAAATTTATAACATTACAGGCCTATCTCAAGAAAGAAGAAAAATTCCAAATAAATAACCTCATGTTATACCTTAAAGAACTAGGAAAAGAAGAACAAGTGAAACCCAAGGTCAGCAGAAAAAAGGAAATAACAAAAATCAGAGCAGAACTAAATGAAATAGAGAACAAAAAGACAATACAAATAATTAATGTGACAAAGAGCTGGTTCTTTGAAAAGATTAACAAAATTGACAAACCCTAAGCTAGACTCACTAAGGTAAAAAGAGAGAAGACACTAATTAACAAAATTAGAAACGAAAAAGGGGAAGTTATCACGGCCACCAGAGAAATACAAAGGATCATGCAAGAATACTATGAAGGACTATATGCCACCAAATTCAGTAACTTAGAAGAAATGGACAAGTTCTTAGAAACATATAGACTTCCAAGGGCGAATCATGAAGAAATGGAAAATCTAAACAGTTCGATCACCAGTAACGAAATTGAATCAGTCATCAAAAACCTTCCCAAAAGCAAAAGTCTTGTACCAGATGGCTTCACTAGTGAATTCTACCAAACCTTCAAACAGGATCTAATACCAATCCTGCTCAAACTCTTCCAAAAAATTGAAGAAGAGTCAGTACTCCCTAACTCATTTTATGAGGCCAACATTACGCTGATACCAGAACCTGGTAAGGGCAACACAAAAAAAGAAAACTACAGACCAATATCTCTGATGAATACAGATGGTAAAATCCTAAACAAAATTCAAACAAATCGAATAGAACAATGCATTAAATAGATTATTCATCCCGACCAAGTGGGGTTCATCCCCGGGGCACAAGGATGGTTCAACATCCGCAAATCCATCAATGTGATACATCACATAAACGAAATAAAGGACAAAAATCATGATCATATCAATTGATGCAGAAAAAGCATTTGACAAGATGCAACATCCATTTATGATTAAAACACTTAATAAAATAGGTATAGAAGGAAAATACATCAACATAATAAAGGCCATATATGATAAACCGTCAGCTGATCTCATAATTAATGGTGAAAAGCTGAAGCCCTTTGCTCTAGGTTCAGGAACACGACAGGGCTGTCCCCTATCACCTCTGCTTTTCAACATAGTGTTGGAAGTCCCTGCCAGAGCAATCAGGCAAGAGAAATAAATAAAAGGCATCCATATTGGGAATGAAGAAGTTAAATTGTCACTCTTTGCAGATGAAATGATGCTATATATAGAAAACCCTAAAGACTCCACCAAAAAGCTGTTAGAAACAATCAACAAATACAGTAAGTTGCAGGTTACAAAATCAACGTACAAAAGTCCATTGCATTCCTGTATACTAACAATGAAATCTCAGAAAAAGAGATAGAAAAAACAATTTCTTTTGCAATTGCAGCAAAAAGAATAAAATACCTAGGAATAAACTTAACCAAGGATGTGAAGGACCTATATGCTGAAAACTATAAGACATTTTTGAAAGAAATTGAAGAAGACACAAAGAAATAGAAAGACATTCTGTGCTCATGGAATGGAAGAATCAACATAATTAAAATGGCCATATTACCCAAAGCAATATACAGATTTAATGCAATCCCTATCAAAATCCCAATGGCATTTTTTAAAGAAATAGGACAAATAATCATAGATTTGTTTGGAACCACAAAAGACCCCGAATAGCCAAAGCAATATTAAAAAAAAAAGAACAATACTGGAGGTATCACACTGCCTGACTTTAGCTTGTACTACAGGGCTACAATAATCAAAACAGCATAGTATTGCAGAAAAACAGACACATAGACCAATGGAATAGAATTGAGAACCCAGAAATTAAACCACATAAATATGGACAGATAATTTTTGACAAAGAAGGTGAAAACATACAATGGTGGAAAGACAGCCTCTTCATAAATGGTGCTGGCAGAATTGGATAGCCACGTGCAAAAGAATGAAACTGGACTGCTATCTGTCACCATGTACCAAAATTAATTCAAAATGGATCAAAGACTTAAGCATAAGACCTGACACAATAAACTGGATAGAAGAAAACATAGGTACTAAACTTATGGACCTTGGGTTCAAAGAGCACTTTATGAATTTGACTCCAAAGGCAATGGAAGTAAAAACTAAAATAAACGAATGGGGTTTTATGAAACTGAAAAGCTTCTGCACATCAAATGAAACTATTGTCAAAATAGCGAGGCAGCCAACTGAATGGGAGAAGATTTTTTCAAACAGTGCCTCCGATAAGGGGCTAATATCCAAAATATACAAGGATCTCATGAAACTCAACAACAAAAAACAAACAACCCAATTGAAAAATGGGCAGAGGACCTGAAGAGACAGTTCTCCAAAGAGGACATACAAGTGGCAAATAGACATATGAAAAAATGCTCAACATCGCTAATCATCAGAGAAATGCAAATGAAAACCACAATGAGATATCACCTCACCCCAGTCAGAATGGGTATCATCAACAAGACAAATATTAACCAGTGTTGGAGAGGCTGTGGAGAAAAAGGAACCCTCATACTCTTTTGGTGGGAATGCAGACTGGTGCAGCCTCTATGAAAGGCAGTGTGGAGGTTCCTCAAAAAATTACGAATAGAATTACGATATGACCCAGCATTCGTTCTCCTGGGTATCTACCCAAAAAATCTGAAAACATTTATACATAAAGACACGTGTCCTCCAATGTACATTGCAGCTTTGTTTACGGTGGCCAAGACATGGAAACAACCAAAATGTCCTGCGATAAATGAATGGATAAAGA
The DNA here is from genome assembly GCF_964194185.1 of Rhinolophus hipposideros. Taxonomy (NCBI): domain Eukaryota; kingdom Metazoa; phylum Chordata; class Mammalia; order Chiroptera; family Rhinolophidae; genus Rhinolophus; species Rhinolophus hipposideros. The sequence continues at coordinate 72,103,936 of NC_138046.1, read as the reverse complement.
AGTTGTGGTATGTATACACCATTGAATACTATTCGGTGGTAAGAAAAGATGATATAGGAATATTTGTGACAACATGGATGGTTCTTGAGAGTATAATGCTAAGTGAAATAAGTCAGACAGAAAAAGCAGAGAACCCTATGATTTCACTGATAATGTGGTATAAACCAAAAACAACAAAAGAACAAGACAAACAAATGAGAAAGAAAAACTCATAGACACAGACAATAGTTTAGTGGTTACCAGAGGGTAAGGGGTGTGGGGGGTGGGAGATGAGGGTAAGGGGGATCAAATATATGGTGATGGAAGGAGAACTGACTCTGGGTGGTGAACACACAATGGGATTTATAGACAATGTAATACAGAATTGCACACCTGAAATCTATGTAAATTTACTAATAATTGTCACCCCAATAAATTTAATAAAAAAGCAAAACAAAACAAATAAAACAAAAAAAAGAAAGGTGGAAAATAATTTGAATCTATAACTCCACTGTTTTTCTGAATTCAATGCCTGAAATAAGAGATACATAAAACAACATGATTATCCACCAAATAGGAGATTAGTACCCTCTAATCAGGAGACTTATATCCTCCAAAAATTGGGGGAAAAATGAGAGAAGTTTATCATCTACAGTTGCATTATAGCTAGAATTCAGACATCGCTTTCTTAGAATTAAAACTGCAAAGCTGGGTTTATGTTATGCCTCAGAAGGACTCAGAAGCATAGGAAGCATGGAAGATTTACCTGCCACTGTTTTATCTCTCCTCCTGTTCAATAATTGGGAATATTGAGTACTCTTTTGAAAAACCTGTATGTCAACTTGGTATATGGTAAACCATACTAAATGATCTGGTTGCAAAGAATGTATGCCTCTGGTGAACGCTACCTGTAAGAGGCAACTTTCTCAGCTTCCTAAGACTATAGGAAGCACAGTCAATAGTTTTTCTGTGCTCTTCTCATTAATGGAGTTTGTCTTTTCTCCAATCCTTTATTTGTGTAGTGGTAGGGAATCTTAATGAGATGGGACAGGGTCTCACCCCAGGCTGTAATTTCTATGTAATTATTTTAAGAGGCTGAGGCAGGAGTAGAACATGTCTTTTGGTTTGCTGAAGGACCTGATTCCTTATCCAATGCATGCTTAATGTCCTGGCATGCTGAGTTCTCTAGACTCTTGCCCTTAGTTGATACCAGTTTTGTGGTAGTGATTAATTTCTGTCTTTTTATGTAGGGGCTTTTGAAGTTCACTCATTTTCAGAGTGATATTTATTAAATATATAGCATTATATAGCTTCCTTTCATAAGTATTCTACATATAGCTGTTACTAAATATATTTTGAATAACTTTCTAACTGCCCATAACATTATTTAGTTTAAAAACCTGATTTATTAAATGGCATGCAATAGCATGCATCTATACCCAAACATAGAGATGATTGCTGCATTATAATTCAATGAAAATACATAGATTAATATTTTTAGAAAAAAAGAAGCCTGCCATCTTTTTTATAGGGTTTGAAGTTATAATAATAATGTCCGTTTATTGAGTGTCATCTGTGAGCCAGGCACTGTGCTTGGGACTTTCTATTCATTACCCAATTTAATCTTCACAATCACCTTATGAGTTTGCTATTGGTAGTCTATTTTTACTGTTGAGAAAACTGACCCTGAGGGAAATTAGATAAAAGAGCTAATCAGTGCAGATCCAGGGATTCTCTGATACCAAACCTTGTTTTTTTTTTTTTCCAGTATACAATAGTGTACTAACTAAAATAATACATTAATTAAACATTTGTAATCTAAGGCATCAACTGGATCAAGCTTGAGGAAAGAATATTTGAGATAAGGACACAAAATTGAAATGATCTATTTTTGGTTGCTTAGAATATAGAACATTTATCTTTGATCATTGGTATATACTAACGCATTTTAGAGGGCTGATATTGGAAAATGTTGGTTTTCTTCAGATATATTTCCATCAAGCTCTGATTTTAAAAGGGTTAGAGATTGTCATCTATATAATGAGTATCTGTTTATTTTGACATTGCACTTGTTCATTGAACTTAGTAAATATTTCAAATAATGAAGAATGTATTTCAGCAGAAAATAGAGTAACTGAACCTAGCATTGTTCTGTTTCTGTTGTCTACTGACTTTAAATGATAAAATGGTGTTTTGAAGACAGGTAGTAACAACCCTCTAAAAATAATTCAGGCTGTTGAATATTAAGTAGGATGTTTATAGGGAGCTATAAACTGGAAAAAGTCTTACATCTCTACTGCACAGGATTTAATTATGCAATTTGCTATGACTTCAAGGAGAATGAGAGATCATGTTTCATACAATATTGCAAAGGAACCATTTTAGGGAAAGGAATAATGAAAATCCACAACAATGGGGGTCCAGACGTCACGTGAGGGTATAGAATATGTAAGTCTTTTAACCTTTTCCTAATAATTGTGGTGATCTAAATTGTGGGGCATACAGGAACTTGCTTTTTCTTACATATGTTTTCATGACCCCTCTGTGAAGTTAGTACTACCTCACTTTGCAAATTGAAGAACAAACTCTCTGAAGAATTAAGGGTCTTATCAAAGCCAAACTGGCAGTGGTGGAAAAGAAACGACAATGTGCTTACTTTGAATCCTCTGGTCACTGAACAATGTCTCCTATAACATCATTTTTGTTGCCATATAACTCAATTTACTTAGGAATCTTGGAACAGCTTATTAACAGTAGTTAATGAAGTATTATCGTTATATAGGATGACAGTAAAATTTAATGAGAGGCATTCAATAAATCTAGAGAAGGCTGAGACCCAGAAGGGCAGCAGTGGAAGAATTAGGAAAGATTACCCAGAGCAAAGACGTGTCATTAGAGACCAAAGCTAAAATCATCTACAACCTTGTATCCCCAATTCCTATGCACGGTTGTGAAACTTGGACAATGGAGAAGGCTGATATGAATAAAAATGATTCATTTGAAATATGGTATTGGAGGAGAGCTCTATAGATACGCTGGATGGCTGGAAAGATGGACAAGTGGGTTGTACAGCAAATTAAGCCCAAAACATCACTGGAGGCAAAAAATAATAAAACTGAATCTGTGCTACTTTGGGCATATCATGAGCAAACCATACTCTGGAGAAGACAACAGTGCTGGGAAAAATAGACGGCAGCAGGAAAAGAGGAAGACCAAATATGAGATGGATTGAGTCCATAAAGGACACCATAGGAATGAGTCTACAAGAGCTGAGCAGGGCTTTTGAGGACAGGGCATTGTGGACATCACAGATTCAATAGGGTTGCCAGGAGTTGGAGCCTACTCAATGGCACATAACACACACATTTCATGAGCAGAGTGAGATGTTTGACTGGATATTGTGAAAACATAGTCAGAGGTGTCAGCTACCTGGAGATCATAATTGATGCCATCAGAGGAAAATCTCTGCTAAAGTTTTGGGATGGCATAAACAACTATAAGAGTATTTTAAAAATATTTAGGAGGAAGAGGAACCAAGATGGTGCAGTAGATAAACGCTGTGTTTACCTTCTGTCACAACCATATCAAAATTACAACTAATCTGTAAAATAACCATTATTGAGAATCGTCTAAAATCAAGCTGAACTGAAGCCTTTCAATTAAGGGCGTGCAGAAGAAGCCACCTCCAGACTGGTAGGAAGGTCAGAGACGTGGAATAGGCTGGTCCCACACCCACGTGTGACCATTAAAGATTGGGAGAGCTATTTCAGCTGTGAGGGTCCCTCATCATCCGCTAGAGGAACAAGAGATCCAAGCTGCACTACAGCCCAGGGTTCCAGTGCTGGGGAGAGAAGTTCGCATAATTTCTGGGTGGGAAAACCAGTGGAGATTGTGACTCAGTGAAACAGTGCGACTGCACTCACAGGTGCTCCTCTGAAAGGGACCACGGACAGACTTACCCACTAATGGAATCGCTTGCACTGAGCTCCAGCACTGGGGCAGCAGCTGAAAAGGCAGCAGGGATCGGTGGGGAATTGAGTTATCTGGCGTGGAATGGGGGCTGGAGAGGTGGCTTTCTCCTGGACGGGGAAGCTGATGGAGGTTTCTTTGCTGAGTCTTCCTTCCCAGCACCCGAACATAGGCAGCCACTATATTTGAGTCTCCGCAGTTTGTTCGCCACACCCCGGTGATTTGAGACCTGGCTCTGCCCAACTTTTAGGCACTCTCAGGCTGTTTCCAGTGGCCTTTTCATGCAGACTACCTGCCTTGGCTCAAGCTGCAGACTTTCCTGGACTCTCAAAGGTTCGCAGAACCCAGACAAGCAGCATCTGGCTTGAGCATGTCCCGTGCCTCTGGCTGAGCAGCCCTAAACTGGCACAAGTGGCAGCCAGCCGTGGTTCACGGCTTGGCCTCTTAAGGTGTTTCCAAGCACAGCACGGGTGGAAGCCATATGTGGATTTCTTTTTCGCTCCTGCTGTGTGGTCCCAAGTGGAGCATGGGCTGTGGCTTAAGTGGACCTACAGCGGATCCCCTCCATGGCGGTCCTGGGGCTGACGCCCCCAGTGGCTGGCTTCAAAGCGAGCTGGAACCATAGGATCAGCCTCTGCACAACAACTCTTCCACTGTAGTCAAGGCCAGTCCTCACAACCAGTGAGCCCAAGCGTCAGTCCTCACATTGATGTGCAGTGGACCGAGGGTCAACTATAAGAGGAAGGCACACCCAACCCACACAAGGGACACACCTGGAGCACGTGGCTCAGGTGACCAGAAAGACTGCGCCACTAAACCCCACAGCACACCTACTACATAAGGCCATTCTACTGAGACTGGGAGACATACCATCTTTCCCGGAAAATAAAACCTAACTGGACAATTAGCTCTAATGCGTCTTTTGGTGCAAAAATTAATATAAGACCCTGCCTTATTTTACTGCAATATAAAAACAGGTCTTTAATATACTATCCTGTAATGTAATGTAATACTGGGTCTTATATTGATTTTTGCTTCAAAAGACGCTTTAGAACTTATTGTCTGGCTGGGTCTTATTTTCGGGCAAATTTGGAACCAGCTCTACCTAATACATAGAAACAAATACAGGGAGGCAGCCAAAATAGGGAGACAAAGAAACATGTCCCAAATAAAAGAACAGAACAAACTCTAGAAAAAGAACTAAAGAAAATGGAGATAAGCATTCTATCAGCTGCAGAGTTCCAAACACTGGTTATGAGAATGCTCAATGATCTCAGGGAGAACTGCAACAGAGAGATAGAAAGCATAAAAATGGAGATGAAAACCATAAAAAAAGCATGAGTCAGAAATAAAGGATATAATAACGGAAATTAAGACTGTATTACAGGGAATCACCAGATTAGATGAAGCAGAGGATCCAACCAGCGATGTAGAAGACAAGGTAGTAGAAAACACCCAACCAGAACAGCAAAAAGAAAAAAAGAATCCAAAAAATTGAGGAGAGTTTAAGGGGCCTCTGGGGCAATATAAATCATACTAACATTTGCATTATAGGGGTAGCAGAGGGAGACGAGAGAAAGCAAGGAATTGAAAACCTATTTGAAGAAATAATGACAGAAAATTTCCCTAGCCTGGTGAAGGAAATAGACATTCAAGCCCAGGAACTGCATAGAGTCCCAAACAAGATGAACCCAAAGAGGCCAACACCGAGACACATCATAATTAAAATACAAAGGTCAAATACAAAAAGAGAATCTTAAAAGCAGCAAGAGAAAAGCAGTTAGTTACCTACAAGGGAGCCCTCATATGACTATCACCTGATTTCTCAACAGAAACTTTGCAGGCAAGAAGCGAGTGGCAGGAAATATTCCAAGTAATGAAAAGTAATAACATACATCCAAGATTGCTCTACCCAGCAAAGCTATTATTTACAGTGGAAGGACAGATAAAGAGCTTCCCAGACACGAAAAAGTTGAAGGAGTTCAACACCACCAAACCAGTATTACAAGGACTCTTAGAGGGACTTCTTTAAGATAGGAGGGGGGTTAAGGATGGGTGAAAGGGGAAAGGATTAAGAAGTCTAGATTAGCTGCTATATGGTAGTCATTGGGGTATAGAGTATAGCTTAAGGAATATATTCAATAATATTGTAATAGCTAGGTATGGTGCCAGATAGGTACTGGATCTATCAGGGTGATAATCAGGAATGGGGTTGGGGGCAGGGTGAAAAAGGTGAAGGCAGTAAGAAATACAAATTGGTAGTTAATACAGTATGGGGAGTATAATCAACAATGTTGTAAAGATCATGTAATGTGCCAGATGGGCACTGGAATTATCAGAGGGATTGCGTCATAGACTGTGTAGATGCCTGGCCAATGCGCTATACACCTGAAGCTGAAGTAGAATAATATTGAATGTCAACTATAACTATAACTATAATTATAACTATATATATATATATATATATATATATATATATATATATATATATATAGTCACAGGATGTGGAGTACAATATAGGGAAGATAGTTGATGGTATTGTAACAGCTATAGAAGATGTCAGTGGGCCAGTAGCTTGGGGGGTGGGTTATCACTTTATGAGGGGTTTAAATGTCTATTATGTTGCTTTATACACCTGAAACTAATAAAAAATGGAAAAAATTAAATTTAAAAAATTAAATAAATAGATAAATAAATAAGGTTTAGATATTGTCCTAACTGTCAGATCTTACCCTACAAAGGAGAAACTGCAAGGTATTCTAGTTGGTATTAATTCCTATTCAATAGTAATTAATAAAGTAACTTGCTATCTGACTTAGGTGGTTTTTCTGGAAAACATTTTTACTAAACTTTTTATAATTTGAGACTAGGAGGGTATCAGAATATATCTAAGTCTGAGATTCCACTCTGGGAAGAAGGAAACTCTAGGACATAGAATGTCAAAAGGGTGGTAATAGGTTTACAGAAAAGATATACCAAGGAGATGTGTCAAAATAAATAATAGTGGGCTCCTAGGTTTGATTTATTGTCATATACTTCTGCTATGGCTTGCATATAACTACTGACTTATTCTTCCAGTGAGTGTTAACAAGGAAACGCTATGCCAGTAGTGAAGAAGCTTATTTTATTGGTTAGATAGCCCATTTAACCCAAAAGAAACGGAGCTTATAAAATTTTATGTGGCCTGGTACATTTTAGGTATTTTTATCTGTACAATAGATAAAATGAAAGGCACCCTCAATACTAATTCCAAACGAGCCAATTTCTGCTGAAAGTATAAATGGTATGAGTTGTTAATTCCATTCTCTTGTCTCTGGTTCACTGTGTAATAGCTATAAATCAAGAACTAAGGGAAGATAGAGAAAATAGTGATTGAAACTCAGGGTGAATTAGTAGTTGGGAAGAGTTATGTTGCCCTCTACTCCTGGTCTTCCATCTAGTTACAGGTAAGGAGATGTCTTTTGATGGTGCTTACAATAGAGTATTTATGTGTGGCTACACCACTGATCTCACCATATAAGGTGTTTGACACTAGTTTCTATCTTTTTAATATGATGTGCCCTGTGGTAGGTTGAATAATGACTCCCCAAAGATGTCCTCATCCTAAACCCTGGAACCTGTGAATGTTACCTTACATGGCAAAAGGGATTTTGCTGATGTGATTAAGGTTAAGGACCTTAAAATGAGACTATCCTGAATTATCTGAGTGAACTTGTAATCACAAGGGGCCTTATAAAACCAAAGTAGGAGGGTCAGAGCCAGTAGGAGATGTGACAGTGGAAGGAAGAGGGTGGAGTGATGTGAGGAAGGAGCCATGAGCCAAGGAATTCAGGGAGCCTCTAGAAACTGAAGAAAAGGCAAGGAATTGGATTCTCCCCTGAAGGAACCAGGTCTGCTGATACCTTGAGTTTGGACTTATGCCCTCCAGAACTTAAGAGAATACATTTGTACTGTTTTAAACCACAGTTTGTGGTAATTTATTATAGCAGCAATAGGAAACTAATACATGCCGTAAGTTCTGTTGTCTGTCCCACAATAGCTGTCACATAACTGAGTACATGGTAGACGGTAAGCGTTTTTTTCCTTGGCTATCCTACCAGAAAAGCTAGGAAAAAATTAACTAGAAGTGACTCTGGGAATCTTTATATAACAAGTGGACAGTTGTTGAAAAGGATTTGGAAAATCTTCAAAATTTCTGTAAAATGCTAGAATTTGTCTTGAGCAAATTACAGATTAATGTAGCTAAATTCTATGCAAACTACTATAGGTTTCCATATTCATACACACATATTTAGAAAGTATAGGAAGTTAGTAGTCATTAGAAATTTTGACTTTGTTATCATTTAGCTGTAGCAGAAATGTCTGGATGCAGTAGACTGTCCACATTGCTATTTTTATCACTGGAATTAAAATCTAATTAAAGAAAAAGAAAGATAATTTGGGGTATTTGGAGAGCTTTGGTTGCATTCACCTTCATAAACCATGACAATGACCAAATGTCATTTATTTAACTGCTTATTCAGACCCCATCATATTAATGGGTTCAAATAATGGACACTAGCACATCACAGATAGGCATGTTTAAAATAACAATAGCCTGGATGGCTCTATAATAGCCTTGGAATGAGTTTCATAAAGTACTGTTTGTTAGTTCAGTTTGAAGGCCCTCCAGTAGGGTGCATTAGTCATTAAGCAACTAAACCAAAAGAATATAGGTAAGACTTTTCTTAGGCTGTGGTACCAAAATTCTCAGTAAAAATGTTATCTAAGTTATAGCTGTATTAAGAAAACACAAATATTAACATAAAACATTCATTTTTCATATTCGTATTTTAATGTCCTTCTGACATTGAAACATCATAAAAATCAAATTTATTATTTTTCCATTACCAGATGGTCACTCTTTCTACTTTTTCCATCTTGTTAATAGTCACCTTATCCCCTATACTGTAAATTTTATAATTTTAAAAAATCCTCACTTCCTTTGTCCTTCACATCCAAAATATCAAATCCTCCTGATTCTTTCTTCTCAATGTCTCTGAGACCATTCATCTCCTCTCTGAGATGCAGATCTCTACATTTCATTCTTTTCTTAATACCATAAACAGCTATATTAACTCCTCTTTTTTTTCAATCCTCTGCACATTTGACCAATTTCATTACTCATTACTCTCCACCATGGAGACTTTTCTGCAGACATTTTAATCTGCTTCAATTTTCCTGACTCAAGACCTGTTCATTTCTGGAAAGCTCTCCCTGATCTTTTCCATTAATACATGCCTCTTACCCTTTCAAAACTACTTAAAGCTTATGTTTTAAAACAATATCTCTTAATTAGTCTTACTCAATTTTGATTTCTCTTTATTGTTAGTGTGGTTTCCAACACTGACTGACTCCCTGAGCTGTGCTTTGTAGGTAACGCAACGTTGGCCCATACTCAGTGACACTCTTTTTTTTTTTAATTAAAATTTATTGGGGTGACAATGGTCAACAAAACTACATAGGTTTCAAGTGTACAATTCTGCAAAACATCATCTGTATATTGCATTGTGTGTTCACCACCCAGAGTCAGTTCTCCTTCCATCACCATATATTTCACCCCCTTTACCCTCTTTTACTACCCCCCTCGAGATTGACACGCTTACTGCAAGGTGCTCACCTCGCCTCACCTCTATCAATGTCCCAGGTGTGTGTGGTATCTGTTCAATGTACTACAGTGCACTTTCAGATTTACACACAGACAAGTTTTCATAGAACAATGGTAAAAAAAGATTATTTTATATTCCTAATGTTATGAATAGTGTTGAAGTGAACAATTGTGTTTAGAAAAAAAAAATCCAAAATAATTCCAACAGTAGCTGAAAAAAAGAGCACTTTGTGCATTTGATTGTTGCTTTCTAGGTTGTTATCCCCTTGAAATCAGTAATAAGCCTTGTGTGTTTTGATTTTTCCACAAGAAAGTGCCTAACAAATAGGAGATGCTCAATAAATATTGAGTTTAATTGAAATATTATAATGAATATTTTATTAAAGTTTAAATGATGCAAATAGCTGCTTCTGGCTTTTACTATTCGATCTGTTTGCAACCAGCAGTGAGAAATATTGCCGAAGTCATGTGTATAGTGAAAAATTCAGTATTTTGTATAAAGTGTGCGTGTGTGTGTATCTGTGTGTGTGTGTATGTGTGTGTTGTGCAGCTTAGTACAGGGCCTGTAACATAGTGAATTCTCAGTTCATGGTAATTAGCAAAAGTAATATTTCAAAACGATCCAGTGTTCCTTTATGGGATATGAAATAGATATTTGGTGAATTGTTACTCTCAGTTGTTGTTTTGGTTAACTCCACATAACGTTCTAATAAATTTAAATGGTGTTCACTAATATTTTTGGCACTAGGAAGAGGCAGTGAATTCCAAGAAGGAAATGATCTGTTCCTGTTTCCTACCTTCAAGGAATCCTATTGGGTAAACAATATGTGCACACATGAAACAACAAAATAATATAACTATCAACACATGTAATATGGACTGTTTAGTTTCTGTAGAAGTTTAGAAAAGGAAAGGATCTGACTGTTTTCAGTTCTTTAAAAAAGGTAAGTTTCCTTTTCATTTATTTTGGGATAGTGTGGAGAGTCATAGCCTCCTTATACTTACACATTTAAACTATACACTGTCTGCAAGGATTTGGCCTACCCTTTTTTTATGCAGTATAGTGCCCTCTGGTGAATGTTCACTCCAGTATAAGCATTCTATTCCACTGAGTTTATTGTAAAATCATTTATTCTATGAACCATTACTGGAAAATAAATTCTATTTCCCCATTAGTTTCCAGAAAATACTGCCATGTTGACTACGAGAGAGATAATATTCTGATTTGTAATTAAAAGTTTTAAATGATTGTAACTTAAGCCCATGTAGATTTCTGTTACTCAATACAACAAAAATTTACCTGCCTTTTTTTCATTATCTTCCTATGTGAATAACTAGATTAAACTTCCTGCAATTATTGACAGAAGTTGCCAGTTGCTACTTTTGCATTTCTTAAAGGCAAAGAGGTTTTACTAATACTGATACTTTAATAAAATACAACAAAGTCAAGGATGATATTATTCTACAAGGGAAGGCATTTGTTCCAGAAGCTGAAATATCACAGGTCATAACTGGGCTGCATTATTTTTTTCCTTTTTTTAAACCATGCATTTTCTTACCCCTCCCCCCCTTTTTAAACATGTTTGTTTAAGGAGGTAGAGTCTACTTTTTTCTGGATATAACTAGAAGCTGTCTTGTGTTTAAAGTGGTTTGTAACTATATCTATCTATCTATCTATCTATCTATCTATCTATCTATCTATCTATGTATCTATCTATCTATCTATATATATATATAGATATAGCAAGTCAAGGCAAATAGCTGTTGTAAAGATATATTTTAAGCATTTTCAATATAGACTGTTTATGACCTCTGTCCAATTCGTGACTTTTCTCAAGGAGTAAACTAAAGTTCACACAGACACAAAAAAGAACGAAAGAAAGGTGAATATCTTAAAAGAACAGTAATTGTCCTTACCAATTATTTTTTCTAGGTACTAAGAACTCCCTTAGTTTATATACTAACAGGTATGTGCTGTTAGTCAGAAGAGAACTTACTGCAGGTTCCATCTACCATTTTTGAATGACTTTATTGTTTTCTTTAGAGATCTGTGTATGGCATTTTTATCATAAAGATATTCATTATTTTTTTTTTGTATTTTTAAGTAGACATAGGTCAAAGGGAATATATTGTGAATTCTGCTAATTATTCATAAGTCAGCTCTGCTGTTCACATCATTGTGATGTGATCTTCCTGCCCCTCTAGTAATCTCCTGAAACTGACAGATTGATGGAATTGTTTAGAATTCTGTGACATAGAAAGAAACCAGACCCCCCAATTCAGCTAATTTGACCGCGGGAGACTAATTAGTATTGAGTTGTTTTTTTGTAAAAATATCAAAGCCATGCAGGAATTGTTTAAAGTGAATATCCATCTTATGTTAGGGAATTTAGTGCATCTTGGGAAAAACCCTGCATATTCTTCATGAAGAAACTTATGAACTCACTAAAATGTAGTTTCCCTTCAAGATATATGGAAATAGAAAAAATAAGAAATAATCGTTTTAAGCACTTAAAGTTATTTATTTCAGTTGGTTGTCCATCATAAAATACTGTTATTGTGGTTTCTTTTTCTTTTTAACATATTTTAAATTAGTTTCAGTTGTACAAAACAACATAATGATTAGACATTTACACACCTCACAAAGTGATAACCTCAACAAGTCTTCTACCCGTCTGACACCGTACATAGCTGTTACAATACCATTGACAATATTCCTTATGCTATAACTTACATTCCGTGACTACATATTTTTTTTAAATTATAGTTGACATTCAATGTTATTTTATATTATTTTATATTAGTTTCAGGTGTACTATGTAGTAGGCATTGATATAATTTATGAAGTATGTTGTGGTTTCTTAAATTACTCTTCAAAAGAGCAGCTATTAAATATTTAACATGAAAAATTTTATAAAATGAAAATGAAAAATTACTGACTAATAAATAATATATATTACTTATTTAGTAGTATTTATTTTTACCAGATTAAAATATATTTTATTTGAGTAGGCTGAGAGTAATTCTATGATTCTTAGTAAATTAAGTCTAAATTCATACAATTTGGGCAAGTGCTTGCTAAGAAGTGTTTTTACTCTGAGTCAAGTGACTGAAGTTCTAGTTTGTTTCTCTCTCTGCCTCTCTTTTTTTAAGGCAAGAAAGTAGCAGATTTGTTAAAAGCGTAGTGTACTCTCTAGAACAGTGGTGTCCAAACTTTTTTCAACGTTTTTCAACTCCATATGAGGTAAAATACACAAACAGCTGGGCCACTCACTCGAGGTGAGTACGTATTGCCTCATCTGGTTTATTTAACTAAATATATTTTTGGAATTTGCTGCGGACCAATTAACAATGGATCATGGGCCGCAGTTGGCCTGCGGGCTGCAGTTTGGACACCCCTGCTCTAGAAGGTGAGAGCAGGCAAACCTGGAGAAGAACAAGTGCCTACCTCTCTCCCATTTTTTAAATAAATTTTACAGCTTTATTGAGGAATAATTGCCAGATATATTTGCATATATTTAAAGTGTACAGTGTGATGATTTGATATATATGTACATTGTGAAATGATTACCACAATCAAGTTAATTAGCATTCATCACCTCACATAATTACTTTTTAATTTATTCTACATATAAGTGGTGCCATACAACATTTGTCTTTATGTGGTTTATTTTATTTACCATAATGCACAAAAATGGGTTTATCCCCATTTTGTTGCAAATGGCAGGTGTCATGCAGGGTGTCATGCGGGGTCTCCTGTCCCGCTCCCCACATAAGAATGCAGGACATGGTGAGGCCAAAAAGGAACACCCACGGAGCCATAGGTAGGGGAATCACACTACTATAGTCTCACTGGCGGCTGGGTTGGAGACACAGGAAGCAGGAGACACATGATCCACAACCTGCCTTCCACTTCTCTCTGCCAACCAACCTCACTTGCTAGCTGCAATCCTCCTCTCTGCAATCTGCAATCCACACTCCGCCGCTTGCTAGCTCAGCCACCATCTTCTTCCTAGCCCCCATTTCCTGCTAGCATAGTCACAACAGTTATATTAGTGGCCAGTGGCTCACTGGTTACAGCTGACGGCCAACTAGCCACAGCTGACGGCCATCCAATCACAGTTGATGGCCATTTACTACCTGAGCCAGCACCTTTCCACGTGAGGCCGAGAGCCTCACTCCTGGCTCTGTCCCCACAGCAGCATTTCTTTTTTTTTAAGGCTGAATAATATTGTGGATGTGTATTTGTCTATGTGTGTGTGTGTATGTCTGTGCATATGTGTTTATAATCACATTTTTTTTTATCCATTCATCTGTCAGTGGATACTTAGGTTGACAGTTAACATGAGAGTGCAGGTATCTCTGGGATATGTAATATAAAAATATTGTGTTTTATTTCCTTCAGATACATACTGAGAAGTGGGATTGCTTGATAGTACAGTAGTTCTATTTTTAAATTTTTTTAGGAAACTTTTCTACAAAGGCTGTACCAATTTACATTCCCACTAACAGTGTACAAGGACCTGAATAGACATTTTGTAAAGAAGACGGACAAATAGCCAACAGATACATGAAAAAGTGCTCTACACAACCTATCATCAGGGAAATGCAAATCAAAACCACAATGAGATATTACCTCATACCTGTTAGGATAGCTATCATCAAAAGGACAAGAAATAACAAATGTTGGTCAGTTTGTGGAGAAAAGGGAACCCTTGTCCCTCTTGATCTTGCTTTGTGACATAGCACAAGTCACCTGTCCTTTTTCAGCCCTGTTTATTTGTAAAAGGGGCATAATAACTACCTTACTTCTTTGAGTGATTGGAAAGATTGAATTGAAATATAAATGTAGGTTTGCAATGCATCACTATACATTTTTATATTTGTTTTATCCCTCCCTTCACTAAATTACAAGCTACTTGAAGACAGAAACTGCGTCTCATTGTCTTATCCTAATTTTCGTTTACTAGCTACTAAGTACATGCTAGGCTCTATTGTAGCTACTTGAAACAAAAAAGGTAATAAAATATAGTCCATACGCTGGAGGAGCATATACTTTATGGAGAGAGAGAGGGGAGGGTATTAAGTGGGGGGAGTAGATAAACATTCAACTAAATATAGTGCTATAGAGCTATGTAACAGAGGTATATGAAAAGTACAGAAAGTGCTATAGCAACGGAGATGGGGAAGTTATTGATCTTGATTTGGGAGAGTCAGATAGTTTCCCACAGATGGCTTTACACCTTCTTCCTGCTGCATGGGTCGGATTGTTTTCAGGCAGAATTGGAAGAGGACATTCTAAAGAGAGAGAAGAGGCTGGAGAAAGTACACATGTGTGGAAGTACTTTGCATGTTCTGGAGAGACAGTAATTTCGTGTTGTTGAGGTGTACTGTAAGTGCATGGGGAACTGGCTAGAGATTCTTGAGAAGCTGGCTAGGGTTAAGTTTTTAAAAGCTTGGGAAAAATATTCTAAGAAGAAAGGGTGGAGTGAAGAAAAGGAGACTGAAGGCTGCGAAATTATCTAGGAGATTGCTGCAATGCTCTGAGAAAGATTTTGAGGAGTTGGCTGTGGTGGTGGGAATGGAGAAGGGATTTGTTTGAGAGCCATTCCAGAAGGGACATTGACAGGATTTGGTGACTTAATGAAAAGCTAGGCAGAGCCTTTTTAGGTAAAGAAAATGAGCCACTTTAGATCTTGTCACTCAGCACCATGCACAATGCCTTGTACACAGTCGGGGGTCATTAAATCGTTGTCTATTGTGATTGATTCAAGTTATTCACTAGAAGACATTAATATTGTTATCATAAAGCTAAGGCTTTACTTTCTTGCTTCCCAAACTGTCATTCCAGTATCTTTAAAGAGTATTAGATTAACTGGTAAATGATTTTTAAGGTCTGCAAGGGCAAGAAAACAATTCTGTTTTTCAAATAAAAGCCTAAAGATTGGCTTTCTTGTTATTGAGGACATGGAAGAAGAGGTAGAGATATTCAGAAAGTTGCCATTTGTTGTCATGTGAACAGAACTAGGTTGATGTTTATCTTTTCAACATACCTGATAAAAGGATTTGCGAGACAGATTTATAGTATTCTTAGTTAAAATATTACATTTACAAAAAATTTAATTACCCTAGGTAATTCTCCAAAAAGCCCTTTGAAGTTGACAGAAAATATATTACTACCCTCATATTGTAGCTGAGGACACTGACACTTAGAAAAGTAAAATAACTTCTCCAAGGATGACAGCTAGTAAATCTTAGTGTCAGGAATTTCCCTCATTTCTGATTTTACTTTCTCAGTGAGACCCAGGAATATGTAATTTTATCAAGCCTCAGCTTATTTTTCTGCAAACAGTACTTGAGAATTTCACATTTGTAACTTAGACTGGAGTTGGGAAATAAGAATGGAGTGGAAGAGAGGGATTATCTAAAAGAGAAGTAGGTGTCTCAAGGCTTGTGGGGATTATGGAAGAGGATGGAGTATCTACAAAAGGCAGGGAAACAGGAATATTCTGAGTCCTTAGTGCAGTTCCTGGGCTCAGAATCAAGGAGCAGTGGTTCTTGTGATGATGGTTGTTGTTGCTGCTGTGTTTATTGTTATTTGACATTATTATTAGCCTATTTAAGCAGATATGGGACAAATTCAAGTTACTGCTTGAAAGTGTATACCTCGCCAGGACCTAGTGGTGAAGATGTATTCTTCACCATGGTTTCCCTGGTTGAAAGTCAGTAAAGTAAAAGCTCCAAGAAGGTAGGACCTTTGTCTGCTTTGTTCATTGTTCTGTCTCCAGAACTTAGAACTGTTTCTGCCACAGACTAGTTACTCCAAAAACCTTTGTTGAATCAATTTTCCTGTGGAAAGATATGTTCTAAATTTAAACCTTTGTTTTTGTTGTTAAGGAATGATAATCTTTCTGTAATCGAAGTCTCAAGAGGTTAAGATATGTAGCATAAACGTGATGGTTGTTTGGTTGCATTGCTGTTTGTAGGACTGCCACAAATGCTCCCCAGGATTGGGCCAAGCAGTTTCTAAAGGCCTGATGTCAGTAGTAGTTGGGTCTATTGGAAGTAGAACTATTATGTCATGTAGATTATACAGTTAAACAGGCCTTTGTGAGCTGGCCTAGGGACATTATATTTTTAATGAGTTGTTTCAGTTGACTTACAATTTAGGAAAGTGGTAACTTGAAGTCCATGGTATTATTGCGACATTATTTGAAAAAATGTGTTTTCACCTTGACATTGTTTAATTTATACTAAAATGTAAAAGCAAGAAAATAGATTCAGAAATACTTTTCAGATTGGAGTTAAAGCAATGCATGATAACTTCTCCTGGAGTTATTTGACTTGTATTGCAGGAATCTTGAAGATTGAAGTCTTCAACTTCCAAAGAAAACAACATCCTTAATGCAAGAATTGTTTTTAACAAAAACAAGAACCTGGGAGAAGCATCTAGGGGGCTGGAGGTACATCCTACATACCCCGCAAATTGTATTATATAAACAACTGCCTATTCCATATACTTGAACGGAAGCCCTGTGCAGCTGACTTTCATGAAGAAACAAGGTATTTGCATGAGGATATGACACATATTACACCATAGTTTTTCTTTTCCTTCTTATTAGTAAGGAAGGCAATCCATTTATGATTTATGCTTTTACTTATAAAAGCAGAACTATATATGCTGGCTTTTGGATACTTTAAGAACTCATTTGAGAATGATTTGAAAGGTACTAGAATGGTAACCCTGGGAAATAGAGAATAAGTTTTCTTTTTATAGAGTATTTTATTTTATTAAACAACTCAATTCAATAAATAGGTTTGTTGAGTGGATGAAAAAATGGAGTGAATAAAGGCTAGCTGTGTATAATGTTCCATCTGAGCAAGATTGTGGAAGTTTCAAAGATAACTAAGATGTGGCTCTTTAACTTCAAAAGTTTGTAATGGAGTTATAAGCTCTTACCTGCTGCCTACTCCAAATCAACAGCTTTTATGCTTTACAGAATGCTTTTACATATCTTTTCTCAATGAATTCATAAAACTCAATGAGTTAGGTAGAACAGACTTTCCCTCATTTTATGGGGAGGGAAAATGACTTGCCTGAGGTTCTATTGCTAATACTAAATGGCTGAAGGACTAGTGCAATCTGCTCTATATGTGTAGAAAGCCAAACCCTGATCAGTCCCTTGCTAAGAAGCTCGCTCTGATGAACCACGACCACTTTACCATTCTGTTCAGTTAGCATTACATATGAATTTGCACTCCTTGGTGTATACATTCGACTTGTTCTTAAGTTATTTTCACTGCGGTATGTTCCAAAAGGAAGAAACTAGGCATACTTGTTTTTCACATCCTCTCCTTGGTAGTGTTCTGTTGGCTCATGCTGAAGAATGCACTTCACGGAGAATCTCTGGCCCCAGATGATGGTTGTGTCTGAGTCTGTTTGGTACTTTGTTTCTTTGCATTACCTGTCTAAATGAACATTGTTGGTAATTACACACTGCATTTGTAAAATGTAAAATGTTTTGCACACTTGTCCTTTAAAAGATTAAAATACAAACATATGCAGTCTACTTACCAGGAAGGCATCATGATATAATAGAAAGACACCAGATAGTAGGCAAGTGTTAGAAGACCCAAGTTCAAGTCATGATTCCAGAACTTAAAAATGGCAAAGTCATTTAGCCTTGTTGAATCTCTTTTTTCATTTGTAAAAATGTGGATAATAACAACCATCCTATTTGCCTCATTAGTTGTAAACTGTCTTGTTTGCCTCACAGTTTGCTATCAGAGACTCCCTCCTTGGATCTACCTCCACTATAGTTTTCTAACTTAGAGCACTGCCCACGTACTAAACAGACTTCAGGGGCCTAAAAGGTTAATGTTCTTTCATAACATGAGATGTTTGTTCCCATATTTCTGGAGAGAAAACAGGTGCAATATTGGGTTTAATCTTTATTATAATTAATTTATAAACTGATAAAGTCACTCGATAACTTTATAAACCATTGATTCTCCAGTTTTGGAGAACATTGTAGTCCACAGGGAAGCATGTTAAACGTATACATATTCAGGTCTCACCCAAAGATTCAGTGGTTTGGACCTGGAGAATCATTTTGATCATGAAGAAATCCAGGGACAAGGAAGTAACGTAAAATGATTCAGCCAAACGTGAAGATTAGTTAGTCACAGATACATGATCCCAGTTCTGGGTCTATTATTATATGTTCCAGGCCACGCTTCTGTATTTATTGCCAGGAAGGGGAGAAGTAAGTTGGGTGGCATTCTCATATGTCCTAGAACACAGATCCATTGTACTCTGATTCCACAGACTCTAAAATCCAATCAGTCTTTGTGTAATTCTGTGTATCATATCGCTTTGCAATTAGTGCCAGGACGTTTTTAGTGGATGCATTCCATGTACAAGCTGTCAATGTTTTTGTTAATAAATCTGATGTAGCTACAGATTTGACAAGGCAGAAGCTAAAATGTTGCATTAATAATATTTTTTTTAGGATTTTATTACCCATAATGATGCTGATAGAAGACAGTAAAAAATCTAGAAACCTTAGGCCAACAGCAAACTTCTGTATTTTAAAATAAAAGTATATTTTCATGGATCTGTAAAATGATTGAAAAAGAATATAACTTGGTTTTGTTCAGGTAAAGACACAGGTACTGGGTATTGGGGCTGAAGCTTCGACTTAAACATATGTAATGAATTGTGCCCATATGATATGCTTACACACCCTAAAAAAAGAAAAATACCTATTCATGTTAAAAGTAGCTTTGAGATGGGAGAAGGTCTAGGGGCAGGGTGAAAAAGGTGAAGGGATTAAGAAGTGCAAATTGGTAGTTACAAAATAGTCATGGGAATGAAGGGTGTAGCATAAGGAATATAGTCAGTAATATTGTAATAACTATATATGGTATCAGATGGGTACTAGATTTATTGGGGTGATCACTTTGTAAGTTATACAAATGTCTAATCAATATTATAAACCTGAAACTAATATACTATTGTATATCAACTGTAATTAAAAAATAAAACAATTATTAAAAAAAGTAGCTTTGAGGTAAATATTTGGACCTAATAATTTCCTATACTATAATACTTATTTCAGTTTTATTTCATTCTATTCTATTTTAATTTTTATTAATTTTAATTTTCATTGCATGCTAGAAGCCCTGTAACATGGTATATTTGATTTGGGTTAATGAACAAACACAAACAGGAAAACAAAATTTATTCAAGCAAGTTAAGCATTTCAGCCTGCCCTCCACAGTACTTTTCAAGTCTGGTAATGATATAGTTAAATTAATATAATAATTAATATAGTTTGTAATTAGAAAAGACTCCAGTTCCTAATACAAGGTCCAAATATGTTGCCAAAGTTTCCTAATCACAAATAATAATACCTTTTTTGAAATTTAGAACACCTGAGTGGGGTTGGGGGACTAGGGTTACTTTTCTTTGTCCATCTGTAGATTGGTATTTACAAAACTACTGGTCAGACAGTGTATTTATAGAGGACTTTGAACTCCTACCAGGAAAAGCATTATAAAAATGTAGCTTTTATTATCATCACACAGGCATTATAACTGGTAAAATTGGTTGTGTTAAGCACTAAAGATCGGGGTTCACAGATTACATTGTCAATTTTGTCGTAAACTTCCTATTTGACTTTGAACATTCAACTTCACACCTTTTGTTCCTGAGTTTACCTTCTGTAAAATGTGGATAATAATATTTAACTATGCCATCCAGGATGTTATGAAGCTTAACTTTCCTTTTTTTGCGATTGTCAAATATAAAGGACCATAACAATTATTAGCACCACTTTTCCTAACTGGCATCTTTGTGGAAAGTCTTAGCATAGCATGTATAAATAAATTAGAGAGGTAAAATCTTTTCCTTCTCACTAATATGTAGTTAAAGAATTTTGCATGTATCTTTTCCCTATATTACTTCTTCCCATTCATGGACTTAAAGGAATGATCTTGAAATCTCTTGATTGACTTCACTCATTAAACAAGTGTCTACTGCACACCTACTGTGTGCCAGGAGTTGGGCTTCGTGCCAGGAGTTCAAAAATGGTACTTCCCTGTCTAAGCTTTTGGAAGGCTTATAAGTATAGATCACAAGTTTCTTCAGCTGAGTCCCGCTGTTATTTCAGGTACAGTGAAAGAAATCAGGATGCTGACAGGACTCCAGAAAGCACACCAGTTGAAGCTATTAATGATCATGTCTACTGTTTCATAGGAGTGAAGCTGGAGATGCTGGCTCTTAGATTCCATCATTTACCCATTATGTAGGTGTATGACCTTGGGTACTTCAGCTCAGCTTCTTTGCATCTCAATTTTCTCATCTGCAGTCTCTAAGACAGGGGTGTCCAAACTGTGGCCCGCGGGCCAACTGCAGCCCATGATCCGTTGTTAATTGGCCCGCAGCAAATTCCAAAAACATATTTAGTTTACTTAAATAAACCAGGTGAGGCAATACGTACTTCACCTCGAGTGAGTGGCCGGCTGTTTGTGTATTTTACCGCATATGGCCCTTGGTGAAAAACGTTGAAACAAGTTTGGACATCCCTGATCTAAGACCTCGTTTAGTTCTGAGTTTCTACGGCTTTTGCCTTCCAAGCTGTAGGCAAAATGGCACTTCATAAAGACAAGGGAATTTGTTTCTTTTGATTAGCCTCATTAGCCAATCAAGAGTGGGAAAAAAATGCCTGGGATGAAAGTGCTATCAACCCTGAATAAATAATATTCCACAGTAGAGGGAAGCTGTGAGCTTGGTGATCCACCATAAACACAAACAAATTCTCAAGCCACATTTGTTGTCTTCTTGGATTACATTTCTTCATTTTAGAGGATCAACCAAAATTGGACTTTTCTTTGAGCTTAATGTAATGTGCAGTGTTAAGTGAAGGCAGAAATGAAACATTTTATTTTTCAAACAGAAGGCTTTGTGTGATTTACTCTGTTTGTGGTAGGCAGATTTATCATGCTCAGAATATCTTTATTGTTTGTACTCCTTAAAGTCCTAAGAAAATCCATGCAGAATTTCCATTTCAGTGCAGATTATACAGGGTTCCTAAAAATTTCAGTTTAGAATCTCTGTTTCTCTTTCCTTGCTTCACCTGAGTGACAGGAGGCTTATCGCCGAGGAGGGGTGCGCCTCCTACCACTTGTGTATCATGGCCCCTCAGCTCGATGCTTTTGGTGATTATTTCAAAATCCAATATATTCAAACTTTGGCCTCTGAGAGCAGTAGAATCAGCACACAAGAACAATAGAGTAATAAATATAGAATTTTCATAAATGAAAAGACAATAAATATCCTGCCATTTTAAATCAATGTTCAGAAGGTGATCTCAGCATTCATAACCTACTATGTGCTTTAGTTTTGTGCTTGTCAAGAAAAGAAAGGAACAGACAAGAAGTTGACAGTACTTCTTTCAAATATTATTGTGGCATAAAGAATAAGTTTAATATATGCCAACAGTGAGCTCCGCTAACATTGTAACGTTAATTTAATGCGGGTCTCTTTAAGCCCTGCATAATTGCTGCCACAAAAGGTAGTGCAGCTCAGTGAAAAATGCTTTGTGCAGAGCCACCCAAAATTTGTCTGGCTGATTAGAGTAATACAACTGTTACAATTTCTAGTTTTATTTTTCTTCACAGTATTGGTTCATCTGTGAAGATAAAAAAGGGCTCTTTAAAAATGTCCATTTTGTTCAAAAGCATGATTACTATCTATATTTTCCTTGAATTGCTTATTGTGTCATGTTCACAAAAGCTTTTTTGTATTGAAAGGCATGAACTTTTGCATTTAGAATGTGTATAATTTTTCTCAGTGTGATTATATCCTTTTTAAGAATAATAATTTTAAAACCGCCTTCGTTTAACCTTGTGAGGGTTTCATTTTTTAAAAATCTCAAAAATAAAAGGAATGAGTTAGTAGTAATTTTATTGTTGATATTCTATGGACTTTGGCTCTGCAAACTTTCATTCAAGATTACTTTGATAGAGAATTAAATTAAAAGAAAATAAAAGAAAGACAAGAAACACTGACATCAGCTCAAAAGTTTTTTTGCTGACTGTTAGTTAACAAAGCTCTAAATGACTACTAGTCTTCCACCTGCAATCAAGTGTAATAAACCTTCACAGCAGAAGTCAAATTCTAGGGGAAAAAAGTTGGAAGCTCACACTTACACCATAAAACCTTGTTTATTGCAACCATCAGTCTTCTAAGATATGCCCCACAATGGGATTTGGTAAAGCCATTACAAGGTGCCGTATGAGTTCCATTTGCCTACAGTAAATAGAATGTCAGAAGTGTCAGGGGGAAATAAATATCGGGCTGGTTAAAAGGGAGCAGAGATGGCTCAAAGCATCATTGAGAGGATTGATTTATCTGGCGTGCTGTAATGACTGCAGATGTGGATCTGTTATTCTAGATGAGCAATGAATTTGATGAGCTGATAACACAGGGCCAGAGAGGCCTGGTTTTAATTACTGATGAGGAATTTATTTGTGAAGCACTGTGATTTACTGAGGGTTTGTTCTGTTATTGACAGGTGACCTTGGGGCTTTTCTCTTCTGATGAATCTAAAAAAAGGAGCTTTTAAAAGAAATAATCAAACAAAAAGTATTTTATCTGCACTTAGAACACAATGAAGTCATTTGAGATACGTTGTTGGGGTGGAAGCTGCATTCTTGCTACATCAAAAGTTTGCTGTTCTGATTATTTGCTGTTTATAAATTACTGTTGATTTTACTCAAGTATATTTTTATATATTTCCTTTTAAGTAAGCCATACTTCTGTAACTAGATGTGAGCATTTATTAGTGTACTTCTGTCACTAGTATAAACTATTAAGACAGATTTGAATGGAACCCTGGAATGCCTAGCATAGTTGCTTCATTAAATGATAGCTAATTTGTGTAATTTGAATTGGGAGTTAAAGGGGAGTTTATGGCGCTGACATGATTCTGGTGGTGACCTGGAATTTCTTGTTTTCGTGAGTAATACAGAATATTAAAATTAAAGAAAGGAAGGTCAAAAGAACAGTGATCATTTGTGTTCATTGTATCAACTCCCCTCCTTGAAGTTAGAGAATTTGCCTCAAGTTAACTAAATGATAAATTTTGAATATTTGCAGCACAATTTGCATGCCTTTTATCTTGGCAAAGTAGGGTTGAGTATGGCAATTATATGTGTTTTTTTTCTATGTATTTTTTAACAATTGAAATGTAGAACTTGTAGACTTTCATCTAAGTCATATATTTAAAACTATGAGCTCCAAAGCATTGCTTACCTATTTTATTTCAACCAGCATTTTTCAAAAGTGATTCTGTAGTGACTGTGTGTCAAACAGTAATTTCTGTTGCTATAGTTGTTTGCAAAAAACATCGACCCTGTCCAGTTTATAGATACAGTTAATTGTTTACAGGCTACTTAAAAACTCACTAAAGCAGGAAAACAGCTGGACCTCAAACGTTCCTAGAAGAGACCTGACTTGCATTGAATGGTGTTTATGTGTATAAACTTGTTACTAGTTTCTTTGGGAGAAAGACCAGGATCAAGTCAGTTGAGAGGTAGTTAGTGAACTAATTTTCTTTGGCAGACTTTATGTCTGATTTCATTTCTTTCTTATTTTGAAGAGTTAACAGGCACTGCGATTTCTTTGTGAGGGTTGTAATGTTTTCAGAAAAAAATTGCGCAATCTGTAGTGTTGAAAACCTTTGCGTATGTAAATAGGCTGAGGTCTATATGTCCGCATTTGTATGCATGTACAGATCAACAACTAATTAAATGTTTTTGTTTATAGTGGATTTTGTTAACTAACATTCTGAATGTTTTAGATAGAGGAATTTTATGGTTAAAGACAAATGTGACTGTTTTAGAATTAATTTATAATTTAAACAGCACCTCAAATTGTGTTCTTATTAATATAATATATATCTAAGGTATATATTCCTAAAGCTCATATTTTTTTTAGTTTATCAAACCAAGTTGACTTGAATTTTTTTTTTTTAGTTGGAGGTCAGTAGAAATCATATAATAATTAAAGACAGGGTTTACCTGTCTTTTGCCTGTTTTGTGCTTTTCTGTTTTTAGGGGGGAAATAATTGTTTTTCCTTTCTGTGTTTTTCTATTGTGGATTTGCCATTATAAACTACACATAAATTTCTGTATTGTCCCATTAACTAGAAAATACACTTCTGATCTTATTAATTTTAGGTAGGTAAGTGCCACTAAACAAATGTCAAGCGTATGTTTTCAGACAATGGCTAAATGCTCTCATGGTAGTAAAATCTGTATTTTGGGAAGCTCAAGCACATCAAAGGGCCAAATGGTTCAAACTACAGTTACCTTCCCACAAACTTTGACCCAGGAGACATGAGTCAGTACCTACTTTAAAGTGTGGGACTTACTTCCAGAGGACCAACTATGTGACTTAACTTCCATAGCACGTTCACATATTTGCCTTTACACACGTTCTTTAAACTCTTCAGTGCAATCTCCTGACAGCATTCTCTTAGTCTCCACGGTGGATCTCCAAAGAAAATAGAAGTAAATGGCATAAATTCCCTTTACTGTGGTGAGACAGGAACCAAAATCAAATACTTTAAAAAACTTGAACAAATTAAGGAGTGAATGTAATTATAAGAGGCTGCTGCTAGCAAAGGAATAAAGGTAGAGTCAGCAGTTGCCTATGAACTGTATCCACAGTGTGGTATTTAATACACACATCAGGATTTATGTATACAAACTAGTTACTTAGATACAAATAGTTCTCAATAATACTGTTTCTGCTCATAACAGTATTGAATCACCGTTTTTGGAATTATATTTTAATCATATATTCCATTTTTCTAAAAATAGTCAGTGATAGTAGTCCATATCCTTTTTTTTTTTTTTTTTTTTTTTTTTTTTTTGTTGAGAGCCCACTGGCCCATGTGGGAATCGAACCGGCAGCCTTCGGAGTTAGGAGCATGGAGCTCCAACCGCCTGCGCCACCCGGCAGGCCCGGTCCATATCCTTTTAAGATGAATTATTTTTCATTATAGCCTCATAAAATTTAGATAGTGAAACACTGGAAAACTCAAGTAATATTTTTCTAAGGCATTTTCCTTGACCTTTGAAAAGATTGAAATTCTAAGATTGAATTTCTTTCTTCCTTGCCTTCTGTGACAATATAATTTTTTTTTTTTTGTCTCTTTGATCACTCTTCATCTTTTCATGGTTCCACTATATCCCCATATCTAATGAATAACAAAATCCTGTCTTGGCTCTCTGTTCTTCTACCTTTATATGGACTGCCTTGAGGAGTTCATGACTTAAATTATCACCTCTTCAAAAATGATCATCAAACCCCAGAAACAATAGCTTCTTTTTCTTCTTGTCTTAAAATTCTAGTTTCTTTTGTATTTTACTTCATAAATCCTAAACTGAAAATTCCTTAGAATTTTTATCTTTAAATCAGCCTTCATAATTGTCTCTACTAACATTAATTGTATACATAACAATTATATTGTTGTATATATTCTCCGTAATTGTGTATAGCATTGTTGTGATTCCATTTAACAAGCTTATGAAAAGGTGGACTTTTGACCACCTTTTCACCCTAATTTTCTTCCTCTTTCCTCTTCTCTAATTTCCATACCTAGCCAACCCTAACATATGATAACTATGATGCTGAAATAGCTTCTTGGCTCTTCCTCTTCTGGTTTATTCTTCATATTGCTTCTAGGATAATCATTTTAAAAATTGTATGTTATGCTGTTATTTTCCTTAAGAGTCTAGTGAATCTTTTAGTGGCTTTTTAATTGCCTTTAGTGTGAAATTTGAACTCCTGAGCTAAGCATTCAGTCTTTTCCATTCATTGATTACCTCCTACATATAAAATCTTATCTAGCTTTCAGAGTTTTTGTTCTGACAGCTTAAGTGATCACTCATGGGCATGTGGCTCACAAATTAATATTTTCAATTCGATGTTGTAGAAGAAGGATGAAACTGGTGAATCATGGCATTTGGCTTTGCCTCTCACCAAGTAAGTCTGGGTAAGTCAGAGATCCTCTGCAGTGCATGCAGAACGCACTTAATAAATGTTGATAGAATTAAAATACTTTCTTAAAGTGTTATTTCTATATATGATCATTTAAGAGTAGTTATTGTTATTTCCATGAATGAACATCTATATCACAAATATAGTGAAATCCAGAGAGTTTTCTATATTAGTTCTAGACCCCCCCTTTGTTTCTATTCAATTTATTATAAAATTATCTTCTTTATGCAAGTACACATTGTACTACTTTTCTCATCCTTATACGCAAAAATGTTTTTTTTTTTCTTTTGACCAAATAGAGATAAATATTCCTTATTTTCCTCTCAGCAGACTTGGGCATTTGGTGACTTCTCGACATTCCTATTTTCACTTTTCTGAAATAAAATTTTGATTATTTCCCTACCTGCATGATCTCTCTTTTTAGAGACCCTTTTCAAAAAACTTGAAGTATATATGGCATGTATTTGGAATCAGATCTTCATTTATTCTCATTTTATTTTGGAGGTACCGTTCCTCTTACAGTGTTATAGTAAAATTTATTGAATTAAAAAATATACATGGGATTTTACTTCCTTCCTATATAAGATTCAAAATAACAACAACAACAAAAATAGCATCTTTCTTAGTTTTCTTAGTGAAGGACCGACCCTGTGGTTGAACTGAACGTTCTTGTATCTACTTAGCTGTTTACAGTAGAGGGAAATACACAGCCATTTAAGCACTTGCTATAATGTAAAAGATAAAGGGAGGGAAACCTAAACCTCATGTGTTGAATGTAGTATTTATTTATACCATTAACATTCTAAACAACAAGGCTGACATTAAATTATGGGAAAAGCCATTTGTGATGTCAGGATATGGTACAGGGTGTGGAGGGTGAGGTAGTTGCCTTTCTCTTTCCCCTCTCTCTGTCTCATTCTTGGTAGTCCTTCCCAGTATTCCCATGATTACATTAACTTAAAAAATTTTGTTATTGGAAATATTTCTTTCCCACATTTTTTCTCTCCACACTCTTTTAGAAACAAGTGACCCTTTGGAAGGACATAGTTGGCAAAAGGGATGCACATTTCTAGAATACATGGATCTAAGGAAAAAGTAAAGTTAAATCACAGGAATTCTACCATTTAAGAATTCTTGATAATATTTACCCAGAATGGACTGATGTTTCTTTGGTATCCTCTTTGGGAAGAGTTTTCTAGGCAAAACAATAATGGTTAAAATTGAATTGTTTTTAAAAAATATGCAAGACAACTTCCAAGTGGTTAGTCGTATTTCATCATATATAAACAATGGATGTACTATCCTATGTTGCAGGATATACATAGACTTTATAGAATTGAGGTTTTTTTTGAATAGGTAATAGATGAATGTGTTAAGAAAAATTACAAATGAGTATGGCATTAAAAGAAAGTCTTATTTCCATCGATTCCTGTCTGTCAATCACCCAGTTCCCTTTGATTGGGTTTACATTTCTTTGAGGTTGTGACACTTTAGTTCTGAGCGCCTACCGCTTGCTAATAACTGAGTAGCTTGAGAAGAGGTTGGTGAGGATGCAGGCACAAGTACCAGGTTCTTGTGTCCTTGATAGCTGATGGACAGTCTGCTAGTTACAGTAACTGGGTAAGAGGAAGTTTAGATCACGACCCAAATTTCTACAAAATAGAAGTCAAGTTGACAGGTGTTAGATAGACTCAAAAGTTTTTATTATGACAATTGAAAATGAGCCTTATCTGATTATTAAAGCAGTATATCTTCTCAGCGACTTTGTTAGCAGTTCTCAGATATGACTATATAGATCTGCATTCTATAAATAAAAAAACTTCACTATATCCAATGAGTATTTCCTCCATTCCTGAATGAGCAAATCTGTGTATACTTATCAAACTCTAAATTAAAATATGTTAATAGTTAGTCCAGCAATCTGATGATTTTGTGTGCTTTATAACAACCACATTTAAATATGTCATTGATCTAAAAATTGATACAATGTTTCATTGAATATATATGGACAAGTTGTGAGCACCAATTTGCCATTGAGATATCATGGCTTTAGGAAATATAAACAAAAGATTTATTTTTGGGAGATAAATGTTTTTCTGGATACCGTTAGTTTTTATTTGTGATAAGGGAGATTGCATTGAATGCTGAATTCAACAAATACTGCTCCAGGGACTTTTATAGAGGGATTTGGAAAAATTAATATAGTTGAAAAGAGAGGGAGATAGCACAAGTGAGTAGCAAAAGTTATAAATATTAAAAAGTAACGGGACTGTAATAACTATACAGGGATTTCTTTATTCACTGTGGCATTGAAATACAACATTTTACCTTTGAGTAATGAAATAATAAATGAAACATAAAAAGGAATAGAAAAAATAGGAAAGGTAAGAATGAGATAACCAGTAACTAAAACGCCATATTGTCTATTATACACATCCTATTTGGAAAAAGGATTTGTAAACTACTCTACCCCATTCTGTTCTCCTTTTCTTAACCTCATAAAAAAACAATTATGCATTAGAAGTTCTATTCATGAAATTTAAAAAAATGCCCTTTAAGGAAATTAATGTATAAGCTGTAAATTCATTATTATGAATAAAACTACAGAAAATGTCACACATCACATCTAAATATATACAATGGTAGTAAGATAGTGATAAGTATTTAGAGAATGAAAGATCGATTTATTTGAATGTATACTGTTGTTTCAGGGAACATATCAACACACATGCAAAATGCATAAAATATTAGTTAAGTCAATAATCAAATATGGCAGTGAAATATGGGACTGGATTTGAGAATGACAGATAATATCAAAACTACAAAAATTGAAAAATATTGAAATTGTTATTACATATAAAAGTGATAAGAAAAGAAATACTACTGTTTAGAAAAAGAAACAAATAATTTAATATTGGTAACAGAAGAAATCAAGTAGATGAAGTAAAGATCATGTAGAAAGCAAAAGAAAATGGTTAGAAGTTGTAAGCAGAGTGAATGCAGTTAACAAATATTATGTCATGAAAACTTTCAGGTTATGTATCCATGTAGGTGGGCAGATGTAAAGTTTTTCCAACTGTGGTTCTTGGAATTCCAAGATCATACAGAGTTGCCTCAGGGCCATCAAGCAGAGGGTTGGGGTCTGATGGCTGTAAAGGGGCATCAATTAGAGTAGTTGTATTACATGTTGGGTTTCCAGGTAAGATTGTTTAGATAAAGGATTTAGTATTTCCTTAGTCTCTCTCCATCTCTCACTCTCTCACCGTTGCTCTGGGTGATTACCCAACGTCTCACAGTTACTATAAGGAGAAGGCATGAACATCATGCTGTATAATACAGCTGGGATAGTGTGTAAATAAAAAAACCCTAGAAGAATATATGATTTTATACCTCAATAATATTTAAATCTTAAACGTTACTTGATTTCAGTTGTGTGATAATTTTGTGGAAAAAAGGCTTGTTAATAAATATTTGTCTTGTTATATTGTTTTGCATTCTTTAGTGATTATTATGTAAACAGTTTCCTCAAAATAACTGTTAAATTACCTATTAATTTCTAATCAACTTTTGGAAAATGTTTATCCATTTATTGTTTTCTAAAATCAGTCATCAGCAGCAAGTTTTCTTGACATTCATGAGAATTAGTAAAAATCTACTGTATCAGTTAACTTTTAAGTAAGTTATCAGTGTTATCACATTTATTGCATAGTTAATGCTTTCTGATTTTCCTTTGTATTAAAGTTTGATGGTTGATGGTAAAACTGGAGTGTATAATTACATGAATTCTAAGGAAGAGTAAAACACCATTTTGTGGCTCATAAGGTGCAGTTTGTTTGTGAAAGTTTAGTTTGTAAGGGTCTCCACCATCTCTCCCTTTTTATTCCTTTTGTGAATTTCCATTAAGATCTGCACATAATGTGAATTTGAAATTTGAAAAAGAACAATTATTTTATATTATTTGTATTCCATATAAAGTAGCTTAAAATTCCATTTAATATAAAAATGTGCTTACAGGGAAACACCTCCCTAGTCCCACAAAGCCTGAATCCTTATCCCTGGGTTGTAATTACTGGAAATATGATAGAAGGATATTTAAAGAAATATATACAAAGTTGATCTGCTCTCATTTCTTCTTCCATATCCTGATAGAACTTGGGAGAATAGTTTGAATGTCAAATGCACATTGATAGGAATAAGATAGCTGATCTATTTTTATGTTTTTTTCCCTTTAATATGTGATTTTAGTAATAACTGGCACTATGATGAACTACTTAATGTCAGTTTTCTAATGAAACATCTGTATAGACTCAGAATGTAAGATGATGGGTTTAGAATGCAAGCTCTAGGTTTATGTATTATTTCTGAGGGGAGACACTTCATATGAAATAGAGTCCCCTGGTAACAATTGCTGAGAAGAGGGTTAATGATTCCTATGGAACTTTCTATGGAATCATTTTTTATATTATATTGTTTAGTGAAAAGGGGCTTATAACCAAACTACTTTTAAATAAAAATATTTGTTAAGTTGAAACATGAATAGTGGGAATTATTATCTATTTTAACAAAACATTAAATCTTATATAATGGAATTTGTGGACCAAGTTAAGTTATAGAATGTCATTACATTAAAATAAAAAGTTAAATGAGAATGTAGTACTGTAGTGAGTTCTAGTTCTTGTTTCATGAGAAAAACTGAATTTATGATTCCCGCCATCCAATAGTTGGTGTGTTTATATTCATATTTCAACATAAATATTTATTAACATAAATAGCAAACTGCAACAATACCAGGATGCGTAAAGTCAGGTGTATTTGACTACACAGGCTGCTATAACAAACTACCACAGATTGGATAGCACAAACAACAGAAATTTATTTTCTCACAGTTCTGGAGGCTGGACACCCAAGATTAAGATGTCAGCTGGCAAGTTTGGTTTTTCTTGAGGCCTGTCTCCTTGGCCTGCAGATGTCCACTTTCTCTCTCTGTCCTCTCATGGCTTTTCCTTTGTGTATGTGTACTGCTAAGCAGAGAGATCTCTGGTATGTCTTCCTCTTTTTATATTTACCCCAGTTGTTTTGGATTAGAATCCCTCCTTTATAATTTCGTTTAACCCTAATTACCTCTTTAAAGTTCCTATCTCCAAATATACGCACACTGGGGGTTAGGGCTTCAATATATGAATTGTAGGGGCCACAATTCAGTCCATAACATCAGGTAAACTCTCCTATATAAGGTAAAATTTTCTGTATGTGAAAATAATGTGTTAAATTGGATTAAAACATAAGAGGAATCTCTCAGTCCTCTCAAGTATTAGCACAATGGGTTGGGTGTCTAGAAATTATTGCTTCAGATTGTAACAGGCTGGAGTTCTAGACTGTAGCAGGTCAGTTCTAGAAGATGAACTGTAATGCATAAAAGTAAGGATCTGCACATATATTGAGGATATCATTCTAGAAATACAGGATAGGCAAGGTCTAGCTTACCAGCAGCAAATGAACAAATGATCTAAGAGCCAGTGGAATAAGAAGGGGATCAAGATGGGTATCACTTAGTAATGAATAGATTCCTTTGGGAATTGGATATAAAACAACCATATTGGGACTAGATGTTGAAGAGCCTTGGGGCACAGGGTCAGTTATTGGGTGGGAGGGTTTAGGCAGTCAGGGATAACAGAAAAACACTGGAACTGGTACTGGGAGGAGACAGCTGACAGTAAAATGGTAGTTGAATATTTTCAAAATTTTACCCAAGGTTGTTAAAAGGAAGTCGATTGAAGAGAATGTAGCACTACTGAAATGGGACACAACACTGACTACTTAACCAGTACAGCTGGATAAAGGAAAATGGTCACCAACCAGGAAAGCATTGGAAAGGAGAGAAAAGTCTGAGACCATAATATGAAAGAAAGAAGGGAAATCATATCAGCTCTGTATGAGGGTAGTCCAAGTTATAAGGACCAGAGTTGCAAATGAGAAATAGGAGAAGAAAATGCATCAAATATACAATAAAAAAAGTGATATGAGTGGGAGAAGGGAGAAACGCTTAATGTCTAGGAAAGAGGGTACAAACTTTGTGTTTTGATGAAATGTGAACTTGCCTCAAAACCCACACCAACCAAATACCTACAGCTCCTGCTTACAGTGGGGGGTATTCCAAAAGAAAGCGTGTTATTAAATGATCACAATGTAACTCTTGTATGAAATAATAATTCACTGCTTTGTAAACAATAAGAACTCAATAATACCTAACTTGTTGTGTCCAGCACGACATGAGTTGTGGGAAGCAAGGAGGGCGGCACAAGGTTAAGAAAGACAGTAGACAAGAGTACAGTGCAAGCAGGGCCAAGGGACTCAAGTCTCAAGGACTGAGCCCCGAATTGGGCCAACACATGGCTTTTATTAGGTGTGGAAGTAAAAGAAGTAAAGCTTGTCAATCTCAAGATCTGTGAATCCCATACATTACAATAGGAAACTGATTTAAGGTAATCACCCTTGCCTGCAGGCAGTAGAACCTTAAGTCTCAGGATAAATACTTCCCCAAGGGATAAAAACTTTATGCATATGAATAGATGGAGAGCACATCATTGAGTCACTTCCCCTGCAGGTTTGTGGGAAGGAATGCAGCCACAGAGGCAGAGGCTCTCCTTAGCCAGGGGAAGGTGGGGGTCTGTGCTCACCTCTATGAATCCCGTGGGTTCTCCTGTTGGTCCCTACGTGGCTCTGTCTGGCTTGGGTTCCCCCCCACTCCCGTGGGGAATCTTATCCGTCATTGGCTAACCACCCATCTTTCTGGGGCCAACCAGGGACACATAAGGTGTAAGCACAAAGGTGAAGCAAAGTCCCTGAAAGGATCCCTCTCACAGACTCTCCTTTCTTTAGGGGCACTGCATACAAGGAGAAAGAAGGTTAGGCTGCTGCGTGGCAACACTAACTGATACTCAATTACAGGCCTTTGCACCATAGCCATTTGTCCTTTCCAGAAGGAATTGAACTATATATAATCACATTGTTGAACTTCATATTTTTTCATGTACAATGTAATGTCCTCATAAGAAAACTTTGCTTTCTTTTACATTGAAACTTTGCTTTCTTTTACATTGAACCTCAAAGATAAGTTGTCTTTTTTTACCTCTAGATTTTGGTTTCTGTTGGTGCCTTTTAAAATTTTAGCCCGATCCCCTTTTTGTTAAGTTTTCTACATTAGCATGATGTCCAGCAATGAATACTTCTCTTTGAGCTCAGGAATAGTCTAAATTTTGATGCCTATAATTAACCTTACACCATTATGTACATTATGTAAGTAAATGTATATTATTTTTGTATGCATGTATAATAAAGGACATTTTTTTCTTTCTTTCCATCATTTGTTTGGTGTCAGATAAAACAAAAAACTTTTTTTCCTATACCAGAAAATAGAATTGGGAGATGTCTTTATAATGACGAGCTTGCCATCTGCTCATGGATCATCCTGACAACTTCTGTTTCCAAGGGAAGGTCCAAACAGAAAGGGACATCACAGTTTGTCTCCCTGCCAAAGGGAAATATAGACCTTAGCTTTAAGGAGAAATAGCCTTTTGCTGTTCATTTGATTGTTAGGGTTGTAGTTATTTATCTTCTATTGTGCACACATTCTAAAGCATTGAATGCTGGACTGATATTCCCATTTCCAGATGCTGACCCTCTCTTGAGAAGTAGGGCCTTAGTGTATCGCTATGTAGCTTGTATGTCTTAATGACATGGAAAGGTGTTTCTTCATTTATCAAAGAGGGTTCTCTTTGAAATTCTAGTTTCATAGCTTTCTCCATCAGTCTCTTCTCCACGTTTGGAATGTTGTTTCTGTTTTGTCTTGGGGTTATTGATCTGGCCTTTGCCCTTTCCCGGAGGAAGGAAAGCTGTCATTTAGAAATAATGTGAGTTTCTAAGTTTATTGTGTGTTTTTGTTTTCACTTAGGAACTGAAAATGGGCTGCGGTATGTGCATGTATCTAGACATGAGTGCAACTTTAAGAAGTTATTTAAGAACATGTACATTTTTGTGAAATTTTGGTCATCTATTTTAAAAAACAAAAATCTTGAGAAGTATCATTGGAATTTACTTGACTCTTGTGCCTGCGTTTGCTAGTGTGCTCACTCTTTTTCACCTGAGAAACATACTCCACATGTATATAATGGTTGTCACTGATGCATGTGCGTTTTGTAACTTATTAATCACAAACCAGCACCTTCCACACTGAATTATACAAATACCAGTAGATGACCCAGATTACCCAGAAATTTCAGAGTAAGGTTAATAACCATATTTATTTTTCTATTTGAAATGGTTGTTAATAACTTAAAAAGTGAGGTAGCTTTTGACAAGTATTTTTTTAGTTAGGATTTTTCTTTCATTTTATTGGGAGGCAACATTTATAAATATAATTAATGAAACTCTAATAAGAGAAAAAATTTTCTTCAATGCTGAGCACAACTGGATTTCAACTCGTTCAGCATTGTCATACACCTGAAGTGATCATTTAATATGCAACCAGTTTTTACTGTTTTGGAATAGGAAAATGCATGGTCTTCAGGAAAGCCTAAGACTTCCCCTGTTATTGGCATAGCAAATAATGAATTTCACTCAACAAAGTTGCTTTGTTGTTTTTAATCCAACTCCTAGCTCCATTTTCTCCCCCTATATTTGGAGCGTCCATTCCTGCATGTGGTAGCCTTTAGTGAGGTACTAAATGATGGGTTAGAGCTGACAGTACTGACAGGGGATGGAGAGATGCTCTTTGTTAACCAAGTCAGAGAGAATTTGCTCTTCACTTCCTAGTGAGCTCTGACCTTCATATTTCTCTAAGAAAATGATGAATTTTGCATGCACTCTCTTAAAAAAAAAATCTATGGATACTCTAAAAGAGAGGAATTTGTATTTCCAAATATGCTGACCACCTGCATCCAAAAGTGTGGTGAATTTAGATATATCATTCTGGATTGAAGTTCCAATACATTTATTGTGATTTTGTTTCAATTCAACATTGCAAAATATTCACCCTCCCTTGTTGCATATTAGGAGACTAGCATTGTTTAAAAAAATTTTTTTTGAACTAGCATATTTTCATGACTCTGGTAATTAGTGGCTTGGGATGTTTTTATTTTAGATTTAGTCTGGGAGTTACCTCGTTTTAGAATTTACCAAACGTATTTTCCCCGTTCTTTTTTGCATAAAAGGGATCTTAAGTTACAAAATGTGGCACAAAATTATTCTCAGTGGATATTATTTTGAAGTTTTTGAATCTGAATCTGAAATTTGTCTATCCTTTGCTTCACAAAGTTTGTTCTTTGAAAAAAACATGGTTGGAGCTATTAAAGTAGCCTATTTGTCCCAAAACTTCTGAAAAGGAGGGGGAGGAAGTGTTGGACCCATCTTGATAACAACAATCAGCCTTTGTAAGGTTTCATTCCAGGCTAATGGCTGGTGAAATTGTTCTGGGTAGTTAAAATGAAATGAAATGAATTAAAGAACATGAAGGAGAGCGAGTAGAATGGTTTATTGCTTTTCTTTGAAGGCACAATAGCCATACTCTGTCTCTTTGTTGCTCATATCTATGTGGCAGATATTTAAAGCCAGGGCTTTGAATACCATGATGGCTAAATGAAGGCTATAAATCCAGAGCTATGGTGCAAAATTCTATGGTGAGCAGGTATTAAAAGAGGATACCAAAGACTCCAGTCCTCAAATTGTTTTAACTGATGAATATTCATAGTTGAAGAAAGGAGCAAGCACAAAATTCTTCCCATCTCTGAGAAACATCATACTAGAAGTGAAAGAAGTAATGCCTGGTTTTAAAAAAATACACGTATTGAATATAGACACAAGAAGGCAAAGCCCAGGCAAAGTCAGAATGTTATTTCTTTTGGAACTGTTCAGAAGTTTTCCTGAGAACTCTATAAAGATGAAAGCAGTTTTGAAAATATGAAACAGTCAAGTGAGATGTTATTTATAATTCGATTAAAAATTAACCAGCTAGGTGACTTGGATCTAGCGGTGAACAGAAATTGGACTTTTAAATGTCTGGGAGCTTACAGCTAGCTATCAATGCAAAAGTTTCACAAACTGGTATAATGCAACTTAAAAAGCACTTGGTCTTATGGTGTTGTTATACAGCTGAAAAAATAAAGTGTCATATCAGGTTGGGGTCACATTTGTCTAAGAAAAACTAACAGGAGGATTTCTTTTGTCAACACAGGAGATGAGCTGTATGATAAGGGGAAATTATACTCTCTGATCTACCCTTCTCTTATGGAAGTGACTAGAGATTAAAGCCTCAGTCTGGAGTTGCATTACTTTTATATATTTTTCATGTAAGGCAATTTTACAAAAGAAAAATGCTGGTAAAAAGAGGTCCACATTTCTTTACAAAATTAAGTCTGTTTGGGATTCTTGTTTTTCTTTTTTTCTTTGTTGTTCTGACAAATGGACTTAGAAAAAAAGAAAAGCCAAGTATCCCAAGTTAAGAAGTTGTGTGTGTGCATACTATGTGTTTCTAACATGTCTGTATTCATCATAAGCTGTATGTGAAAAACGACTTATTTTTAGTTCAAATAATGGAATATATATTATAGTGTCAATATAATTTCTCATTGGAAAATTACACTAATTTCCCATTAAAATATACATTAAATGTTAACTAGATACAAATCTTGTTATAAAAGTATAAAAAGATCGTATTTTTTGGAGGATTTAGGCACTGCCTTTTGGTTACAGAGATAAATTTAGTCATTTAGTCTGGGGAAAAAAATCGATCCTACCCACTCTTTGAAATGTGCATATCAGTTATTCTTTCAAATGTATGTCACTATTAAAACAATTTGATAGATGAAATTATTTGATATTTAAAATGATAGTTTACATTTATTGAGCATGTACTATGTGCCCAATACCAATATTATAAGTCTAAGATCAATCATATGAAGTGCCTCTCATGATGAATTAAGTGGGATTATATAATCTTCAATATGTTTTGGACATTATGATACCTGTATTTGCCTTTTTTAAAATTTTATACCACGGACTGGTTGGGTACAAAAAAAGTGCCATTTTGATTCACAAGGACTTAGCTTCCTACTTCTATAAAGAGAGCTTTTTTTCACATCTTTTGGTGTGTTTACTCAACTTCTTTGCATGGTTTTGTTTCTCATCAGTCATCATATACAATTTTTTTCTCATCCATGTTTGAATCCAGCATTTTTTTCAGCCACACTGTCTCTGGTAAGCTTCAAAGAATATCAGAAGGTCCTCATTCAGCTAAAAATATTATCGCCTATGAAGCAGCTTGGTTCCCCAAATTCTCAGTATTAGCCACTCCCCCACCCCAATATCTAGACTTTAATGCCAATATTAAGATGCTGATAGATTCTTCAGGGTACGCCTGGATGGGATATGCAACCTTGAGCATGTTGATCCTGCATGACCAGTACAGGGCTGACAGATTGGGAAAAATCAGGTTGATGATCTTGAAAGATGCTAAAGACAACTCTGCCTTACTTCATTTGCTTGATCATTACCATCAACCAGTTGGTGTAATGAGTTGGAATTTGGAACTCTCTTCAGAGTTACCCAGGTTCTGGCAAGAGTAAATTTCATCTGCTCTAGGGTGGGAGATAGTAGTGAGGTTACACCTAAGGAAATAAAAGATGGAAAGTTGTGTCTCTATGAGAACTTTTAAGGTAAGCTAGAGAAGGACTTTGTAGAGGAAATGCTTTATAGAAAAATTATAGTGAGCTGTTCTTCAGTGTAGGTGCTTGTGATTCAGGATAGTAAATAAACTTCTCAGCATTTTATTCACTTGGGCATGCGTTTTTCAGGGAGATGAACTTGGGAGACATAAACTTTGAATGAGGAAAATTTTAAAAGATGGTACAAATTGTGTAATTTGAAACCTGTGGACGGACAGTGACATATGCATATGAAATAAGTGGTGACTTGGTCAGGAAGATTGACTATAATTTAATGTGTTTTGAGAAATTTCAAGCTGGTCCAACCAACACAATTGGACTTTCTTCTATGATTCCAGCTACCGTTATTTTGCAACATGAATTCTGCCTACAAATTAATCTGAAGTACTCAACATTTCTTGAATACATACAGCCTTCTACCAAATTTGTACCTTGCCCACACCCCCCTTTGTCTCAGATAAACTTTATTTTGTAGAACAGTTTTATATTTACTGAAAAGGTGAGAAGATAATACAGAGTTTTCTCATGTACACTGTAGCTAGTTTCCCCTATTTTTAACCTATTAGATTAGTACAGTACATTTGTTACAATTAATGAACCAATATTTATACATTATTTTAACTAAAGTCCATATTTTATTCAGAACTCCTTGTTTTTAACATCATGTCCTTTTTCTGTTCTGCGAGCCCACCCAGGATGCCACTTTATATTTAGTTGTCATGTCTTTTTAGGCTCCTCTCGTCTGTGACTAGTCTTGTTTTTGATGACTTTAACAGTTTTGAGGAATAGCGGTCAGGTATTTTGTAGAATGTCCTTAATGTGATTTGTCAGATGTTTTTCTCATGATAAGCCTGGGTTATGAGTTATTGAGAGGAAGACCACAGAGGTAAAGTGCCATTTTCATCATATTATATCAAGGGTATGTACTATCAACACGATATATAACTGTTAACGTTGAACTTTTAGGGTAGTTTTAACTTGTTGGTTTAACTTCATGTCTTGTTTTGTTTTCCACCATTTTCTGTCATCAACCTTCACTGAAGCCATATTGAACTATATGTACTTCAGGCTGTTTCACCTATTTAGACATGCTGTTCCCTCTGTTTGCTTTCCCATCTTCACTAAGGTCATGCATTCATATTGTTCAGAAATACCACCGTCCCTGGGATGCCTCTGCTCATTTAAAGGAGCTCCTCTCTGTCCATATATCTATAAAGCACTTATTAAGCTGTTAGATAACTGTTTTCACTTGTTGTCTTTCCCACTGGATGTAAGCTTCAGGACAAGAACCCTGTCTTACTTGAGTTTGTATCCTCAACTAGCAATCAGTGTCTCATAATTTGTGGGCACATGGTAAATGCTTATTGAATGAAGAGATGAATGCAGGAGTAAGTGAAAGAACTACAAAGTTGAAAACGGTTGTTAACACAAGCCCAAATATTGTCTCATATAATTATTTACCCCTATAATTCACAGTTAAAAGGAAACCTATTAAAAAGAGGGAAAAAAGTACATATCAGATACTTGGGATAAAAAGGTAGAACAAATAACTTTGATGGAGTATCCTTTGGCAGTACATGTTTTGTCCTCTCCTTTTTCTACATTTGATGTGGTCATTGATGTGCAGAATTATGATCTTCTGGTCTTGTGCGATCTTTAGTCATTTTAGATTAGTTTTGTTTAAGTTTTTTATTTAATTAAATTTACGGGGTAACAATGGTCAGTAAAATTATATAGGTTTCAAGTACATTTTTATAATATATCAATTTTGTTTAAGGTTTGAAACAAAAGCATGTTTTAGCTCAATCCTGAGGTAATCAGATTTCTCTAAATCAGAATAATCCATTCGCTGATGATTCTGGTTAATTGAGGTTTTATTATTTTTTACTTGATAGATTTTAGTATTCACAATAATAAATAAATATTCACAATAATAAATATTTCACAATAATAAATATTTCCTAATTCTAATGATTTGTCCTCAGTCATTCTTTTCACCTCATTGGCCTCATTTTTCTGAGAGTATCCTTAGGTGCCATTTGGCTGGTTTTTCTTCCTAAATGTTGTCAAGTTTCTCCTAAGAATATGGGAAACATTTATAGTATGTGTCTGACAATCCAGGTTGGGAAAAAAAAGGGCGTGGGTATTAGCCTTGATTTAATAGCTTTGCTGTGCTGGCCACATTTCAAATATAGCTTTATTTCCTCCTTTGAAAAACTTCAGATATTTTCATGGCTATCTGGTAGCACTAGACACATGTTGTGATACATTCTTGTAGGAAGTGATTAAGTCCTTCATAGCAAAGAAGCAAATACCAAACGAGTAGCTTTTTATGGTTATGAAACTTATTCTTAAACTTTGAAAACGATGTACATGTTGGTAAAAATATAATGTTCCAGTAGAAGTCATTGCCCGTTTATTAAACTGCAACACTACTGCATTTTCGTAATAAAAACTCGACATTTGGATAGTGTTTACTTTAATAAAATTGCTCACCGCTTCTCTCTGATTGTATCTATACTTGGATAAAAGAGCAATTCAGATATAATAATAGTTTGCATGGCATAATGAATGTGTGTCCCTGCTAGTACATAATGCAAGAACATGAAATTAATCAAAATATAAGGATTTTTTTTTTGTTTCCAATATTGGGTGTTTGTTTTCATCTTGAGTTCAGTTGATTAGTAGGATAACTGAATTTTATATTAAAATTTAATAGACAGGGTTTTCATTTAAAAATATTAGCATTGTTCTTAAACAAAACAAGCAAATGTAAATCATGATAAGGTAATTCAGTTAGAAAGGGATGGCTTTAGTGTGTGTATATTTATGAGGATTAATGGAATGACTGCTAGAATGTGAGAAGTACTGAAAATCAAAGACAAGCAAAGAGCAATTTTTAAGGTTTGCATTTTGGTTGCCAGTGAGCCACTTCTCTGCTGATAGAGAAAACAGTAAGGTCACAGTACCAAATCTTATCCATCATAGTTTATATCATAGTTAATGCAATATTATTATAAGTGAGAGTAACCAGTTATGGTTACTGGTATGAACTTTCAAGTAACTAATTTAGGTTGTTAATTTTCTTCTTTTTTTTCTTTTAATGAAATATACATACAGAGGAGTGCACAAATTATAAGGATACAACTTAATTTTCACAAGGGAAACACATCTGTGCTTGTAAAGCAGCACCCCGATCAAGAATTAGAGCATCATCAGCACCCCAGAAGTCCCTTTTTTGCCCTGTGTTAGATACTGCCTCCCTGCCAAGGGACACGATGCATTCTGACATTTATCATCATACATTTGTTTGCTTATTATTGAGCTTCATCAAAATAGAATCACAATGTAGGTAGTCTTTTGTATCTGGTTTCTTTTATTCACTTTTATGTCCATGAGATTCATCCATGTTTTTACGTGTAGCAGTAGCTTATTCTTTTGCATTGCTGCATGATAGTCTATTGTATGAATATATAAAAAATATTTATACATTCTACTGTTAATGGATTTTGGGGTTATTTCATTTTTGGAGCTATTATGAATAGTGTTTCCATGAAGATTCATGTTTGTGTTTTCGTGTCTTTGGAGGACACATACACTCATTCCACTCATTCCATATATATATATATATATATATATATATATATATATATATATATATATATATATATATATATATTTGCTGTATCATAAGACACTCTTATTTTAAGCTTTATGAAAGCTGCCAAATAGCTTTATATTTCTACCAGCAAGCAAAGTATGAGAGTTCCAGTTTCTCCACTTTATTTTTAATACTGGGTATCATCCATTTTTTTCATTTTAGATATTCTTGTGAGTGTGAAATGAAGTTTACTAAAATTATTAGAAGAAAATATGTGTCTGCTTAGGGGTTTTTAAATATAGAAAATTCCATTCAGTGAGCATCTCTAAGTGATATCCTGATATTGACTGTGGAGTCCCTTGGCTGGGAAGCACCAGTGTCTTCATTTCTCCTTGGAGCAGCTCAATGTCATTCACTTCATTTCAATCTTTTCATCTCACCAAATACTACCAAAGCAAAACTTTTAAAACTGATTCTATTTAAAATGTCATTTGAAACCAGCACTGCGAGTGTGAGTCCTGGAAATGAAATCTGCAACAGTCCTGAAAGATTAATCTGGTAAACTGAATTCTGAACTTTAAACATACACTCACCGCAGCAGAGAATTTGGTTGGGTTTTGGGTGAGCAACAAGCAGGGTATGGATTTTGAATATCTATGAAATGTTTAGGAAATGTTAAAGTTGGATTCTCGAACTTATGTTCTTTGGGCTGCAGCTATTCACAATTGAATATAATGAGAGAATACATTAATCACCATGGCTGCTGTATCAGAGTATTATTATTCTATTTTTTGTTCTTCATCTTTTCCCAGATGGTCTTTAAATCTAGATGGCAGTGAAGAGACAGTTACTCTGTTGACCATTTTCTGATCATTATCTCTTTAGAGAGATTATTTTTTACCTGCTTTAAACAGATTATCCCCATGTGATAGGTTGCTCACTACTCAGAGAAAGTGGATTTATACAGAGACAGAGAATATTATTTTTGGTGTTGCCATCACTCAGGGTTCCTTCCAAGAAAGGTGTGGTCTCCACAGTCTCTGGTAATCTTTTTCAGTTCATCAGAATAAGTCTGTTACTGTAACATAGAAAGAGGAGATATCTGATACCTGATCATTGTTTATGAAGGGTAATTTATAGTAGAATATTCATTCAGGTCGTAAATTAACTGTGAGTCGGCATTATTTTCAGAGTCATAGAATTCAATTAAATTTTTCTTTCTGAAACCAACAGAGTGTTTACATTTCTACCCTATCATTCTAACATTAGATGATTGGGAATACTCCAGTCATTTGTAGTGTTACATTTAGTACTTGAATATTTATTAAAATATTTGCATTGATAGTTTAGAATAATTCAGTTTTACTTTACCAGGTAGCAATATGTTGGGAAATTCAATGGGTGTTCTATATTCACAGAACAATATTTGTAGGTCAGGCTTACACTGTAATACATTTTGAAAATTGATTATCTTGTATTAAGAGGTGGGGGTTATTCCTAAAAGGGTTTAATCTGTTATTAGATCCTAAGAGAGGCCACATTGCAAAGCCACTCAAGAGCACTGGTTAAATCAGTCTGGGTTTATTGACTGTCCACACTGAATTTAAAAAGAGGACAGAAGCCTTTCTCTTGTATAATCAACCTCTGAG
Source organism: Rhinolophus hipposideros (assembly GCF_964194185.1). Lineage (NCBI taxonomy): Eukaryota > Metazoa > Chordata > Mammalia > Chiroptera > Rhinolophidae > Rhinolophus > Rhinolophus hipposideros. The sequence goes on along the minus strand of NC_138046.1, from coordinate 72,060,300 downwards.
TCAATTGATTATCCTAATTCTACTACAACAACTATTTTTCCCCACTCGTTCATACCCATATGGCATTTATTTTTCTTACTAGAATAGTATCAGTTTCTTCCACAACCTACCTATTCCTTAAAACTTAACAATAATGCCTGAACAACTTTCCAAGACATTAAGTACTCTTTTACAGCAAAAATTATAAAGCTTCATAACAGTCCACTGTACACATTTTCTTGATTTAACTAACCCACTCTTGTTTAAATTTTCAGGTGTCTAATATTTTACTGCACTAGCAAATTCTATTATGAAATCTGCATAGCCTAATCTTTTTCTCACATTGTCATTAATTTTTTAAATTTATTTTTCAATTACAGTTGACATACAATATTATATTAGTTTCAGGTGTACAACATAGTGATTAGACATTTATACACCTTACGAAGTGATCAACCCAATAAGCTAATACAACTTCTAATACTGAATAAATATCTTGGAAAGATACAGTTATAGCTAATTTATGGATGGAGCAAGTCTAATTCGATTAGACTGAGGTTGAGGCAATGTGTTGTACAGAAAGAAGAATGGAACAGGTGGTAGAAAATTTCTAGTATTTGTTCGGAGGGGCGGGTTGCTCTCTGTGTAATATCATGCAAGTCACTTCTCTGGATCTTAGCTTCTTCATCTATCTGTAAGGTGAGGAAAAATATTCACTGTTATTACCACATATATTCATCATAAGCATTGAAATGACTTACAAATTTAAAGCACTCTGTAAACAAAGTACACTATTATTAGAATTTTTCAAATATAGGATAGAGAGAATGCCACTAACAATTATTATATAAGAGAGGAAAACTTGGTTTCCATTGAGTACACATTATATATGACAACTAGTGAAATAATTGAACATAAAACAAAAAAATACATTCACACCTTATGTATATTATGTAATCTTAATTTTAATAGGGTTTTGCACTATCAGTAAGATATAGTCTGATAAAAAATTTAAAGCAGGACTTATAAGAACAATATTAATATTATTGTAGAAAATAATATAGATGTAATGTGAAAACCAATAAAGCAAAGATATTGGTGTAACTGTCTTACTTTGAGGAAACATTGAAAAAAACCGATGACTTCTTCACCATCCTTTCTTCCCATCCACGGCAAAGGAATTAAAGTCAATGTGCAAATTCAAAATGATCTAATAAAAGCTAATTAAAATGTCATCAGTGGGATCATGTATATGTACTGGCTGAGTATATTTGAAAACTGAGAGCCTTTTTTTTTTGGTACTAGTTCAGGAGTAATATCAAATAGTTACCTATCACTTGGATATTTCTAGCTCAGTCATAGTATTGCTTTTCACTTGGGCAATTGGTCCATATTGTCATATGGATGTACAAAATAGTAATCGGACTTATAAAAATTATTAATAATACTACATATTCAATGATAGTTTGTCCTATTTCAAAGTACTTTTTACATCTCATTTTTTTCCTTTTAAGTCATTATAAATTCTGAAAATGTTATTTGAGTTCTATACATTCTTATTATAAACTGCCTTTATAGGTAACTACAAAGTTTCAAGAGTAGGGAGATTCTGACATACCATTCTGAATAACATTTATTTGGTTTTTAAGTTAATGTCACTGAAAAACCCTGTAATATAACAATTCAATGAATCCACAGTAATTTAACACCAAATAAAGAGCTTATAATATTGATCTTTCTGGGTTATTACTTCTGTTTTAAAGGTAAATGAAGCATTAACACCTGAGACTACAGCATGGATCACAACAGTGTCATTGTAAAAGTCTCACTGCTGTTGATTTACTTCAAGATAAAATAAAGGGCAGCCTACCTTTGAATCAGGTGATTAACTTACTGAAGCTGCAATGTTAGGTTTTCAGTTAGTTTCCACAAAGCACATTTCCCCATAGGAGTTCTGACTTCTTACTTTTATAGATGCTCTGGACATTGGATGCTTGCTTTCATTGTCTTTCCAGTAATATGTGTCCACATCTGCTCTGAGTATTAAAAATATCTTATTAGAAGAATTTATTTAAAGCATACTTGTCCATTAAAATAGACATATACATTAAATGAGTTTTGGAGATGGTCTGTCTTCACAGTCTCATGGAAATATCAAAGATGTAAAAGCAGCAAATTTCATGTAAGTTTCATTAAATGAAGAAATACTCTAGCCTGTTTGAAATATCTCAGTCATTCATTGACAATTTTGTCTCCTCTTAAATGACTACTTCCTAAATTCCTTTCTATTATCCTGTTGTTTCCCTAGTGATCTGTGTATTGCCTTTTCCCATGCTGATGTACAAATTCGAGAATTTCTAAAAGCAAAACAAAACAAAACAAAACCCCTTCAAACGAGACTAATCAGATTCAAATTTAACATGAATACTTCTGGAAAATATAGTTATAAACCAATTAAGACACAAGGGGTAAATAATAAAGTTTTATGGCTTCAGTTTTAAGAATTCTAAGGGAACTTAGTAGGAAGTATGCATCTAAGAGGAATGTGCTTACTTGTCTACAAATTATTTTTGGCTTTACTCTCTATTTGAATTTGTCTTTAGTTTAAAAGCCATATGGATTTTGAAAACCAGGTGTGTATGGAATAGACAGAAAGATAAAGAAAGGTTAAATATATAAATGCCAGGTAAGCCATCCAGATATCTGGTTAGATTCTCATGTTTACTATACTAGGGAGATGATACCAAAAAGGAGGTGACACAGATATTTGCATATTATGTTATCTATACTTTAGACCCTCTGGTTAATATGCTTCCCATATTTATAGAGAACTCTATTAAATCCTAGCAAATACTTTGTATGATTTATTGGATTTTCAAATGATCCATGTGAATACAATAAATCAGGCAGTACCAAGTTAAAAAGAATCAGCTCCTAGAACAATCCCTGGGTATAAGGGGACATCACAACTCTTGTTAGGTGACAATTAGCTAATACTTTCTAAGATGCTTAAATGAATATGAGCATGTATTATACATGACCATCATACAAACAGATATGTAAAACAGCATCAATTTAATATTCTTCCATCTATTGCAGAGTAAGGGAAATATAATCTTCAGAATTGTTGCTGGCTGCCTAAACACAGAATACTATTTATTAATCTTCTCTTTCCCTTATTCATTACCTTTCTAGAAATTTTAGATTCTCATATGGTACTTTCTCCATCTCTTGTGTTTGCTCTTAATTTTTTTGGGGGGGATGCAATAAAAACACTTATTTCAGTAACTAATTTACATCATGTGCCAAATTCAGAAATGACAGCTAAGAATAAAATTCAGCTCTAGCAAGGAGGTTTTAACAAAGGATCCTTGCGTCTATTCCAGTGAGTTCCCAATAGTAATTCAATGATTTCTTGATTCACTATTTCTGCAAACAAAGCTTCTTTACTTACTTTTTGTTGTATTTCACAAGAACTGAAGAAGCACTCATAAAAAAGGGAAGGAAAGAAAGCAAGTGTAACTTACGATATACTGCCAAGTAATATGGTGTGTCATTCTAATACATATGTGGGGAAGAAGGTTTGTAAAACAAAAATTGTGGAAAGTGTATTTTCATAGTTTGTTTAAAGGAGAACCCACAAAAGAAGTTTTTCAGAGATAAAGATGAAAAATGCACCAAGGGGCAGGTGGTGCCATTAGCCCTGCTGTTAGGACTGACAGATCAGTACCGAGGTGGCATCAGGGCAGGGAGGCATCAGCTTCAGTAATGGAGAGTTGTCTGGGGGAAAGATTGCTCTATCACAGTGATGGGCTCCTCGCATGTTATAAATCGAAGATTGTTCTGTCCTGCCACTGAGATGAGCAGCTCTTTCTCCTTTCCAGAATGAAATGTCTGACAGAGACAAGGAACAGATGAAAACAAAAAGTAGAAGAAAGTTTTATCCCTTTAACATAAATCTCCAGGAGGGAAAGAAAGACAGTGTAGTGCCAATCTCTAAATTACACATGAGGTGAAGAAAATGCCCCCTTTTAGCAATTCCTTCTCTGACTAGCAAGCAGCATAGGTAGACCATGACAACAATTCCCTCTTGGCTTGATGTAACTCGGTTCTTAATTTAAAAAATCGGAAACAGAATTTTTTTAATGGATTCATACTTTTGCTTTAGCCTGAAAGACATGTTTAGCTGGGATGATATTCTGTTAGAAGGTACAGTATGTCGTAAAATATGTAGAACCCAGGTCTTGATTTCTGGCTAACCACAATTCTATGTGAGTAACCCTGCAATTTTAAGCATGATACTTACCCTCTTTGGTATATGTCTCCTCATCATGAAATTGTGAATGATAATATTGATCGCATCAATTATGGGGATAATACATGGGATGACATGTAAAAAGAATCTACAACAGTGCCTTGTGCCTAATAAATAACTGGAAAGTGTTAGTGTCGTGTCTTTTCCTTTGCACCAGTCTATTAACTTATGTAGCCATCATTTCCAATTTCCCAGAAATGATTAAATGGGAACAAAAAACCTTTTTTTCTGATTATTAAAAAATAATATTATTGTCATCAAGATGATAATATCAGTTAGGAGATACATATATACATGTATAAAGTATATATGTATATATGTATATATGTCTTCTCACATATATTATCAACAAGTTACCAAAATTGATTGCATTTTTAATAAATGAAATAAATGAAATGAAAGGAAACACACGTACTTTACAGAAAAAAACATTGTGAACAACTTGTCTAGGGTAAATTCATACTATGGGGAGTGTGACAACTTTATCATACTTTTAACCACAGATCGGTTAAGTGATCTACCTAAAACCCCACAGAGAATTATTAGCAGAGACAGAAATGAGCATTGCATCTTCTTTCTTTCCATTCAGCACTATAGCTTTTGGTTCATTAATTTGGTTCAATTAATAAATCCCTAGATTCACACAGGGATTTTCTTTAAAAAAAAAAAAAGTAAAAGAGAAACCAAACTAGGAGGGAAAACATGTCATGCAGGCTCAGATACCTCTTAGGGAACCAGGTAGAGTAACAATAGATCTACATACTAAGTGATCATCATATTTGTTGACAGTAAATTGCCAAATTCTAACTCCTTGAACATGGTGTTCCTTGAGCTACTTTACTTTGACCAAAGTAATAGATTGCAACTTCCTCCTTGAGAGAGATTATCACTGATCTCTAAGATGAGAATTATAGTAAAAGTGTAGAAAAAAATTCTCACAAAATCACATGTTGAATCAAGGCAGCGGTTCTCAAAGTATGGCCCAAGGTATTCCTGGAGGCCCCTAAGATACTCCCCAGAAGGTCACAGAGTCCCCTCTTTTTCCAGTTACACGTGTGTAAGTTTGGATTTTCTCCTTGTACTTCAACCAAAACAATAGAATGTATCAGATTGAATTCAGAACTAGGTAAGAGAATCCAGCTATCTTCCAGATTTAGAAAAATGTGAAACAATGCCAGTCTTCTCACTAAATGCTTTTTTGTTTTTATTTGGAAAGTAGTTATTTTTTCCATAAAAATGGGTGATTTTTGTTAATACATAATGGTTTTATTATTTTTTTTGTTGTTTTTGTTTTTTTGTTTTTTTTATATTAAATTTATTGGGATGACAATTGTCAGTAAATTTACATAGATTTCAGGTGTACAATTCTGTATTACATCGTCTATAAATCCCATTGTGTGTTCACCACCCAGAGTCAGTTCTCCTTCCATCACCATGTATTTGATCCCCTTTACCCTCATCACCCACCCCCCACCCCCTTACCCTCTGGTAACCACTAAATTATTGTCTGTGTCTATGAGTTTTTGTTTCTCATTTGTTGTCTTGTTCTTTTTGGTTTATATACCACATATCAGTGAAATCATAGGGTTCTCTGCTTTTTCTGTCTGACTTATTTCACTTAGCATTATACTCTCAAGATCCATCCATGTTGTCACAAATGCTCCTATATCATCTTTCCTTAACACCGAATAGTATTCCATTGTGTATATGTACCACAACTTCTTTATCCATTCATCTATCGAAGGACATTTTGGTTGTTTCCATGTCTTGGCCACCGTAAACAAAGCTGCAATGATTTTATTATTTTAATGAATTAATAAATAAGTTGGAAAGGGATACTGAGATGTAAACCTTTTGAGAACTACTGAATTAGGATGCAAGAATTTTTATTTGCTTAGAGATTAGATCTTTATCTCATTATATATAACTTATGTATAATTTATTCTATATATAATTTATAATTATATATATTAATATATATAATTTATTATAATTTATATATAATGAGATAAAGATCTTATATATATTATATATGTGTATATATTTATATATATATATACATATATATATATATATATGGAGAGAGAGAGTCTGATTATAAAAGTAAAATATGAGAACATTTGGGAATCTACATAAATGCAAATATAAACCCCCTATATTCGCACCATACAGAGAGGCATTACGTGATTTTCTTTCCTTTTTTTATGCATACATCTACATATTTATTTAAACAAGTTTGGGATTAAAATATATGCCTATTTGTCTATCCCTTTTCTTTAATTTAACTTTATATCATGAATACTTTCTGCAGCATTTTTAATAATCTTTAGAAACATGGTATTTAATGATGGTATGATTCCTTGTGTATAATCTTTAAGCTTTTACTAATAGGCATATAGATTTATTTTATTTTTAGATATTGTAATTAGCATCTTATCGTCATCACTCCTTTCATTTTATCAAACATTTATTTGGTTCTAGTAATGTTCTAGGAACTGTGCTAAATTCCTAACCTCCCGTGTTGCATTTAAACCACTTTTGGGGTGTCTGGTTATTTACCTAGGAAGTAGTCTAGTCTTTCTTTTTCTTTCATCCCTTTAATTCTTTTTCTTTCTTTCCTTTTTTAAATTAAAGTTTATTGGGAAGGCGGTGTGGAGGTTCCTCAAAACATTAAGAATAGAATTACCATATGACCCAGCAATCCCTCTCCTGGGTATCTACTCAAAAAATCTGAAAACATTTATCTGTAAAGATATATGTGCTCCAATGTTCATTGCAGCTTTATTTATGGTGGCCAAGACATGGAAACAATCAAAGTGTCCCTTAGATAAGTGATTGGATAAAGAAGATGTGGTATATATGCACGATGGAATACTATGCTGCCATAAAAAAGATGAAATAGTGCCATTTGTGATAACATGGATGGATCTTGAGATTATTATGCTAAGCAAAATAAGTCAGACAGGAAATGTCGAGAACCACATGAATTCACTGATATATGGGATCCCTTTAATTCTTTATATCATGGGATCTAGTTGACAGATCATACCTAAAATGTAGTGGGATGTACTGGACCATTTCTTGGATTCAATACAAGGTCAGACAATTAAGTTTGTGAACTTGTTGCTGCAATGTTGCTAATCTTTTTTGATATCAGAGGGATTATTCATTATTAATTTGTACCAACTGGACAAACAGTTAACCAAGTTTACTAGTTGAAAGTGCTGAAAAGGCTGCATGAAAAAGTTAGATGACCTGAACTTTTCACCAACAATTCATGGCTCTTGCAACAGGACAGTGCAGCAGCTCACACAGCACTCTCGGTGAGGAAGTTTTTAGCCAGTAAACAAATAACTGTATTGGAACACCATCTCTACTCACCTGTTCTGGCTCTCAATGACTTCTGAAGGATAGTCATTGAGATGATGGAGGATGAAGGAGATGAAGATAAAGGATATATTGAAAGGAAGACATTTTTATGACATTCCGACATCAAGGGTAATATAACGACAGCTCTGATGGCCATTCCAGAAAAAGAGTTCCAAAATTGCTTTGAAGGGTGGACTAGGCGCTGGTATCGGTGCATAGCTTCTCAAGGGGAGTATTTCAAAGGTGACCTTAGTGATATTCAGCAATGAGGTATGTAGCACTTTCTCTAGGATGAGTTCTTGAACTTGATTGTCAGTCTTCATATATAAGAATCAAAGGGTTTTCTTTCCGGTCAAGATGGTGGAGTAGGAATGGCTACATCAAAATTACAACTAAACTACAGAACAACCATTATTGAGAATTGCCTGAAGTCTAACTGAACTGAAGTCTTACAACTAAGGACACACAGAAGAAGCCACCTCGAGACTGGTAGTAGAGGTGGAGACACAGAAAGAGCTGGTTATACACCTTTGTGTGGCAGTTAAAAATCAGGAGCAATGCCTTGGCTGTGGAGGTCCCCCCTCAAGAGTGAGGGGTCTCAGCCCCATACCAGGCTCCCCAGTCCAGTGTTCCATTTCTGGGGAGAGAAGTCCCCATAATTTATAAGTATGAAAACCAGCAGAGATTGTGGCTGAGTGAGATGGAGGGTGGCTGGAGTCCTAGGTGTTCCTCTGAAAGGGCCTGTGCATGGACTTACTCACTGACAGATTCACTAGCTCTGAACTGCAGCACCGGGGCAGCAGCTTGAATGGCGCCATGGACATACTGCTTCAGGGTGAGGGCTGGAGGGGCAGCTTTCTCCTGGACAGACGAATTTTCAGAAACCATTGTTTCTTTGCTCAGTCCTCCCCTCTCGCAGCATGCCGACTCCGGCTGCTGCCCTATCTGAGTCTCCATCAACCTCGCTAACACCATTCATCTGCCCTGCTCTGATGATTCCCCACTACACCCAACTTGCAGAACCACCTAAGCTGCTTCCAGTGGCTTTTCCATACAAATGGCCTTTCTTGTCTCCTGCTTTGGACATTCCTAAAATCTCTCAAAGGTTAACAAAACCCAGTCAAACAGTATCTGGCTTCAGCAAGTCCTGTAACTCTGGCTGAGCATCCCTAAGCCCAGCAATAGCAACAGCTAGTCTCAGTTCATAGCTTCGCCTCTCCCAGGCACTTCCAAGATGAGCAAAAGAGGCAATCTTCTGCAGATCATTTTGTACCTCATATCAAGTGTCTCCAGGCAGGGAAGAGGTGGTGGTTGACACTGGTCAGAACCACAGCCCCTTCCACCAAGAAACCACAGAACCAAAACACCCAGTAACCAGCTCTGGACCAAGCCTGAGTATCATCCGGCCACCTCCAAGAGTGACACATACAAAGGGCAAATGAGGCACACACCAGAGCCATGCTGAAACAAATCCTGCTCTATAGGATCAGCCCTGCACAACAGCTCTTCCACTGTAGTCATGGCCAATCCTCACAACCAATGAGTTCGAGGCTCAGTCCCTCCCATTGACGTGCAAACAGCAACAAAGGCTCAACTATAACAAGAGCGCACACACAACCCACACAATGGACACACCTGGAGTACCCATCCCATCTCAGGTGATCAGAAAACTGTGCCACTGAGCCCTACAGCACATCTACTACATAAGGCCACTCTACTAAAATCGGGAGACATAACAGCTCTACTAATATATAGAAACAAACACAGGGAGGCAGCCAAGTGGGGAGACAAAGAAACATGTCCCAAATAAAAGGACAGAACAAAGCTTCAGAAAAAGAACTAAACAAAATGGACAAGCAATCTACGAGAGGCTGAGTTCAAAACATTGGTTATAAGGATGCTCAATAATCTCAGGATGAACTTCAACAAAGTGATAGGAAACATAAAAATGGAGATAAAATAACATGAAAAAGAACCAGTCAGAAATACAGCAAACAATAACTGAAATGAAGAATACATTAGAGGGAATCAATAGTAGATTAGATGAAGCAGAAGATCGAATCAGTGATTTAGAAGATAAAGTAGCAGAAAACACTCAAACAGAATACCAAAATGAAAAAAGAATCCCCCCAAATAAGGATAGTTTAAGGGGCCTCTGGGACAACATCAAGCATACTAACATTTGCATCATGGGGTACCAGAAGGTGAAGAGAGAGAGAACAAGGAATTGAAAACCTATTTGAAGAAATAATGATGGAAAACTTCCCTAACCTAGCAAAGGAAATAGATATACAACCCCAGGAAGCACAGAAAGTCCCAAATAAGATGAACCCAAACAGACCCACACCAAGACACATCATAATTAAAATGTCGAAGGTTAAAGACAAAGAAGGAATCTTAAAAGCAACAAGAGAAAAGCATTTACCTACAAGGGAGATTTCATAAGAGTATCAGCTGATTTCTCAACAGATACTTTGCAGGATAGAAGGGTTTGGCATGAAATATTTGAAGTGATGACAAACAAGGAAATACAACAAAGACTACTCTAGTCAGCAAAGTATAATTTAGAATCGAAGGAGAAATAAATAGCTTCCCAGACAAGAAAAAGCGAAAGGAGTTAATCATCACTAAACCAGTATCACAAGATCTCTTAGGGGGACTTCTTTAAGATGGCCAAAAAAAGTCAAAAATATGAATAATGAAATGGCTATAGCTAAATATCTATTAACAATTACTTTAAACGTATATGGTTTAAATGTTCCAATTAAAAGGCATAAGGTAGCTGAATGGATAACAAAAAAAGACCCTTACGTATGCTGCCTACAAGAGACTCACTCAAATTGAAAGATACACACAGATGGAGTGTAAAGGTATGGAAAAACCTATTTCATGAAAATGGAAACAAAAACCAAAACATCTGAGGTAACAATACTTATACCAGACAAAATAGACTTTAAAACAAAGGTTACAACAAGAACAAAGAAAGACCCAGTAATCCCACTTCTGGGTATTTATCTGAAGAAACCCAAATCACTACTTTGAGGGGACGTGTGCATCCATGTGTTCATTGCAGCACTGTTTACAATGGCCAAGATGCGGAGGCAGCCTGGGTGTCCGTCTATGGATGAATGGATAAAGAGGAGGTGGTGCATATATACAATGAAATATTGCTCAGCCATGGAAGGGAATGGGTTCTTGCCATCTGTGGTGGCATGGATCATCCCAGGGGTTATTGTGCTGAGTGGAGTACATTAGACAGAGAAAGACAGATGCAATGTGATTTTGCTTATTTGTGGTATTTAAATAACAAAATAAACAAAACAAACAACCTCATAGATACCAAGAACATTTTGGTGGTTTTCAGATGGGAGGGTTGGGGGAGTAGGTGAAAAGGGGAAGGGATTGAGAAGTACAAATTAGTTGTTACAAAGTGTGCATGGGGATGTAAAGTTAAGCATAGGGAATATAGTCAATAATATGGTAATCACTATGAATAGTTCCAGGTGGGTATTGGACTAGCCAGGGGGATCACTTCTTATATAAATGTCTAACCACTATGCTATACACCTGAAATTAATATAAAATAATATTGAATGTCAATTGCAATTGGAAAATTAATGGAGGGGGGGAGTTGAAGGGGAATAAGAGGTTCAAATTTCCAGGTATAAAATAAGTCATGGGGATGTAATGTACAGCAGGGAATATAGTCAATAATAGTGATAGCACAATGTGGTGTCTGATGGTTGCTGGACTTACCATGGTGATCATTTCTTTAGGTATATAAATGTTGAATAACTATGGTATACACCTGAAACTAATCTATTATTGTATGTTAGCTATATTTTAATAAAAGTATTTTAAAAAGAACCAAAGGAAAATCATTTCTAAATATTGGAATCTAAATTATTGTAATGAACGCTAACTTTAAAAAATTAGTGTGATGGTTTTTTCCTGCTTCTGTTTGATGTGGTTAGCTAAGATCTCTCTCTCTCTCTCTCTCTCTCTCTCTTTCTCTCTCTCTCTCTCTCTCTCTCTCTCTCTCTCTGCAAGTAGCAGTTCTTAAAATCAGTGATCAAAATACATGAAGGAGCAAGAATACTTAGTCTAATACATTTTCCTGTGTACATATTTTTTGTGCTATGTTGTACTCCTAAGTTGTATTCTTTGAATAACTTGTTATTTATAGAACAATATAATTTTTCAAAAGATACCCATGTTGGTTGTGACAAGACCCATTAAACATTTAAATAGTGTTATTCAGTACATCATTGAAATACATGTAGAAATTGTTTATTTTAGGCTGTTTATTTTTGTATCAAATATAAAATTTTACTAATATGCTGAGTTGAGATTTTGGCTAATCTTTGAATGGGTATATTGTCATCTAATCTTTTGAGAATCTTTTGTTTCTTTAAGGACACAAATTGAAGGGAACTTTTATTTCTGTGGATAATTGTGACAAGCACATTTAAAAATGAAATGTTTAACGGAATCATGAATAATTGGAAACAGATTTGTCTGTCAAAAATTAAATAGCAATATTCTTTGAGTAATATCAAAATCTAATCTAAAAGAGTTTTAGCCATTTCATACAGGTGACATCTGTACTTAAATATAATTTTCTCTCCCTGTTCTGGCATGACTGTTAATTACTTACTCAATGTAGTTCAACATTTAGTTAATAAATATGTCAAGCTTTTACCATGGTGTTCTTTTTGCAGAGTTGTGAATTTGCAATTAGTTTTAGATTTATAACATGGTGACAGACAGTGCTGTATAAATAGAGGTTAAACACACAATTTACATATTAATTTCATGATTCATTTAGTCAATGATTTATGTGGATATAGATTGTATTTAATCTCTGTGCTGTAGTTGTTTCAGGCATGACGAACAGAATCACTATTCTAGCAGAGAAGTAATGATGTCTGTATTGAACTACAGGAAGTTGAGAGGAAAATAAGAAACGTTTGGAAACATAATGATTCATTATCTTTAATACTCTCTCAAAGGCAAGTGAAAAGCAATTATGGATTTTTAAAAGGAACACATCTGACAAAACTAAGTGTGGGGGAGGAGGGAAGTTAACCAGCTAGCGCAGTGCCTTGCACGCAGTAAGAACTGAAGTATTTGTTAAATTGAAATAACTTGAAGTTGAGCAACATAATATATATTGAAGTCTGGACAAAACTTACGTTAAAATTTGGGAAATTTTAAGCAGTTCCTTTTAACTGGCTTATATTAATTAATCTTGTTCTCTCATGGCAAGCAACACCATATTTTAAAATCTTCTTAGGCATGTGGGTAAGAATTTGACATTCTCAGTCATACTGATTCAATGTTAAATACAAATTACAGTAAATAAGAAATTTTCTTTCTGCTTCTTTTATTTGAAACATTGATATATCTGAAGGTTTGAAATAGATTATGTCACATAATGAAAAATCCCCTCAAGTTTGCAATGGACATAGGTTAGCTTTAAGTTGATTTACTTAAGGTTTTCAACATATTTTTAAAAGATCTTTTTAAGATAGGGTAATTCTGTATATGCCTCTCGTTTTGCAAATTATTAAACATTATGATTAATAATTAAACCAGAAAAAACTTAATAGTTATAATTTTATATAGTTATAATATTATATAAAATTAGTTTTATATAAACTAATTTATATAAAAAAGTTAATAGTTATAATATTAACTATTAATAGTTAATAGTTATAGTAATATTCCTGAAGCAGCTTGTGGTCTTCAAATTGACCCTATTTTGCTCTTTTGAAATGGGAACATCATTATTGTGGCGAATCCTTCAGGTAGTGCTGCGAGATTGACCTTGTTTTGTTCTTGAAAAGGAGATCATACCCTACAAACCTGATATTCTCAAGACCCTCTATGTGACAGTACAGATGGAAAACCCAATGTTGCTCAGCAAGGACTGTGGAATGCTTTCACAGGTCGCTGAGCTAGGTTCTCTGAATAGGTAAACTACTTTGGACATCTTTGCATTAAGTATGTACTTTTTCAAGTCACTAGGGTTAACACTGCAAGAATTTGAATTTTTGAAATGAAATTCTAGTGGCTTGAAATAATAGCAAAAACGAGGTAACATTAATTTAATAAAACAAATCTATTCACTGTGTATTATTTAATCCCTATTTTATGCCACGTCCTTTTACATACTCAAAAGATCTGGACTACATATATATATATATATATGGAGTACAGCATAGGGAATAGAGTCAATGGAATTGTAACAGCTATATATAATATCAGAGGGGTAGTAGATTGGGGGAGGGAGTTATCACTTTGTGAGGGGTGTAAATGTCTGTTACATTGTTTTGTACACCTGAAACAAATAAAAAAACCCATCTCATTTAATCTTCACATACCCCTCAATAAGGTATTAATTCAGGTTTATGGATGAAAAATCTGAACCTCTGAGAGATTAAGTGACTTGCCCCATGGCAGGTTATGAGGATCTAAACCCAAATGGAGTCTCCAAAGACTTACTTTGTTTTGTTTTGTTTTTCACATCATACTGTTTCCTGTTAAGGGAAGGAGTTGATGTTTTTGAAATGTACCTAAAATATCCCAAGAAGTGAAAATGAAGGATCTAATCCCAGGTATTCAATTTTCACTCTTGGCAACACAGAGATTAAATACAATCTATATCCATATGAATCATAACACCCTTACTTAATGTTGCCCAGTCTAAAGTGTCTATGATGATTCCAGTGAATTTAGCTGATTTACTTAGTAGACAAAACTGATTGCTTCTGTTGTCTGTGTTCCCTTTTGCTGGTTCAATTCCAGCTATTTCTCATGTGCAGAGTTCCCATGGACGTCAGAAAAGTTTTAAGAACCAAAGAGTTTGATGACTAGTAGGTAAATGTTGATGCTTTTTCACTCAGTAGTTTCTCAGTGTTTTTCTTGGATGCAGTAGTTTCTTGTGATGCCACTCAAAAGAGATGAAAATGTGTTTCCAGTAGAGGTAATACACAAATCCGTGGCATGTGTTCAGTCCTTGGGATAATCTAATGACTTAATACAGGGGAATTTATTGGAAAATACAGCCACAGCATCAAAGCAATTGGTGGTAAAGGAAACAGAAAATCTCACAAGCCAATTCTTTGGTTCCTCTTCCCCTAGTTGTTCTTACTCCCTTTCTTCTACTCTTCATTTAGTATTGACATGATGATTTCCAAAGAGTGAGGCAGGGATTACAACTTGATTTCATCTGAAGACATCTTCTGACTACTTAAAATTCAAAGCCAATAGTCCTGGATTTAAAATTATCAAAGGTGACTGATAGGAGTGGAGGGTGGAGAGGAATTCCTGGGAGGAAAATGCCTAATGGAGTATATTGCATTCTGGGGCCAATACTTGAAATGGTCACTATTTCCATTTTACTGAACACTTAATAGGAACTTCTCAACTTGAGCAAATGGAGGTGAATAAAATAATTCCCTTCCCATTAAGATAAGTTAGTTTATTAGAGCCTTCTGCACTGTGAGCTGTCCTCTCAGCCAATGAGCAATGCCCCCTAGAGCATGCATGTGGAGGAAAACTGAAGAAGTAGCATGAGTGAAGTGGTCATTTTCAACAGCAGAACGCCTAGAAAAAGGCAGTTTAATGAATGAACAGGCAGATATTCTTGGCAAGATTTCAAATATTGCAAAAATAAACACTTGAAGCTAAGGGCAGGAAAGGGTGCTGAGGATTAAACATTCTCCCACATAAATTCACAAAACTGAATCCATTGCATTTCCATTTATTTAAATAATTTGCATACTACCAGCAGTGTACTCTCATCTCGGTTTATAAATGAGTTTCTTTTTTCTTACTGGACATAGAGTTAAATCTCACTTTTAAATCTCTTGAAATTATAATGTGATGAGTAGCTGACTATAGGGAGCAAGTGTCAAACAATATTTAAATGACATTCTCAACAAAATAAATATTGAACCACCCTGTCACTTTGGTGAGGGAATAATCTGCTGGAAAAAAAAATCCCATTCATAGTATACCAGATCTGACATTTGTTCTTCAGGAATTATTTGCAGTTTATCTTCTGAGCTGCAGCCTTTTATCAGCACAGCAGTTGAACTACAGTGTAAAAAGATGGTAATTGAGTATTTTATCAAATGCTTCTAACAAAACGGACTTTGGAAGTCGTAAATGAAGATTAAAACCATCGCTTGCAGGGATGAACAAATTGGAATGATTTATTATCTGAAACATCAATATGTCACTGTTCAGAAATAAAATAAAAAGAAACAAACAACCCCAGCTCTCCTCTACAGTAATACCACCCTCCACCCCACTCCCCGAGATAGGCACCCAAAGCACCTTTAGTGGCAGCGAAAGCAGTGGAAGGTAAGTGCATTTTAATTACTTGTGCTAGCAAGGCCATTAAAGGAAAAGACAGGAGAAAAAGCATCATAATAATAGGCCAGCTGCTGTGGGACATTATGTAAGGAAAAGAGACAGTAATAAAAGAACCATGTCAAAGGAAAGCAACTATGAATGTGTACTTCAGTGCTCCTGATTACAGAAAGAGGATTAAATATAATAAATGGAGCAATTTAGAAAAGTGAATGTACTGCTTATGTTTAACACCTAAGTAGCCAATGCTTTTAAAATGGGCTTTATCTTACTTATCTAAAATAGCTTTAAAGAATGATGTTAGAAAAACATTGTAGGAGTATTCTGTCTTAATTATGTTAATCTCAGGATGATTTGGATTAAATGCAGCATGTCTGTGTATTCAGATTGCAGCCACCAAGTAGATTAACGACATGAAAATTATTTATAGGGCCTTGATATATTTTTTCTCACATTTTATTAAATAAATATAAGGTTTTTCATTTTTAAGAAAAAAGGTCAGAATTACATTGAGTAAAAGAGAACCCCCCTCTTTTTTGTGATAGTTCACGCTACTAAAAATGGTGTTTTCACTTTGGGGATGTCATTGAATAAGAATGTTTAGCTTCCTTCCAGGCTGCCAGCAGGATGCAATTGTCTTTGCTGTTCACTCTCTGTGTGAATCTAAGAGCTCACTACCCATGACTACTCACTGAGTACAGATCAATCTTACATCAGGTAGAAACCCAGGCTAGGAACTTTTTAAGGCATGTGAAAAACAATTAGGTACAGTACTTCTGGTTTGGATAAAGGAAGCTTTATTTTCTTCCCTCATTGCCCTCAAACTTCCGTCTCTTTCACATCTTCTGAATATAAAATTCAGGAGGCAATTGCTTGTTACACACCAAGCATAGAATAATTTTATAAAGAAGTCTTAAATGGGTTGAATAATATTTTTAAAAACTAAAGAATCTTCTTCTCTCTTGCATTTCAGTGACATGGGAAAAAAGCCAGATTTCTTTTTCCTCTTTTGAAAATTAGTTTCAGGTGTACAGAGAAATGTAATAGACATTTACACCCCTCAAAAAGTGATAAGCCCCTCAATCTACTACACTAGTGACTTCCTCTATAGCTGTTACAATACCATTTACTGTATTCCCTATGCTGTACTTTACATCCCATGAATGGATACGGGGGGCAGGGTACCAAAAAAATCTGTACAACTTGACACTTTGGTCAGCGTTGTTCGAGCAGTAGTCCGCCGTAATCAGAAGTGTCTGGACGCTGATGGTAACCACCCTGGGCACCTCTTGTAATTGCAGAAGTCAAACGTGACTTATATTCATCTTTTGTTATTGGTATATTTTGAGTGTTATAATTTTAATAGTTTCCTTTCTTAAAATGTGTATACATTTTTTTTTGGCTCTCTGTCTCTCTTTCTACACACACACACACACACACACACACACACACACACGGTACCAAAAATATGTACATATATTAATTATAGTTGATATTCAATATTATTCTACTTCAGCTTCAGGTATATAGCACAATGGTCAGGACTCTACACAGTCTGTGAAGTGATCCCGTTGATAAGTCCAGTGCCCATCTGGCACCCTACATAGTCTTTACAAAATTATTGATTATATTCCTCATACTGTATTTTATATCTTCAAGACTGTATTGTGACTACTACTTTGTACTTTCTAATCCCTTCACCTTCTTCCCCATCAACATTCCACTCCCATCCAGCAACCATCAGATTTTTTCCCTATATCTCTGAGTCTATTTCTGTTTTGACCCAACTATTCCACTCCTGGGTATCTATCCAAAGAAATCCAAAACACTAATTTGAAGAAAAAAAAAAGAAAAAAGAAAAAAAAATATATATATGCACTGTGATGTTCATTGCAGCCCTATTCACAATAGCCAAGATATGTTAACAAACGAAAAGCCCATCAGTAAACGATTGGGTAAAGAAACTGTGGTACATTTATACAATGGAGTATTACTTGACCATAAAAAAGAATGAACTATTACCGTATGCAACAACTGGATGGACCTAGAGAATATTATGCTAAGTGAAATAAATCAGACTGAGAAAGACAAATATCATATGATCTCATACATGGAATCTAAAGAACACAATAAACAAGCAATTTTCTTTTTTATAAAAAGATTTTTATTTAAAATATTGCTAACATACAATATTGTATTACTTTCAGGGGTACAGTATAGTTACGCAACATTTATATACCTAACGAAGTGATCGCCACGATAAGTTCAACAACCATGTGAAACCGTACCACTCTATTACAATACTATTGACTACATTCCCTATGCTGTATGTCATATCCACACGATTTCTTTTACACGTGGAAATTTGGACCTCTTATTCCCCTTCCACTTTCCCACCCTTTTTAAACTTGTCAATTACAGTTGACATTCAATATCATTTCATATTAATTTCATGTGTACAGCATACTGATTAGACATTTATAAAATCCAAGAAGTGATACGCCTGACTAGTCCAGTACCCACCCAGCACTATACATATTTATTGCCATGTCATTGACCACATTCCATATGCTTTACTTTACATCCCCAATTTGTAACTACCAATTTGTTTTTCTTAATCCCTTCACCTTTTTTACCCTGTCCCCCAAGCCTCCTCCCATCTGGCAACCATCAAAATGTTCTCTGTATCTATGAATTTGTTTCTGTTTTATTGGTTAATTTTGTTCTTATATTCCACATGTGAATGAATTCACATTGCATCAGTCTTACTCTGACACTACTAAGCACAACAACGTCCAGGTCCATCCATGCCACCGTAGATAGCAAGCACCCATTCCCTTCGATGGCTGAGCAATATTTCATTGTATATATGCACCACCTCCTCTTTATCCGTTCAACCATAGACTGACACCCAGGCTGCCTCCACATCTTGGCCGTTTTAAACAATCCGTCAATGAACACATGGATGCACACATTTCCTCGAAGTAGCATTTTGGGTTTCTTGGGATAAATACCCTGAAGTGGAATTACTGGGCCCTCCATTGTCTCTTCTTATAGCCTTTTTTTTTTAGCCTTTGTTTTAAAGTCTGTTTTGTCTAATATAAGTATTTGACACCCCAGCTTTTTTTTTTCATTTCCATTTTCATGGAATATCTTTTTTTGTCCCTTGCTTTCCTGTCTCTGTGTGTGTTCAGATCTGAAGTGAGTCTCTTGTAGGCAGCATATGTAAGGGTCTTGTTTTCTTATTCATTCATCCCTCCTATGTCTTTTGATTGGAGCACTTAATCCATTTACATTGAAAGTAATTGTTTATAGATATGTAGCTATTATCATTTTAGTATTCATAATTTTATTTATTTTTTCTTCTTAAAGAAGTCCCTCTAACATTCTTGTAATACTGGTTTGCTGGTGATGAACTTATTTAGCTTTTTCTTGTCCGGGGAGCTTTTTATCTGTCCTTTGATTTTAAATGATAGCCTTGCTCCATAGAATAGCCTTCATAAGTCCTTGATTTACATCACATTGACTATTTTCTGCCAATTCCTTCTGGCCTGCAAAGTTTCTGTTGAGAAATCAACTGATTGTCTTATGGGAACTCCCTTTTAAGTTACTAGTTGCCTTTCTCTTGCTGCTTTTAGGATCCTCTCTTTCTCTTTAACCTTTGCAATTTTAATTATAATGTGTCTAGGTGTGGGTTTATTTGGGTTCATCTTATTTGGCACTCTCTGCCTTCCTGGACTTGTATGTCTATTTTTTTTTTCTAGGTTAAGGAAGTTTTCAGTCATTGTTTCTTTAAATAGGTTCTCAATCTCTTGTTTTTTCTCCTCTTCTTCTGGTACTCCTGTGATGCCAATGGTGTTATGCTAGATGTTGTCCCAGAGGTCTCTTAAACTACCCTCAGTTTTGTTGATTCTTTTTTCTTTTTGATGTTCTGATCGGTGGTTTTGCTACCTTGTCCTCCAAATCACTGATTCGATCTTCTGTTTTATCTAGTTTGCTGGTGATTCCTTCTATTGCATTCTTCATTTCACTTAATGAATACTTCACTTCTATCTGGTTCTTTTTATGACTTCCATGTCCTTTTTTTACAACAAAGTTTATTGGGGTGACAACTGTTAGTAAAGTTACATAGATTTCAGGTGTACAATTCTATATTACATCATCTATAAATCCCATTGTGTGTTCACCACCCAAAGTCAGTTCTTCCATCACCATATATTTGATCCCCTTTACCCTCAACTACAACTCGCCTCCCCCCTTACCGTCTGGTAGCCACTAAACTATTGTCTGTATATGAATTTTTGTATCTCATTTGTTTGACTTGTTCTTTTGATGTTTATGTTTCCACATTTGAGTGAAATCATAGGGTTCTCTGCTTTTTCTGTCTGACATACTTCGCTTAGTATTATAATCTCAAGATCCATCCGTGTTGTCACAAATGTTTCTATATCATCTTTTCTTACCGCCGAATAGTATTCCCTTGTGTATATATACCACAACTTCTTCATCCATTCATCTATCGAAGGACATTTTGGTTGTTTCCATGTCTTGGCCACCGTAAACAAAGCTGCAATGAACATTGGAGCACATGTGTCTTTATGTATAAAGGTTTTCAGATTTTTTGGGTAGATACCCAGGAGAGGGATTGCTGGGTCATATGGTAATAGTATTTGTAATTTTTTTTAAATTTTTTTTTAATTTATTGGGGTGACAATTGTTAATGAAATTACATAATTTCAGGTGTACAATTCTGGATTACATCATCTATAAATCTCATTGTGTGTTCACCACCCAGAGTCAGTTCTTCCATCACCATATATTTCATCCCCCTTATCCTCATCTCCCACCCCCCACCCCCCTTACCCTCTGGTAACCACTAAACTATTGTCTGTGTCTATGAGTTTTTGTTTCTCACTTGTTTGTCTTGTTCTTTTGTTGTTTTTGGTTTATATACGACATATCAGTGAAATCATAAGGTTCTCTGCTTTTTCTGTCTGACTTATTTCGCTTAGCATTATACTCTCAAGATCCATCCATGTTGTCACAAATGTTCCTATATCATCTTTCTTTAATGCCGAGTAGTATTCCATTGTGTATATATACCACAACTTCTTTATCCATTCATCTATTGAAAAACATTTTGGTTGTTTCCATGTCTTGGCCACCGTAAACAAAGCTGCAATGAACATTGGAGCACATGTGTATTTATGTATAAATGATTTCAAATTCTTTGGGTAGATACCCAGGAGAGGGATTGCTGGGTCATATGGGAATTCTATTCGTAATTTTTTGAGGAAACTCCACACTGCCTTCCATAGCGGCTGCAATAGTCTGCATTCCCACCAACAGTGTATGAATGTTCCTTTTTCTCCACAGCCTCTCCAACACTTGTTACTATTTGTCTTGTTGATGATAGCCATTCTGACTGGGGTGAAGTGATATCTCATTGTGGTTTTTATTTGCATTTCTCTGATGATTAGTGATGTTGAGCATTTTTTCATATGTCTATTTGCCATTTGTATATCCTCTTTGGAGAAATGTCTCTTCAGGTCCTCTGCCCATTTTTCAATTGGTTTGTTTGTTTTTTTGTTGTTGAGCTTCATGAGTTCCTTGTATATTTTGGATATTAGCCCCTTATCGGAGGCACTGTTTGCAAAAATCTTCTACCATTCAGTTGATTACCTCTTTATTTTGTAAAGGGTTTCTTTTGCTGTGCAGAATCTTTTAAGTTTCATATATTCCATTTGTTTATTTTAGCTTTTACTTCCATTGCCTTTGGAATCAAATTCTTAAAGTGCTGTTTGAATCCAAGGTCCATAAGTTTAGTCCCTATATTTTCTTTCATGCAGTTTATTTTGTCAGGTCTTATGCTTAAGTCTTTGATCCGTTTTGTATTAATTTGATAGCAGAGCAGTTTCATTCCTTTGAACGTGGCTATCCAATTCTACCAGCACCATTTATTGAATAGGCTGTCTTTCCTCCATTGTATGTGTTTTTCTTCTTTGTCAAAAATTATCTGTCCATATTTATGTGGTTTTATTTCTGGGTTCTCAATTCTATTCCACTGGTCTACGTGTCTGTTTTTCTGCCAACACCATGCTGTTTTTATTATTGTAGTCCTATAGTACAAGCTAAAGTCAGGGAGTGCGATACCTCCAGTATTGTTCTTTTTTCTTAAGAATGCTTTGGCTATTCGGGGTCTATTGTGGTTCGAAACATATGTGATGATTTTTTGTTCTATTTCTTTACAAAATGCCATTGGGATTTTGATGGGGATTGCATTAAATCTGTATATTGTTTTGGGTAATGTAGCCATTTTAACTATGTTGATTCTTCCAATCCATGAGCACGGAATGTCTTTCCATTTCTTTGTGTCGTCTTCAATTTCTTTCAAAAATGTCTTATAATTTTCAGCATATAAATCCTTCACGTCCTTGGTTAAGTTTATTCCTAGGTATTTTATTCTTTTTGCTGCAATTGCAAAAGGAATTGTTTTTTGTATTTCTTTTTCTGAGATTTCGTTGCTAGTATATAGGAATGCAGTGGACTTTTGTACATTGATTTTGTAGCCAGCAACTTTACTGTATTCGTTTATTGTTTCCAATAGCTTTTTGGTGGAGTCTTTAGGATTTTCTATATATGGCATCATGTCATCTGCAAAGACTGATAATTTAACTTCTTCATTTCCAATTTGGATGCCTTTTATTTCTTTCTCTTGCCTGATTGCTCTGGCAAGGATTTTCAACACTATGTTGTAAAGCAGAGGTGATAGGGGGAGCCCTGTTGTGCTCCTGAAAATAGAGCAAAGGGCTTCAGTTTTCACCATTAATTATGAGATTACCTGATGGCTTGTCATATATGGCCTTTATTATGTAAGGTATTTTCCTTCTATACCTATTTTATTAAGTGTTTTAATCATAAATCGATGTTGTATCTTGTCGAATGCTTTTTCTGCATCAATTGATATAATCATATGATTTTTATCCTTTATTTTGTTTATGTGATGTATCACATTGATGTATTTGCAGATGTTGAACCATCCTTGTGCCCCGGCGATGAACCCCACTTGGTCGTGATGAATAACCGTTTTAATGCATTGTTGTATTTGATTTGCTAGAATTTTGTTTATTATTTTTGCATCAGTATTCATCAGAGATATTGGTGTGTAGTTTTCTTTTTTTGTGTTGTCCTTACCAGGTTTTGGTATCAGGATATTGTTGGCCTCATAAAATGAGTTAGGGAGTACTGTCTCTTCTTCAATTTTTTGGAAGAGTTTGAGCGGGATTAGTATTAGATCCTGTTTGAAGGTTTGGTAGAATTCACTAGTGAAGCCATCTGGTCCAGGACTTTTGCTTTTGGGAAGGTTTTGGATGACTGATTCAATTTCGTTAGTGGTGATCGGTCTGTTTAGGTTTTCCAGTTTTTCATGGTTCAGCCTTGGAAGGCTATATATTTCTAAGAACTTGTACATTTCTTCTAGGTTATTGAATTTGGTGGCATATAATCCTCCATAGTATTCTTGCATGATCCTTTCTATTTCTGTGGTGTCCGTGATAACGTACCCTTTTTCATTTCTAATTTTGTTAATTAGTGTCTTCTCTCTTTTTATCTTAGTGAGTCTAGCCAAAGATTGTCGATTTTGTTAATCGTTTCAAAGAACCAGCTCTTTGTCACATTAATTTTTTTCTATTGTCTTTCTCTATTTCGTTTAGTTCTGCTCTGATTTTTGTTATTTCCTTTTTTCTGCTGACCTTGGGTTTCACTTGTTCTTCTTTTTCTAGTTCTTTAAGGTGTAACGTGAGGTTATTTATTTGGGACTCCTCTTGTTTCTTGAGACAGGCCTGTAATGATGTGAAATTTCCCTCTTAAAACTGCTTTTGCGGCATCCCAAAAATTTTGGTAGGATGTATTTTCATTATCTTTTGTTTCTATGTGTCTTTTGATCTCTCCTCCTATTGCTTCTTTTATCCAGTCGTTCTTTAAAAGCCTGTTGTTTCATCCCCATGTATTTGTGTTTTTACATGCTTTCTTTTCGCAGTTGATATCCAATTTCAAAGTCTTGTGATCAGAGAATATCCTTGGTATGATTTCAATCTTCTTAAATTTGCTGAGGCTGATTTTACGTCACAATATATGGCCTATCCTTGAGAGTGTTCCATGTATACTCGAAAAGAATGTATAGTCATCCTAAGCACTTCATGTTTTAGGATGAAGTGCTCTATATATGTCAATTATGTCCATTTCATCTAATGTGTCATTTAGGGCTGCTATTTCGTTATTTATTTTCTGTTTGGATGATCTATCCATAGCTGTCAATGATGTATTTAAGTCCCCTAGTATAATTGTGTTTTGCTCAATTTCTCCCTTTAGTTCTGTTAGTAGTTGCTTGGTATATTTCTGTGCTCCCTTATTGGGGACATAAATATTGATGACTGTTATGTCTTCTTGATGTATAGTCCCCTTCACCATTATGAAATGTCCATATTTGTCTCTTGCTATCTTTTTCACCGTGAAGTCTGTTTCATTGGAAATCATTATGGCTATACCTGAGTTTCTCCTGGTACCGTTTGTTTGGAGTGTCAATTTCCACCCTTTCACTTTGAATCTATGTTTTCCTTGTAGCTGAGATGTGTCTCTTGGAGACAGCATATGGTTGGATTTAGTTTTTTGATCCAATCTGCTACTCTTTGGCTTTATTGGTGAGTTAAGTCCATTTACTTTTAGGGTGATTATTGACACGTGAGTATTTCCTGTCATTCTATCTTTAGTTTTCTGGTAAGGCTGTGTCTCCATTGTTTCTTTGCCTTTTTGTTGTTGTCTATTATTTCTGTTTGGTGGTATTCTATGATGTTTCCCTCTGTTTCTTCTTTTATTACAGTATATGTTTCAGTTCTGGATTATTTTTCAGTGGTTACCCTTAAGTTTATGGAAAAGAAAGTTTGATATTTAGAGTATTCCATTTTCTTCAGCAAGCTTACTTTCTCCATTCCCATATTCCGGTTCAGGTCTTTACTCTCCCTGTTTTTATCTTCCCACGAATTTTCCCTGTTGATGGTGGTCGAATAGACTCCTTTAGTATTTCTTGTAGTGCAGGTCGTGTATTAGGAAATTCCCTCAGCTTCTGTATGTCTGGAAAGGTCTTTATTCCTCATTCATATCTAAACGATATCTTTGCTGGATATATTATTCTTGGCTCATAATTTTTCTCTTTCAATAGTTTGAATATTTGGTTCCACTCCCTCCTGGCTTGTAGAATTTCTGCTGAAAAATCTGAGATAATATAATGGGCTTTCCTTTGTAGGTTATCGTCTTCTTTTCCCTGGCTTCTTTGAGGATTCTTTCTTTGTCGTTGATTTTAGATATCTTCAATACAATGTGCCTTGGAGAAGGCCTGTTGGGATTGAGGTAATTAGGTGTTCTATTTGCTTCTTGGATTCGAGGATCCAGTTCTGTCCACAAGTTTGGGAAGTTCTCATCAACAATTTGTTTGAATATATTCTCTGTTCTTTTTTCTCTTTCTTCTCCTCCCGGTATGCCCATTAATCTTATATTACTCTTTCTAATAGTGTCAGAAAGTTCTTGTAGAGTTCTTTCATTTCTTTTGAGTCTCAACTCTCTTTCTTCTTCCATCTGTGTAATTTCCAGGTTTCTATCTTCGATGTCACTGATTCTTTGCTCCATCTGGCCAACTCTACTACCTAAGCTGGTTATTTCATTGTTAATTTCTTCTATTGAGTTCTTAATCTCCAGAAATTCCATTTTGTTCTTTTTTAAAATTTCAATGTCTTTCGTAAAATGCTCATGTTTTTCTTTGATTGCGTTTCTGAGTTCATTAAATTGCCTTTCTGTGTTTTCTTGCATCTTCTTCAGTTTTTTTTTTTTTTTCAGAACTGCAGTGTTGAATTCTCTGTTATTTAAGTCACATATTTCCATATATTTAAGTTCCTTTTCTGGAGACTTTTCACTTTCTTTCTGAGCTGTCTTGTTGCTTTGGTTATTCATGGAAATTTGTGATTTATAATTTCTCTTCCTAGACAGCTGCAGGAGTGGCTTCTGCCACACAGTGATAGGAACAGATCTTTCTTTTGTTTTGTAGTACTTGTTGGTAGAATGTTTTATTTTCTCTCTGACTGTAGCCTTTTTTTTCTCTCTCATATGGTAGTGCTATGTTTTCTCTGAACTATTCCAGCTTCTCACAGAATGGGGGATTTCCTGGGAGACGGGATTCTCCTCTGTTAATAATTTGCCTGGGTCACAGAGTCCATGTGGGTATGCAGAGAGCTTTTGAACTTCCAAAGCTCTTCTTGCAGCAGATTCAGAGTCCGTATGTTTCAGCAGTTCCCTTTACTCCTTCAGGGATCTGTCCAGATAGGTGGGGCCCGGGGCAGGGTGTGTTGGGAGAGGTGGCCCAGAGCAATGGTGACACCCACCAGCACAGACAGTCCTGCATCCACCGCTCCCTCCCCTTTGCCAGAACTAGTTGGCCTGTGAATCTGTGTCTGCATTCCACATTTCTCAGAACACCAAATATTCTTTTCTTTTGAACTGACACTGCTACTGTCCGCTTGTAGCACCGTGTAGGTGGAGGCGGGGCGAGCTCTGGGAGGGTAGGGAGGAGGAGGAGGCTAGTCTCAGTGCCTAAGGCTTCTGTTGTTTGTTCGATATTGAGGGCTTAAACCACCGTTTTCAGCCTTCTTCCCTCAGTCTGTTGTCCGAGGTCTCTGCTGTGAGTGTTGGGTTCAGCTGTGTTGTATGCTGCCCCCTCAGCCCTGTGGGCCGTAAGCGGAGCCCTAGCAGTTTGAGTTCTTCCCTCTCCCACAGCTGCGGTAGTTCCGGGATGCAGCGAGTTCGGAGCACTGAGCTAGGTCGGCATCCTTCGCTCGCGCTGCTTTGTCTCCACACTTCTCCCCTCCCTCCTCCCCTGCTCACGCGATTCGGCTACCTTTAGGTGAATTCAGTAGTGGGCCTCTTCGTGTTGCCTGTGTGCTGTGCAGGGAGTTTTTTGTGGAGTTATTCTTGTTTGATTAGTTGTAAATTCCAGGGGAGCTTTATGGAGGCTCACCTCATGCTGCTGTTTTGATGTGATCTCATCTCTTTCTTTTTTAAATCATCAAAATAAATCAAATTAATATTTAGACAAATGTCTATAAACCTCCCATTTTATATCAATCAATGAGTGAATCAATGAAGTGTAGCTTGGTTGTGAATTATGTACCCTTGCTATAATAAATATTGTTCGCGAAGTGTATAAATATAAGATGTTTTGGCACTCATATAGCTTACAGTCTCCTGTGGGAGTCAAGAGACATACAGAAAAGTGTACAGAACAGCTTTACAGCAAGTAAGTTTAAAATCGTGTAGTATGGCGAACAAGTGCTTTAGGTGGTCAGAGGAGATTTCGATGTGAGATAATTCCATCAAGGCTCTTCAAAAATTAGCTTGTTTGACTCTCTATGTTAATGCTGTTCTTTCAGCTGTACAGTTCAGTTTCATAATGTTCCCTGCTCCACCGCCTCTCAAATTGCTACTTGTAGTATTTTAAAAGTAATTGAAATGCTACCCTTTCCATGAGTCCCCACCGTTAGATTTGATTTTTCCCGTTTCTGTGTACTGAATATTGTAACACAATGTTTCTATTATTTTATTTGCCTCTAGTGCCTATCACAGTGCTTTGCTCACAATAGAACCTCAATATATGTTTATTCAGTGGAATTATTATTAAAGATTGGAATTGTATTGAAGCTGAGCCATGAGAGATGAATAGGAACTGGTTAGGCAGAAAGAAGTAAGGAATGTAGCTATGGGGGTGCAAATGAATTTGGCAATGTTAGAAGCAGCAAGAAAAGTGCATTGTAAAATATACACTTTGAGTTGAGTATAATAAAGGCATTTTTAAACTTTCCATTCAATTCCCCAGAATCAGTGTATTTTAATGCAAGAACTAAAAAACACTACCTTAAAATTTATCATGCCCTTGTTAAAATAGTTTTATAAAAAGGCTCATGGTGTTTCCAATTATCCTTCCTGAAATAATGTCTACTAAGTTAAGTATATGTTTTAACAAAAGAGGAATTTTGAGAAAATGGGGGAAAAGTAAAAGATGACAGAATTTAACTCAGATTTAGAGAGAACTTAAGAGTGAATGATAAGAGTGTTATTAAGTTTATTGTAGAGGTTATTCTCTGAAAGTAGCTAGAGCTTAGAGATAGAGCAACAACCAACCCTTAAAAAAAATCAGCAAAATAGTTTTGCATGAGCATTGCTAAGGTAATTTGGATTGGGATAGATTGGACACTTAATTAAAGGGTTGGAGACCTCTTTAGGTCTTTCTGATGCAGAGAGTAAATGGCATAAATCAGTACCATTTAAGAGCAACTAGGTTTAGATTGTTGTTGAATTATATGGATCATTTCAGAAGTTAACTCAAGTGAGGTGGTGTACATCAGATAAAAGTCCCCTTAAAGATTTACTTGATGATTCCATATGATAAGATTAGTTGAAAACCTTTTCTGAATAAACAGAATCTTTCACTAACATTGCAAATACTTCCAGACACTCACTGTGGCTCTCATCTAATGTGGCTTTTATCACTAGATCACCAAGTCTGTGACTTGTTTGGTTTCATGTATCTGTTGAGTGTGTTGCAATCATTTTGGAGGGAGAGAGGACTAAAGATTTTTAATGCTGACAGGACCACAAAAGAGCTTTCTTTCCCCCTCCAAGTAGTTGTCTCCCTCTGTAACAAAGATGACATCCAAATGGGGGACGTGCAGATAAGTCCACACAGCTCAAGGGACAAACCAATTATTTGATAATAGAGAGTTTTTTTATTTTTTTAAATGATGCGTTCATGTCTCTGTTACCATTCATAGACCTTTTTATAGTGCTCCTGTTATCTGTATGTGTACTTTAGGAAAACAAAACTGTAAAAGTAAAGAGTTTTGTATTTGTACTAATATATCGATATCAGTCTTTCAGAAGATCTTACTTCACTTTTACTTTCAGTTAGCCCTATACATTAATTTCCCTTTTTTAAAGTAAAGAATGAGAAATTCCTTTTTTTTTTTAAAATCTCCTACTTTATTTTAATAGGATGCCCAGCAATTCTCCTAGGCTTTTCATTACTTATTGGTTGTTAGTTACATTTTAATTCACACTTTTGGGCCTCTATTTAGCACAATTAAATTATTATATATTGTGATGCCTTAGCATTCTAAAAATATACATATTCCTATTGGTGCCTAATGATAATGCATACTATGGCTAATAGGGGGAAACGTCTCCTTCAAAACAAATATTCCATCAGGTAAAATGGAAAATTAATAAAAAGAGTTTCAGCATATCACTATTTGAATTTTCTCCAGATAAAAGCAAAAGCGTGTTTTTATATAAATTTAGTCAATTAGGGATATGATAATTTTCTAGAGATCTATAGTATTATGGTACTGTGGGAAATAAAATAAGATTAGTTCACCTGAAAATAAGTGAGGCTCTTTTTTTTTTTAAAGATTTTTATCAAAATATAGCTAACATACAATATTATATTAATTTCAGGTGTGCATCATAGTTGTTCAACAGTACCAACCTGGCACTATAAATAGTTATTACCATATTATTGATTATATTCCCTATGATAAAGAAGTGATCACCATAAGTCCAGCAATCATCTGACACTGTAGCATGCTATCACAATATTATTGACTATATTTCTATATTGTTTATTACTTCCCCAAGACTTACTTGTTTTATACCTGGAAATTTGGATCACTTAATCTTGCTTATCTTCCCCCCTTTTTAAATTTCCGATTAGTTGACATTCAATATTATTTTATATTAGTTTCAGGTATACAGCATAATGGTTAGACTCTTGATATCTTTGGGAACATCGTAAATATTTAGAATTTCCAAATTATATGATGCTGGTCTAATGGTGTTACACCCAGATTCATATTTAAGAGAAGCCCAGTGGTTCATAGAAATAATATGCTTATGGCATTCAGAATTGATTTTAATGTTCAGAATACTTTCTTTTGATGTTTACAGAATGTGCATTTTAGATTTAGTTATCCTGTTTGGGTATTTTTATATTTTTCCTTTAGGGAACATTATTGGTGTGCATCCTGCACTAGAAGTTTCAAGGTCGGCATTACATACAGTGCTAATAGTCCCAACAGAAAGATAAATATATAGTGACTGAGGCTGGAGTTCTAGTTCTTTCAGTTACTGAAGGTCAACAGCCCCTTAGAGGTACTCTCCAACCTTCAAATGTCTATAGGTTAAATTACTGATGAATCGCTGCATTTTTCTAAATGGAGGGATCCTACATTGTACGGGGAAGCAGCCCGATGCATTGTGTCTTTGAAGTGATGTAATTTTCAACAAGATGGGAAGCAATTTCAGTCCAAGACCAGTTCCAGAACTTTATGGAAATGATTGTAAAACTGACCACTCAGCGTGAATATACTGGCCAAAAAAGATTTAGGGGCACCATTTCTTTTGCAAACCGGACTTGTAACGTTGCCTTAGGATAGATTTGGAATGAGCTGACATATTAAATTCTCAATCATGTTAACATTTTAAACTATGTATATGTACTGAAGGTATATAGTATTGAAAATATGGGGGTGTTGGGGGTAGAATTAATTAATAAAAACAATAAAGGACATCACAAAAGAAGATAAATATAAAAATCACCTTCGATGAATACAAAATGGTTTCAGGCTTGAGGGAATCATGTAGCACAGAGTATTGAACAAAGCACAGTAGTACATAGTAAAACTAATGAGACACTTGACTGCACATTTCTACTGGCATATTTTAAAGAATGTGATCCTTGAAGGTCAGGGTTGAGAAAACTAAAAAGGCAGAATAAAGAAGAATGTATGGCAGCTGCTAATTTTGTTTTCCTCCTGGTTTGCATATAATGAAGTAACATTCCTCAAAGGGTTTATACCACAAACTTTATTGTGTAAGTTAAAAGTTCTTTGTAGTCCAGGGACTTTCAATTACAGAAAATTTATACCATAACAATGTTTTGATATTGTCCTTAAAATAATTTAATGTTTAATGACTTAAATTTTAATTATAGTTTGATACTAATTTACAATCTTTTCATTAAAATGGATGGAATAACAATTTCAGATAACTTTTTTAAAGAAAAATTATGTGTGAAAATTGTACGTGAAATATCTTAGTACATGATGAATTTGATATCATTGTGACAAATGTATCACCTCATTTATTTAAGTCAGATATAATGTCTATTATTAGCAGATTATATGTCCAAGTTCACCTATAAAATATAAGAATCAATGGGAGTGTCTTCCATAAATTTTTATCAGAATAATCTAACTTTTTTATTATTAAACTTTTTATTATTAGACCCCTCCCTTTTACTATGCTTTATTTTGATTTATCTATAAGTTGAATAAAAATGGAATCCTTTTGATTTCAAATGGGTATTTTGAGATTTACAAATATATATCACATTGATTAAAAATAGTTTGCAAGAAGATCTGGTGAAATTGATTACATATATGTTGGAATTATTGTAACATTTTACTGAGCTTAGTAATTTTATTATAGTGGATTATTCTTGGGAATTTGGAATGTGAGGGATCTGTAGAAGCTGCACACAGAAGATAAAATACTAGATGCTACTGGCAATGTCTTGTTGGAAGACAGTGAACCAGGAAACGGATACAGTGCATATATATACACATACATTCACAAATATACTTTTTCTGGCTTCAGAGTCATATACAGAAATATAATTTAGGTAGAAGGCAATAAAAACTACAATTCTACTCACACAACGTGTCCATCTGGTAAACTTATAGTAGAGTGATAAGTAATTCAATTTTCAGAATGTTATAGGGTTAAAGAAAAACAAAAGAAGAGCTTTGACCACAGGACAAATAGACCACGTTCACAGTCCATGGGTCACATCTGGCTCCCAATAAGATTGGATATGACCTATATCACGACCCAGTGACAGCAAGTGCCTTTCTGCTTTCTGGTGTAAAATGTTAATTTGTCAGTTGTATTGGTCTGTGAGCAGCTGCCTGAACACGAACACATATAGCAACCCTATCATAGGAGGTTAGTTATACTAGGTCCTGTGATTACATGATTTCATTTATGTAGAACATTTCAAAATCTTTCTAAATGAAATCTCTCTCCAGCAAGAGTAATGCCAAAAGGAGAACTCGTTGGAATTCAGTCAAATTGTATGAGGCTGTTAAATTATTCTACTGCAAGTGAATCAGGGGCTAAGTATGTGAAATTGGTGGTAGCTGAATTGTGAGTGATAGCACTCAGTGGTCACACAATATTATGTTGTCTTTAGAAAATGTTTCATACTCATACTGCTGTCAGAGTGTAATCTCTGAAAAAAGAGAGCATGAAGATATTTCTTGTAGTAGATCATTCTAGGTATTTATGTATGGTCAATGGGATACTAATAGGGAGACCATGTAATTTATCTTACAACTGGAACACTTTTGAGGCTGGAAGGGGGCAATATTAATAATTACATTAGAAAACTGGCATAAGCCAGAAAGGTCTGTGGGATGTATAGGTATCCTAAGAATGAGACATAAAACTTAAAAAAGAAAATTTTACTTCTATTTTAAATATACATTTTTTTATTTTTCAGTTACAATTGACATACAATATTATATTAGTTTAAGGTGTACAACATAGTGATTAGACATTTATATAATTTAGGAAGTAATCGCCCCAATTAATCTGACACCATACGCAGTTATGCTATACTTTACATCCCCATGACTATTTTCTAACTACCAATTGTACTTTTTAATCCCTTCCCCTTTTTCACCCATCCCCCAACCTCCCTCCCATTTGGGGACCATCAAAATGTTCTCTGTTTCTATGAGTTTGTTTGTTTATACTGTTTTTAGATTCCACGTATAAGTGAAATCATATGGTATTTGTCTTTCTGTCTGACTTATTTCACTTAGCATAATACCATGTAGATACATCCATGTTGTCACAAATGGCAAGATTTTATTATTTTTTGTAGCTGAGTCATATGCCATTGTATATATGTACCACTTCTTATTTGTCTGTTTGTGTATTGATGGACACTTAGCTTGCTTCCATAGCTTGACTATTGTAAATAATGCTGCAATGTACATAAGGGTGCATATATCTTTTTGAATTAGTGTTTTGGGTTTCTTCGGATAAATACCAGAAGTAGAATTGTTGGATCCTTCCTTGTCTCTTGTTACATCCTGTGTTTTAAAGTCTATTTTGTCTGATACAAGTAAGTGTTGCCACCCCAGTTTTTAATTTGTTTGTTTGTTTCCATTTGCATGAAATATCTTTTTCCATCCCCTTACTTTCAGTCTCTATGTGTCTATCTGAAGTGAGTCTCTTGTAGGCAGCATTTGTATGGGTCTTGTTTTCTTATCCATTTGGCCTTCCTATGTCTTTTATTTTTTGTGTGATTACTTTTATATTTTTACTTTTATTTTTTTAATTTAAAAATTTTTTCAATTAAAGTTGACATACAATATTATGTTAGTTTCAAGTGTACAACACAGTGATTAGACATTTATATAACTTACCAAGTGATCATACTGATTAATCCAGTACCCATCTGACACCGTACATAGTTATTATAATACTACTGACTATATTCCCTATGCTATACTCTACAATCCCTATGCTATACTCTACAATCCTAATCCTATACTCTACAATCCTATGACTATTGCAACCAATTTGTGCCTCTGAATCCCCTACCCCTCTTCACTCATCCTCTCCCATCTGGCAACCATTAAAATGCTCTCTGTATCTATGAACTTATTTCTGTTTTGTTTGTTCATTTATCCTGATCTCTAGATTCTACATAGAAGTGAAATCATATGGCATTTGTCTTTCTCTGTCTGACTTACTCCACTCAGCACAATACCCTCTTTAAGTCCATCCATGTTGCTTCAGATGGCAAGATTTCATTCTTTTTTTATGGCTGAATAACATTCCATTGTATATATGCACCACTTCTTTATCTGTTATCCATTGATGAACTCCCAAGTTCCCTCTATAACTTGGTTGTTGTAAATAATGCTGCAATGAACATTGCACATATCCCTTTGAAGTAGTGTTTTGGATTTCTTCACATAAATATCTGGAAGTGGGATTACTGGATTCTTCTTTGTCTCTTGTTATAGCCTTTCTTTTAGAGCCAGTTTTGTCTGGCATAGGTATTGCTACTCCAGATTCTTTTCTGTTTCCATTTTCATGAAATATCTTTTTCCATCACTTTACTTTCAGTCTGTGTATGTCTTTTGATCTGAAGTGAGTCTCATGTAGACAGCGTATATAAGGGTCATGTTTTCTTATCTATTCAGCCACCTTTTTTGTGTGTGGATATTTTTAGAACTTAATTTTATATATTTTTATATTAATTTCAGGTGTACAAAAGCCAAGGTATGGAAACAACTGAAATGGCCATCAATAGATGATTGGATAAATAAATTGTGTTAGATGTATACGATGGAGTCCTATTATGCCATAAAAAAGAATGAAATCTTGCCATTTGCAACAATATTGATGGACCTAGAAAATATTATGCTAAGTGAAATAAGTCAGACTGAGAAAGACAAGTACCATATGATCTCACTTTAATGTGGAATATAAAAAATAGAATAAATGAGCAAACAAAACAAAAATAGAGTCAGAGACAGAGGAAAAAAAACTGATGCTTACTAGATTGGAGGGATATTGGGGGATGGGGGAAATAGTGAAAGGATTAGAAAGCACCCTGTACTTTTTAATTGGAGCATATAATCCATTTACATTGAAAGTAATTATTGATAGATACCTAGTTATTGCTATATTATTATTCATATTTTTATCTCTTTTTTTTCTTCTTAAAGAAATCCCTTTAACATTTCTTGTAATACTAGTTTGGTGTTGATGAACTCCTTTAGCTTTTTCTTGTCTGGGAAGCTCTTTATCTGTCCTTTGATTCTAAATGATAGCTTTGCTGGGTAGAGTAATCTTGGTTGTAGGTCCTTGCTTTTCATAACTTTTAATGGTTCATGTCAATCCCTCTGGCATGTAAAGTTTCTGTTGAGAGATCAGCTGATAGTAATATGGGATCTCCTTTCTAGGTAATAGCTGCTTTTCTCTTGCTGCTTTTAAGATTCCCTCTGTCTTTAATCTTTGTTATTTTAATGATAAGGTGTCTTGGTGTGGGCCTCTTTGGGTTCATCTTGCTTGGGACTCTCTGTGCTTCCTGGGCTAGGATGTCTGTTTCTTTCATCAGGTTAGGGAAGTTTTCCGTCATTATTATTATTTTTTATATAAAATTTATTGGGGTGACAATTGTTAGTAAATTTACATAGATTTCAAGTGTACAATTCTGTATTACATCATCTATAAATCCCATTGTGTGTTCACCACTCAGAGTCAGTTGTCCTTCCACCACCATATATTTGATCCGTCTTACCCTCATCTCCACTCCCCGCCCCCTTACCCTCTGGTAACCACTAAACTATTGTCTGTGTCTATGAGTTTTTCTTTCTCATTTGTTTGTCTTGTTCCTTTGTTGTTTTTGGTTTATATACCACATATCAGACAGAAAAAGCAGAGAACCCTATGATTTCCATCATTATTTTTTTAATTGGTTTTCAATTCTTTGCTCTCTCTCCTCTCCTTCTGGTACCCACTGATGTGAATGTTGGTACACTTGATGTTGTCCCAGAGGCCCCTTAAACTGTCCTCATTTTGGGGGATGCTTTTTTCTTTTTGCTGTTTTTTGCTACCTTGACTTCCCAATCACTTATTGATTCCTCAGCTTCATTTAATCTACTGTTTATTCCCTTTAATGTATTATTCATTTCACTTATTGTATTCTTCATCTCTGACTGGTTCTTTTTGTTTTTGGTTTCTATGTTCTTTTTTATATTTACTATCTCTTTGTAGAAGTTCTCACGGAGCTCATCTATTCTTCCCTCAAATTCATTGAGCATCCTTATAACTAGTGTTTTGAACCCAGCACCTGGTAGATTGCTTGTCTCCATTTCTTTAGTTCCTTTTCTGGAGTTTTGTTTTGTTGTTTCATTTGGAACACCTTTCTTTGTCTCTGCATTTGGCTGACTTTCTGTGTTTGTTTCTATGTATTACCCTCTTTCCCCGAAAATAAGACCTAGCCAGATCATCAGCTCTAATGCGTGTTTTGGAGCAAAAATTAATGTAAGATCCAGTCTTACATTATAGTAAAATAAGACCGGGTCTTATATTAATTTTTGCTCCAAAAAAAGCATTAGAGCTGATTGTCCAGCTAGGTCTTGTTTTCGGAGAAACACTGTAGGTAAATGTAGGGACAGAGTCCCAGACAGCAGTTTCCAGGCTCTCTGCCTCATGTGGAAAGATGCTGGCTCGGTTATTAGATGGCCATCAGCTGTCATCAGATCACCATTAGCTGTAACTAATTGGCCATCAGCTGTAACCAGTTAGCCATTAGCCACTAATGTAAATGCCATGGCTACGCGACCAAGCGCAGATTGCAGCTAGCAAGTGCAGTTAGCAAGTGCATTGTGGATTGCAGATCATGTTGAACCTACTTCCTGTGTCTCGCCTGGCCGCCAGTGAGACTGGGGTGCAGGAAGACGCAACGTTGGGGTACGGGCGGATGTTTGCTTTTGTGTCTGGACTGGCCGCCATCGAGAATATATTGGTATGACTCCTTATCTATGGTTCTGTTGTTATTCCTTTTTGGCCTCACCATGTCCTGTATTCTGGTTCAGGGAGCAGGAGCTGAGTCCCTGCATTACAGTAGAGCTCCTAAGTCTCTTGGTCTTGGTGGAGTGGCCTTATATAGTAGGTGTCCTATGGGGCCCAGTGGCACAGTCTACCTTGTCACCTGAGCCTGATGTATCAGGTGTGCCCTTTGTGTGGGTTATGTGTGCTCTCCTGTTGTTGTTGAGCCTTGATTGCTGTTTGCATGTCAATAGGATTGATTGACCCTCAGGCTCATTGGCTGTAAGGAATGGCTGTGATTACAGCAGAGGTGCTGTTGTGCAGGGCCTGACCCCCATGGAACAGGATTTGGTTTATCAGGGCTTGCTGAGTCCACCCTCTGGGTGTGTCATTTGTGAGGGTGGTTGAGTGGTGCTCTGGTGAGGTTTGAAGCTTGACACCAGGTTCTGGGTTCTGGGGTTTCTTGGGAGTGTTTCTGGTGCGGGTCAAGGTCAGCTGTTGCCTCTGCCAGGCCAAGGGCCACCTGATATGAGCTGTAATGTGAGTTGCAGATGGTTGCCACTTGTGCTGGGCTTTGATGTGCCTGAGAGGGGCTAAGCTGGGAACCAAGGCTGGCTGCCATTAGTACCGGGCTTGGGAATGCTTAACAATAGGTATGGGATGTGCTGCTGCTATTTTGGGGTTTATGAACCTTTGAGGGATTTTTAAGGAAGTCTCCAGCACGAGCCAAAATAAGTCATTTGTATGGAAAAGCCAATGGAAGCGGTTTGGTTGGGTATACCAGTTGGGTGAGTAATGGTCTCAGGGAATCACCAGGATAGAGCAAACGATGTTAGCCAGGTCAATGGAGAGTCAGGCTTGGCGCTTGCCTGCATATAGGCCTGCAGGCTGCGTTGAAGGGAGGCGTCAACAAAGGAATAAAGGTGTTTACCAGCACTTCTGTCTGGCTCAAACCTGCCCCTCCACCTCAAGCCAGAGAATTCAGTTCCTCCTCATGTGACCCTGGCACTTTTTGAGCTGCTGCCCCAATGCTGGAGTTCAGAACAAGTGAGTTGTCAGCAAGTTAATCTAAGCATGGGCCTCTAGCCACTCTCTGTTGCAGCCACAATTTCCGCTGGTTTTCCCAGCCAGAAGTTCTGAGGACTTCTCTTCCCAGCATTGGAACCCTGGGCTGGGAATCCAGTGTGAGGCTAAGAGAAGACCTTTGCAGCTGAGATATCTCTCTAGTTTCTTAACTGCCACATATGGGTGTGGGACCATCCTGTCCAAGTCTCCGCTCCTCCTACAAGTCTCCACGTGGCTTCTTCTGTATGTACTTAGTAATAGGACATAGGTTCAGCTGATTTTCGGGTGGTTTTCAACGATAGTTGTTCTGTAATTTAGTTGTAAGTTGGATATGGTCATGGGAGAAGGCGAGCATAGTGCTTACGTACTCTGCCACCTTGGCTGGAAGT
The DNA here is from genome assembly GCF_964194185.1 of Rhinolophus hipposideros. Lineage (NCBI taxonomy): Eukaryota > Metazoa > Chordata > Mammalia > Chiroptera > Rhinolophidae > Rhinolophus > Rhinolophus hipposideros. The sequence continues at coordinate 72,022,068 of NC_138046.1, read as the reverse complement.
CCAGAAATCAAAATTTTACAAGATAGTTTCACAGATGACCTTGGGATGACCAACAGTGACACTCATTGTCATTTGCCTAACATTGAAGTGACATTTGTATAAGTGAATCAATTTTCATGTAATAGGTATCCGTTTTGTAACATGAAGATATAATATGTTTTCCTGAGCATTTTGTGTGTATTTTCCTTGTGATCTCTACAAAGTTTGAATGTGGTATTATGTTGCAACATCATTAGATAGAAATTCTTGATACAATGGCTGCATTAAAAAATGATATAATTTCATAATTTCTACTAGTGTTTTGAACTTTTTGGCCTACTTCCAGTTTCTCTTTTCTTCTCATTAGAATTTTTGTTTAAGGCCGATTTACAGTCTAACATAACAGGGCATGTTTTATTTGCTTCGCCTTTGAACCCTATTCTTTTCTGCATACCTTCTAATATTGTTGTTAAAAGATTTGAGAGAAACACTGTTGATTCTCTTATTTGCTCTGATGCTATCTTATTGTGGCCTTTTAGACAAATGACCAAGCGTCTTGTTGATGTCTTTATGAAGTTTTATAATAAAATAAACTGTGTGAGTTAATTTTGTGCAGCTTAACTTGGTTTTAAGCTAAAAGACAATATAGCTACGTGGAGTAGTACCATGTTTTCCCGACAATAAGACCGGGTCTTATATTAATTTTTGCTCCAGAAGACGCATTAGGGCTTATGTTCACGGGATGTCATCCTGAAAAATCATGCTAGCACTTATTTTCTTGTTAGGTCTTATTTTCGGGGAAACACGGTAGTGTCTAAATAGAACCATAAACTAAGTCCTTTGCAGGTAATACATTCATCAACAAGCCTTTAAATCCATTTCAAAATGCTGTAGTAAAGGATATTTTTCCAGTTTGAAAATGCCTAATTAGATCAATTGCTGCAGTGTCCCTGAATTATTTTCATAGAAAAGTTTTCTTTTTTAAAAATTAAATTTATTGGGGTAACAATGGTTAGTAAAATTATACAGATTTCAGTGTGCATTTCTATAATACACTATCTATATATCACATTGTGTACTCACTACATCCCCCCTCAAAAAAAAAAAAGAAAGTAAAGCTTTCAAAGTTCAGGTGCAACTTGTAAAGTGGTGGAAAAAATTACTTTAACTTTATCTATGACCTACTTGGTTAATTCATATTTGTTTCTCTCTTTCTGCACCTTTGGTGTATAACTAGGTTTACTGAATTTTTATAATATTTTGAGGAAAAACACAGTTCAGTTTAAAATTATTTGTGTCACTGTATAACTGTGCTGTTGAAAGATAAATACACTCCACCCTCCTACTGGTTTAAGAGGAAATGCAATCATCAATGTATTCTCTTGGTTTAATCCATTGTCAAGTTCAAATTATTTTTTATTTATATCTTTAGATTCTGAGATATGTTGCGTTTGGAAAGTTCTTCTTTACTCTGTCAGCATCCATCTTTCTTTTTGAATAATTGTCCACTTTGTACCTACGTATTTTAGTAGTCTCAAGCTTTACTTTTTGTAAGGTAAAAAAAAAATATATTTTTTTTTTGGTGAATATACAGTATCTAATTTTTTGAAGGAGGATAGCTAATGCCACTTGCATTTTATAATTAAGTTGCTCTGGATCAGTATTTCCGTGATAAATAGGAAGCAGTTTTATTATGATTCTTATAGAGAGAGGAGTTCACCTCTCTCTTCCTCACTCCACCACTCAAAATGGGGATTTTCCTTCTACTTGTGCTTTTTTATGTCCAGTGACATGTGCATGTAATGATGATGTTCAGCTATGCAGTGACAGAAAACGCTCAGGACAAGTAGATGTTTATACTCCTTGGATGAATATATTGAACCCTAAAGTTTATTTTGTATCTCACAGAGATTTCTGTGTTAGATATGACTACCTAAAGAATATTTAGGCAAACTGGGAGTTGTGATGGTCACCTTAGGCCAGGTTTTACCTATAGTACAGGAAAAGGGTCACTACTTCTCAAAAATTTATTTCACATTCTGAGAAGTCAGTTTGTTCCATAACTTGAAAAAGATTCTATTCTTTGTTCAAATGAAGAAGGAAATGTTTCCAAATAATGTGCATCCATATACAGCTCAGGTGAAAATTAGGGCCATTTGTAGCATCTCTCCACATTTGGCCTCCTCTATTTGTCATCATTTTGAGAAAGGGTGTATGTACTTGCATACAAGTAACATTTCCATAAAATTTGCAGTTTACTGACAGTAACAACATAAAACCTATTTTAGAGATTCTCAGTCTATATATTTTTTTAAATATACAGCCATCCCAGATAGAACACTAAATGAAGAAACTTGAAGGAACTAAATTTTACTTCCTAAAGTAAATATAAACTTTGTGAGAGAAAATTGCATTATGGTGATTGAGCAAAAAGTATCTAATTCTGCACTGATAATGTTAGGTCTAATGGGATTTCACTTTACTGATAGAATTTCTCACATTATGTTAATTTTATTTTAGTAATACAAGATCTTTATTTTTAAAAAGTTTTCTTTATGAATGTACCAATTTTTAAATTTAATTTTTTTACTGGTATAAGAAAAATAACCAAAATAAAATCAAGCGACTCATCTTAATTTATCTTCTTAGTGACTTTGTACTTGAATACTTGACTATATAATTTATAGCAAGCTAAATGTGTGGTAATGAAAATTCTGCTTTGCTAGCTTTTCTGTTGTTTCCTATGATTTAAACATTAATAAAATGGAACAAATATTTAACCTCATCTAAGAAAAGTTTTCTTTCAGTCTGAACATTGAAAATGTTAATGTCAGTACTGTGAGAAATTTAGTATGAAATGAATGCAGAAAAAGAAGGAATGCAATGTATATGTTACATGTGATTTATATTGTCTTTAGAACATTGATTTAACGTTGGACTCAAGAGCGGTAAGAGGAATAGTGATCATATAGGGTGTAGAAAAATCCATTAGTGGTGGCCTTTTATTATTTCAATCATAGAAAAATTGGACATGGGAGAAAAGACTAATGAAATTATTCTATATGTTTTATAATATTAAAAAAGAACATCATAGATATTTCTTAAAATTTTCTATGCAGCACAATGGATCGGGCAACAGATAAACATAGCAGCATAATTTTCTTCGTTTTTACCAGTGCCAAATATAGATTAATAAACACATTATTGAAGGCATTTTAATTTTTTAAAACCTTGTCTCCTTGTTTCAGAGCTAGTAAATATTCCTGAAATATAAAGAAAATTATTCTTGAACTATAAAGAAACTGCCCTGTGGTCAATGGTAGTCTTAACTACCTGTCAATCAAAAACAGAAGTTTGTTGAGACATTTAATTACAAGATAATGTAGTCATCAAAATGTCCTTGTGGTAACTGACAGCTCATTTTGGACTGAAAGCTTGCAGCTACCTCCCCTGAGGTCAGGGATGTTCCGAGGTTAACTTAGTAATGACAAGTCCTTTATTATCACATTATGACATTGAAAAAAATATGCAATTATACTAATAAATTAATAACAGTAATAAAATGACAGTCATAATTGCATAATATACAAGTTGTCAGCTGCATTTTTGTTACACGTTTGGAATTTTTATCTTATCAGCATATCTGCACTATGTTAGTTGTTCCCTATGTGACATAGACAAATAAGGATTTCAGAAATTTTTCAAAAGCTATGTCTACACTTATGGGAGACCCATGTATCTATATTTTTTGATCCCACTTATCTTCTTCCCTCTTTTTCTTCTCTGCTATTTTACAAAGCAATTGAATAAATAAGAAGAATTAGTATTTACCACCTGATCCAGTGTTAATATGTAGTTAACAGTCTTATTACTTCACCAAGCTGTGTCTTCTGTCATAAGCTTTGTTTTTTTCTTGGTTTAAATGTTTTCTACTTACTTCATTCAGATAAATGAAGGGAAGACGACCTGGTTTTACTTTTTTTAAAAAAAATTATTGGGGTAACAATTGTTAGTAAAATTACATAGATTTCAGGTGTACAATTCTGTATTACATCATCTATAAATCCCATTGTGTGTTCACCACCAACAGTCAGTTCTTCCATCACCACGTATTTGATCCCCTTTACACTTATCTCCCACCCTCCATCCCCATTACAGTCTGGTAACCACTAACCTATTGTCTGTGTCTGTGAGTTTTTGTTTCTCATTTGTTCCTCTTGTTCTTTTGTTGTTTTTGGTTTATATACCACATACCAGTGAAATCATAGGGTTCTCTGCTTTTTCTGTCTGACTAATTTCACTTAGCATCATACTCTCAAGATCCATCCATGTTGTCACAAATGTTCCTATATCATCTTTTCTTACCGCCGAATAGTATTTCATTGTGTACATATACCATCACTTCTTTATCCATTCATCTATCGAAGGACATTTTGATTGTTTCCATGTCTTGGCCACCGTAAACAAAGCTGCAGTGAACAGTGGAGCACACGTGTCTTTATGTATAAACGTTTTTAGGTTTTTTGGGTAGATACCCAGGAGAGGGATTGCTGGGTCATATGGTAATTCTATTCGTAATTTTTTGAGGAAACTCCACACTGCCTTCCATAATGGCTGCACCAGTCTGCATTCAGTGGATGAGGGTTCCTTTTTCTCCACAGCATCTCCAATACTTGCTACTATTTGTCATGTTGATGATAGCCATTCTGACTGGGGTGAGGTGATATCTCATTGTGGTTTTTTATTTGCATTTCTCTGATGATTAGTGATGTTGAGCATTTTTCATATGTCTATTTGCCATTTGTATGTCCTCTTTGGAGAAATGTCTCTTCAGGTCCTCTGCCTATTTTTCAATTGGGTTGTTTGTTTTTTTGTTGTTGAGTTTCATGAGTTCCTTGTATATTTTGGATATTAGCCCCTTATCGGAGGCACTGTTTGCAAAAATCTTCTCCCATTTAGTTGGTTGCCTCTTTATTTTGTCGATGATTTCTTTTGCTGTGCAGAAGCTTTTACGTTTGATATAGTCCCATTCGTTTATTTTAGCTTCTACTTTCCTTGCCTTTGGAGTCAAACTCATAAAATGCTCTTTGAACCCAAGGTTCATAAGTTTAGTACCTATGTTTTCTTCTATGTAGTTTATTTTGTCAGGTCTTATGCTTAAATCTTTGATCCATTTTGTATTAATTTTGGTACATGGTGACAGATAACAGTCCAGTTTCATTCTTTTGCACGTGGCTATCCAATTCTCTCAGCACCATTTATTGAATAGGCTGTCTTTCCTCCATTGTATGTTTTTAGCTTCTTTGTCAAAAATTGTCTGTCCATATTTATGTGTTTTTATTTCTGCGTTCTCAATTCTATTCAATTGGTCTATGTGTCTGTTTTTCTGCTAATACCATGCTGTTTTAATTATTGTAGCCCTGTACTACAAGCTAAAGTCAGGGAGTGTGTTACTCCAGTATTGTCGTTTTTTCTTAAGATTGCTTTGGCTATTTGGTGTCTTTTGTAGTTCCAAACAAATCTGATGATTTTTTGTTCTATTTTTTTAAAAAATGCCATTAGGATTTTAATGGGGGTTGCATTAAATCTCTATATTGCTTTGGATAATATGGCCATTTTAATTATGTTGATTCTTCCAAACCATGAGCACAGAATGCCTTTCCATTTCTTTGTCTCTTATTCAATTTCTTTCAAAAATGTCTTGTAATTTTCAGCATACAGCTCCTTCACATCCTTGGTTAAGTTTATTCCTAGGTATTTTATTCTTTTTGCTGCAATTGCAAAAGGAATTGTTTTTTCTATTTGTTTTTCTGAGGTTTCATTGTTAGTATATAGGAATGCAATGGACTTTTGTACGTTGATTTTGTAGCCAGCAACTTTACTGTATTCGTTGATTGTTTCTAACAGCTTTTTGGTGGAGTCTTTAGGGTTTTCTATATATAGCATCATGTCATCTGCAAAGAGTGATAATTTAACTTCTTCATTCCCAATTTGGATGCCTTTTAGTTTTTCTCCTGCCTGATTGCTCTGGCAAGGACTTCCAACACTATGTTGAAAAGCAGAGGTGATAGGGGACAGCCCTGTCATGTTCCTGAACGTAGAGCAAAGGGATTGAGTTTTTCACCATTAATTATGAGATTAGCTGAGGGCTTGTCATATATGGCCTTTATTATGTTAAAGTATTTTCCTTCTATACCTATTTTATGAAGTGTTTTAATCATAAATGGATGTTGTATCTTGTCAAATGCTTTTTCTGCAACAATTGATATAATCATATGATTTTTTTCCTTTATTTTGTTTATGTGATGTATCACATTGATGGATTTGCGGATGTTGAACCATCCTTGTGTCCCAGGGATGAACCTCACTTGGTCTTGATGAATAATATTTTTAATTCATTGTTGTATTCGGTTTGCTAGAATTTTGTTTAGGATTTTTGCATCTGTATTCATTAGAGATATTGGTCTGTAGTTTTCTTTTTTTGTGTTGTCCTTAGCAGGTTTTGGTATCAGGGTAACGTTGGACTCATAAAATGAGTTAGAGAGTATTGTCTCTTCTTAAATTTTTTTCAAAGAGTTTGAGCAGGATTTGTATTATTTCCTCTTTGAAGGTTATTAGAATTCACTAGTGAAGCCATGTTGTCCCGGACTTTTGCTTTTGGGAAGGTTTTGGATGACTGATTCAATTTCGTTACTGGTGATCGGTCTGTTTAGGTTTTCCAGTTTTTCATGGTTCAGCCTTGGAAGGCTATATGTTTCTAAGAACTTGTGCATATCTTCTAGGTTATTGAATTTGGTGGCATATACATATACAATGCTCCATAGTATTCTTGAATGATCCTTTGTATTTCTGTGGTGTCTGTGATAACTTCCACGTTTTTATTTCTGATTTTGTTAAGTAGTTTCTTCTCTCTTTTTATCTTAGTGAGTCTGCCAAGGGTTTGTCAGTTTTGTTAATCTTTTCAAAGAACCAGCTCTTTGTCTCATTAATTTTTTCTATTGTCTTTTTGTTCTCTATTTCATTTAGTTCTCCTCTAATTTTTGTTATTTCCTTTCTTCTGCTGACCTTGTGTTTCACTTGTTCTTTTTTTGTAGTTCTTTAAGGTGTAACATGAGGTTATTTATTTGGGATTTTTCTTGTTTCTTGAGATAGGCCTGTAATGATATAAATTTCCCTCTTAAAACTGCTTTTGCTGCATCCCAAAAATTTTGATAGATCGCATTTTCATTGTAATGTGTTTCTATGTATCTTTTGATCTCTCCTCTAATTTCTTCTTTGACCGAGTCATTCTTTAAAAGCATGTTGTTTAATCTCCATGTATTTGTGTCTTTTCCTGCTGTCTTTTTGCAGCTGATTTCCAATTTCAAAGCCTTGTGATCAGAGAATATGATTGGTATGATTTCAAGCGTCTTAAATTTGCTGAGGCTGCTTTTATGTCCAAATGTCTGGTCTATCCTTGAGAATGTTTCATGTACACTAGAAAAGAATGTATAGTCTGATGTTTTAGGATGAAGTGCTCTATATATGTCAATTATGTCCATTTCATCTAATGTGTCATTTAGGGTTGCTATTTCATTATTTATTTTCTGTTTGGATGATGTATCCGTAGCTGTCAATGATGTATTTAAGTCCCCTAGTATAATTGTGTTTTAGTCAATTTCTCCCTGTAGTTCTGTTAATAGTTGGTTGGTATATTTCTGTGCTCCCTGATTGGGGGCATAAATATTGATGACTGTTATGTCTTCTTGTTGGTTTTACTTTTTATTTCTTCTTCATTTTACTCTATAATGCTCCTCATACTCTAGAAGAACACATTTTATTTAGTGAAATATTTTACACAAATATTTTTTTAGAGTATTTCCACTGTCATGCAGGGTGTCATGCGGGATTTCTGGTCCCGCTCCCCATATAATAATGCAGGATATGTTGAGGCCCAAAAGGAACACCCACGATGCTATAGATAGGGGAGTCATACGACTATAGTCTCGTTGGTGTATGGGTTGGAGACACAGGAAGCAGGAGCCACACTGTCCGCAACCCACCCTCCTAACTGCAAATCGCACTTGCCAGCCACCATCCTCTTGCTAGCCCACATTTTTCTGCTAGCGTAGCCACGGCAATTGTATTAGTGGCCAGTGGCTCACTGGTTACAGCTGACGGCCAAGTAGCCACAGCTGATGGCCAGCCAATCACAGTTGATGGCCATTTACTACCTGAGCCAGCACCTTTCCACGTGAGGCAGAGAGCCTGGAAACTGCATTCCTGGCTCTGTCCCCACATCCCCTTTTTATGTTAAAATGAACGATAATGTCAGTAGTTACTTCTAAATGGCCATAGATACAGTTTTAATATTTTGATTAATCTACATAGCTGTAGACACAATCTCTGATTTTCTAACTTTGCATAAATCTAGAAAATAGATGTCTGTAGTATCTGACTACTTTCTGCTATGAAATCTTCTAGCTCATCTAAGAAAGGATAGACTTCTCCACAAGTAGATTAATAATGGATTTATTGGTAGAATGATCTAACCATGAGTTTGTACTTGGTGGTTCACATTTATTTATGTTGAAAGCCTGTGCTAAAATGTTTAGATGACTATGGTTTCCATTGACCTGAATTACAGAGAAGTAATTGTATGATTTAGCAAACTTTCTCCTGACATTGGTAAGACCTTTTATAATGGTGATTTGTTCTTTTTTTTTATTTATATTTTCTTACAACTCTTTCTTTATGTCTTCTGTTGGTTGTGCTTAAAAACTCCTAGGTGTGCTAGGGATAAAAATTTTTTCTCTTTGGTACTCAAAGTCAGAAAGTTTACCCAAGTCACGTTTTGGACCACAGGATTAATAAATGGTTAAAGTTCTGATTTCTTAAGAGAAGTTTGAATGTACTACACAATAGTTTTATATATATATATATATATATATATATATATATATATATATATATATATATACACACACACACACACCCACACATACAGAGGGTGCCAAAAATATATGCACATTTTAAGAAAGGAAAAATGAACTATTAAAATTGTAATACTCAATATGTAACAATAACAAAAGATGAATATACGTCACGTTTGACTTCTGCAATAACAAGAGGTGCTCAAAGTGGTTATCATCAGCGTCCAGAAACTTCTGATTATGGTGAACTACTTCTTGAGCCACGTTGACCAAAGTGTCCACTTGTATCCATTTTTGGCACCCCCAGAGTGTGTGTGTGTGTGTGTGTGTGTTTATTTCCTCAGTGAAGAGAAGGAATATTCGAGAGCCAAATATGTTTCAAAATATGGTTGTAATTTGGCAGTGTTTTTGTAAGTTTGAAAATAATACTAATGATAATAATCAATATTTACTTAATAAAGTTGATATATTTCTGGCACTATTTTAAAAACATCACATATACAAATACATACAAGTCTAATCCATACAAAATCATATGAGAGAGGTACTACTATTATCGCCATTTTGCAGATGAAGTGAGATGCAGTGAGGATAAGTATCTTACTTCATGTTACACAACTATTATTGTAAAGGTGGGATTCAAACCCAGACAGTCTGGCTCTGGAATACATGTTCTTAAACTAAGGATATCATAGGAGAGTATACTATAAGGAACACTCGAATGGGAATCAGGAGACCTGGATTCTAATCATATTTTATTGATACTAAGTAATTTTATGATCTTGCACAGGTTTATTCACTGGTCCTAAGGTTTTTCACTTGCAAAATGGGCAAGTTCGGAGTTCTCTGATTTGGGGTTATGAGAGCTTCAAAAGTAGGCTAATTCTTTTGGCACCACTCTTTGCCCACCAAACTTTCTGTTTCAATGTATGCTACTTGTTATGTTGGCTATAGAGGGTGAATGGAAAGGAAAAGAGAGTTTGGTCCAACTGGGATGTAGGACTTAATACTCTGAGCTGTCCAAAGATGGAATAGTCTTACTTAAGCATATCGTGCATGTACCATCAGAGGAGATGTTCAAACAGAGGTCGGGTGACTACTTAATGGGGCACTTAAGATAGGACTGAAGTGTCAGTTGGGCATTAAAATAAACAGGATGCCTCCCCCCAGCTTTATTGAGGTATGATTGACAAATAAAAATTGTATATATTTAGGTCGCACAGCATGATTTTTTAAAGGTGTACAACATGCTGATTTAATATATGTATGCATTGACTTTAATGTTCCTTTCTATCCTGAAATTTTATGATTGTGCAACTCCCATCAATCTCATTCATTCAACAAAAGCAATCTAGCTACAACTATATTTAAGCACATATGTGTTTGGACAATTAAGTTTGCAAACTTATCCTAGAAAAAGTGCTACATGCCTCATTGCTGAATATCACTATAGTCACCTTCGAAGTACTCCACTTGGGAATCTATGCCCCGACCCAGCACCTAGTCTACCCTTTAAAGCAATTTTGCTACTCTTTTTCTGGAATGGCCATCAGAGCTGTCGTCATATTACCCTTGATGTCCAGAATGTAATCAAAATGTCTTTCTTTCAATATATCCTTTATCTTCAGGTAAATAAAGAAGTCACTGGGGGCCAGATCAGGTGAGTAGGGAGGGTGTTCCAATACAGTTATTTGTTTACTGGCTAAAACCTCCCTCACACTCAGTGTCCTGTGAGCTGGTGCGTTGTCATTATACAAGAACCATGAATTGTTGGTGAAAAGTTCATGTCGTCTAACTTTTTCACAGACTTTTCAATATTTCCAAATAGTAAACTTGGTTAACTGTTTGTCCAGTTGGTACACATTCATAATGAAAATCTCTCTGATGTCAATAAAGGTTAGCAACATGATTGGAACTAGTTTGCGAAATTAATTGTCAGACCACCTATATATGCTTATGTTAATATACTGTATACATTTTTCTTTGAGAACCTGACTTATAAAATGAATCTTCCATGAAGTTCATCTATTTAAAAAGCTTACAGATGTTCTAGTTCTATATAAGATAAAATGTAAGAGGCCATTTTGCTTATTTTAAAATGAGACGCAGTTACAGCAAATAAAAGCATTTTTAGCTTTAGATGGCATTATACAGGAGGGTTCACATATCAACTAAGCAGATATTTTGGAATGGAACATATTCATTTCCTTAAAGTTTATTGGGGTGACAATTGTTGGTAAAGCTACATAGATTTCAGGTGTACAATTCTGTATTACATCATCTATAAATCCCATTCTGTGTTCACCACCCAGAGTCAGTTCTTGTTCTATCACCATATATTTGATCCCCCTTACCCTCCTCTACCACCCTCCTTCTTACTTACCCTCTGGTAACCACTAAACTAATGTCTGTGTCTATGAGTTTTTATTTCTCATTTGTTTTTCTTGTTCTTTTGTTGTTTTTGGTTTATATACCACATATTAGTGAAATCATATGGTTCTCTGCTTTTTCGGTCTGACTTATTTCGCTTAGCATTATAATCTCAAGATCCATGCATGTTGTCACAAATGTTCCTATTTCATTTTTTCTTACCACCGAATAGTAGTCCATTGTTTATATATAGCACAACTTCTTTATCCATTCATCTATCGAAGGGCATTTTGGATCTTTCCATGTCTTGGCCACCGTAAACAAAGCTGCAGTGAACATTGGAGCACACGTGTCTTTATGTATAAATGTTTTCAATTTTTTTGGGTAGATACCCAGGAGAGGGATTGCTGGGTCATATGTTAATTCTATTTGTAATTTTTTGAGGAAGCCCCACACTGCCTTCCATATCAGCTGCACCAGTCTGTACTCCCATCAACAGTGTATGAGAGTTCCTTTTTCTCCACAGCCTCTCCAACACTCGTTATTATTTGTCTTGTTGATAAGTGCCATTCTAACTGGGGTGAAGTGACATCTCATTGTGATTTTTATTTGCATTTCTCTGATGATTAGTGATGGTGAGCAATATTTCATATGTCTATTTGCCATTTGTATGACCTCTTTGGAGAAATGTCTCTTCAGGTCCTCTGCCCATTTTTCAATTGGGTTGTTTGTTTTTTTGTTGTTGAGTTTCATGAGTTCCTTGTATATTTTGGATATTAGTCCCTTTTTGGAGGCACTGTTTGCAAAAATCTTCTCCCATTCAGTTGGTTGCCTCTTTATTTTGTCGATGATTTCTTTTGCTGTGCAGAAGCTTTTAAGTTTGATATTGTCCCATTCATTTATTTTAGCTTTCAGTTCCCTTGTCTTTGGAGTCAAATTCATAAAATGCTCTTTGAACCCACGGTCCATAAGTTTAGTACCTATGTTTTCTTCTATGTAGTTTATTGTTTCAGGTCTTATGCTTAAGTCTTTGATCCATTTTGAAATAATTTTGGTACATGGTGACAGATAACAGTCCAGTTTCATTCTTTTGCATGTGGCTTTCCAATTTTCCCAGCACCATTTAGTGAAGAGGCTGTCTTTCCTCCATTGTATGTTTTTTGCTTCTTGTCAAAAATTATCTGTCCATATTTATGTGGTTTATTTTTCTGGGTTCTCAATTCTATTCCATTGGTCTATGTGTCTGTTTTTCTGCTAATGCCATGCTGTTTTGATTATTGTTGCCCTGTAGTAAAAGGTATAGCACAGGGAGTGTGATATCTCCAGTATTGTTCTTTTTCCTTAAGATTGCTTTGGAGAGTGTATTAACTAGGTTCTTTCAATACCGTTTTTATATCAGGGTTGATGATTCAAAAGTGTACCTGTAGTGTGTTATATGATTGTCCTTGAAAATTCCCGGGGCTCAGCTTTTATTGAGGTTTGAATTTAGTTTTAGTCATATGAACAATAATTTTGAATGTATTTTAAATGATGTTATCTTTAAACTGTTGATTTTTTTATTTCAATTTAATTTTCATTGTTACCATGTGGTATCATAAGTATGTTATACAATAAACTTGGTGCCATTTTAATGAGGCCAGCACTACTCGTCCGTTCTTTGTCATTTACAACTGTGAAATGGAAGTAAAATCTTTCACATACTTCCAACTTTAGAAGAAGTGTCATTATTTGAACTGATTGTAGGAAATATTCGGTTTAAAGAAATAAAATTTTGAGTTTAGGTGAATTCTTTAATTAAAGCAAGGTGAGCATGTTATTTTTGCGTTACAGAGGGACTGTTACAGCATCATGGAAAAGTAGAACCTTTGGAGTAAATAGATGTGGATCTAATCCTTGCACACTCACTAGCTGTGATTTTTGGTAGATTAGATAGCGTTACTGATCCTCAGTTTTTCATCTTTAATGTGTGTTACTATCTGCCTTACAGAGTTGGATAACTTCATTAAATAATACGTGTAAAACATACTGAGTGAGAGTATGTGAATGACTATTTTTGAAGAATTTAAATTCCCTATCTTGTCAGGCTTCTCCCTCTAACTTCTCCAGGGGTCACCGTTTACACAAAATGTAATGTGAATGACACTTAATGGAGTTGTACAATTTTCGGCACTTGTTTACAATTAAAAAACTATCGAGGCGTCATCAACATGGTGGCGTGGCGTGAGCCTCTGGAAACCTCCCCTGGAATTTACAAAAAAATGAAAATGTATAAATCAACAAAGGACTCCCTGCACAGAAGACAGGGATGACGAAGTGGCCCAACTGAATTCACCTAAAGGTGGGCGAATCACGCACGTGAGCAGGGGAGGAGGGAACGGAGCACTGTGTAGACGGAGCCGCACGGGTGCAGGACGCAGACCTAGCTCAGTGCTCCGAGCTCGCTGCATCCCGGAACTACCGCAGCTGCGGGAATGGAAGAGCTCGGACTGCTAGGGCTCCGCTTATGGCCCACAGGGCTGAGGGGGCAGCATATAACACAGCTGAACCCAACACACACAGCAGAGACCTCAGAGTAAAGACTGAGGGAAGAAGGCTGAAAACAGTGGTTTAAGCCCTCACAGCCGAGCACAGAACAGAAGCCTTAGGCACTGAGACTGACCGCCCCAACCCTACTCACCCAGAGCTCGCCCCGCCCCCACCTACCTGGTGCTACAAGCGGACAGTAACAGTGTCAGATCAAAAGAACGGAATATTTGCGATTCTGAGAACTGTGGACTGCAGACACAGGTTCACAGCCCAACTAGTTTCGGCAATGTGGAGCGAGCTGTGGAAGCAGGACGGGCTGTGCTGTTGGGTGTCTCCATTGCTCTGGGCCACCTCTCACAACTCACCCTGCCCTTGGCCCCACCTATCTGGGCGGATCCCTGCAGGTTTAAACAGAACTGCTGAAACATAAGGGCTCTGAATCTGGTGCAGAAAGAGCTTTGGAACTTCAAAAGCTCTCTGCATACCCACATGGACACTACACCCTGTGACCCAGGCAAATTATTAACAGAGGAGAAGCCCGTCTCCCAGGGAATATCCCCATTGTGTGAGAAGCTGGAATAGTGCAGAGAAAACGTAGCACTACAGTGTGAGAGAGGAAAAAAAAGCCTACTGTCAGAGATAAAATAAAACATGTACCAACAAGTACTGGCAAACAAATGAAAGACCTCTTCCTATCACCCTGTTGCAGAGGCCACTTCTGTAGATGTCTAGGAAGAGAAATAATAAATTAGCAGTTGCCATGAATAACCAAGGCAACAAGACAGCTCAGAAAGAAAGTGAAAAGTCTCCAGAAAAGGAACTTAAAGATATGGAAATATGTGACTTAAATGACAGAGAATTCAACCTTGCAGTTCTGACGAAAAAAAAAAAACCCACAAAACTCAATGAGATCAAAGAAAACACAGAAAGTCAGTTTAATGAACTCAAACGCAATCAAAGAACAACATGAACATTTTACAAAAGAGATTGAAATTAAAAAAAGAAACAAATACTATTTCTGGAGATTAAGAACTCAATAGAAGAAATTAAGAATGAAATATACAGTTTAGGTAGTAGAGTTGACCAGATGGAGGAAGGATCAGTGACATCAAAGATAGAAACCTGGAAATAACACATATGGAAAAAGAAAGAGACTTGAGACTTAAAAGAAATGAAAGAACTCTACAAGAACTTTCTGACTCCTCAGAAAGAACAATATAAGAATAATGGGCATACCAGAAGGAGAAGAGAGAGAGAAGGGAACAGAGAATATATTCGAACAAATTGTTAATGAGAACTTCCCAAAGTTGTGGAGAGAACTGGATCCTCGAATCCAAGAAGCGAATAGAACACCTAATTACCTCAATTCCAGCAGGCCTTCTCCAAGGCACATTGTATTCAAGCTGTCTAAAATCAATGCCAAAGAAAGAATCCTCAATGCAACTAGGGAAAAGAAGACGGTAACTTACAAAGAAAAGCCCATTAGATTATCATCAGATTTTCAGCAGAAACTCTACAAGCCAGGAGGGAGTGGAACCAAATATTCAAACTTTTGAAAGAGAGAAATTACGATCCAAGAATAATATATCCAACAAAGATATCCTTTTGATATGAATGAGGAATAAAGACCTTTCAAGACATAGAGAAGCCGAGGGATTTTTCTAATACACGACCTGCACTACAAGAAATACTAAAGGAGGTTATTGACCACCATCAACAGATACAATTTGTGGCAACCAAAACATAAAAAGGGGAAGAGTAAAGGCCTGAACTGGAATATGGGAATGGAGAAAGTAAGGGTGTTGAAGAACATGGAATAATGTAAATATCAAACTTTCTTTTGCATACACTTAAATGTAACCACAGACAAAAAAATCCAGAACTGAAATATATACTGTAATAAAAGAAGAAACAAAGGGAAACTTTATAGAATACCACCACACAGGAATAATAGACAACAACAAAAAAAAGGCAAGGAAACAATGGAGACTGAGGCTTACCAGAAAACTGAAGATAGAATGGTAGGAGATCCTCACTTGTCAATAATCACCCTAAATGTAGATGGACTGAACTCACCAATAAAAAGGCACAGGGTAGCAGATTGTATCAAATAACTAAATCCAACCATATGCTGTCTCCAAGAGATGCATCTCAGCTACAAAGACAAGCATGAACTCAAATTGAAAGCGTGGAAATTGACACTCTAAGCAAATGGTATGCAGAGAAAATCAGGTGTATCTATACTGATATCAGATGAAACACACTTCAGGGGGAAAAAGATAACAAGAGACAAAGATGGACATTTCATAATGGTGAAGGGGACTATACAAAAAGAAGGCATGTCAGTCATCAATATTTATGGCCCCAATCAGGGAGTCCGGAATATACCAAGCACTACTAACAGAACTAAAGGGAGAAATTGACCAAACAGAATTATACTACGGACCTAAATATGTCATTGACAGCTATGGATAGATCATCCAAACAGAAAATAAATAATGAAATAGCAGTCCTAAATGACGCATTAGATGAAATGGACAAATTGACAATTATAGAGCACTTCATCCAAAAAACATCAGACTATATATTTTTTACTAGTGTACATAGAAGATTCTCAAGGATAGACCATATATTGGGACATAAAACTAACCTCAGCAAGTTTAAGAAGATTGCAATGATAGCAAGCATATTCTCTCATCACATGGCTTTGAAATTGGATATGCAGTGCAAAAAGAAAGCAGGAAAAAAACACAAATACATGGAGATTAAACAACATACTTTTAAAGAACGACCGGGTCAAAAAAGAAATTAGAAGAGTGATCAAAAGATACATAAAAACAAATGAGAATGAAAGTGCATACTACCAAAAGTTTTGGGATGTAGGCGAATCAGTTTTAAGAGGGAAATTTATATCATTACAGTCCTATCTCAATAAAGAAGAAAAATCCCAAATAAGTTATGTCGCATTAAACCTTAAAAAACTAGAAAAAGAAGAACAAGTGAAACCCAAGGTCAGCAGAAGAAAGGAAATAACAAATATCAGAGTATAACTAAATGAAATGGAGAACAAAAAGTCAATAGAAAAAGTTAATGTGACAAAGCACTGGTTCTTTGAAAAGATTAACAAAATTGACAAAGCGTTGTCTAGGCTCACTAAGATAAAAAGAGAGAAGACACTAATAAACAAAATCAGAAATGAAAAAGGGGATGTTATCCCAGACACCACAGAAATAGAAAGGATCATCGAAGAATACTATGAAGGACTATATGCCCCTAAATTTAATAACTTAGAAAAATTGGACATGTTCTTAGAAACCTATAGCCTTCCTGGGTTGAAACATGAAGAACTGGAAAATCTAAACAGACGAATCACGAGTAATGAAATTGAATCAGTCATCCAAAAGCTTCCCAAAAGCCAAAGTCCAGGTCTAGATGGCTTAACTAGTGAATTCTACCAAACCTTCAAAGAGGATCTAATAACAATACTGCCCAAACTCTCCTAAAAATTTGAAGAAGAGTCAGTACTCCCTAACTCATTTTATGAAGCCAAGATTACCCTGATACCAAAACCTGGTAAGGACAACACCAAAAAAGAGAAGAACAGACGAATATCCCTGGTGAATACAGATGCAAAAATCCTAAGTAAAATTTTCTCAAATCTAATGGAACAATGCATTAGAACGATTATTTATCACAACCCAGTGGGGTTCATCCCAGGGGCACCAGCGTGGCTCAACATTCTCAAAACCATCAATGTGATGCATCACATATATAAAATAAAGGACAAATATCATGTGATTATGTCAATTAATTCAGAAAAAGCATTTGACAAGATACAACATCGATTTATGATTAGAACACTTAATAAAATATGTGTGGGAGGAAAATATCTTAACATAGTAAAGACCATATATGGCAAACCCTCAGCTAATGTCATAATTAATGGTGAAAAAGTGAAGCCCTTTGGTCTACGTTCAGGAGCATGGCAGGGCTGTCCCCTATCACCTCTGCTTTTCAACATTGTGTTAGAAGTCCTTGCCAGAGCAATCAGGCAAGAGAAATAAATAAAAGGCATCCAAATTGGGATTGAGGAAATTAAATTGTCACTCTTTGCAGATGAAATCATGCTGTATATAGAAAACCTTAAAGACTCCACTAAAAAGCTATTAGAAACAATCAACGAATACAGTAAAGTTGCCGGCTACAATTCATCGTACAAAAGTTTATTGCATTCCTATATGCTAACAAGGAATTGTTAGAAAAAGCAATAAAAAAATCCATTCCTTTTGCAATTGCAGCAAAAAGAATGAAATTCCTAGGAATAAACTTAACCAAGGATGTGAAAGACCTGTATGCTGCAAAGTATAAGACATTTTTGAAAGAAATTGAAGAAGACAGAAAGAAATGAAAAGACATTCAGTGCTCATGGATTGGAAGAATCAATATAGTCAGAATGGCCATATTACCCAAAGCAATATAGAGATTTAATGCAATGGTCATCAAATCCCAATGGCATTTTTTTTGTTGTTTTGCTTTTGTTTTTTTCTTTAATTTATTTTTTTTTATTTTTCAATTACAGTTGACATTCAGTATTATTTTATATTGCCTGGGGAAGAGAGAATGCTGAAGGACAAGATTTCAAACCTAGAAGCACATGGGCTCTTTAATTCATTAACTCCACATTTACCGAGAGCCTGCTATATTTCAGACACTTTGATGGGCTCCAATAAGATACACTTTTTTTCTAAGAGGAACTCAGAGTTGAATGAAAAATGATTCTTTATAAAGAAACGCACAGACTAATATGATGGAAGGAATTTAGAAAAGAAGAATTTTTTTAACAGTGTGTTTCTATAAGTTCTAGACTGTAAGTTCTAGACTGTACTCCTGGAAATAGTCAGAACTTGTTTCCTGAAGTTTTTTCTCAGAATAAGATCTATAGTTATCTAAAAGAAATAGAACAAAAAATCATCAGATTTGTTTGGAACCACGAAAGACCTTGAATAGCAAGAGCAATCTTAAGAAAAAAGAATAATACTGGAGGTATCACACTCCCTGACTTTAGCTTGTAGTATAAAGCAACTATAATCAAAACACAATGGTATTGGTAGAAAAAGAGACACGTAGACCAATGGAACAGAATTTAGAACTCAAAAATGAAACCACATGTATATGGACAGATAATTTTTGTGAAAGAAGTAAAAAACATATAATGGAGAAAAGACAGCCTCTTTAATACATGGTGCTGGGAGAATTGGATAGTCACGTGCAAAAGAATGAAACTACACTGCTATCTGTCACCATGTACCAAAATTAATTCAAAATGGATCAAAGCCTTAAGCATAAGTCCTGACACAATAAACTGCATAGAAAAAAACATAGGTACTAAACTTACCTTGGGTTCAAAGAGCGTTTTATTTATTTGTCTCCACAGGTAAGGGAAGTAAAAGCTAAAATAAATGAATGGAACTATATGAAACTTAAAAGCTTCTGCACAGGAAAACAAATCACTGACAATTTAAAGAGGGAACCAACTGAATGGGAGAAGATTTTTGCAAACAGTGCCTCTGATAAGGGGTAATATCCAAAATATACAAGGAACTCATGTATCTCAACGACAAAAAACACACACAAACAACCCCATTGAAAAAGGAGCAGAAGACCTGAAGAGACATTTCTCCAAAGAGAACATACAAATGGCTAATAGTCATATGAAAAATGCTCAGCCTCACTTATCATCAGAGAATTGCAAATAAAAACCACCATCAGATATCACCTCACCCCAGTTAGAATGGCTGTCATCCATAAGACAAATAATAACAAGTGTTGGAGAGGCTGTGGAGGAAAGGAACTGTCATACACTGTTGGGGGAATGCAGACTGGTGCAGCGGTTGTGGAAGGCAGTGTGGAGGTTCCTTAAAAAATTACGAATAGAATTACCTTACGACTCAGTATCCCTCTCCTGGGTATCTACCCCCAAATTCTGGAAACATCCATAAAGACACGTGTGCTCCAAAGTTCATTGCAGCTTTATTCACGGTGGCCAAGACATGGAAACAACCAAAATGTCCTTTGATAGATGAATGGATAAAGAAGTTGTGGTATATATACACAATAGAATACTATTCGGCTGTAAGAAAAGATGAAATAGGACCATTTGTGACAACATGGATGGATCTTGAGAGTATAATGCTAAGCGAAATAAGTCAGACCCAAAAAGCAGAGAACCATATGATTTCACTGATATGTGGTATATAAACCAAAAACAACAAAAGAACAAGACAAAGAAATGAGAAACAAAAACTCATAAACACAGACAATAGTTTAATGGTTACCAGAGGGTAAGGGGAGTGGGGGGAGGCAGATGAGGGTAAGGGGGATCAAATATATGGTGATGGAAAGAGAACTGACTCTGGTTGTTGAACAGACAATGGGATTTATAGATGATGTATTACAGAATTGTACTCCTGAAATGTATGCAACTTGACTAACAATTGTCACCCTATTAAAATGAATAAAAAAATATGTATTTCTTAAGGGACATTTACTTTCTAGATTGTAAAGAGGTAATTTTTAACTTGGATGTGTTCAGAACAATTCCAGTGACACTACCTTTGGTGAATATTGAGGAAGCCAAGTGAAGTAAGTAACAATGAATGTGTTCTATCTATCTACCCATCCATCTATCCATTTATTCATTTAAGAGATGTTTTTCAAGAGTTGGCTGTGTGCCAGACACCATCATAGCCACTCAAATCTGTGTAAATGGATGAAAAGGAAATATGTGTTAGAACTCGAGTAAGTAAACTCCCTGAGGTATGAAATTGCATAATTGCCTTTTTAAAATAAGGGCTCTCTGCTCTTAGATGCAAACTAGGTAAGAGTCCTAGAAATCTTTTTTGTTCTTCCCCTTTACTCAGGACATCTGCCCAATATTCCTTCATTTGTCACTATGAAATATTGGGCATCTTTAAAACTGATGGTGAAACTTAAATAGGAAAGGAAATGTTAAATATAAATACCCTCTTTCTAATCACTTGCAGATTCTTGTGATTTCCCCACCTCTGACTTTCCTTTTCACCAAGAGACATATGTCATTTCAAGCCAATCTTTTACCCTATGCTTTGAGAGAAAAGGAAATGTTACAGTGAGATTTCTATTAATTTTGAACTGATGAGTAATTTCTAGTGAGTCAATGTTATTTACTAAGTGGCAGTATGGAATCGTAGCGAAGTTGTCAAGAATGGATTAATTATTTTTCCTTTGCTCCTGTTACTGAATGAAACTATTGTTAGTGTAAGAAGGGAGATAGGAAAAAATCAGTAATACAAGCATTAAAGCTTTTTAGTGGTTTCAGTTATCTCAGAATTTTCACTGTTTGAGGGATAGAAGAGACATCAGAGATCGTTTAGTTTGACCTTTCATTTTTACAGATGAAACAAAATATAAAAAAAATGAAATGACTTGCGTTTTGTAGCTCAGATATTTAATAATAACCATTGAAACCTAGTTTTTTTAGACTTTGCCAAGCGTTCTTTCTGGTGAGTTAAGCTTATTTTCCTTGGTTTTCCTTTATTATTCATTTATCTTTTTGAGTATAAGGGATAACTAGAACAAATATTTTTTTAAATCACATTAAATTGTCATTTCAATTGTTTTTACTTTTCTTTTATCATTTGCATATTTCCCAATCTTCCTTATAATTTACTGCCTTTTCCCATTTTTACAATACTTGTTTTTTTTCCTTGCCTCCTTCATAACTTTAGTTCCTAGCTGCTTTTCTTCTTTATTTTTCCTTCTTCTTTGGAAATATTTACAATAGCTACACATTAAAACACAAAAATAATTGCACTCACCACACAGCTATGGTAAATTTGTTGTTTTAAACTGTCATTGCATCACGAATAGTTTCCTTTTGGTAATGGATGTTGTACAAAGACTGAAGGGTAGAAATCCTGGTCCATTTATAGCCTGTGTATTAAGCTTCTTGATAGAGAGGCATTATTGTACTTATGAGATTATTATTAATAATCTAATATGATGTTAAGAACATCTCATTTGGAGAGTCATTCCCTTGAAGAATTTCATTCTTGTAGGTGACCTTATCCAGAAAGTGAAAATTGGAGGTAAAAAAGGGAAAAGTGCTCACTTAAATCAAATTTTCAAGTAAGAATTCTAAGAAATTTATTAAAGTAATTCCCTTGCAGGCTTGTTTTTCAATCAGAAATATCTTTGAACGTTTTTTCTCTTTATCTATGAAGATGAACAAAATGGTGTGAATATGTTTACTCAGTGGAAATTGGGAATAAAAGAGAAACTCAAAAAGAAAAATGACCTTTGATTTTGAGGCCTGAGACTCTTGGCTGTTCAGCTGTCTCCTCTGTCCCTCAACATGGTGTGTTTTCTAGTCTGTTTCCATTTGGGTCTGGGAGGATTCTGCTTATACTTAGCTTTCAAGTCATTTGCCTTTAGTTCTTGAACTGCAATTAGGTGTAAACTTTTTTTATTGCCCCCACTTCCTTTGTTGCTTTTAAAGACAGCAATTAGGAAGGGTTAGGTGAATAGGTTACCATTTTATCCATCTCTATTACTCTGACTGATAGAGCTATTAAATAAAGGAAAATTGTAGTTCTTTATTATCTGCCTGCCTCATTTCTGCTCTTTGCCTTGGAGAATAGCTGCTTTAAAGATCAGAGTGTTATTGAAAAGTCCTAAAAAATAATAACTTGTTTGGCCACTCAAACAATGACACAATTCCTTGGAAAAACAGGTCTATTGTGTATGTGTGGATGGGGGGAGATATTCATCTTGAAGTACTGAAGTGGTGTGATGGGGGTGGAGAAATTATACAGAAATTATTGCTCTAGCATAGTTTAGAAACAGTAATATTGATAAAGAAAAACCAAGAGTATCTATATGATAAATGCACTTATAATTAGTGTGATCATTAACATGGACAAAGTATACTTTAATATCCACAAAGAAGTCTTTACACTAAGCAGTTAGCTTCACTATGAAGGGGAAAAAAACACAAAATGAGCTATATACAGCTGAATAGGCTTTTCAGAGTCTCCAAGGGGGTGACTTCTCTGTTGATGGCCAGTGGGGGTGGACTAGTGAAATAATTACTTAACAGCGTGTAAACAATGTGAGATGTGAAGTACGCTTCCCCCCTTCTCCCCTGCCCCCTTTTTCATTGAGAGAGTTTCTTGTTGAGATGGCTCCACTGGGACAGGCAGCAGAGAAATTTGATTAAATAGATGCCTGAGGTCATGACCCTGTCTAAACGTGGTGCAGCTCTCAGCATTAATCAAAGAAATTTTTTTTCTTACTTAAAAAAATTCTGACCTTGCTGTATATGAGTAATAGTGAGCTTTGGATTCGGTTGTGGTTGAGTAGGGGGGCTGTGTAAATCTGAGTGAACATTCTGTGTACAGAAAAACAACGAAAAAGGAGGCTGTCTTCAAGAACAATAGAAAAGTATAACATTATTTTAGATCATGTTAAGGGACTTTCATTTGATGATAGCCTATCAATAGCCAGTGGGGTTTGGAGCTCCATTAGAATTCACTAGGACTCATTTATTGCAAACCACTGTTGACACTGATCTGAGTGTTTAGTGGGTATTTATAGCACTGTAGTTGGTATGGGATTCCTGTGTTCAGGAACTCTCCTGGGACAGTTTTAGTTTGGGCTAGTGTTTGAAAACTGATTGGAAGCGATTTTCTTGGAAAGTAGAGAAAACTACATGTTTGGTGAGAGAACAACTAGAATAGTGGTCATTAGTGACTCAGATAAGAGCAAGAAAAATGAAACTTTTCTAAACGTGCATGTGCCATTGTATTAAGCAGAATATTTGCTTCAAGTGAGAGACTACTTGTTATTCATCCTTGTTTTAAGGTAGAGAACAACTTTGATACAATTAGATAGCTATTTCCCTCACAGGAATTGATTTAGCAGAGTATACAACTGATTTTAGATCATCAATATCTTATTATTTGCCCAAATAAGAATTCTTTTGTGGAGTGTGGACTTACATCAGAAGTCTTGATTAACTAGAACAATCAGGTAAGGAGGTTTTTCACTAATTGAAGTTAATGGTATTTGTGTTGTCCATCCTTGTTGAAAATGTTTTTAATAACGTTGATCCATTTTATTGCCTGCCTTAGCTAACATAATACAGTGAACCTAAATACAGTATTTTTGGGTGATTGAGCTCTTATGGCCTCAGAATCATCTTTCTACTTATCAATTTTGCTTACACAGTGATATGGATAAAGCTATAGAAGCTCCATCCATATAGAAGCTCTATCTGTATAGGAGCTTGGTCTTACTGTGTCTTGGAATATGCTGGGAAGTTAGTGATGCTTTACAAAACAATAATAATTTAAAAAAATATAACACTTGTTAATAATTTGAAAATATTTTTCTCTTAATGATAGGATATAATTAAATCAAGGGTGTTAATTATTTTAACTAATTGAATTTTAGATCATCAAGGTATTTAATTTGGGATGGCAGTTGATGGGGATTAAGTTTGATATGTTTCTGTGAAGTAAGCAGACTTGTTACAATATTTTGAGACAATAAGCATACAAGAGAGCTTAAGAAATGCCGAAATAGAAAGCTTCCCTTGAGGTGGAAGTGTTAATTTAGTGACCATAGGTCTATTATTTAGATTGGTTAGACCATGACCATGTGGATTTAGTTTCTAGTTTATGATTTGAACATCTATGGAAAACATGACTTCAAATGTAGAGATTACTTGAACTTAATATACTATTTACACATGAATTTTTACTTACAAAACTATGATTTCACTGTTACTCTGCGAATGGGGAAGGGAGAGTGTATTTTTCACCACAGAAGTATGATTCAAACTGGTTGTACTATAAAAAGTGAAACACCAGGATTGTATTTGAACTTGGAAAACTACTTTCAAAGCCTGTCCATTCACCATGGAGTTTGCACATGTCCATACAAACAGTTCTTGCTGTCATACATCATCGGATGAAAGGTTTAGCAAGTTAATACTGTTGGGACAGTTTTGAGAGGTGAGACTATTGGTGTCGGTAAATGTAGGGTCCATCAAAAAAAAAAAAAAAACACCTAACCAAATGCAGTCAGTTATATTACTTGATGAAAACTGGGCTTTGAAATAACAGCAAGGTCACTTGCATAACATTCCAGACAAGAGCCCATTTCTAGAATCTTGATATTATCTCTAGCTTTAGAATATTAAATACTCTAAATTACAGTGTAAATCCCTGAAGAAGAAAACAGCAGCGAGTCTGTTGGTAGTCTAATTGTCACTGACTGGTGCCTGTCCCCCAGGTTGACATTGCTATCATAAAGATTTTATCTGCACTCTACTTTTACATAAAAAGTAGATGGCAGGAAAATGTGCAATTAGGGAATTATTATGGGAAATATCAACACTTCTATTGATTGTACATATTTTTTTTACTATCAGATATCTACTTTCCCTCACAATTAAAAAAATCATCGATTAATATACTGCTATGAGTATCAATTTTTTCAACTCACTGTGTGTGATGAGTGTGATTTGGAGGAGGAGGAGTAGAGATATGACACAATTCCTGGATATTAACCCTTCTGAGACCTGCAGGTGCTTATGTGGGTGACGATACATGTACAGAGTGAGCACTCCACGGCACTGAGAAGCTCAGAGCCATCAGAAACCAAAAAAGTATTGACGTACATTTCCATTCTGAGCTTGTAGGACTCTGAAAAGATTTTCACAAACTACGAGTTTTCTGTTTAACACTTAATCAACCTTAAAATTAAGCTTAAGTGAAAAGCTCACATTTGCCTGAAAAGTATGGTAGCTAAGATTTCATTGTAAAATGTTGATAAAGTGTTTTAAATTTATGGCTCTATAGTCACTAAGTTTGAGATCTAGAAAACCATGCTAGTGGTGGGTAAATTTTTTTATGACACATTGATACATACTCGTGTCTACCTTAGTGTTCTGGTCTACTTCTCACCATTGTTTTTGTAATAAATGAAATGATTTTATTTTGAAAATGCCTTGATTCTTTAAGATCAGTGGTGTCTAGTTAATAAATACTTCTTTCAAGGATACTAAATTGTATCTAAGGATCATAATTGTTGTTATGGCCTCAGACTACTAGCTGATACTTTTATTTGTATATGATCATATCTAGTACTAAGCAGTGTATTTCAATCAGTACTTTAATCCCTAAAAAGTAAAATGAAGCAAAGTTTGATTGCAGTTCCACATTTACCACTGAACTCAATTTCTTAATGAGAGTTAGTCAATCTGAAAATGAATGACTATTGTATCTGTCTTCAGCTACTATTTTTGTATATGTGTATTAAGGTATTCGATTAAGAATCAGTTTGAGTTCTTTAAGAAAATGTTATCATAGACACATAACACTAACATCTCTAAAATACAGGGACCTGAGCAATCTGTTATCAGAGGTTTAGCTATGATAGTACCAATTATGCTGAACTGAACATTTAAAAAAATTACAGATTTGAATTCTGAATAGTTCTTTGTCTTTGGTGTTTGTTTAGGAGTAGAACACTAATGTTCCATAATGGTAGGTTCAAGAATTCCATCAATGCAACATTCCATATATAACTATTTGTTTCATCCCATCAAATTTACAAGGTTATGTGACAGAAAAAAATACATTGAACGTAAAAAAAGCATGATTGTGCATGTGTTACATTTAACTTAATACTACCATTTTAAACGTGCTTATGTAATTTATGCTTATTAGTTTTTCATTGATCTGTTCCTATAACTAGTACTTTATAAATTTAAATTACATCAACTCTTTTGCAACAAAAGGAAAACATCATAGAGAAAGTAACTTGTGATTTAGAATAGTGAAAATCCAGAGATAAACCACTCTATGATTTAATGCCTATGATTTAATGCCTCCAGATGTAGACTTCTTATATTTTCAATTTTTCTTCTTTTATTTTGTTTATTTCCATTTTTGAACTTTTCATGTTTAGCAATGACCATTTAATCTCAGTTCCTGAACATTCAAATGAAATAAAACTTAAAAGATGAAGTAATTATGTATTTTTAAATCATGCACACTTAAGAAAAAGGTGAGCTTGCTGGATAATTCCAAAGGCGGTGTCATCAAAAGCCTGCATTTTATTGAAGGGAAAATGCAATGGAGGTTTACTCCCAATCTTTGTGTGAATTCTCCAGTGAGTCTTTGGGAAGGAATGACCTTGCTGACCTTCTCATACTCTTAACAGTAGCAAGTGTGGTCATTTAGTCTGAACTAGAAGCAGAGGGGTCGTGAAGAGAGCCTGAAAGCTAACAATAAGAATTAGTAACTAGTGGACAAGTCTAAACATAGGCAAAAAGTACCCTTGATGACTTAAATCAAAGGAGCCTGACACTCCTTTATATGCCATTCTTTTCTTGATACTGATCAAAGAGCAATAGATATTTGGGAGAAAATAATGAGATACAAGTTTCTATAAGGTTAATATTGATCAAAATGTTAGCCCTCTGATAATTATTCTAAAATTAAATTGAAAAATGAATATAAATATGAATTTCACCAGCTGGCACTATATGAAACAGCAAATACCTCTAAATCTGGTACTGTTTCATAAAGGATAATTACAATACCTGGTGGAACAAGAAGTTATTCCATATAATTATTATTTCACAAGAAATCAGAGCAAGGGAGCTCAGTTGCCCAGATTTTTAAACTTTGAAGTTTTATTTAGTAAGTAAAGTAGATTCTATAGACTTTTTATTCCTATATTGCAAATGAAACAAATTCCCTTTAATCTTATTGTAATGATTCCTGGTTTATCAGAATAACTATAGCAGACACTAAAATCCCTTACTATTTGCCAGGCATTAACCTGAGCACTTTAATATATTTTGAACTCATTGAATGTAGGCAACCACCTTATGAAATAAATACTCATTATTTCTATTTTACAGATGAGGAAACTGAGGCACAAGAACGTTGAATTACTTGCTCAAAGTCAAAGCTAATAAATAGTGGAATTTCCTGAATGAAGTTTCCAATTCTGGTTTCAAATTCCATGATCTTTATCCCTGTACCATACTGCCTCTTAGGTTTGGTGCAAGTTTGCCAGGAAATCAGAAAAAGGGAAGGGAAGAGTCTGAAGATCTGCAGTGGTTTTTAAACAACTTTTTTCTGAAAGATTCTGTAAAAAATGCTAATGTGATACAGATCCATTATGTACCTGCTTTTCTTTTCTTCATGAGGTTAAATGAAACTCTAGAAAATAGGCAATGAAATACCCTGATACTGCAACATTACAATTTTTCATAGAGATTTTTCCATGTTATATCAAGAAATTGTTGGCTACGTAAAGTGCTTTAATACATTTTTAAAATTATCTTTAAATCAGTGCCAATCTTTTAAAAAGGATTTGATCTTGTGGTTACCAATCTAATAAATTTAAAAAAAGGATTTGATATATTTTCATCACCTTGTCAACTGCAGTTAACAGAAATCAGTAAAAACACTGTTGTTTTTTACGTTTTACCCAGCAAATGTTTTTTGGCTTGGTTGATTTTCCTAAGGCATTAGACTACTTGTAGATTTGGTTACTGGCTTATTCTTTATCCAAGGAGGTAAATATCAATCAAGTATCCATTATTGAATGGAAAATGAGTATGCTTCTGTTGGAAAGCTTATTTAATTTATAAGGAACTGAAAATCGTAGTGGGGGGAGCTATTTGACCTATTTTCTTGTACCTCAAATAGTAAGTTTCTAACAAGCGTTCTTGACCAGGAAATTTAATTTCTTAGTCCTGTCAGCTGCTGGTGGGAGATGTTTACAGCCGCAATTCCAATTTGCATTATCTGTGCCCAGAACGGCAGGGTGACATAGAGCCTAGTAAATTCCAACCGTAGAGGCTTCTAATCATATTCAATGGAAGAAATATCCATTTTTTCAAAGGCACTATTTTGCTGCAGTCACTTATTGTCTCCAGGAAAAGCGAGAATGTGGTCCAAGTAGTAAAGGTCAACAGAAACAACTAAAGTGATAATAATACCCTTGGCATTTTAGGCATTAGAGTTTGGAGTTAAGAGTCTTCATTAATAATGGCGAGGTCTTTGAGGATTTAGCTGTAGATTGGGAATACCTCATAAGGATTAACATGGGAAGTTATTTATGAAATAGTGTTCATTATATTGACATCCTCAGAAGGTATAATTTAACAATTCTGCAATCGATCACATAGATTGCAGATCACTATTATTTAAAATTCTAGGATTGGAAGAACACGTTGGAAGGAAGTGACAAACAGCAAGGTCTTAATGATATAAACCCAATCAGAAGGGAATTGGAAGTGTGTATGTATATAGAAATCTGCATATAATTGAAAATTGAGATTCTCTTTGGTCCCCTTGCCCATTTCCTTTACATTATTAATTTTCTAATTCTCTAGGCTTGAAATCATATCTTTCTTGTCTTTATTTTCAGGCAGTATGTCAACAAGATCTACCAACTTTTAAAAATATTTTAAATAAAAGAAATTCAATTACAGTTGATATTCAATATTGTATTATTTTCAGGTGACAATATAGTGATTAGACATGTATATACATAACTTATGAAATGATTTCCCCAATAGGTCTAGTACCCATCTGGCACCATACATAGATTTTACAATATTATTGACTGTATTTCCTATGCTGTACTTTACATCCTTATGATTATTTTGTAATTGCCAATTTGTATTTCTTAATCCCTTCACCTTTTCTACCCTGTCCTCACCTCCCTCCCATCTGACAACCATCAGTTTGTTGTCTGTGTCTGTGAGTCTGTTTTTGCTTTGGTCATTTATTTTGTATTTTATATTCTATGTATAAGTGAAATCATATGGTATTTGTCTTTGTGTGACTTATTTCACTTAACATAATAGCCTTTAGGGCCATCCATGCTGTTGCAAACAGTAAGATTTCATTCTTTTTATGGCCGAGTAATATTCCATTGTATATATGTACCACATCTTCCTTATCCAGTCATCTATTGATGGACGTTTAGGTTGCTTCCAGATCTTGGCTAATCTAAATAATGCTTCAGTGAACATAGGGATGCATATATCTTTTCAAATTAGTGTTTGGTATTTCTTCAGATAAATATCCAAAAGTGGAATTGCTGCAACGTATGATAGTTTTATTTTTAATTTTTTGAGGAACCTCCAAATGTTTTCCATAGTGGCTGCACCAATCTGCAATCCCACCAACAGTGCAGGAGGGTTCCCTTTTCTCCACATCCTCGCCAACACTTGTTGGTTGTTGATTTATTGATGATAGCGATTCTGACAGGTGTGAGGTGATATCTCATTGTGGTTTTAATTTGCATTCTGCAATGTGTTTTAGAGAATCTTATCTTTCGGTTTTATTTTCTTACTTTTCATCCTGACTTGGGCTCTTTTCCTTTCATATCTGGAACTTCTTTTACCAAGCTATAGCCATACTTGCTTCTATCCACAGTCATTTTCCCTTTCTAATCCTATTCAAGGATACTTTTGCCTAAACATTTTCATCAGATTGTTTCTATGCTCAAGCACCTGTGGTGACAAGTCCAAAGGCTCCTGCCTGACCTTCGGACAGCAATCTTTGCTCTTTCTCATTGCTTCAATGGAGCACACACATCTCACCAACTTCTCTCTGGTTACCTCTTATGTATAGGCTTTCATTTCTGGGTCCATAACTCCTAATTAAACTCACCCACTTTCAATGAGTATTACATTTTTAAATGCTTGTGTTTTCTTGTGTTCTAGCTATTATGTTAATGATGATGTCCTTCGGAGACACTAGTGTAGTTATGATCAGAAATTCAAGAGACTTATATGAGTGGGCATTATTATAATTGTATTACTTTCCTTTTATCTTAAATCATTAAGCCTTTCAAGCTACTTTCTATTTTCCTATAAAGTTTCTCTCCCCTTTCTTTGAAAAAAAAAAAAGGGTATTAGGTTGCTGCGAAAGTAATTGCGGTTTTTGCAATTATTTTTAACCTTTTAAACCGCAATAACTTTTGCACCACCCTAATAATTCAGAAGCTAAATTTAACTTTAATTAACTAATCAGGGTTGCTGAAGATCAATGTCCTTATCCCAATGAAGTTAATATGTTAGCTGTGCTTTCTTTATTTTTATGGGCTCAGGACAGGGTAAGTATTGTGTTTGTGTAACATCTTTGTTTTCCATAGCCAATACACTTTATTTTAGTAGACCCGTGAGTTTACTACATCACACGTAACATGATGAAGGTAAGAATGTAAGCTTTTTTCATATATAGATTTCCCGACAAGGGTTAGATTGTGTTTTTTAACTGATTGCAAAAGAAAAAAGGAAAGGAAGGAAGGAAGGAAAGAAAGAAAGAAGGAAGGAAGGAAAGAAGGAAAGAAGGAGAAAGGAAGGTAAGAACGGAAAAAAAGAGGAAACGAGGGAACAAGGAGTGAAGGAAAGAAGGAAGGAAAAGAGAAGAAATAGGAAACAGGCACCTAAGTAACAGAAAGAAGGACTAAAATTATTTTGAATCAAAGCTGTCACTTTCTAGAGGTAAAAACAATTGTTCTGTATTGTTCAAATTTTATTCACTATTATTCAAGAAATTAGTCAAGTTTCTGAGAAAATGTAATGGACCGTGTAGCCTCAAGTCACACTGACTGCCTGACAAGGCAAAGCAAGATTTACACAAGTCTCCTACTGCAGACATTTATTTCTCTTACGAAATGAGACAGCTTTATCTTTATTATTTTAGTGCATTTTAGTTTACAGTTTTGCTGTAAACAATGTTTCAGAAGCTCATTTCAAGATTCCTATATAAATGAACAGGAAAAAGTAAGGCTTGGTGCTGGCAGCCTACATTTCATAAATTACATGGTTGAAAGAAAAAATTGCTGGATAACAGAAAAATAATTTTTAAATGATGGTTGTGCTTTAGGCTGAATCTATGTGAATAACAGAGGCTAAATTGGTCTGCTTAAAAAATTCTTGCTTATATTAAAAAAAAAATGAAAGCCAGACTGTGATGACTTTGAAACTCAAATACCAGTGACTTCAAAGAAGACATTCCTCTTTCTTTTAATCTAATATATGTCAAAATTGCTGTGATGGTAATACATATTTACTTGAGTACTAGCATGCAGTGTACAATAATCTGCCCAACCTCTTGTCAGGGTCTAAATTCATCCTGTTTCCTTCTCTCTCTTTGTGCAGGCTGAAGGCCAGAGTTTTATTTGCTGTGGCAAACATTCCTTGGCCAAAAACAAATAATCTAACGTTAATTGCATTGTCCTACCCCTGATACCCACAGGAAGTGTCACTTCAATATCTCAGGACAAACTCAGAGTCTCTGTGTTCATAGAAAACTATCCATTACATGTCATGAAAAAATGATGTAAGTTACAGTTGAGAGTATCATTGGCTTCTGAATATAAAATCCTATAAAATAAAACAGTCATTGTGGGCTGGAGTGGTATGTGCTGCTCCAAGGTTGATCTTAAGATAAAACTTAATAAAACAGCTGACTTGAGCTGGAACCGGGTGTGCTATCTCCATACTGCAAATCTGGTTCTTTTTTTCTGTCTCTGTATCTGAAACCTCAGTTTTTAAAGTTTTTACAGTGTTTCTCCGTTGTCCCCATTCAAATAACATATTTTCTTGGTAAAGATGAATTAAAATTTAGATTCCCAATTGAATATTTTTTTGTGTGTGGTTTAGCTCTGAAAACTTATGGAAGAAATTTGACCCTATACAATCACTGGGAACATAGACTATTTCATTTGAGACTTCAGTATACTCTGTGCCTTTATAAATAATTATTACAATAAATTTTCAGTATAATAAAGGGTTATAAAAATGAATGTACTTTTATTTATTTTATTTCATATTTTAATTTCATGTCCTAAACGTTTGGTGCTCTTCAGACATAACGTTTTCAGGGAGAACTTGTTTATAATTTCAAACACACACTGCATTTGCAATTTTCTTTAAATAATAAAGAATTATCAGTGTGAAAAGAGAGACAGACAATTTTGGATAGTGATTATTCTCGTAGAAATAGTTACTAGTCAGTCCAGAAGGATTCTATGATGCTTAGTAGGAATTTTTTAATTTAAGAAATTCTAACTTTTGAAATTATTGGAAGAATAACAAGTGAGGGAAAACCATCAATATTCAAATCATCATTATTCCATTAGTATTGCTTGTTCTGTCTCTTATTTTCCTCTGATCAAGTGCAATTTGGATTTTCCAAGGCCATAAAATAAGCAACCAATGGCCTGCAACAGTGTAGCTGAAGTAATCAGAAAGGACAATTTCATCTCCATATTGGTCTCCCCTCAGCAGGAGGGTAGCCAGCACACACATATGCACAAATGCTTGTGCGCACACACTATTTCTTTGGTTTTACAGCCTCACTCCAGGAGGTTTGTCTCTTTCTAATTAGATACACAGAATCCATTCTGCTTGTTTGTGAGGTTCACAAGTTGATTCCCTCATGCTCTTTCTCTTGTCTTCACTGTCTTCAACTAGACAATGAAAACAAAGATACAGTAGACCTTATTTTCTCATTATTGATTTCATGCAGTAGCTGCCAGCTTTTTTAGCTTGTTCATTCTGTAACCCTCTGGGCAACTTTTTAAAAGTACTTTTCTTTGACCATCTGCTAAATACCATTGGTTTAATAATTAAAGACTCACCATCATCTTTCAAAGAACATAAATGTTGCTCTTGCAGCTGGTACCAACATTTTGGAATCAAATACACAGGTTTCATTCCAAGAATCAGTATCAAACACTTTGGGACACTAGTAATGCATGTTTCCCCCAACCCCTTCCAACCCCACCAAATAGTGTATGGTAAGGGGAAACATTCTTTAATATTTATAATTTAAGATTTCTGTTTAAGGTCTTATCTCCCCCCCTTACCTTTTGCTTCCAAGTATTAGGGATTGATACATAAGCCTGTTGAAATCTCTCTTTTTTTTTCTTCATGAATATAAGGCAGTTCTTGAACATTCAGGAACACACTCCAGGAGGATGCACAGAAGAGTGGTCATATAAAACCACTCAGTACAATGAAAGCAGATGTACTTCCAGAAAGAATTAAGCTCATGGGATCTAATGTGGAATCACTGTTTACAAGTCAACGTCCCATCATCTGTCTTTTTCTTAGTTGAAGGCTATCTCATGTACAGATGGAATCTGGAAACAAACCTTCTACTGAGACCCTTATCATTTTGTAATGTTGCTAAAATTGACATGCTTGTCATTAGGCTTATGAGTGATGCTATTGCTTATTTTTCTTAGCATGATAGAGCTATACCTTGTGGTATTGATTCAAGATGTGTAGTTTTTATCCTTGAGTATTAGAAGTGCATTTATTGGGTGATAATCAAAAGACATCCAATCGTTATTGTGTATGGCATGAGCAGAGTGTAATTCAGATGTGAAGGTGGATGCAATCTCAGTTTGAATTTTTCTTTAAGGCTCTGATTTGACCTAAACATTTCAATGATTTTCGCATTAAAATGTTCTTTTGAGAACCCTTGTTTATAAAACCATTTCCCTTGTTTCCAGTGTACCTTGGAACTGCCTATACAATTACAATCTAATAGGGTGAGAAAAGGCATTTCATTTTCTATGCTACTTCTATACTATCATTAGTATATTTAAGGTTTTTTTGTTTGTTTGTTTGTTTTTTTGGTTGTTTTTCAGAATCATTTTTTTTTTAATCCCTATATATCCTGGCTGCAAAATTCATGTTTGCTAAATTTGTTATGAGGAAAATTATAGTACAATTTAGGTTTTTGGGGTGGAGGTAACATTTTCATTCTGTGAAATGTAATAAAACAGTTTTCTTCAAAGTGGAATAAAGGAAATGTTTCCATTAATAAGGTGAGCATAACTTATATTAGCTTCTGTGAACCTGAGAATTTGGACTGTGTTTTAAAAAATACCATCTTTAATATTTTGTCATTATAAACATAGCTCTATTCTAGTCAGCTTTGAACTCTGGTCCCTGTTAATTTTTAAGATGGAAAAGAGCCAGGTGACTTTTCAAAGATACCTATTTAAATACGTATTCTTACACATCAAACTGTTCTTATTCAAATTGAGGTGGTAAGTTTGAGTGGGAAGCTGCATTTTTACAGTAATCTTTGCTTTTCTCTGGGAATCTTCTCATCATGGTTCTATTACATTTCATGTCCCCACAGTTGTTTTTAGAAACATAACCAAGATCTAATGAACTCTAGAAGCTAAGCTGAACAGTAGTCCTCTGAGATGATTTCCCCTGTGCCTTTTCTTAGTTATATTAACGTGTCTTTGTTGTGTTTAATAAATAAATATATATTTATTAAACCCCTGCATTCTTTATTTTTATGTACAAACAGGATTACAAATCATTTGTCATTTGGTTCTATGTTTTACTTTTAGGGAATAGCCCCGCACCCCCCAAATGCTCCCGGCGCTTTAGAGCTTTAAACATGTCTGGGCACAAAATGTTTTACACATGTGAAACAATCTGAGCTCTCTATAAGGAAACACATAGCTAAGTGTTCTCCATATAGAAGCCAGTGTAATTTACAGGATCAAGTCAGAAAGTAACGTTCTTATCCTTGGAGTGAAATTCTATTATGTGACATTCTTCATATATTTAAATAAAGTAGAACAGAGTAATGCCATTTTTATCAAGCTTTTTCATGGCTTTTCCAAACACATAGCCTTAATAAGGTAATGCTTTAGTGTTACATCCAAATTGTTAAACTCATTCTTGTTTTCCCTGGCAAACCAAAGGATGAAATTGAATTGCTACATATATGTACACTTGATTGAACGGAGTGAACTGATGAAAGGGTAACAATAGAAATCCCGTTTTGTTTTGTTTGATTTGGTTTTTTTCCCCTGCCAAACCTCAGGCAGATGCATTGATAGTAATCTTCTTCCTTTCAGTCCACAATAAAGGGTTTAGGTCGGTCCTGTAGGGTCAGAGGAGGTTACACTTGAGATGAGTTTTTAAGGATGATTAGGAGTTTGCTGGGCAGACAAGGTGCCTGTGTAGTTGCTAGGGGGATTACAGGCAGTGAGGATGCTAGACTTATGGAATGCTCTCCTTCTCACACATCCAGTTTTATCTTTCCTCATCCTCCCTATCACCTCCCCTCCCACCCTACCCCCCCTGTTTTTCCTCTGCATGATTTTGTTAGATAATAGTTTGAATAAACTCGAATGTAGCCTATCAACTAATATTTGCTTAACACCACTATTTCTATATGTAAAACATATCATTGGAAATAATTGTATCTTCAGCCAAGTTGTAAGAGACAGAAAAAAATCATTTTAGAAGATATGTATTACTAGCTAGGGTACTCTGAGTATGTGTTGTTTCTTCCAATCACTTTCTCCACTGGTTAGATGGACTTGTGTACAGTACTAGTCAGAATAGATTTAGTTGAGACAGAATTGTGTTTCCCAAATTATCCCTTCTGAGCCTCCCCAAACACATGTACATACACCAGATCTGGATAGCAATAATGGAGTTGTTGCAAGGCCCTTCCTACCCTGCTGCTAAACGATAATCTTGTTATCATTTGGCTACCTGCTGATGCTACGGAACAGATTTACCGTGAGAATCTCAGCCAGAAGGAATAACCAGTGTCATGGTAGCAAAAACGGGTATGGAATAAGCCACTCTTAAGAGACCTTTCTTCCTCTCAGCTCAACTTTGATTATTCTTGATTTAAAAAAGAAAGATAATTATAGTTTCAGTTTTGCAAATGACTGGTAAAGAGATACTATGAACATGCCATTAAGACTGAACTGTAATGTACTTTCTACAGAAGAACAGTTTTCACTGGTAGATAGGAGGCATGATCAGTATGGTGAATGTTTAAATAAAAACATTTATTACAGTAAAAAACACATTGCCATTAATCCTCCTCAAAATACTCCCCCTCACTTCAAACACACTTATCCCATTGTTCTTGCTGTTTCTGGAAGCAGTTCTGGAAGTCCTCTTTCGTGAGTGTCTTTAGTTGCGCTGTTGTGGCTGCCTCGATGTCCTGAATTGATTCAAAACGTTTACCTTTCGTGGTCATTTTGACTTTGGGGAAGAGTGAGAAGTTGGGCAGTGCCAGATGCAGTGAATAGGGTGGATGAGGACACACTGTAATGTTTTCATTTGACAGAAATTGCCATATACCAGAAGCGATGTGTGACATGAGCATTGTCATGATGGAGGGTGATTTATGGCACACTTTAAAACACACCTTCTCTCAACTTTAGCTCACACCTGACTGACTGCACCGAACAAGTGGAAACTTGTCACACATTGTTACTAAGGTTCCACGCACCACTTACCGTATTGAAGATCCCTGTTTTTCTGTTGGATAGCACCCGGCAGCAGCATTCACTGTATTTTTTTTTTTTATCACAACGGAAATGGTCCGCGTCACACATCACTTGAGGTACAACAATTTCTGTCAAATAAAACCATTCTGGTGTGTCCTCATCCACCTTATTCACCATATCTGGCACTGTGTGACTTCTGGCTCTTCTGCAAAACCAAAATGATTCCAGGACATTGAGGCAGCCATGACAATGCAACTAAAGACACTTACGAAAAGGGACTTCCAGAACTGCTTCAGAAAGTGGCAAGAATGATAGGATAAATGTGTTCAAAGCAAGGGAGAGAATTTTAAGGGTGATTAATGGCAATGTGTCTTTTACTGTAATAATGTATTTATTAGATTGGTGCAAAAGTAATTGCGGTTTTTGCAATTATTTTAACCCTTTAAAACGCAATTACATTTGCACCAACGTAATACTTAAACATTCATTGTATTGTTTGATCACATCTTGTATCTGTCATGTGCTAGTAACATTCGATTAATGAAGGTTACAGGGAACCTTGAGCTCCTTGGATAGGAATCTAGGCCTGCAGAATATCATTGAAGTTTTCATGTTTAAAATTTTCAGATCAGATTTGAAAATGATGAGCTAGTGTCACAAAGCCACATTACATAGCTGGAAGTGAGACATGTTAATGGATGTTATGTGTCAGTCTAGAATGTGCCATGAGAGAAAGGGAGAAATAGGACTGATATATTTTGTCTTGTGTGTGTTGAAACCTATAGTTACTTACAGATAATTTTTTTTACAATTAAGATTAATTTACGTTGATTCCGATGCTGAATATAAATACTATTATCAACATTAAAAAATAAAATGCAAGGCCAAATAATAGTTAAGATGAAATATATTGGCAATAATCATTTCCTATGGAAATGTCACCTGTGAACTAAGCTATATTCCGATACTATACAGTACATTAAAAATATCCACCCTCCATAATTTTTTTGATATTGAGATTAATGGTTTCTTCCTATATTTTGTATAATAACTTCTTATTGGCTATATCATTTGCAAATACCTTTTCCTATTCAGGTTGACTTTTCGTTTTCTTGATGGTTTTCATTGCTGTGCAAAAGTTTTTGGTTTTATGTAGTTCTATTCATTTGTTTTTGTTTTTGTTGCCCTTACCTGGGGAGACAGACCCCCCAAAATATTGCTAAGACCAATGTCAAAGAGTTTTCTGTCTATGTTTTCATCTTGGAGTTTTATGGTTTCACATCTTATAGTTAAGTCTTTAATCCATTTTTTGTTGATTTTTGTATGTTGTGTAAGAAAGTGGCCCAGTTTTATTCTTTTGCATGTGTCTGTCCAGTTTTCCCAACACCATTTATTGAAGAGACTGTCTTTTCTCCACTGTGTGTTCTTTTCTCCTTTGTCATAGTCTATATGACCATATAACAGTGGACTTATTTCTGGGCTCTCTATTTTGTTCCATTGATCTATGTTCCTGTTTTTGTGTCAGTACCATACTGTTTTGATTACTATAACTTTGTAGTGTAGTTTGAAACCAGGAAGTGTGATACCTCCAGTTTTGTTCTTCTGTCCTAAGATTGCTTTGGCTGTTTGGGGTCTTTTTTGATTCCATACAAATTTCAGGATTCCTTATTCTAGTTTTGTGAAAAATGCCATTGATATTATGATAGGGATTGCATTGACTCCATAGATTGTTTTAGGTAATATGGATATTTTAGCAATATTAATTCTTCGGTCCATAATCACGGTATGTCTTTGCATTTATTTGTGTCATCTTTAGTTTCTTTTATCATTCTCTTATAGTTTTTAAAATACAGGTCTTTCACCTTCTTGGTTAAA
Organism: Rhinolophus hipposideros; assembly: GCF_964194185.1. Lineage (NCBI taxonomy): Eukaryota > Metazoa > Chordata > Mammalia > Chiroptera > Rhinolophidae > Rhinolophus > Rhinolophus hipposideros. The sequence goes on along the minus strand of NC_138046.1, from coordinate 71,983,027 downwards.
TTTATTATTAGGCATTTAAATATTTTTGATGCAATTGTATATGGGATTGCTTTCTTAATTTTTCATTCTGTTACTTCATTATTAGCATATAGAAACAACACAGATTTTTTACAATATTATTATTATTTAAACTTTTATTTATTTAAGTTTGTTTTCCAAGACCCATCAGCTCCAAGTCAAGTAGTTGTTTCAATCTACTTGTGGAGGGAGCAGGTCACAGTGGCCCATGTAGGGATTGAACCAGCAACCCTATTGCTAAGAGCACCGCGCTCTAACCAGCTGAGCCAACCGGCCACCCCCAAAACACAACAGATTTGTATATATTAATTTTGTATCCTGCAACTTTACTTAATTAATTGATTAGGTCTAGTAATTTTTTGGTTAAGTCCTTAGTGTTGACTATATATAGTAAGGGAAGTTCTTACCTCTTTGGACAATCTGTTGAGACATACTGCAGTACGTGAGTCCACTGAACATGCTCATTAGTGATGTTGAGCATCAATCTGCAAACACTGACAGTTTTACTTCTTTTCCAATTTGGATGCCTTTATTTCTTTTCTTTACTGATTGCTATAGCTAATATTTCCAATACTGTGTTGAATAAAAGTGATGAGAGTGGGCTGGGCGTTCTTGTTTTGTTGTGATCTTACAGGAAAAACTTTCATCTTTTCATCACTTAGTATGTGTTTGCTGTGGGTTTGTCATATATGACCTTTATTATATTGAAGTATGTTCCCTCTATTTCCACTTTGCTGAGAGTTTTTATCACAAATGGATGTTGAAGTTTGTCAGATGCTTTTTGTACATCTATTCAGATGATCATATGATTTTTATCCTTTGTTTTGTTAATGTGGTGTATCATGTTGATTGATTTCCCTATATTGAAATATAAGTGCATCCTTGGAATGAACCTTACTTGATCATGGTGTATGAGCCCATTAATCTATTGCTGAATTTGGTTTGCTTATAGTTTATTGAGGTCTTTTTGCATTTATGTTCTCAGGATTATTGGCATGTAATTTTCCTTGTTTCTGGTGTGTTAGTCTGGTTTAGGGATCATGGTAATGCTGGCCTCAGAGTAAGTTTGAAAGCAATCCTTCCATTAAAATTTTTTTGGAATAGTTTTAGAATGATAGATATTAACTCTTCTTTAAATATCTGATATAATTCACCTGAGAAGTCATCTGGTCCTGGACTTTTGTTTTTTGGGAGTTTTTGATGAATGATTCAATTTCATTACTAGTAATCAGACTATTTTGACTTTCTAATTCTTCCTGGTTTAGTCTTAGAGTATTGCATATTTGTAGGAATGTATCCATTTCTACCAGGTTGTCATATTTGTTGGCATATAATTGTAGTAAACTCTTATGATCCTTTGTATTTCCATGGTATTGATTTAACTTCTCTTCTTTCATTTCTGATTTTATTTATTTAGGCCCTATCTCTTTTTTTTCCTGATGAATCTGGCAAATGGTTTATCAATTTTGTTTATCTTTTCAAAGAACTTGCTGTTAGTATCATTGATCTTTTTTTTTTTTTTTAGTCTCTATTGCATTTATTTGTACTCTGATCTTTATTATTTCCTTCCTTTCACTTTTAGGATTTGTTTGTTGTTATTTTTCTAATTCCTTTAGATATAAAGTTAGATTGTTTATTAGAGATTTTGTTTGTTTGTTTGCTTCTTGAGGTAGGTATGTATCACTATGAGCTTCCCTCTTAGAACTGCTTTTGCTGCATCCCATAGATTTTGGAATGTTGTATTTTCATTTTCATTTATCTCAAGGTATTTTTTGATTTCCTCTTTGATACTTTATTGACCCATTGGTTGTTTAGTTGCATATTGTTTAGCCCCCATGTATTTTTTTTTATAGTTTTCTTGTAATTGATTTCTACTTTCATACCATTGTGGTTGGAAAAGATGCTTGATATGATTTCAGTCTTCTTAAACTTATTGAGACTTGTTTTGTGACCTAACATGTGATCTAACTTGTAGAAGGTACCACGTGCACTTGAAAACTGTATTCTGCTCTTTTTGGATGTAATGTTGTATATAAATGTAGTAATTTCATCTTCTCTAATTTGTCATATAAGGCCAATGTTTCTTCATTGATTTTCTGTTTAGACGACCTATTCATTAATGTAAAGGGAGTATTAAAGTCCCCTACTGTTATTGTAATATTGTCATTTTCACTCTTTATGTCTGTTAATATTTGCTTTATGTATTTATGAGCTCATCTGTTATATACATAAATATTTATAAGTATTCTCTTGTTTGGATGATAACCTCGTCATTACGTAATGCCCTTTTTGTCTCTTGTTACAATCTATAACGTGTATTTTGTCTGATATCAGTATTGCTACCATAGCTTTCTTTTCATTTTCATTTGGGTGTAATATCTTTTTCTATCCTTTCACTTTCAGCCTCTGTGTGTCTTTAGATGTGAAGTGAGACTCTTGTAAGTGATATATATGTAGGTCTTGTTTTCTAAATTAAATTTATTGGGATAACACTGGTTAATAACATTATATAAGTTTCAGGTGTACAACTTTATGACATGTATATAGTCTACTGCGTGCTCAGTACCCGAAGTCTGGTCTAGTTCCATCACCACATATTTCTCTCTTTTTTTTTATGGGTTTTGTACTTTATCCATTCAGCCACTCTGTGTCTTTTGATTGGAACATTTAGTCTATTTACATTTAAAGTAATTATTGATAAGTATGTAATAATAGCCATTTTGTTAATTGTTTTCTTGTTTTTGTATTTGTTTTTTCTTTTCTCTTGCTTTTATTCCCTTGTGATTTGATGACTTTTATTAGTGTTACATTTGGATTTTTTTCTCTTTATTTTTTTAATGTCTATTAAAAGTTTTTGGTGTGTGGTTACCGTGAGGTTCATATACAATTAACAATGTATATAGGAGTCTATTTCAAGTTGATGATTGATGAAGTTTGAATGCATTCTAAAAGCTCTATATTTTCACCCCTCCCCAATGTTGTATGTTTTTGACATCATATTTTACATTTTTATATTTTGTGTATCCCTTAAGAAATTATTATGGATATAGATGTTGTTACTACTTTTGTCTTTTAATCTTTATAAGTAGTTGATCCATTACCTTTACTATCTTTACCTTTACCACTGAGATTTTTTTCTTTTATATTTTTCTTATTTGTAGCTATGACCTCTTCTTTTATGTTTAAAGAAGTCCCTTTAACATTTCTTGTAAGACCAGTTTAATGGTGATGAATTCCTTAAATCTATGCTTCTCTCGGAACCTCTTCCTCTTTCAGTTTTAAATGATACCCTTGCCACATAGAGTATTCTTGGTTGTTGATTTTTTTCATTTCATCTCTTTGCATGTATCGTGTCACTTCCTTCTGGCCTGCAATGCTTCTGTTGAAAAATCAGCTCATGGTCTTATGGTGATTCCCTTGTACATAAGTGGTTGCTTTTCTTATGCTGCCTTTAAGATGAGGGTAAATGGGATCAAATATATGGTGATGGAAGGAGAACTGACTCTGGGTGGTGAACACACCATGTGATATATGGATGATGTATTACAGAATTGTACACCTGAATTTTATGTAACTTTACTAACCATTGTCACCCCAATAAACTTTTAATTAAAAAAATTGCTCTTTATCTTTAATTTTTGACATTTTAATTATAAAGAGTACTAGTATGGACCTCTTCAGGTTCATCTTATTTGGAACTCTCTGTGCTTCCTAGACCTGGATGTCTGTTTCCTTCCCCAGGTTAGAGAAGTTTTCATTTGTTATTTCTTCACATACATTTTTTGCTCATTTTTCTCTCTATCCTCCTACGACCCCTACAATGCAAATGATAATTTGCTTGATATTGTCACAGATGTGCCTTAAACTATTCTCATTTTAAAAAATTCTTTTACATTTTTGCTGTTCTGTTTGGGTGATTTATACTACTCTGTTTTCCATATTGCTGATTTATCCTTCCGTATCATCTCATCAGCTGTTTATTGCCACTAGTGTATTTTTCATTTTGATTATTGTATTTTTCAGCTCTAATGGGTACTTCCTTATATTTTCTGTCTTTGTTGCAGTTCTCAGTATTTATCTGCTCTTCTCCCTAGGTGGGTGAGCATCTTTGTGTCCAATAATTTGAACTCTATATTGGGTAGATTGCTTATCTCTGTTTCGTTTCGTTTTTTTTTTTTTTTCCCCTGAGGTTTGGTCCTGTTCTTTCATTTTGAATATATTCCTTGTGTCTTCATTTTTCTACTTCTCTGTGTTTGTTTCTATGTGTTAGGTAGATTAGGTACATTTCCTGATCGTGAAGTGGCCTTATATGGGAGATGTCCTGTGGGACCCAGCAGCACAATCCCCTCTGACAAAGAGAGCCAGGTGTTCCAGGGGTGTTTCCTGTGTAGGCTGTGTGTGCCCTTCTATTATGGTATGGCTATAACTGCTGCAAGTGTGCTTGTAGGTGGGGCTGGTCGTTGGCCCTGCTGACTGTGAGGCCTGACCACAACTGCTGTGGGTGTGCTGTGGAGCAGGGCTGCCCCAGGGCCCAGCTTGCTGTGAGGCCCTGGCAAGACTGCTGTGGGCACACTGGTAGGCAGCGTTGCTATCCAACTGGCTGCAGGGTATGGCATAGACATATGAGTGGGTGAAATTTAGCAGGGTGTGCCTGCTGGCACTAGGAGGCTATAGGCATGATTCCAAAAGGTGCCCACCAGTCCTGGCATAAGCTCCGCAGAACAAATTCACAAAAATGGCTGCTGGCAGTGTCGCAGTCCTCAGGGACTCCCAGCTGCTTCCTGCCTCTCCGGTAGGAACTTCAAGTTTAGTGGTGGGTTTCCTTCATCTATGGTCTATGTGCCTTTCTATTTGGTGTTTTTGCACTGGTTTCTGGGTCAGGGGAGTCTGTGCACGAGCTCTTTTAGGGTGGGTTTCGTTTCCTTGCATTTCTATAATTTTCTTAGATGTATATACCCCTCAGGTTTTTAAAGTCAGGTGTTTTGGGGGACTCATCTCTCCTATGCAGGTTTGTAAGGGTTGGAGTGCCTGATGTGGAGCTCAAATTTATCACTCCTCTCAGAAAAAGTTCTGTACCTTTGAGATCCCTCTTTACCATGAAACCATGTGGCGAGAGAGAGAGAGAGAGAGAGAGAGAGAGAGAGAGAGAGAGAGAGAGAGAGAGAGAGAGAGAATATGCATTTTCCTTAGCTGGACTGTATCTCTGCTTCTCCTTCCCTTCTTGGTGCTATCCCTTGTTGTGGAGGCTCTGTTTATTCACTTTCCAGATCCCCTACGGAAGGAATTATTCCATATGTAGTTTTAGATTTGTTGTATACGTGGGAGGAGGTGAACTCAAAATCTTTTTTACGCTGCCATCCTGAACTCCAAGGCTGCTACTGTACATTCCTTTTTTATTCAAATGCGTCTCCCAACTTTTCCTGAGAAGAGATTGAATCTCTATTTCTTTAGTAGTGAAAAATTTTTACAAGCCAATTCTAAATGATTTCCTAAACAAAAAAATTAAATTCAGATATGTGACCAATATATAACTTATTCAAAAACACTTTTACCCCAATGGCATGAAAAGAAACAAAACTTACAAGTTAAATAATATTTTGGTGGTACCTCAATATGTTTGAATGATGACCCTGAATGTGCATTTTTTGTTAATGAGCATCTTTTGAATTACAGTATACACTTTATTATCCTGAGGGACCTTTGAAAAACCTGTCATTAACACTAACGTTAAGTTGAGGCACATATAAAACCTGAAGTAATCTTTCAGAAATGAAAGAGTAGTTTGTCTTTTTTTTTTTTCTGTCCCAGCTGGCAATTTGCTAAAATTTCAGAAACCTTTTAAAGTGTCCCTGCATTTTAGCATTTTTCAGCAAAAATACATAATTTGTAAAATTGTACATAATTTTATTATTTTGTGTGTAGACCTACTGCTTATCCTATTTGTTGTTTTAAAAGGAGTTTTTAGGTTGCTAGAGGGAAATTGTGAATTTACTTAATATTGTAGTTTTAAAAAATGTGATTGATATCTAAGGATGGTAGTTATTGGAATAATGGTACATTTTTCAGTTTACGTATTATTTTATTCTGTTGAATAATTATTATTTCACTATTTAATGTCAATGTTTCAAAAAGAGAACTGCATGGTTTTCTTTATATTTTATGATAGGGTCTCACCTTCAAGAGATTTAATGGTGCTTTAGTGTGTATAATCATAACAGGATTATTATTCATTTTGTTAACTTTCCCTCTCTAAAATAAGATAGTTTCAAAATTAAGTATAGTATTTAAGGGTTTTATTTGAAAGGTGTCAAGATAGAGTGAACTTAATTGGTGTACTAAGACTTTATATTTTTTAGTCAATAGATATATGCATATTTACAATATTGCCAAAGATTTAAGCTTAATAAACTCCTTTTTTTGTAAAATATTCAAAACACAGTGTTCAACTTACATCCTTTGGCAGAAAGATGAATATTTTGAAATGAAAATTAAGTTGAACAGAAGAATACAGAATAAATTATATCTAATTTTCTCCTTTAGGATTTGAGTTTAATTTGGCAGATTCAAAAGGATTTATTTTGTAACATTTAAAAAATAATGGAGATCTCTACTCATTTTTAATTCAGAAATAAGAAAATTAACTTATCAGATGTTATTTTGATGGTTACAATTGTAATAATTATGAAAGAATAAATAAACACTTGGTCCATGTTAGTAAATCTCTTTAATACCTACAAGTGATTACACCTGTACCAAAAAATACTGAGATTATAGCAGAAAAATCCTTAGATTATTCTTGCTTTTCACTCAGCAATTATTTATTGTGTGTTTAACAAGTGCTAGTCTTTAGAACAATGCTAGATATTGTCTAAATGTAAATATTCAAATAAGAAGCCCTTTGGGAGTCCTGCATAGATGTATTAATAACCCAAGGTAAAGATAAATGTAGAATTTAGAGTGAAGGATTTCAGTCATACTGTGAGGGGTATATTCAGAGAGAGAAAATGGAAATTATTAAATAATATGTGTGTGTGTGTGTGTGTGTGTGTGTGTGTGTATGGATAGCCAAAAATACACTTAAAAGTTAGCCAAAATCTAAAGTGTAAAAATGATGAATTTTAACCAAAACCTCTAAGTGTGATTAAAATAAATTTAAGGTGATATACTAAATAAAATAAAGAAATTTTAAAAGGAGGGTTGTTTTGAAAAAATATTCATAAGAGATGCACAATTAAAACATACGGATAACTTGGGGGAATTTATTTGCAAAGGACAGAAAAGTCACTAATTCCATTCCTTGCTAAAAGTCCCTAATTCCTTTATGCTAATAATGCACATAATTGTCTTAAGTGAAAGGACAACATACACTTACATGTTTTCTAAGACACTTAATTGCTTCCTCTTCTCCAGCCAGTGCAAACAGAACTGCTTATCACTCCAACATGTCACCAAGTTACTGAACTTTGAAAAAACAGTGACTCTAAAATATTGTATATTTGCCAGTTGCTAATTAAATATTTTTTCAGTACTATATTCTAGTTTTAACAGTCAGGCTTACTTTCAGTTTTGTTAGTACTTGTAAATCTAGAAATCATAATACCTTAGCAGCAGTTCATCAGTGTTTAGCAAAAGTCTTGGTGAGGTGGCATAGGTTTGACACTTGGTGCTTCAATTCTGTTTTCTGGTGCTTTGGCTACTTCAAATATAGGAAAGTAAGACCGGAATGTAATATATGACACTGATCAATTATCAACCTGAAGGAAAACTGGTTCTAGAGAAAAATTGTTTGTCAAGAAATTCAAACTTTTTAGAATTTATTCCTATTTAATAGAATAATATTTTCTTAATGAAAACTTTCCATTTAGACATATATGGTTAGATTATATTTTAAGTACAGTAAGTTCTCCCGTAATACTGTTGGTATGTTCTGTGACTATAAGCGAAATGACTTATAATGAAACCAATTTTACCTAGACTAACTGATATAAACAAGAGTTAAGTTCCTAAGGCATCTCATCAACATTATAATGGAATGAAATTGAACAAAACAATGTTACTCAAGGAACTGCTGTATATCCAATAATCTAGGGTTTGAAAGTCCAATTTAGGTGCTTTATTCAGAATCAGGTTTTCTTAAGGTATTTTTGAAAAGGTAGTACTTGGAGAAAAAGAAGTTGACTTTAGGCCTCATTTCTCCTTTTTTAAAGGTGTTCTTGGTGCTTCAAATAGATTCCAAAAGTTTCTTCTGTTTCATGATTATCATCCTTACAATTACATATCCTTTCAAAGTTTTCATTAAAATATAATATGGTTAGCATTAAAATATTTTGATCATGCAAAAGATCCTGTTGATATTGTTGTGTGACAAGGTAGTGAGGTAAATTTCTGTTTCCTGTGACAATGTGCCTTGCCTAACCACGGCTTAATTCTAACATTTAAGCAGTTGTCAAAACTATATTATAACTGATTTTTAAAAGTTTTCTATGAAGACAGCTTGCTTCTATTTAACTGTAAATATACACTATTGCTTTCATTAGTCTTTTTTTCCTTTTAGCAAGAGACCAAAATTGAAAATTTAACAATGATCATTAATTATAAAATTATTTTTCCCTGAAGAATAGTTCCGAAAAACTACGTGATCTGGTGTTTAAGATTTTGTTTATCTGGATGGAACACATACATTTATATGTAGATGTACGCTCTACATACCTATTATGTTAATCAGATCAAATGTTTGAACCACAGTAGTATTTGAAGGATATAAAGAAGCTCTTTGATCAACAGGCTTTTGTAATTTGCGAATGAATTTTGTTTCCTACAATTAAAAAACATTTATACTTGTGTTGCACGTGATTTTTTTATTTTAGCATGCAAAGATTATTAAAATAGGATATTAGTTTCTTTCCTATTAAAAACGTTTAAAGAAAATCATGCTTTTAAAACGAAGTCAAGGCTTTGAACACTTTTGAGTTTTCCTCCATCCCTAAATGCTCTATAATTTTTGTCTGAAGAATTTAAGATCTATCTGCCTATTTTTTGTGACATTGCTATTGATTTTTTCCCATTTTTCGTTTGCTGCAGATTGTAATAGATAAATAGTGAGTTTGAGGTAATCAGGACATGCTGTTTGTGAGCATAGCAAAAACGTATTATTTACTACTAATGCACCTTCAGAAATAACTGGGTGGTCTTTCTTGCCACTTAATGTGATTTTTAGGGGGAAGCGTTCACAGATACAAAGACATTCTTCAAGATGTGATTACTATAAGACCAAGAGCCTTACAACTAAGCAGAGTAAAAGCCTAAAGATCTCACATAGGATTGCTACAATTGGGTAGAAAGGGAAAAAAGGGAGGCCTAGTTGCCCTGGAGAGATGAAGAGGCAGTCTGAAATCTCTTCATTTTCAGTGTGAAGACTGAAAGATTTTCTGCAGCATGGAAGGGAAAGAATGTAATGCTAAGGAGTCCTAAACCAGGGGTGACTGTAAGAGACATTAGCAGAAGTGTGTTGTAATAAGTAGGAAGGACCTGTAACACATGCTGGGGAATATTGAGTCATTTCTCCTAGCAATGATTCATTTTTACATAACTAAGAGGAGAGTGGACTTGTTTTTCTTTCTTTCCTTTTTCTTTAGTTTTTTTCACTCTTGTAATATTTTGTTTGAATCAAGAGACAAATTGATAAGAAGAGTTTTCTCCAAAACCCTGTGGCAGGATTGCTGATGCAACTTGAGGGAAAAAAGTGCAAGCCTGGTGAAGTTTTAGATTTAAGGGGGCATATCTTCTAACAGATGGAGAATACACATAGCTATGTTTGAATAAAGAAGATTCTTATGCATTCTTTGAGAAGACAGTTATGTGAGTAACCTCTAGTAATTGAGAAATCGAAAAAGGATAAATATGCAAAAGGGATGATACAGACAGCTTCGGAAAAGGAGGTAAAAACCCCAATAGTCACTTAAACAAACAGAATGACCCAAAGAAAATATTAGGTAGTGAAATAGCTAACAGCCTTCATAGGCACTCATTTAGTGCTAATCACAAACCTTGATGTGAACTTAGCTAAGATATTTATATTTGGATAAGGCATCTAGGTAGCCATATATTGGAAATTTTATATGGAGACTTGGTGGTGGGCTTGTTTGATTTTGCTAAAATGTTAAAATTGACACCTAAAATAGAAGACAGTGTTACTATATTGATTTTTCATCAAGGGGAAATTATTATTTGATTTGATTGGGATCAAAAGACAAAGGCAAAAACTTGTACAATGAAACCTAGGTGAGATCATATTGAACACTTTTGAAGCAACAGAAAACTAACTGTAGAAAGTGTGAAAGGAATACCACAATCATCCTTAGGGAAGAAAATTTCAGTTGGACGAAATGTTCTGTTGTTCAAAATGTATGGCATTGCAACAAGGTAAAAAGTATTAAGATCAGAATGTCAGAAAGTCAAACTCTGTTCTTAAAGGTTTTAATAGTATTCATCAAAGTTTGGTAAATAATAAACATAATGAAATAAAGAGTAATTTTAAGCTTCCCTTTAAAAGCAATATTTCATTTCAGCAAAGATTTGATATAAGACCTGGAAAACATGAGCTTTATCTTGACATTTACATTTGGAATAAACACTATCAACTCATACTTTTTATCAAACATGTGTCTTCAAAAGACTTTAATAACGCTTTGCAATGTTCAAGCTGATTTTGTTATCAAGGCAGTGTTTAGCAGTTAGGTTTTGTTGCTGTCAAAGAATCATCGCTTAGTGGGGAGGGGAGCATATGACTGAGTGCCGTGCCAAAGGCATGTTCAAAGTGCTCTGTGAGCAAAGATGAGGGAGCCATAATTCAGTTGGTGTGGAAAAAATGAAACAGAAAACCGAGGCAACTAGAGCTAATGTTAAGATTACGAAATTATTTGACCTGATTTCACTATTAGAAGTGAATATAGTAACTTCTTCACAGCGGAGGTAAAGGCCAGAAAATTTCATGGCCCTTTTAAAATGTTCATTATAGCCACTTTGTAATTAGGTGCTTTTATGTACATGGTCTTTTACTAGACACTATAAGGAAATATCCATTAGTTATGGTTCTTGCTTTTATTTGTCTAATTCCTAGAAACATGCAATCATCCAAGACTGAATCATGAAGAAGCAGAAATTCTGAGTAGACTATTACTAGTAAGGATATTGAATTAGTAATAATAGTAATAATAATAATAATAATAATAATACAACCTCCCAACAAATAAAAGTCTAGGACCAGTTGGCTTCACTGGTGAATTATTCCAAACATTCAAAGATTTAATACCAATCCTCCTCAAAGTCTTCTAAAAAATTGAAATGGAAGGAACACTTCCAAACACATTTTATGAGGCTAGCATTATGCTGTTTGCATTTTAAATGATAAAATCAAGGGATACTCACAGGCTTAGGTAATGTTGAATATATCAATAAATAGATGAAAATGTGCTTATTGTTATGTCCTTTCACTTTAATGTAAGGAGGATGATGTGGGACGGTACACAGCAGTCAATATGAGTGCTGTGTTTTTCTTTGTGTAACTGTTAGGCAAACTATGTAATTCGTTCTCTCTATTTATAGGAATTTTCCAGTCAGCAAGTTCAAAATAAAACTAACTGCCTGGAGGAGAAATGAAATGAATGACAGCATATTTTTACCTGCATGCATGCTTATAACAAAGATCTAAAAATCTACAGGATATATGATGAGATTATGGCATTCCTATAACCCCACTTAGAATATTATATTTAGTACCAGTTACCATATACATAACAAATAAAGATGTAGCATTTGAGAAGGGGAATTAGATTGACCTTAGAACTATAAGGTATGAACTGTGAAGACTGGTAGAATCCTGAATTTCTTCTGTAACCTTTAAAGAGCAAGTGTTGAAGAAGATTTAATTGAAAATAAACTGACTTCAACATACATGTAGATAGATAATGTCAACTTTGTTTTTACTACCATACAGATTATTGTAAAAGAGATGTATAAATTTCAATGGAAGTAAAACTTGCTGAAACAAACATCTGCACTCCTTAGCTTTCCAAGTCTCTTTCTGTAGCATGCAAACAGAACAATGCTCTGCTGATTTCCTCTGTTAAGCAAAATATCTGAAGATTTTTCAGTTAGTTCTTTTCTGAAATGTAGAAAGGATAATAACCCTTAGCTGAATACCACTGACAGGCTTTGCAATAACTATAAACCAAGAGACATTAGGAGAAGTGTCTCAGGAGTATGTCTCAGGAGTAGCAACTAATCTGCAATAAGCACTAACTTCTCAGAATAATTTTAATTTAATCTACCTGTATTTTTGGTAGTTAGTTGGCAGTTTAGGAATCAGAGAACACTGCAGTAGTTTCCTACTTGGTCTCACCTCCATACTGTCTTGTAACAATTCATTCTGCCTGTGCTGTCAGTTTCAACTTCCTAGAGCATTGTTCTCTTCCTTTGTTCTTCAAAACTATCTATCCTTCAAGACTCAAATCAGATTTCATCTCTTCCATAACGACTTCACTGACCACTCCAGGTAAAAGTGATTCCTTCTTCTAAATCCGTATAGCACTTAGTTTATTATCATCATGCATTCACCATTCATTTACCAGATATTTTTGAGTGCTTACTCTGTGCCAGGAAATTGTGTGGAATTTATCACTCACAGCCTTTCAATGTAACGATATATGACCATGATTTATCTCTCTTTTTAGATTGTAATATTCTGATATCAGGGGCCATGCTCGAAGATCTTTGTATTCTTTATGGCTCATAGCAAAGAGCCTTTGTACATAGTTGGTGATCAGTATTTATAGTGTAAATATTGAATTAAGAGGCTGCTATCATATGGTAAGGAAGGAAATATAGCCTCTATGGGATCAGTGTACAAACTGTTAAACATCAATTATAACATGCTTGAAGAGCTTCATTTTTAACTCTTAAAGAAGTGTTTTTTTTTAACCTATCATAAAAGTGACAAGATGATCAAGGAGAAAAGGTATCAAGAGAAAAGTGTAGTTCAGTCATATTTAGACAGATAAATATTGTAAACAACAAGAAGTGGAAGAACACTGAAACAGATTTGAAAATGCTTCAGTCTCAGTTTCTACGCATATAAAAGTGGGACAGTATTTCAAACCCACTTTTGCACACAGGATAGTTGTACTTTATTAGTTAACAAAGAAAAAATGCTCTGTTTACTGTAAAACTATGGAACAATGAGGTGTTATTATTTGACATGAGATTTTAGACATATAGATGAGTTATATGTAGTGTTTCAAAGGTAATTATTTGTAATTTTAACTATCTGCCTCTGATGTCTTAATTGGTGAAGAACTTGCGTTTTATTTTATTTTATTTTATTTAAGATAGTTGAGTGGTCTTTGTTAGGGATTAAGTCAGGGGATGAACATCAGGGATTTAACAGACTTTCAAATAAATAATCCTCTTCATTCTCACTCCTGCCCCTTAGTAATACATTGAGAGTGTGTCCAGGGAAGGATTCCTTTGCTCTGACCCTGCTTGATTGCCTTCGTCTGCAGCTAGACTAAACCAGATAGGATTACCACAATGATCAGTTGGCAAATGGACTCATTTTCTTAGAAACAGCTTAGCTGAGTTCTGCTTACAGAACTGTCTGTATTACTCATTTAATTTAAGCTTCACTAAATAAATAAGCCAAATGTTAGAAAAAGTTAATGTAAAATTAAAAAAACAAAGTTTAGAATATTATTCTCTCCATGAATAACTTTATAAAGAATCTACATTTTTACCCATGACCAATTCAGTATATTTGATGCCATCCACTAAGTTTGGGCTCATGATGTTTCTAATCAACTTTAGCTACTCAGTGAAAGTCTACTCAGATTGTAAAACACCATGACTGCCCTTACATAAATTAAGCACCATCACCAATGATGCAAATCAGTGCTGCATAGCAGAAATGGGGTCTTAAAATATGTTACCTGAATGTGAGCTTGAAGACTCTACAGTGATGCATATGAATAAGAGTAAAGAGTCCCTTCACACAGTCAACATTCAGTTCATTTAACAAGTATTTACTGAGCTCCTACTCTGTGCCAGCATCTCTGTTATGTTTTGGAGTGAATCAATGAACAAGAAACCTAAACCTATTCTTTCATGGAGATTGCATTTTCATAGAGAAGATAGGTGTAAACAAAGTAAATAAATAAAATATTCTCACATTGTTGTAAATATTATGAAGGAAACACTATTTTAATCAGCAATTCAGAATTGGAGACTTCCCCTTAGTTCTGTACACAGGCAACATACTATTTAGGAAGTAGGCCAATTTAGTCTCGTTTGAGTGGAATATCAAACCATCAAACCCAACACTAACTAAAAGCCGATAAAGCAGTGTTTATGTCCAGTGTCTCAAGGGCTTTAATGTATATCTATCATCAGTGTTTTATTTGATCTGGAGCATTTCCTTAGTGTTTTCTGTGAGTCATTCTGAACATACAATAACAAGACATAATCATCAATGGAAAGACTTGAAATATAATTAATGTAACAGGAAGAATTGAAATATGACTAGGGTAACAGTGTTTAAAAAAAATCCCTTACAAAAGGCTGGCTAAACCCCTCCCATACAGATCAATGGATAAGATTCAAAGGGTAACTCGTGTCTCTGGCCAAACTTACAAACATGGATAGAAAGACTGTAGGAGAAACATTTTCAACAGAAATATTGTGGACGAAGATTCCCATAGCATTAAGTGATTTAAATTTTATGAAGGTTCTGAGGGATTTTAATATTTAAAGCTTTATAAAATATAAATGATTTCAGGTAGGTTATCTAATGATCAGAGCTTATTTATATGCCTGATACTTACTGAGTTTGAATATGTGAAAGAATATTACTGCAAAAAAATATTTGTGATGCATAAATACCACTAATGGTATTTAATTTGCCTCATCCTTGATGGGACATACACTCGTATTGCACATACTGAGATAATTTTTAGAAGAACAAGTTATTCTAATTTTTTAATGATCATTGCCTTGCAAAATACATTTGGTACTCTAAACCATACTCTTATCTTTGAGATTGTTTGTTATTGTAGGACATATGAGAAGTAGCATTGAACCCACTGAGCCCCCTCAGATTGGATTGACAAAGTACTGTTTGTATACAGCATCATCTATCGGAGATAACTAGTGTAGAGTTTTTCATTCTTTAAGTTATATTGACAGCCTCCTACAGGTATCTTTATAGATATATCTATATCTAAAGGGATATCTATATATCTCCTGAAATTCCTCTTCTACAAACAAGTAAACAAAAATGCCGTAGGCTCATTTACCTTTACTATCACGCCATGCCATATTCAATTTTCTTTTCTTTTTTCTCGAGACTCTGACTTTAAATGTCCCTGAGAATCAAGCTTATGCACCAAAGTCTTTCAGAAGAAGCAGATATTTATTATGACCAAAGTTTTTTGTTATTTCCAAATAACTCTAGGAAAAATACATTTCTGAAAGGAGGAAAATAACAGTTTTAATTGTTTGGGCCTTGAATCAGAAGATCATGCTTTTGGAGACTTAAGTGATCGATAGTTTGTTTGGATGCCCTCTGGAAACTTAAATAGGCCTAAAATAGCCTGGCCTTTACTTTTACAATGAAAAATATTTCAGTTCATTTTTCTTTTAACACACAGGCTTGTCAAATAAATTCCAGGATTCCTAATGAGATTAAATAGCTTTATAACAGCTGCTATGGAGTGAGAGTTGACATAAAATGAATAAAGTTATTTGCTAGGAGTAAGGAAAGTTCCCTAAAATTTTACTCCAATAGTGGAAATGCAACAGTTAACACAATTTATTCATGTCTCCAAAGAGAACCTAAAAGTTTTAGTAACAGCTGTGTACTGGTCATTTCTCCTCTATAGGTAAACTTGGGGTGAGGGGCAGGACATTGCTTGATTTACGTCCTATGTATTTATTACATTTGTTCCCAAATCAACATTTTGTTTATTGTATTGGGCCAGAAATACAAATTATGTGACTAAAAGATCTTGTCTGTGTAAAGAACAACTTAAACCTAATTTAGTATTCCCCGAAATATGGCAGTATATGCCAGGTTAACAGTTGACTCCCATTTCAAAGCATAGGAAACATTTTTTCCCACCTTTATTGAGGTATAATTGTCAAATAAAAATTATATATATATGTTTAAGGTGTACAGTCATTTCACAATATATACATAGATCTAAAGCATGGGGAACATTTTATTGATCTTTTGGAATTTTAAATTTATGGCTACTACTCTGATTGTATGTGAAAAAATACTAAAATAGTATCTACCTCAAGGGTCAAAGGCTTTGCTTTCCTCATTAAAGAAAGTGTGTATGACTTTGCAGGTAGATAAACAATCTAGCACTTTTAGTGCACTCTCAATCATAACTGCGCTCTTATGGAAGTTTCCAGATGTCTTACATTTTCTTTGGGGAAATTGACTAATGTTTGAGTAAATTATACCCACAAACCTTAAAATACTGGCCATAAAACTCAAATTCCTACTGGAACCAAGGACATAACATAAATTCGTTTAGAGGGCCAGGTGTAGGATCATAGGAGATTATGAGGCCTGTAGGGGACAGAAAAGTTTTTGCTCTGTCTGTGGATGGATATTGCTTCTCTACTTCATCTAGTTGTGCTGAGTCAGTAAATATGTGGGACCAATACTGCCAGATCCTGATCCTCCTCCTCTTCCTCCTCCTCCCTCTTCTTCTTAGAGAAACTGCTAGAAGTTCAGATTTTATGTAAAATTTTCAGATTTTCAAAGCTCTGGGCAGACCAAGCAAAATATATTTGGCAGGCCTTCTTTGCCAGTTTGCAGGCTCTGCTTTAAAAGATCACATTGTAATGTATATAAATGTCAAATCACTATATTGTGCACCTGAAACTAATATAGTATTTTATGCCAACTATACTTTAATAAAAAATTAAAGAGAAAATAACAGCAGTGTGGTATGGAAAGAGCACTGGCCTAGAGATCAAGGGAGCCATGGATCTGATCTTGTCTTTTCTGCTATCTAAATGTGTAACATGTCTATTGACCTTATTATGTTTCCATAGGGATAAAAAAGAGATGACAGTCTTTAGGAGTGAGTTCAAACACTCGTCCCCTAATATACAGTAGAGGAAGCAGGGTGATAATTTCAGGGGCAGTAATGTAAATTACGAGTCAGGAGATTTCTGACACTAACTTCCTATGTAACCTTGGTCAAATAATTGAACATCTCGGGCTAATTTTCTTATCTGATAACTGGTGGTGTTGGCGGGTAGTAAACTAGAGCAGTTCAGACACCCAATGCATCACATAGGAAAAGGAAGAACTTTACTAATTAATGGAATGAAAACGAATGGCTCCCTCTTGTCTTTCCTTCTACCATCCACCAGCACTTGACTGAAGTTCTTTTAGAGTCCAGTTTGAAATCCATTGGCATAGATCACTTCAAAGGTTTACTGTAACTTTCAAATGCATTTTTTAAAGTAATTTCTCCTGTGTGAAGAATTAATGAATGTAGCACTCTATTTATTTACCTTCGCATCAGAGGTAGGACTTACTATGTGATATTTGATAGAGAATTTTCAATTTATCTTCAAAAGGACTAAAGTACTTAAATCCAATGATTTAAGTCTGAGTTTTTAACTGAACTCCTTACTTTGTGATATTTTGTTGGCTTTTGTGTGTTTTGTATGCTGTTTCTCTTTTGTTAAATGTAATTTTATGGTCCAAATTTAGGTTTCAAAAGGAAGAATTCCACATCTGATTCTGTTACTAACCTGACTCCAATCAGAAAAGGGAATGCTGGGTAGCAACCATTACCATTAACTAGGTGGCACTGCATTCATACACTACACGTTAGAAGAATCTAAGTATGAAATTTTATGTATCAGTAATACAGGGTAAAAATGATGTTGATATATTCAAAATGTAGACTGCTCTTAATTATTCTGTCCTTGGGTCTCAGCCAGAGCAGAATCACCTGCTAGTTATAACTTGTGTATTAGGGAAGGATCTCACTATAATAAGGATAATCAGTGTCCTAAAGCAGGGCAGCAATGATGATAATTGGAGCTGGTGAGCTGAGTAGAGACCCTAACTGTTTACCATGATATGTTGTAGGACCTCAGTTGGTGGTAGTGTTATATTGAGTATTGTATTTGCCCAACGTTCTTGAATATGTGTAAGCCCATTTTGTTGGTGGCTTTTAAAAAACGTGTGTATATCTATCTATCTATCTATCTATCTATCTATCTATCTATCTATCTATCTATCTATCTAGAAAATGTATACACATTTTAAGAAAGGAAAACCCTGCATTAAAAGTGTAATACTCAATGTATACCGATAACAAAAGATGAATACAAGTCACATGATGAACTAAATGAACTAAACTATGTATTTCAGCCACAAAGAAAAGTTTTAGTGAATTTTAGGCCCGTTGCTCATGGTTTTAATTTCATAGCCAGACTTAGAAGTAGCGGAGGCAGCAAAATGTAACTTCAAGGGACAAAGGGAATTAGAGAGGATATGAAACATTCTAGGCCTATTCCAGATACCCATATGAGAGGGCTGTTCTGGACTTAGGTGATTTGTAGGATCTGCTTGTTCAGTAAAAATTGTCCAAAATATGGTTTATTTGACAAAATACAAGGGAATCTACAATAAATAGTTGACATCACAGAAGGAACAAATTCAGAAATGTAGAAGTCACATTTTGTTTCGTATTTCAAAAGTGAAGGCAAACTCTTAAGACAGTTTTAAATCCTTAGTAAAAGGACACTTAATTTACAGACATATTTATTGGATAATACCGACATGAATGTCTTAGTATTTGGTAATTTTAAAGTTTAAGCTTAAATAATCTATGCAGCTCACTCAGGTCATAGAAGATTTAAATCATTTCTTTTTTTTTGAACTTAGTATAATTATATATCTAAATCTATATCTACATCTACATCTATATCTATCTATATGTATGTATTGACAGCCAAAAATGTTCTGCCGAGTTTGGAAAGATTTTTAAGTAAAAAAAGAGGAGTGTCTTTGGTATTGGTAAAAGGGAAAAACAATCCTCAAATCCACTGATATATAGCTTATTGGATTAAGAAAGTACACATTAGCATCCACTTGCTATGTATGAGTATATTCTACTTTAAGAAAGTGTCATTTCAAAACAGGTTGGGTGTGTGAACTATAAAGCGAGATCAAATAGTTCTGTCAGTCAAGTGACAGAACACAAAAGTAGGTGAAAAAAAATGGCTCGTCTTCTTTCACTCCCACCTCCTTTCTCCAGCAACCCCAAATATATGATTCCATTTGTAGTCTATTTAGAAATCTTTCTACAGACCTTTAAGCAGGGAAGTAGTTACCTTTCAAAAACAAACAAACAAAAAACCTGAAAGGAGATTATTGACAAAAAGGCAATTAGAAGAAAGATTATAAAGGGGTGATGAACTAAATATACTGAGGGTGCCAAAAATTTATACACATTTTAAGAAAGGAAAACTGTGTCAAAATAGTAATACTTAATATATACCGATAACAAAAGATGAATACAAGTCACGTTTGACTTTTGTAATTACAAGAGGTGCTCAAAGTGGTTACCATTAGCGTCCAGACACTTGTGATTACAGCGAACTACTCTTGAGCAACGTTCACCAGAGTGTCCACTTGTGTACATCCTTTGGCACCCCCGGTATACATATATATATTTGTAGTGGGCATTATAGGGAGGTTCCTGTTTCTGTACTAGTAAGAAGTGCATTAAGTTCAAAAGAGCCAAATTACAGTTTTTATAGCTCTTTTTTTTTAGCATAGAATCTTAGATTTCATTGTTCTTCATTAAAGGGTTTAGGAACACTGGGAAATATCATACTACTGGAAAGAATGGTTGTTTTGTTAACTAAGCTAATTATGTGGTTTTTTATTGATTTCTTTTGGTATATGCTTATTTTGTGTGGATGTGTGTATGACTGTGTATGTGCGTGTGTGTGTGCACGTGCCTGTGGGTGTGCATGTGTAACCCTTTGGGGGAAGATGTAAGGTAGTTTAGTATTGCTCCAAAAATAAGTATAGCGTGAGCTGTGTGATTAATGGCTCCATGTTTAAGAAATACAAACGTAACCTTGGCTTACTTTTATCATCTTATTGGCCACATAAAAATGTGGGGAAAAAAACTGGGAAATGATTTTCCCCCTAAAAAGTATTGGAATACCCAATGGGATGGGAAGAAAGGCTCTTGAGCGAAAGGGAAAAGACACAATATTGCTGAATCTTTTTGAGAGTTGTTACGACCCGAGGCCTTTTTCTTCAACAGAAATCTATAACCTTATTTCCTTGCCTTCATATATAGAAAAGCCCTAAACCACATGACATTTCACATTATTCTTTACTGAGTGTGGGATTAGACCAGAAATATAATAACATTATTCATATATTAAAAACACTATCTAATAGCAATGCAGGCTTTCCGACCTTCCTTGTGCTCTTCCCTGCTGGTGTTTCATTTTGTGTACTATCTAAAATTTCTTCAGAATTTAAGAAGGTTTTTTGTGAAATATAAAGCCTTGATTAACTGGAAGCTAACTAACCAGAACTCTCAATTAACCAGTTTTATTTATTTATTTTTTGCTATACTCTCCTTTTAGAAGGAAGAGGCAAATGACAAGAAAACAAGCTGTTAACAGGTATTTATGTATTTATTTTTTAAAAATCAACTTCCTGGGAATGTCCTGGAGCCTGTACAGATTCAGCCCAACTTCAGTAATTTTGTTCCCCGTACTATACTTCTAAGGTAGGAAAATAGAGCCATTTAAAATTTTCAGCAGCAAATGTTGAATCTTGCTTAATTATTAGTTAATAATAATAATAATAAAATGGAATCCAAATAGCTAATTAGAACCTGTCTCTCCATTTGATGGTTCTAGTTAATTGGGGTCGCCACAGTTTCAGTACTGCCAGTTAGGGACCATTTATATCTATTATCTGGGAGTGGATCCCAGGACCACGCAGTGGGGAGATGACTTCCAGCCACAGGGAGCAACTCCTTCCCTGGGAACTAATGCAGAAGCTAGAGAAAGGCTGCAAAGTTGATGGGGTTTGAGAGAGGGTCACTGACATAAAACCCCTGACACCTAAGTGAAATAATGGGAAAGTAATTCACCTACCCCATGGCTCTGAAATGCTTAGGAAGGTACATTCACTTTTGCAGGGCAGTACAGGTTATTAAGTGTGCTACAGCAATAATGGAAAAAAACAAAAACAAAAACAGGTCTTCTAATCTTTTGGAGTTGTTCTAAGCACTAGGCATAAATATATTTTGTTGGCATGCTAGTAGTTCTTAAATATTTGAAACAATTGTTCTTCTGAAAAATACAGTTTTGAAATATTTGGAAGTCTTAGAAGCTTGAAACTTCTTAAAATATCTATGACAATTTCAGTTAAATTGCAATCAGAGATACCATATTGTTTCAGGGCTTATACCACTTAGGTTATAATGGGGGGAAAATGGGCAGTGACTCAAAGAGAGGCAAGGGAGAAAGAGAGCAACCCATGATATTAAAGTCTGTTTTGACATTGCCTGGCTATAGTGCTCCCTCTTCTATTCCACACACTGTACTCAGGTTAAATCACCCTTTGGTGACTTTTCCCTCTTCCTTCCGGGCTGCCCTTGATGCATGCTTATCCATATTTTTCTACAAGAAAAATGTTACAGGGTTGTAGGGGAGAAGGAGACCACACTATATGATTTATCCTGGCTTTTCAGCATAGAAATTGAAAATCACTATGGTGGTATTTCTGATATTTGGGAAATTTTCTATATTAAATATTACTCTAAATATTATGCACACTAAATAATACCCAAGTGACCTGAAATAGTGGATGTGCCTCCTTAAGTGCCAAACATTTTTGTTAGACTGTGACTTCAATGTTGGGGAGACGGGAAACCACTAGATTTCATTAATGAATGATTTTAACTGAAAAACTTTAAATGGATTGAGTTTTGAGTTTAGGTTTGGGATATTGAAAGCAAGTGTTTTTGATTTTATCTGAATGCAATTGAATTCAGGTGCTGAAATTGACTTTCCTTTTATTTTTATTTTCCTAGTAAAATGACATGCAATTAATATCAACTTTTCTCTTTAAACTAAGCATAACAATAATTATAACTGTATATATTTATTTCTAGATTAATCATAACACATTATGTATTTATACATGTGATAAGTTTTTACATTTACCGTAATCTGTAATCTTACAAAAACCATGAAATGTTTTTGAAAGTATATGTACCGATTCATTCCCAGAAACTACAGAGAAACAGGAGAGTCTCAAACTCGAATGCCTACTGAGGCAAGGCTTGTGTCATAAATGAAAGACCATAAGTGAAAGGGCATGGTGGGGACTATGGTGATCTAGAGAGTATATATTCTTTCTAAAGGTGGCAGCTATTACTTAGCTCAGATGATTGCTACCATGTGGGAATGCAGACCCAGTCTTGCTATGATCTGACTCTGTAAGAGAAACCAGGAAGCCAGATTTTTATGTGAAATTTGCCTAATTCTTAAATGTTGGTAACAAACCCAATGGAAAGCAAAGAGCAGCAACCCTATGCAGGCAAAACAAAACCCATCCCATCTGTGGTCTGAATCTAGTCCTTGGGCTGTCAGTTTGCGACTTCTGCTTTAAATTGTAACTACTCTAGGTACTGCAATTAAAAAAAAGTGTTATAAATGCACCTGGAGTTCTTGATGATGGAAAATTCATGCAAATAAATAAATTATAAGTAAAGTGCTTGTAAATAATTCTCCTGGTACTCAAAATAGTGGTTTGCAGTTTGTGATTGTTTTTCCCTTACTATATGGAAATAGCCGAGATCATTTTCCCTTAATGTGGTTTGAAAATTAAGGTAAAACTGTGAATTTTTTGCTTTCATATTTATCAATGAAACACAGTATGAAAGATCATTACTGCCATGTCCAAAAGAGAATATTTAAGTATAGGTTCGGTCACATAACATAATTAAGGCCTTCTATATATTTTTAAATTTTTTATGAAATTTATTGGGGTGATATTGGTTAGTAAAATTACATAAGTTTCAAGTGTACATTTCTATAATACATCGTCTATATATTGCATTGTGTGTTCACCACCCAGAGTCAATTCTCCTTCCATCATAATACTTCTACTTAAAGCCCAATTAGTGGTGCTTAAATAGGAAGTAAATCATGTACATAGCATATACTATTTTATTTTAAATTGGCTTGCCTTTAAACAGTTTCCCAATTTTATCTAGTGAAAGTCCTTTATTTTTACAAATGGATAAAATCAGAAATAAGAGAATTGTAAGTAGTTAACACAACAAAACTTCATTTGAACTTTTGATAGACATTGACAAAGATAAAACAAAGTTGGTCATCTGAGATTTTATTAAGAGGTAACTGTTTGATTGATCTGAGACTTTGCTTGTTTGCCTGTCCTGCCCTAGACCTTAGCACATAATCCCACTGTGCTACAATGCTTTTGACATCTGTATGCCCCTTTTATCATTGACAATCCAGAAGCGTATTTGTCTAGAAAGGAAACAATTAAATTCCAATCTCTCCAGGAAAAAAGAAAAGAAAAGAAAAGAAAAACATCTCACTGCTAAACTTGCTTTAATGACCCGTATGATCTGCACCATAAATCCTTACTCAGGATGGTAAATTAACATTGTCATTTCTGATGAGAAACCTACCAGAGGACTTTTAAAAAAAGTGAAGAAGAAAGAGAAAGAAAAGAATGCACAATCACAATTCCTAAGCTGATTAAAAAAAAACCCTCATTTGTTGATAAATTATTCTAGGGGCAGATTTAACATAGACAAATGAAAGATGAGATGTTAAACAACTGGTCAACACATATGACAATGTGCAAAACAGCTGATTTTTACTTAAGTATAGTTTGCGTAGACAGTGCTGCCCTTTCTAGATTGTCAGATAGTTTTGACCACAAGTAATCTGTTGTGTGTTGGGATGAACCATGTTTAAATATACTGATAAATTAAACCTTTCCCTAAAAACTCTGACAACTGGAGATTCTTAGTTAATTGGTTAGTTCTCAAAGTAGAGAATTTAAGAAATAAATGAGTATTTGATGCATTCAGCCAGCATAGGCATATAAATAAAGTAGAAGAGAGTAAAGGGGGTCAAATATATATGGTGATGGAAGGAGAACTGACTCTGGGTGGTGAGCACACAATGTGATATACTGATGATGTATTATAGAATTGTTTATTTGAAACCTGTATAATTTTATTAACCAATGTCACCCCAAAAGATAATATTTTTTTAAAAATTTCAGGATAAAATTTGATGAACAACTAGTACTTTTTTGTTGTCAGAACATAATAATATCATTTTTCCAACATGATATCACAGCTGATTTTCCATGTATGTTTATTTAATCCTCATAACAACCATACAAGATAGGTGCTGTTATTGTAATTCTTGTTTTACAAATGATGATACTGAGGCACAGACAAGGTTAAGTGACTTATGTAATGCCATACAGCCTATAGATACCAAAACCAGCATTTGAATCAAGGTAGTCTTATCTCAAAGCTCATATACTTTGGATCAATATAATTTATAACCCCACAACTGGGGTCATACTAATCACACACACACACACACACACACACACACTATAATATATAAATATATATATATATATATATATATATATTATATGTATTATATATGTATATTAAATATATATATTTTCTGGCTTGTTGAAAAAATGACATTTCTATTTTAAAATCAATTTGGTAGCATCATTTCTATTGTGTAATAAGTTAGCAACATTAATTATAAAATAGTTCAAAAAGAAAGAGCAGGAAATAATGAGAGACATCTGTGGGCCAATAACCAGAGCTACGTTGTGCTACATTTGGTACATGGCTCAATTTAAAAAAAAAAGAAAGATGTATCTATAAAGCATTAATGATATGAGTAACACTAATTTCCTTTCTACTTCACCCTTCAATAGAGATAACCTCCCTCTTAAGATTGGTGTGTATCGTTGCTGTTTTTTTTTTAAATTGTATGTGTAAATATGTAGTATTAATTGTTGTGTTTTAAAGTGTACCTAAATGGTTTGAAACTGTACTATCTTTTTGTAATCATTTTCATACTATGTTTTTGAGATTTATCCAGGTTGATACATGTAGATCTAGTTCATTTATTTTTTGAATAGTATAGTCCACTATACTATTTCAGTGTGTGAGTATATTACAGTTTGATTATTCTTTACCATATTGATAGACATTTAGGTTATTTACAATGTTTTATTGTTACAAACAGTGCTGTAATAGACATCGCATTTTCTTGTGCCCATGTAGGAGAATTTCTCTGGGCTATAAACCTAGAAGTGAAATTGTTGAACTGTGAGCTATGTACATCTTCAATTCTAGTAGTTATTACCAAATTGCTCTCTAAAGCTGTTTTGATTTACACTCCTAGTAGCATTATACAAGAGCTCCTATTTCCCCATGTTGTGGACAGTGTAGCAGCTGTTTTTAACAGACAGTTCCTTTCAAGAAAAAATAATTCTTTTTAGTGATTTTCTTTCATGATTATACATCTGAGACATTGATTCTTATCACTTAGTTCACATAACAATGTTAACTGATACTATTTGTGTCATTTTTCTTCATTTTAAAACATGTGGTTCAAATAAGCTAATGATACTACTTAAAATTTGTATTTTCCAGGTTACAAGGCATTTTCCCATAAAGCCTCATTCGATGAGATAGTATGGCAGGAAGAGCTCTAAAAAAAGAGCCAGAAGTCCATGGACTTAAAACAACCCTGCAAATAATTCTATAGCTTGGGATCTCAGTTGCTGCATCTGTAAAATTAAGATGTCAGACTAAGCAATCTCTTAGAGATATACTATAACCTTCAATCTATGATACATATCTCCCCTTTTTCTTAATCTATAATTTACTTATTGTGCATAAAACATAAAAACAAAATTGAATTTTGTTGATCTGTGAAAACTTGTAACACCCTCTGGCTTAGTTGAGACCATCAGTTTTCCTATTTATCGTTGCATGTCTCTTAATTTAAAGACAATTAAGGGTGGAAAAGGGAGTAGAAGATGGGAGCAGGATCTCAGCATTATAAGGACTAGACAGACAGTGGCAAGACGCCATCTTGAATTCATCTTCAGTGTTTCCCACTCTGAAGCATCACATTACAAATGCTGAAATACAATGAAAACTTGACCACTGTTTGTTATGGCTTTGTGTTTCTTTTCAAGATCTTTTTATGCACATTTCAGACTCAGAGAAGAGAATAGTATTTTCAGCTCACTTAAGATTTGATTTCAGTAGTGCCTTTGCGATGCTGCGTATAGCTACTTAAAGAAGAGGTTGACTATTCTGTATTTCTTTTTGGATAATGGGGTTAAGTAATTGGATTTTGTGTTTGCAGAGACTTTTGATTAAAAAGATCTGGATCTCTACCCTGACGTTTAACAAAGAAGAGCTTGTAGGGTTTTTTAGATTTTATACGTACTGGAGAGAACAATCAGTTAGGAATCTAACTGTCTAATATTGTAAGAGATCAAAATAATAGGGATTTGGTTGAAACTGATTTTATTTGTACTCCAGAGATTACAAATATATCATACAAACACACTCACATATACTCGCACACACAAGTATATCCTATCTCTAGCATAGAATATCTATTTATTTTAATGTCTTAAAAAAAGAAAACTGTTTATCTATGAGGACATTGAACATACTTATGTTTTTAGTGAAGATTCTACTTATGGAAATGACAATTGTAGCAAGATAGAAATCAGTTAATCTCTTGTAATGAAGACATTTTTAGGAGCCTCTCTTTCTATAAGTAGTCCTGGGAAAACGTTTTGACGGTGGCATTTCTAGAAAGTGGATTGACCTCCTGCAGAGTTTCAACATCAGATATTATAAGAAAATTGTGGTTCACACACTTTGTTTAGATGATCTCCAGATTAATACAGTTCACATATGTATGCCTCATTGTCCAAATGTGACAAGAAGCCTAGAGAATCCCATATAAGTTGCTCTTGAGGGTTTTCACCCACTTTGATATGTGAACCGACTGTCAGACACATATTTAAGAAATTCCATTGCCAGTTATGCTAATTGGCACCCTGTTTCACAGTTTAATCATTCTCTGAAAACCACTGTTTTGCTTACTGTATCACTTCCACTAGTTCAGTGACGAGGAACTTGTGCTAGGTTTATATAGATTATTTTTGGCCAGATCCTAACTGATCTATTGTGGAGATTTTATCAGATTTTCTAACTTTTTCAATTAGCACTAAACAAATCACTTAAAATGCAAGATATCCCAAAGCCTTTAAGTTAGTTTCTGTAGGTCAGAGCATTTTGAAGACACCGCTTCTTGGCTAACAAGACTACTGGGAAATCAGTACTCTACTCTTTTAAAAGATAAATATTATGGTTACTTAGTATTTATAAAACAGGAAAGTAGGAGATATAAGTGTGTTGTGTTGCCTTTTATCATCTGAGTTTCTAAAAAGTATCATTCGTATTTGAGATGTTAGTGGATATTTATTTACAAAACCATTTCCACTTCTATGTACTGCTCCTTATTGAGCACCAACATTTTTGTTAGCCTGAACGAAGACCTGGCAAACAACAATTATCTTTTATGCACAACACATCAAAATCATGGCCACTTTTGTCTTTACCACTGTCTTCAAGAATACCCATGTGCTTTGCCGTGGATGGCATTTAGATAATAATACTAGAATATTAGTATAGGAAGTATTCCCTTTTGCTTAATGAAAACCCAGATTGAACCTTGCGCAAGTCATTTACATGATGTTTTCTTGGGATTACCTACATTCTTGTCTACTCAAACCTTGTAATTTTGCTCACAGTTGGAAATATAATGCAGAGTGACTAAGATAATGTTGTGTACACAGAGTGTAGTTGGAGTGACGTTATAGTTAAGCAAGTGTCACCTCACCTAAAGTGAAGGAAGACTTCATTAGCATAATCCCATGAATGTGTAGTATAGTAATATAATGTTCTGCATGTTACTTTTAATAATGTGAAGGTGCAGTACAGTAGGTCTTGGTATGTATGTGTCTTTAATATAAATGAAAGAAAAATGGAATGATAGAAGGAAAGCAGACTTTTGTAGTAGGGTACTTGTCTGAATGTTCAGGTGAAGTCAGTCCTTTGTTTTAAACATAGAAGAGTTGCCTAGTGATGTGAAAATGAAGGGACTGCTGAAATACCCATATATCTAGATACCAGTGTGTAGGGTGACAGACCATGAATTTCTCTGGGGGATGCAGGGTAGTTTGAAACAAATGACTGAGATAGGATGAAGAGGAAAGGCTGATAACCACCTATTATTGTGCAATGGGGAACATATGATTAATTTACAGAAAGAGTGGTGACGTTTTCTAAAATTGTGTAGCCCTATTCTTAAAAGTTTGTCAGTGTAACTAATTAGTTGCTAAAATGAAGTTTATTCTAAGACCCAGTATGAATGCATTTGAAAAGACAGGCATTGTCCCCAAATTGGTAGGGTTTGTAATACATCTTGATGAATGCTACAAAATAATGTGAAGAAATGGGACTATTATGCCAAAATGGCCGTTCTTTGGTTTGTAGTACTTGAAGGAATTATGTTCCATGGCAACGTACTCTAAAGTCCTGCAGATACATGTGAAGTGCCCTAAAGATGTGTCTTGCTTCTGTTTTTGATAACAGTAAGTTTTCAGTACAAAGAATACACTTGCTAAAAGGGTTCTCCTCCAAGCATATTAAAACTCCAAAGATCTGCTGTTATTTTAGATTGTCATTTGGAATTTTTATTTTTTAGCTAATTATAATGCTCGAAAGGGAGCAAGTATAAAAAGGTTCAGCTATACAACCTAAACATTGTTTTAAAATAAATCCATTAGAAAACTGAGATGTTAAAAATATGTAGCTGAGTTAATAAATTCATGTAAATGATATATTATTCAGTATGATACAAAATGCTAGATAGATCATCTGATATATACAGTGTTCCAGATCATTAAAAAATGTGTAATGTGAAAGCTGTTAAAACATATAAAATATTGAAGCCTGTTAATAACAGCAGCCATGCTTTGATCTGTTGCAATTAGGAGAGTTTAAAGCATTTTGAATTAATTTGTCATTACAAAATATTCTTCCTATAGACAATATTTTCTTTAAATATATAAACAAAAATATTCTTTGATTTTTATTTGATAAAATGATTTGGACGTATTTATTTTAAATGGTTAGTTCTAACCAAATAGTTTATTACTGTAAAATAGTTGGTTAACAGATTTGTATGGTAATGCTGCTTTAAAATATTAATAAAATTAACCTAAATAACAAAATAGCAATTTTTATATTCTTTGTGCTGCAAAAGTTTTACAAATACCCATTAAATCACAAACTGATGTATATAACATATTAAGTAGAAAGAAGATAGTGGTTTTATTTTTAAATCATGATTTACATTTGGCGATAAAGCACCCACTGAATTTGCAACATTGCATGAAGAGATTTGGTACATTTGTTTGAGGCAGCCCATTCAAAAATGGTATATGTATATTTTACTTTTGGGTTGCATTAAAAATTGTGCTTTCCTTATTTCATGTTTGTCCAGATCCTCCTTTTCAAAAACCACTGTGATCTTTGAAGCTAAATTGGACTCCAATTCACGTAGGGATAAAGCAGTTTTTTATGAAGTTGGGCTTGGCGTAATGGTGGTTAGATGCAGTGTTTTTTTTTTCTTTTATGAAGTTATTTTAGAACAGCTTTAGATTTACAGAAAAATTGCAAAAATCATACAGAGACTTCCTATGTATCCTGTATCCAGTTTCCCTATTGTTAACATTTTACAATTAATGCATCAATTTGTCGCAATTAATGAACCGATATGCATACACCACTATTCACTAAAGTTTATGATTTATTCAGATTTCCTCAGTTTTTCCCTAATATACTTTTACTGTTCCAGGATGTTGGATACCACCTAACATTTACTCATCATGTCTCCTTAGGGTCTTCTTGGCTGTGACAGTTTCTCAGACTTTCCTTGTTTTGAATGACCTTGACAGTTTTGAGGAGCATAGGTCAGGTATTTGTAGAATGCCCCTCAATTGGGGTTTGTCTGGAATTTTTATTATAGTTAAATTAGGTTTTTGAGAGGAAGAACATAGAGGTAAAGTGCCATTTTCACCACATCATATAAAGGGTACATACTATCATTATGACTTATCATTCTTGAAGTGGACCTTGATCACCTGGCACATGTAGTTTTGTCAGGTTTCTCTACTATGAAATTACTTTTACTCCCCTCCCCATGTATACTGTACTCTTTGGAAGTTTCTGGATGGAAGTCACTATATGCATCACACAGTTAAATGGTGGGGAGTTATGCTTCGCCTTCTAAGGGCAGTGTATCTACAGAAATTATTTGGAATGGGAGATTTATTTATTTATTTATTTATTTATTTATTTATTTATTTATCTATTTATTTCGGTATGGACTCATAGGTATTTATTTTATACTTTGGTCATAACTGAATATCTTATTGCTTAAAAATTTCCAGTTTACAGCTGTTAGGAACTCTTAGTTGGCCCCTGTGTATCTTTTACAAGCCCCGATGTTTATGGATTTTTTTATTAGCATTTCCTTGCTTTTTAGCACTGTAGGATGCTCCAGTCTCACCTGGTGTATTTTCTACCCCAGCCTAGAATCAGCCATTAGGTGGAGTTTTGATTAAGTGAAGATTAGATATTCTCAATCCTGAGCATGTGTTGGAGGTGGCTAAGAAAGAGGGTCAGAGGAATTCTCTCAGTTCCATTTTCTGGTTGGTACCTTAAATTTTCCATCATCCTGATAATGCACATTGGCCTCATTTTCTCACCACACACATCTGCCCATTTCACTCAAAATATCTAGTGAAAAGAGAATAAAAAGCATCAGTCTTCTACAGTCCCACACATTGATGTTCATGCATAGATTTAGAAATGTACTGTGCAACTCTCCATCATACACATCCTTTCTGCAGCCTACCCTCTGCTCCACATCCAATACACTAGTTTAATATCAGTTACTGAGTCACTGTGGATTCATTTTTTCTTTTTTGTCTCCTCAAGATGGTGTTGGGTTGAATAGGTTTGGGAAACATGTTTGTTTACCACAGGTCTCAGCCTATAATTTGAAAATTTGCTCTATGAAGCTATAAGAGAATATATAATATGCAAGATTTCTCAGTCTTTTTTGATTAAAAGCACCTTTTTGTTCAGAGAACTAGGACACTTTTGGAAATGATGCTACATTGGTACGAGCCCTAAATCTGTAGTCAGAAATCTTGTGTTTAATTAATTCCTCAGTGTACCAACAACTAGCTCTATGATCACAAGCTAGTCACTTCACATCTATAAGTCTCTGCTTTTTCATCCATAAAATGGACTTAGTGAATATATCTCACAAGGTTGTTGTGAAGAGCAAACATGAGCAAAAATACGTAAGGATTTTTTGGATTTAATGTATCATGTAGGTGGCAGACCATGCCTTTGTTTTGCTGACCACTTTTATAGACATTACCTAGCCTATTTTCCTGACATTTAGTCTTCAATGTTCAGTAAATATTTATTGAATTATATTACTATTACTTACATTATTTTCTATTTCTCTGCAAGTGCTGTGTGGCAGCTTATGACATTTTATAAATCGTGTTTTTTTTTAAATTAAAGTTTATTGGGGTGACAATTGTTAGTAAAATTACATAGATTTCAGGTGTTTTTTTTCTGAAAAAAAAACAATTCTGTATTACATCATCTGTAAATCCCAGTGTGTGTTCACCACCCAGAGTCAGTTCTCCTTCCATCACCATATGTTTGATCCTGTTTACCCTAATATACCACTCTCTCCCCCCTTACCCTCTGGTAACCACGAAACTATCTGTCACTGTGCACCAAAATTAACACAAAATGGATCAAAAACCTAAGCATAAAACCTGAAACAATAAACTGCATAGAAGAAAACATAGGTACTAAACTTACAGACCTTGGGTTCAAAGAGCATTTTATGAATTTGACTCCGAAGGCAAGGGAAGTAAAAGCTAAAATAAATGGATGGGACTATATCAAACTTAAAAGCTTCTGCACAGCAAAAGAAACCCTTTACAAAATAAAGAGGCAACCAACTGAATGGGAGAAGATTTTTGCAAACAGTGCCTCCGATAAGGGGCTAATATCCAAAATATACAAGGAACTCATGAAACTCAACAACAAAAAAACAAACAACCCAATTGAAAAATGGGCAGAGGACCTGAAGAGACATTTCTCCAAAGAGGACATACAAATGGCAAATAGACATATGAAAAAATGCTCAACATCACTAATCATCAGAGAAATGCAAATAAAAACCACAATGAGATATCACCTCACCCCAGTCAGAATGGCTATCATGAACAAGAGAAATAGTAACAAGTGTTGGAGAGGCTGTGGAGAAAAAGGAACCCTCATCCACTGTTGGTGGGAATGCAGACTGGTGCAGCCGTTATGGAAAGCAGTGTGGAGGTTCCTCAAAAAATTAAAAGTGGAATTACCACGTGACCCAGAAATCCCTCTCCTGGGTATCTACCCAAAAAATCTGAAATCATTTATACATAAAGACACGTGTGCTCCAGTGTTCATTGCAGCTTTATTTACAGTGGCCAAGACATGGAAACAACCAAAATGTCCTTCGATAGATGAATGGATGAAGAAGTTGTGGTATATATAAATTGTTTTTGAAATTAGGAGTTCATGCAACAAAATGCAGGCAGAAATGTACAGTTGAAGTTGCTATATAGATGGAAAAAAAACACTCCACAACTTTTTATTCTTGCTTCTGTTTTGCTGAGCATATGCTCCCAGACAATGACTTGGTGCATTCTGATTAGTTTTCATTGCTTCAAGATGACCAGATTTCCTTTTGAAATAAGGGCACTGGAGCTTTCACCTCCGTGAAATGTGGTAATTTCAACACAGTGGTGATGTAAAATTCCTGCTTCAGAATTGGTGAGCTGGTGCCAGAAGAAGAGGAACACCTGTGAACACAGGCTGTCAGAGGCCCTCGGAGCCCTGGAGTTTAAGGCTACAGCTGCTGGGTTGAGAAGCATTTGGAAGTGCTTTGTCACTCTTTCCTGGGCAACCACCGGAGCCCTGCTAAAGGCTTTCTACTTTCTTTGGACATATAATTTGTGTCGATGAACAGGAGTTATGGGGTGGAGCTGTGATGGAGGTGACAGGGCAGGCCCTGTTAAGCAATATATTTTGGTAAGAATAGTAGTATCCAGGTAATAACAGGAACAGGGACCTCACGTCATCCATTTTGCTTCATCCCCTATAAAACAATGGGTTCTGTAGGTGTTCTCAGAGGTAAACTTTTTAGGTTCCAGCTTTTCCTTTTAATCAACCGGAGTATGTTTATTATATTTGATTTTGAGAAATTTTCAGCCTCCCTAGAAATACTAGGTGTTTATTTGAAGGCTAGGAAGAACCCATTCAGCTTTGGAAATTGTAAAAATATTTCAATCAAATTCTAGGCTTGTGGGTTAGTTAGTGAGAAAATAGGCAAGATCAGTTTAGAAGTCTTTCCATTCTTAATATTTAAATCATAATGATACATACTAGTAAAGCTTTTTCCATTATGTAATTCATGAACACTGGAAAATAGAAATGCAGTAGTTTTTTAAAAAACTCTATTTATGGTAATGGTATCTAACATTTTCACAGGTGTTGGTCAGAGGTAGAAACTTCTCAAAGATAGTTTTACAATCGGTAGTACTGTTCTTATTCACATTCTGGAATAGGTAGAGATTCTACCCCCCTCAAAAGTTGAAGTATAGACTTTAATGCTGTATAAAATATGTGTGTGGGTTGAGAAGGGAAAACTTAATATTAGATTATATGGTACTATGACTGTATTGCCTTTTGGATTTACTGTTTTTTCCCTGAATCTACTTCTTTCAAAAGCTAGATTTCCCATTCAGAGTATCAGCTGGCATCTTTGCTAAATTATTCATTGCAGATTTTAACCAAATGTATTAGTTTTTTATTTAATTGAAATTAATAGATTGTGGGATTGTGGGACAAGATACTCTTTTGTGTGTATTCTTGAAGTTTTTGAAACTTTCCTATGTAACTTATAACCATCTTCTTTAAAATAAGCCTTTACAGGAAGGAAATTTAAGCAAACATTTTAACCTTAATCCAGAAGTTGTAGTTAGGAATCTTTCCTTGCACTTTGCACATCCATTGAGTTTACTGAACTTGTAGCAACACAGCTAAATTCTAGCAACTGCAAAAATAATTAGTGAAATTAAGTTGAAAATTTTGTAAACAAGTGAAGTTATTATTCATTCTGTACCACACTACTAAAGTGGGAGGACATGTTAAATGATAAATTAGGCATGAAGTGCTTTAATCTGTAAACTGAACATGTTAGCAAACGGCTTGCGTTTGTAATTAGTATTTAAGGCCACAGGAGAGTGCCTCTTTTAAAACAGTGACAGGAAATTGATCAGTTTAGGTTGGCATAGCAACCAAAAGAGTTCCATTGCTCCTGTTGGGTTTAGCCTATTATGCTACATACCCATGTTTAGAAATATGTTTATGAACTATGAAGATAAACTATTCAGTAATGTAAAGGAGGTTGGGATGTTGAAATGCCAAACTGACAAAGTCCGAATGAATGCTTGAACACTCCATAACAAGCTTAAGTGTTCTATGGTTGTCATGACATTCCTTTTACAAAGCAAATGATGTCTGGAAAAAAATCTTAAAACTAGACGAAAATGCAAATCCCTTTATGACAGTATGTGGCTGTCACATTCATAGTAGCAGACAATAATTGATGATTTATGAGGTGACACCATGGCAACAAAGTCTTTCATCATTGGCACCCCTTGGTTACTTTTATATCAGGGGCTTGCAAGCGCCTGTGAAAAGTTTCCAGCATGACATACAAGAAAGTCTACTTGTATCTTAATCCATTAGATCTCATTTAATGCAGGTTGGAAGTGTTGTAGAGATTTTCAAATCATCTGACAAAGTGAAAGCTTGGCAAAGTCTTTGGTTAAAAAAAAAAATCTCTGTTAAGCGAGTAAGCACGTTCAGTAGTTGAAAATGGACAGATTTGTTTTCTGTCACTTAACCTTTCAAAGAAAACCTGTAATGCCTCTCAAGTTTGAGTGCAAGCTGTCAGGTTGTTTAATGCTATGGTGTCTGATAATATCCTTATGTAGGGAGGTGGGAGAAGGAGAAAAGGAGTGAAATGTACATTGATTTGCTTTGAACTCAGAAGATAGATGATGTTTTAAATTTGATTTTAGTGTTGAGGGCTTTATAAAAGTGGAATAAATATGTAACTAGATATTCTGGAATGACTTTAATGTGTTTGGTAGGCTGAGGAGTAACATGTTACCATTACTTAGAGGGGATCATGTGTCCATTTTCCTATCATAGATGATTTAAAATATTGGAAATATAATAAACCTTCTGCCTTGGTTTTATTGTGAGTTTGTCAAAAATGAATTTTTTTTTTGATATTTGAACCTCTGAAAATTTTCCTGGACTATTCAGCTACCTATTTGGTTGAAACAGAGGGCTCGATCTGATGATCATCTTGAGGTCCTTTCCAGTGGAATTGGTCTATGATTTATAAGGAGTTGTAGATACACCAATAATTGGAGATACTGAATGTAAAATACTGAAAGTATCCAACTTAAATTACATGAATATAACATAAGCATGCATATCAAAGTTAACCTACATTTTGTACATTAGGTTTTAAATAATATGAATGTAAGGAATTTTCCAAACACATGCATCTTATCTAAATTTAAGCCTTTTTAAGGATAAAAATCCATAATACTCATTTCCTTTAGGGGATCAGATAAACCAACTATATAAAATAATATCTCTGGTATTTATTCATTAATATTTTTATTTATACATTTCCTACAAGACTGTGGAAGGGATATAAAATCCTTAATTAGGTTTGACTATGCTCAGGGTTGGTAATTTTGTCCCAATTAATAGTTATGAAAATGAAATTTACCATTCAATTGTCATAATATAAGAAAATAAGTCAATTTTGATTCTGAATCTTCTTCTAGCTGGTGGTTATATCACACAAGAGAATATGATTCTTAATTTAATTAAAATAACACTGGATCTTGGCTCAAGATTTTATTCAGTGACCTTGAATATGTGTATGATGTAGAACAGACTCCTCTGTTTTCTAAGAGTTTATAATTTAGTTCACCAGCATACTAACTATAAGCATGAGTCAACCAGAAAATAAACCCAAAGTACTAACTTAAGAAAGTGTAGACCACAGGCATAAGAATTAAAACTATTTATGATAACGGAAAAAGTCTGAAATAGTTTCATACAGGACAGTTAGGAGATAAGACTATTTCAACTGTGATATATAGATGATGTATTACAGAATTGGACACTTGAAACTTATATAACTTTACTAAACATTGTCACCCCAATAAACTTTAATTTAAACAAAATGCCATCAGCATGACAAAAAACAAAACAAAAGAATATTCCAACTCAGATCTTAAACGAATTTGGGAGATTTAAATTGTCAGGAAAGTGTTACTCTAAGTTTTGATAGCCCACATGAAGAAAGGCACAGAGATATAAATAATTATGGGATATGGTGGGAGTATTGTAGAACTTGTCCCACTTACACTGAAGCGATGGCACTGGGGATTAGTCAGAACAATACTTAGATATTGAATAGTCATCTTATTTGCGTCTCTACCTACATTCTTGACAGCTCCTGAGAATTAGTTCCTCTTCCACACTGCTGCACACCACTATTCCCTTTGATATTAGAATAAAGTCCATATATCTTAACCTGTGTTTCAATGGCTTATATCAGTGGTTCTCAACCAGAGGTGATTTTGCTCCCACAGGCCATTTGACAATATTTGGAGACATTTTCAGTTGTCATACTAGGGGATGGTGGTGCTGCTGGCATCTAGTGGGTGGAAGCCAGAAATGCTGCTAAATCCTATAATGCACTGGGAAGCTCCCCCAAATATAAAGTATTACCCAGCCTAAGACATCAATTGTGCTTAGGTGGAGAAATGAGAAATGCTACCCTATATGATCTAACCCAGACCCACCTTTTTAATCTCAGCTCAAGCTACTTTCTCCCTACTATCAATTCAGTCACTTTGGTGACAGTGAATATTCCATTTTCACTTCTCACTTTCATTAATGCTGTTTTCTCTATTCGGAACACATTTCTGTTTCCCTTCTCCCTATAACTCTGCCTTTCATTCTGCTAAACCTACTTAGTTTTCTATATATGCCTATAGATTAAACAATTTGAGTGCAGGAAGCATGTTTTATTCCTCTTTTTATCCCCAATTGCTCAGCGTATTTTTGGAGGTATAATAAATGCTTATTAAAGAAATACATAGATTAGTGGAAGGTTTTGATACTGTCCTAAGTTTTGTAAGGATTTGAGTGATTGCCAATAATGGCTATATGAATGAAGTGGAAGAAGTTAATGTAACACTACAAAGAGAGAATTCCCACGTATTGGTTAATGATTTGATGTGGATTGTGACATAAGCGTCAAAGATAATTTCTACAAACCTGGTAGACTGAGAGCATGGGGACAGAAATGGGAGACTTGGGAAGGAAGTTTGATCTTGAGGAGTCAGATAGTGAGAATCTATTTTTATTGACTTAGTGATTCCTATAAACAGACTAGAAACAGTCTTCAGTCTAGGTGAAACAGACTTCAGTCTGGGTGAACTTACCAGCCCTGTGATCATTTAACCTCAGATCCTTTATGTGTAAAATGGGGAAAGTATGTACCAACGTGATCACATGGTTATAAGGATTAAATGAGTTCATATATATAAAGTACTTATCTCATCCTAGTGTTAGACATATAGTTCACACTTCATAAATCTTAGCTATTATTGTTATATCCATTGCTATGAGTGTCCTTCTTTGGTTTCTTCCTTTTGAAATTATGCACCCCCCCAGTACATCTACCACCTTTTCCATGAAGCCTTTCATGATGACTCGAAAGATGATCACCTTCTTCTAAACTCCTTTAGCATTTTAGTTTAGCCACTATTTTTTGCACTTCTCATATACTTCTACGATTGCACATGTATTTACACTGTAAGTCCTTTGAAAGTAGGTGTGTGACTTACTCATCCTTTCTTGACATATAGAATGTGCTAAATAAATATTAGGTTATGATAATTAGGTGTCATTATCATTATTATTATACTTGGGGATTCATCCATAAAGGTGTGATAGTTGACTTAGAATTAATATGTTCTCGCATTTATATTCAGTATTAGTGCTCCTAATATTTTCAAAGAACATCAATTATGTTTTATGAAATAGAATCAAGCATCATTTAAAATTGTGTAAGTGGTAAGTAATTTGAATAATTTAAAATGCATTTAATTGATGCTAGTCAAGTTTTATTATAGGAAAGCATAGCTCATTAAAGAGTATTTTTTTTGAAAAATTAGATATGTTCAGCTTCAGTGATACATTTTTGTTTAATTTTTAAAAAATTAAATATTTTCAAGTTATTAAGTAATTGTGAAAGGTCTTTTGTTTATAAGGTATGAAGGAATATTTTTGCTTTTAATGCCAAACTTTTGAAGAATCAGATGTATTAAAAGATGTCATAAAAGATAGTGGAGTTTTTGAAAACTGAAATAACCACCATCCTCAATTAATTTCCAAAACTGCACATCCCTTGAGGCTTCCCTTGAGATGTTCAGATATAAAATATCATGTAGGTAATTGTTCAGAACTAAGTTCAGAAAATACAGATTGGCGATGTCTGGAAAGTTTTATAGTTACAGTATATAACTTAAGAACCTCAGTATGATGTGTTCTTTCTTGTCTGTTGCAGAGAGTTTACTTTGATTCAGTGATCAATAAACTGCTCTATGCTTAGGGAAGTGTTTTTTGTATTTGTAATTTATTTATTACATGGGCATGCTCCCTAATTGGATTAGCCTTCTTTTACTATAGATGTGAGTACAACTGCTGTTGAATTCAACAGGGACTTCAAGTGCATATCTTAGGGATGTGCTTTGCCTTTGGTCTACATGTGTAAGCAGGGCAGTATAATAAATGAATCTTAACTGAAAGGTTACTTGAGCATACTATCTGATTTATAATAACCAGCTCCAACATATGGCACCAAAGGACTAGGTGAAGCCCCATTTTGAAGACGTAATTTTAAATATAACAGGTCTGACAATCAAGTTTGCAAACTTGTTGCAACGATGTTGCTAACCTTTTTTCATATCAGAGGGATTATTCATTGTGAATTTGTACCAACTGGACAAACAGTTAACCAAATTTACTATTTGGAAGTGCTGAAAAGGCTGCATGTAAAAGTTAGATGACCTGAACTTTTTGTCAACAATTCATGGCTCTTGCATCACAAAAATGCACCAGCTCACAGTCACTGTCTGTGAGGGAGTTTTTAGTCAGTAAACAAAGAACTGTATTAGAACACCCTCCCTACTCACCTGATCTCGCCCCCAATGACTTCTTTCTTTACCCCCAAGATAAAGGAAATATTGAAAGGAAGACATTTTGATGACATTCGGGATATCAAGGGTAATACAATAAAAGCTCTGATGGCCATTCCAGAAAAGAGTTCCACAAGTGCTTTGAAGGGTGCACTAGGCACTGGCATCAGTGCAGTTTCCCAAGGGGAGTACTTCAAAGGTGACCATAATGATATTCAGCAATGAGGTATGTAGCATTTTTTTCAGGATGAGTTCACAAACCTAATCTTCTGACCTCGTATTACAGTATTTCCTTTTAAGCAATTTCACTCTAATCTTATAAAATTAGAACCTTTCCAAGTGTTCAGTTGCCTTAGTTAAGGTGTATATAATCAATTTATTTTTGACATTTGAGATAATTTCTTTGATGTGATTAGCTTTGCTATTAGGCATATGTACCTTTTTTTTTTACATGATGTTGACTGCTAACTCAAAGAAGAGAAAGAGTGGGGTTACCTGGATGTTGCATAACTAGAGGGAAAATTACATGAGAAATTAATACTTATTGTACCATTCATCACCATGCATCAACAGCAGTGACATTTAGTTGGCCAAAAGGTAACCAAAAGAGATAAACTAGTGAAGCATTATTCTGGAAATATCTATCAATATCTGGTTGATTTCCTCAGATTGGCTAAGAAACAAGGGCTAAAAAATGATGTAATTTTATAAACATAAAAATATTGTAGACTAGAAAACATTCTATTACTGAACTTTTGAATTAAGTGACTTGAGTGGAATTTAAGCAGTTAAATTCAGCTTCTTGAGATAAAAGATGGTGGGGCAAGGGCTGGAGGACAGTCGCCATTTTCTCTGTGTGGGGTCCTCCTTCCGTGCAGCTGGCAGGGTGGCGCCCGCCCCAAATGGACAAATTGGAATCTGAATTGGTCTGGTGAGCTCTCCTAGAACTCCGCCCTAACCAACTCCCCAAACCCTGGGGGGAGTTTCTTGGTGAGCAGTCAGCCCTGCCCGTATTGTACTCTTTCTTGGAAAACTCTTGGAGTCCACAGGTGCCATATGGTCAGTGACTGGCCTTGCTAAAACTTTTGCTGAATATCTCCAGGCACAACACTGCCACCATACTAGAATCTGCATTAACCTGGTGAACACAGTTCTTCCCACTCTAGTGACTCCTTGAGACCTTGCCTCACCCAAGTTGCATACCCCATGAGGTTTTACCAGTGGCTGAACCTTAAGGGAGCTGGAATGTGGCAGCAGGCCTCAGGGTGTCCTGGCTTTTTGCAGAGATACCCTAGGCCTGGTGCTGATGGGAGCTGTCCTCAGTTCACAGCCTGGCCTCCAGGTTTAATACAGATAGCAAGCAACCACAAATAGCTTTGTAGCTCCTACCAGGTAGTCCCTGGATGGTTACAGGCAGTAGGTGACTTGGCCCACCCAAGAGGCCCCAGAACAAACATACTTGGAGGTTGGCTTCAGACCACAGCAGAGTACCGCCCAATAAGCCCGACAAGTGTCACACCCACAGGGTGGTCTCAACAGGCACCAGAGCCCGCTCAGGCGAATCCCTTTCAGTGGGGTAAGATTTTCCCACAGCAGCCTCTAAGCTGTGGATGTGGCCAAACCCCACAGCTGATCAGCCTGAGGGTCAATCCTACCCACTGTTGTGCCAATAGCAATCAAGGCTCAATTATAACAGGAGGGCACACACAACCCACACAAGGGACACTCCTGGAGCATACAGCACAGAGGATCAGGGACACTCTGCTACTGGGTCCCACAGGACACCTATTACATAAGGCCACCTGGCGAAGACTGGGAGACATAGCAGCCCTACCTAATACATACAAACAAACACATAGAGGGAACTGAAATGAGGAAACAAAAGAAATGTGGCCCAAATGACAGAACAGGAGAAAACTACAGAGAAACAACAAAATGGAGGTAGGCAACTTACGAGATACAGAGTTCAAAACAATGGTTAAATAATGCTCAAGTAACTTATTGAGAACTTCAACAAAGAGATAGCAAGCATAGAAAGGACATAGAAACCGTAATAAAAGGACCAGTTAGAAGTGAAGAATACAGTAACTGAAATGAAGAATTCATTAGAAGGAATCACCAGCAGACTATATATAGCAAAGGACTGAATCAGCTATTTGGAAGACAAGGCGATGAAAGTACCCAATTGGAATAGCAAAAAGAAAAAAAGAATCCAAAAACGTGGAGATTGTTCAATAGATCTCTGGGACAACATCAGGTGTAACAACATTCATATCATATGGGTACCAGAGGAAAAGAGAGAAACCAAGAGATTGAGAATATATTTGAAGAAACAATGACTGAAAACTTCCATAACCTGGAGAAGGAAATAGACATACATGTCAGGAAAGTACAGAGAGTTCCAAACAACATGAACTCAAACAGGCCCACACCAAGACACATTATAATTAGAACGGCAAAGGTTAACGACAGAGAGAATCATAAAAGCAAAAGAAAGGCAACTAGTAACTTATAAGGGAGGTCCCATAAGGTTATTTCTTAACAGAAACTTTGCAGACCAGAACAGATTGGCAAAAAATAGTCAATGAGATGAAAAGTAAGGACCCACAGACAAGCATACTCTATCCAGTAAGGCTATAATTTAAAATTGAAGGACAGAGAAAGAGCTTCCAAGACAAGAAAAAACTAAATGAGTTCATCACCACAAAACCAGTGTTACAAAGAATGTTAGTGGGGCTTCTTTAAGATGAAAAGAAATCAAAATTATAAATAATGAAATGGCAATAGCTACATATCTATCAACAATTACTTTAAATGTACGTGTATGAAAAGCTCCAATCAAGACAGGAGGACATATAATGGCAGTATGCGATGTCAGAGGGGTAGTAGATTGGGGGAGGGAGTTTACCACTTTGTGAGGGATATAAATGATAACTGTCTAACTATTACATTGTTTTGTACACCTGAAACTAAAGAAAACGGAAACAAACACCCAGAAAAACAAAAATAAAAACAAAAACAAAACAAAATACATTGGAGTGCTGAATGGACAAGAAAACAAAACCCTTAACATATGCTTCTTACAAGAGACTCACTTCCGTTCAAAAGACACACACAGAGTGAAAGTAAAGGCATGGAACATGATATTTCATGAAACTGAAAATGACCATAATAAAAAAAGCTGGTGTAGCAATACTTGTAGCAGAAAAAACAGACTTTAAAATCAAGGCTATATCTTGGGTATTGTGTAAAGACCACCTCAGGGATACTGTGGATGCCTGATCATGGCACTGTACACCAGAAGCTAAACATTAATGAATGCCAACTATAATTTCATATATATAATGTGATGGCTCGGTGCGAGGTCGGAGGGAGAGTGGATGGGGGGAAAGGGGTTCACAGTGTGAGGGATATAAATGATGAACGTCTAAGTATTACCTTGTCTTGTACACCTGAAACTAATAAATTTACAAAAAATCAGGGCTATAACAAGAGACAAAGAAGGACCCAGTAATCCCACTTCTGGGTATTGATGCTAAGAAATACAAAATGGTACTTTGAGGGGATCTGTGCATCCATATATTCATTTCAACATTGTTTACAATGGCCAAGATATGGAGGACATCGACAGAAAAATGGATAAAGAGGAGGTGGTGATCTAGACGTCATCAAAATGGCAATATGAGGTGAACCTCTGTAAAGCTCCCCTGGAATTTACAACTAATCGAACAATAATAACTACACAAAGGACTCCCTGCACAGCAGACAGGCAAGACGAACAGGCCCACTACTGAATTCACCTAAAAGTGGGTGAATCACGGGAGCGGGGGAGAAGGGAAGGGAGAAGTGCGGAGACAGAGCAGCAAGGGAGCAGGATGCAGAACTAGCTCACTGCTCCAAGCTCGCTGTATCCCGGAATTACTGCAGCTGCGGGAGAGGGAAGAACTCGAACTGCTAGGGCTGCGCTTATGGCCCATAGGGCTGAGGGGGCAGCATATAACACGGCTGAACCCAATGCTCACGGGAGAGCCCTCGGAGAAAAGACTGAGGGAAGAAGGCTGAAAACAGAGGTTTAAGCCCTCACTTCCGAGCAGAGAACGGAAGCCTTAGGAACTGAGATTAGCGCCCCCCTCCCTAACCTCCCAGAGCTCACCCCACCCGCACCTACCCGGAGCTACAAGCGGAACAGTAGCAGTGTCAGATCAAAACAACGGAATATTTGCTGTTCTGAGAACTGTGGACTGCAGACACAGATTCACAGCCCAACTAGTTCTGGCAAAGGGGAGGGAGCTGTGGAAGCAGGACTGGCTGTGCTGGTGGGTGTCGCCATTGGTCTGGGCCTCCTGTCACAACTCACCTGGCCCGGGCCCCACCTGTCTGGGTGGATCCCTGCAGGAGTAAACAGAACTGCTGAAACATAAGGGCTCTGAATCTGGTGCAGAAAGAGCTTTGGAACTTCAAAAGCTCTCTGCATACCCACATGGACACTGTACCCTGTGACCCAGGCAAATTATTAACAGAGGAGAAGTCTGTCTCCCAGGGAATCCCCCATTGTGTGAGAAGCTGGAATAGTGCAGAGAAAACATAACATTACAGTGTGAGAGAGAAAAAA
Organism: Rhinolophus hipposideros; assembly: GCF_964194185.1. Classification (NCBI taxonomy): domain Eukaryota; kingdom Metazoa; phylum Chordata; class Mammalia; order Chiroptera; family Rhinolophidae; genus Rhinolophus; species Rhinolophus hipposideros. The sequence goes on along the minus strand of NC_138046.1, from coordinate 71,938,703 downwards.
TAGGCTACTGTCAGAGAGAAAATAAAACATTGTACCAACAAGTACTGGCAAACAAATAAAAGACCTCTTCCTATCACCCTGTTGTAGAAGCCACTCCTGTAGATGTCTAAGAAGAGAAAAAATAAATCAAAAATTGCCATGAATAACCAAGGCAACAAGACAGCTCAGAAAGAAAGTGAAAAGTCTCCAAAAAAGGAACTTAAGGATATGGAAATATGTGACTTAAATGACAGAGAATTCAAGATTGCAGTTCTGAAAAAAATCAACGAGATGCAAGTAAACACAGAAAGGCGATTTATTGAACTCAGAAACACAATCAAAGAACAACATGAGCATTTTACGAAAGAGATTGAAAATTTAAAACAAGAATCAAATAGAATTTCTGGAGATTAAGAACTCAATAGAAGAAATTAAGAATGAAATAACCAGCTTGAGTAGTAGATTTGACGAGATGGAGGAAAGAATCAGTGACATCGAAGATAGAAACCTGGAAATTACACAGATGGAAGAAGAAAGAGACTTGAGACTTAAAAGAAATGAAAGAACTCTACAAGAACTTTCTGACTCTATCAGAAAGAGCAATTTAAAAATAATGGGCATACCAGAAGGAGAAGAAAGAAAGAAGGGAACAGAGAATATATTCAAACAAATTGTTGATGAGAACTTCCCAAACTTGTGGACAGAACTGGATCGTCGAATCCAAGAAGCAAATAGAACACCTAATTACCTCAATCCCAACAGGCCTTCTCCAAGGCACATGGTATTGAAGCTGTCTAAAATCAACGACAAAGAAAGAATCCTCAAGGCAGCCAGGGGAAAAGAAGATGACAACCTAAAATGGAAAGCCCATTAGATTATCATCAGATTTTTCAGCAGCAATTCTACAAGCCAGGAGGGAGAGGAACCAAATATTCAAACTATTGAAAGAGAGAAATTATGAGCCAAGAATAATATATCCAGCAAAGATATCCTTTAGATATGAAGGAGGAATAAAGATCTTTCCAGACCTACAGAAGCTGAGGGAATTTTCTAATACACGATCTGCACTACAAGAAATACTAAAGGAGGCTATTCGACCACCATCAACAGGGACAATCTGTGGCAACATAAAAAGGGGGAGAGTAAAGGCCTGAACCGGAATATGGGAATGGAGAAAGTAAGTGTGCTGAAAAAAATGGAATACTCTAAATATCACACTTTTTTAACATAAAATTTAGGGTAACCACTCAAAAAAAATCCAGAACTGAAATATACATTGTAATAAATGAAGAAACAGAGGGAAACATCATAGAATACCACCACACAGAAATAATAGACAACAACAACAAGTCTTATAAACAATGGAGACACAGACTTACCAGAAAATGAAGATAGAATGACAGGAAATCCTCATATATGAATAATCACCATAAATGTAAATAGACTGAGCTCACCAATAAAATAGCACAAGTAGCAGATTGGATCAAAAAACTAAACCCAACCATATGCTGTCTCCAAGAGACACATCTCAGCTACAAGGACAAGCATAGACTCAAAGTGAAAGGGTGAAAATTGACACTCCAAGCAAATGGTAACCAGAGAAAATCAGGTGTAGCCGTCATGATATCAGATGAAACAGACTTCTGGGTGAAAAAGTTAACAAGAGACAAAGATGGACATTTCATAATGGTAAAGGGGACTATACAACAAGAAGACATAACAGTCATCAATATTAATGCCCCCAATCAGGGAACACTGAAATATACCAAACAACTATTAACAGAACTAAAGGAAGAAATTGACCAAAACACAGTTATACTCGGGGACTTAAATACATCGTTGACAGCTATGGATAGATCATCCAAACAGAAAATAAATAACAAAATAGCAGCCCTAAATGACACATTAGATGAAATGGACATAATTGACACATATAGAGCACTTCATGCTAAAACATAAAACTACACATTCTTTTCGAGTGTACATGGAACATTTTTAAGGATAAACCATATGTTGGGCCATAAAATCAGCCTCAGCAAATTTAAGAAGATTGAAGTCATACCAAGCATATTCTCTGATCACAAGGCTTTGAAATTTGATATCAACTGGGAAAAGAAAGCAGGAAAAAACACAAATACATGGAGATTAAACAACATACTTTTAAAGAATGAGTGGGTCAAAGAAGAAATTAGAGGAGAGCTCAAAAGATACATAGAAACAAATGACAATGAAAATACATCCTACCAAAATTTTTGGGATGCAGCGAAAGCAGTTTTAAGAGGGAAATTTATATCATTAGAGGCCTATCTCAAGAAACAAGAAAAATCCCAAATAAATAACCTCATGTTACACGTTAAAGAATTAGAAAAAGAAGAACAAGTGAGAGCCAAGGTCAGCAGTAGAAAGGAAATAACAAAAATCAGAGCAGAACTGATTGAAATAGAGAACAAAAAGACAACAGAAACAATTAATGTGACAAAGAGCTGGTTCTTTGAAAAGATTAACAAAATCGACAAAGCCTTGGCTAGGCTCACTAAGATAAAAAGAGAGAAGACACTAATTAACAAAATCAGAAATGAAAAAGGGGAAGTTATCACGGACACCACAGAAATACAAAGGATTATCCAAGAATACTATGAAGGACTATATGCCACAAATATCAATAACCTAGAAGAAATGGACAAGTTCTTAGAAACATATAGCCTTCCAAGGCTGAACCATGAGGAACTGGAAAATCTTAACAGGCAGATCACCAGTAACGAAATTGAATCAGTCATAGAAAACCTTCCCAAAAGCAAAAGTCCTGGACCAGATGGCTTCACTAGTGAATTCTACCAAACCTTCAAACAGGATCTAACCAATCCTGCTCAAACCCTTCCAAAAAATTGAAGAAGAGACAGTACTACCTAACTCATTTTATGAGGCCAACATTTCCCTGATACCAAAACCTGGTAAGGACAACACAAAAAAGAAAAATACAGATCAATATCTCTGACGGATACTGATGCAAAAATCCTAAACAAAATTCTAGAAAATCGAATACAACAGTGCATTACAAAGATTATTCATCATGACCAAGTGGGGTTCATTCCTGGGGCACAAGGATGGTTCAACATCCCCAAATCCATCAATGTGATACATCACATAAACCAAATGAAGGACCAAAATCATATGATTATATCAATTGATCCAGAAAAAGCATTTGACAAGATACAACATCCATTTATGATTAAAACACTTAATAAAATAGGTATAGAAGGAAAATACCTTAACATAATAAAGGCCATCTACGAGTTGCCCTCAGCTAATCTCATAATTAATGATGAAAAACTGAAGTCCTTTGCTCTACGTTCAGGAATACGACAGGGCTGTCCCGTATCACCTCAGCTTTTCAACATAGTGTTGGAAGTCCTTGCCAGAGCAATCAGGCAAGAGAAAGAAATCAAAGGCATCCATATTGGGAATGAAAAAGTTAAATTATCACTCTTTGCAGATGACATGATGCTATATATAGAAAACCCTAAAGACTCCACCAAAAAGCTGTTAGAAACAATCAACAAATACAGTACAGTTGCAGGTTACAAAATCAACGTACAAAAGTCCATTGCATTCCTATATACTAACAATGAAACCTCAGAAAAAGAAATACAAAAAACAATTTGTTTTGCAATTGCATCAAAAAGAATAAAGTACCTAGGAATAAACTGAACCAAGGATGTCAATGACCTATATGCTGAAAACTAGATGACATTTTTTAAAGAAATTGAAGACACAAAGAAATGGAAAGACATTCTGTGCTAATGGATCGGAAGAATCAACATAGTTAAAATGGCTGTATTACCCAAATTAATATACAGATTTAATGCAATCCCATCAAAATCCTAATGGCATTTTTTAAAGACATAGAACAAAAATTTATCAGATTTGTTTGGAACCACGAAAGATCCCAAATAGCCAAAGCAATCTTAAGAACAAAGAACATTACTGGAGGTATCACACTCCCTGACTTTAGCTTGTACTACAGGGTTAGAATAATCAAAACAACATGGTATTGGCAGAAAAACAGAGACATAGACCAATGGAATAGAATTGAGAACCTAGAAATAAAACCACATAAATATGGACATATAATCTTTGACAAAGAAGCTAAAAATATCAATGGAGGAAAGACAGCCTCTTCAATAAATGGTGCTGGGAGAATTGGATAGCCACATGCAATAGAATGAAACTGGACTGTTATCTGTCACCGTGTACCAAAATTGATTCAAAATGGATCAATGACTTAAGCATAAGACCTGACACAATAAACTGCATGGAAAAAAACATAGGTATTAAACTTATGGACCTTTGCTCAAAGAGCATTTTATGAATTTGACTCCAAAGGCAAGGGAAGTAAAAGCTAAAATAAACCAATGGGAGTATATGAAGCTTAAAAGCTTCTGCACAGTAAAAGAAACCATTGAGAAAATACAGAGGCAACCAACTGAATGGGAGAAGATTTTTGCAATCAGTGCCTCCGATAAGGTCTAATATCCAAAATATACTAGTCGCTCATGAAACTCAACAACAAAAAAACAAACAACCCAATTAAAAAATGGACAGAGGACCTGAAGAGACATTTCTCCAAAGAGGACATACAAATGGCAAATAGACATATGGAAAAAAATGCTCAACATCACTAATCATCAGAGAAATGCAAATAAAAACCACAATGAGATATCACGTCGCCCTATTCCAAATGGCTGTCATCAACAAGACAAATTGTAACAAGTGTTGGAGAAGCTGTGAAGAAAAAGGAACCCTCATCCACTGTTGGTGGGAATGCAGACTGGTGCAGCCGTTATGGAAGGTAGTGTGGAGGTTCCTTAAAAATTTACGAATAGAGTTACCATATGACCCAGTAATCCCTCTCCTGGGTATCTACCCAAAAAAATTGAAAACATTTATCCATAAAGACACGTGTGCTCCAATGTTCATTGCAGCTTTGTTTATGGTGGCCAAGACATGGAAACAACCAAAATGTTCTTCTACAGATGAATGGATAAAGAAGTTGTGGTATATATACAGAATTGAATACTATTCGGCAGTAAGAAAAGATGATATAGGAACATTTGTGACAGCATGCATGGACCTTGAGATTATAATGCTAAGCAAAATAAGTCAGACCGAAAAAGCAGAGAACCCTATGATTTCACTGATATGTGGTATATAAACCAAAAAGAACAAAAGAACAAGACACTCAAATGAGAAACAAGAACTCATAGACCCAGACAATAGTTTAGTGGTTACCAGTGAGTAATGGAGATCGGGGGTGGGAGATGAGGGTAAAGGGGATCAAATATATGGAGATGGAAGGAGAACTGACTCTGGGTGGTGAACACACAATGGGATTTATAGATTATGTAATACAGCATTGTACACCTGAAATCTATGTTATTTCACTAACAATTGTCACCCCACTAAATTTAAAAAAAGGGGAAAAAAAGAAATGAGCTGTCAAGCCATGAAAAGACGTGGAGGAAACTTAAATGCATATTCCTACATGAAAGAAGGTGATCTGAAAAGGCTACACACTGCCAACTATATACCATTCTGGCAATGGCAAAGTTATGGAGACAGTAAAAAGATCAGGCATTGCCAGGGATTGGAGGGGGAGTGAAGGGATGAATAAGCAGAGGATGGAGGATTTTCAGGGGTAGAAAATAGCCTATATGATGCCATAATCATGGATATATATCATTATACATTGGTCCAAAGCCATAGAATGTACGACACCTAGAATGAACTATGATGTAAACTGTGGACTTTGGGTGATTATGATGTGTTAGTGCAGATTCATCAATTGTTACAAATGTACCACTGTGATGGGGAATATTGATAGTGGGGTATGCACACAATGTGTGGTGAAAGGTGTATATGGGAACTCTCTGTACTTTCCCCTTAATATTTCTCTGACCTTAAACTGCTCTAAAAATATAAAGTCTTAATAATAAAACAGAAAAAAAAGAAGAGGATATACATATGTTTATACATATATATACATATATGTATATATGTATATATTGTATACATATATACAATGGAATATTGCTTTGCCATGGAAAAGAATGAGTTGTTGCCATCTGCAATGGCATGGATATACCTGGAAGGTATTTTGCTGACTGGAGTGTCAGACAGAGAAAGACAGATGCAATGTGATTTTGCTTATATATAGAATGTAAGGAACAAAATAAACAGAACTGAAGCAAATCCATAGATACAGAAAACCTTTTGATGGTTGTGAGATTGGAGGAGGTTCGGAGGTGTTGCTTATAAAAGGGGAAGGGACTGAAAAGTAGAAATTGGTTGTTGCAAAGTAATCATGGGGATGTAGAATATAGCATAAGGAATATAGTCATTAATATTGTAATAACTATGTGTGGTTTCAGATGGGTACTAGATTTGTTGGGGTGATAGATGGGAGGGGCTTGGGGGGCAGCTGAAAAAGGTGAAGGAATTAAGAAGTACAAATTGGTAGTTACAAAATAGTCATAGGGATGTAAAGTAAAGCATAGGGAATATAATCAGTAATATGGTAATAACAATTTGTAGTGTCTTCTGGGTACTAGACTAGTCAAGGGGGGTCAGTCTTAAATTTTACGAATGTCTAACCCCTATGCTGTACCCCTGAAATTAATACAAAATAATATTAAGTGTCAACTATAATTGAAAAACTAAAAAGAGGGGAAGGTGAAGGGGAATAAGAGGTTCAAATTTCTAGTTATGAAACAAATCAGTCATGGGGATGTAATGTCAGCATGGGGAATATAGTCAATAATGTTGTGGTAGCATAGTAAGGTGTCACATGGTTGCTAGACTTACCACGGTGATCACTCCTTTAGGTATATCGGTGTTGAATAACTGGCGTATCCTTGAAACTATTACAACATTGTATGTTATTTATATTTTTAATAAAAATCTTTTAAAAATTCAACTTCTTGAATTATAAAAGGAAAATGCCTTTTATTGTAATCATCTTCTTCTCTGCCTCTGCCATCTTTTAAGGCTTAAATTATAAGTCACCTCCTCCATGTACCCTTCTTTGAAGTGAACTGAAACCAGAAAATATTTCCTTTTTTCTGCTCTATTTTTATGTTTCCCTGTTGTTCATCCTCATGTTTATTCTTTCATTAAAAAATATTTATTGAGCATCTACATGTGCCAGGTACTGTTCTAGGTACTCAACATACAGTTATGAACAAAACAGATAGGAAAAAAAAATCCCTGCTCGTAAAGAACTTATGTTCTAGTGGGTGGAGCCAGACAATAGACAAGATGAGCTACTTAAATACTCATATAGTTTATTATATTATATTTACTAAAGAGAAAAATAAAGGTGGAATTTGGGATTTGAAGAAGGGGTGAATTTAAATTTTGGATACAGTGATCAGGGAAGCCCTTACTGAGGGGACTTTTAAGGAAAGACTTGAAGGATGTAAGGAATCAGCCTTGTGAATATCCAGGCAAGAATCCTCCAGGCCAGTGTGGAGCAGAGTAAATGAGGGAAACTGGTAAGGGATTACATGAAAGAGGTGACAAGGGGCTAGAACATGTAGAGTCTTCTTTTTACTTTTCAGGAAATGAGAAGTCATTCTAGCGTTTTGAAAAGAGGAGTGACCTGATGTTACTTAAGTTTTAACAGAATCATGCTGTGGGAGGATCACCTCTACTAGGATATTTAAAACATGGATTATAACTGGATTAGTTAGAGAGACAGAGAATAATCATGGCTAAAATTTTCAAGGTGTTAGAAAGAATGAACTATAAATCAGTAGGTGATTCTAAAAAGGGGGACCATTTGATGACATATTTTGAGAAAATGGGATCCAAAGCTGAATATGTTATGGAGAAAGTAAAAATTATCTAGAAGCAATAATGAGGAGTAAGGATGTGGGCGAGTAAACAGCCAACACCTGAATAGACTCATGTATTTTAGCCATGGAATAGCAACTTTAACTAACTGTGGGTCCTATTCACTCAACTAGACTGCAAGTCTATAAGTAAGATAGAATGAGAGTGTGGGAATACACAGTTCTCCAGGTTATGTATGTGTTTGCCTTGTTGTATTTGTAAACGTCTGGTAACAAGGGCAAGGTCAGTATACAGGAAGTTCTTTGTGTAGGAAACAGAACTTCAAAAATGGTCACCGTTTAACATGATGAATTGTAATATTCCAGGTTTTTTCTTCAGAGAAGCAACGTTGCTTAAAAAAAAACGTATTAGTTGTATAGATTGCAAAAAATGAGAAACGCATAATTCCATTATGACAGAATGGAGTCATATAAGCCTATAGAGAGTCCTCAAAAAAGCAATTCTTTCATCCAATGCATTAAATGACATAATGAAAGCACTAAAAAAATTATACTTAACACTATTTTAACAACCTATAAAGATAGGACAATCACAGTTGGTAAAAAAGAATCATTTTGCCATGAGTTATTCAAGCAATTAAAAATAAATGCATAAATGTTTTCTGGTACTGAGGGCAATATGAGTCTGAAACACGTTTAAGTAATAAGGTGTGTTATATGTAGGGTTTATTATTTCTTCTTAAATAGGAAATGCTTTATCCAAAGAACATTTTGCATTTTTATAGTGAGAGAAATAATATAATTACAGGAAGAAAAGATTCTCATAGGACTCTCATTAGTAAAAATAACACAAACCTAAAATGTGGTATTGACAGTATTGTAAATTTAATTAAGAAGTATGTTAGAGGTATTGCTAATGAAACTGGCATGCTTTTAGTTTATAATGACAAGACTTAAGACGTGGACAAAATTCATGTTAGTTTAGAAATACTAAGAGATTTTCAGAATACATGAGAGAATTACGAATCCCTATAATAAACTTTGACTCAAGTGCTAGAAAAAATATATTCCAGATTTTCAGTTGTGTTCTAACATCAGAAACAGATCTCCATCTATATTTTTCATAGTTTTGCAGAGAATAGCATGTGTATATGGTCCATGGTCTAAATAATAGATTTAGATCCAAATTAAAATAAAAACATCAAAATTACTTACTGTAGATTTTTTAGAATGAAAACTTTCTATCTGAAGAATTTTAAAGACCTAAAAGGAAAATGTAGAGGGGAAAACACATATGAATCAACTCATGAAACAGAAAATTTAGAATTATTCTTAGACTGGATTAATTTGTTTTCTTCTGTTTTGGCCACCTAGAATAAAACTACTTGGACACAGAAACTTGAACTAACATGATTTAGCCTTAAAAATTTTAGTTAATAAAAAAGGAACACTAATGCATCATTGGTGCGAATGCAGATTTGTGCAGCCACTATGAAAGGAAGTGTGGAGTTTCCGCAAAAAATTAAGAATAGAATTACCATATGACCCAGCAATCTCTCTCCTGGGTATATACCCAAAAAATCTGAAAACATTTATCCATTAAGATATAAGAGTATGTGCTCCACTGTTCATTGCAGCTTTATTTACGGTGGCCAAGACATAGAAACAACCAAAGTGTCCTTCAATAGATGATAGGATAAAGAAGATGCGGTATATATACACAATGGAACACTATTCTACCATAAGAGAAGATGAAATAGTGCCATTTGCGACAACGTGGATATTGAGATTATTATACTAAGCGAAATAAGTCAGACAGAAAAAGTTGAGAATCATATGACTTCACTGATATGTGGGAAATAAAACTGAAAGCAACAAAGGAACAAGAGAAACTAATAAAGAAACAAAAACTCATAGACACAAACGATAGTTTAGTGGTTACCAGAGGGTAAGGGGGGAGATGATGGTAGAAGAGGGTAAAAGGGGTCAAATATTAGGTCGGTGCAAACGTAATTGCGGTTTAAAAGGTTAGAAATAATTGCAAAAACTGCAATTACGTTTGCACCAACATAATATATGATGATGGAAGGAGAACTGACTCTAGATGGTGAACACACAATGTGATATATAAATGATGTATTTCAGAATTGTACACTTGAAACCTATGTAATTTTACTAACCATTGTCACCCCAATAAATTTTAATTAAAAAATATTATGGTAAGCAAATAAAACAGTATGGTCATTCATTAATTCATCAACAGTATTGAGAACCAATAGTACTGTGCTAGGTGCAGTGAATAAAGCTTGGAAGTTTGAAAGTCTAGTTGGGAAAACAATATAGAGAAATTGAATAAGCATGGTAGACCTGAATTTATATCCCTAAGTCTACCACTTACTTCCTTTGTGACCTTTGCCAGTTATATAATCTTGTTAATCCTCTTCTTTCTTATTTATAGAAAAGGATTATAATATTCTCTACATTATTGCTTTGTTGTGAGAAGATAGAATGCATGTAACGTATCTATAATTCAGCAAATTTACATATATTCATAAAATGAATATAATTCATTTTATTATTATAATGCAATATCTTTAAATTTTAATAGATTGTGATTACAAACTTGACATGATTAATATAGACAAAAGTGTTGAGGAGGGAGAGATCACTGTGGTGTAGAGTACTTTGACTCTATGGATAAGGGAATGGCATTGAGCTTTATAGAATGTTGAGATATGTTCAGTTGCTAATGGATGGGAAGAGCTTCTAAATGGGGTACACCATACCCAAAGATGCAGAGAAAGAAAGGGGACAATTGCCTCAATGCAGGCAATTTTTTCTAGGGCCCTGAGGCCCAGAGGTGTAAAGTCATGGATATTATATATGAAAAGAAGAGGCAAACACACAATGGGATTTACAGATGATGTAATACAGAATTGTACATCTGAAATCTATGTAAATTTACTAACAATTGTCACCCCAATAAATTTAATAATAATAAAAAATAATGAACGAAGATTTTGCAACAGAATTAACCATATGGTTTCACACATACGAGTAACAAATGAACAAGGCAAACAAAGAAACAAACAAAGAAACTCATAGACACAGATGATAGTTTAATGGTTATCAGAGGGTAAGGGGGGAATGGGAACGGTAAGAGAGGGTAAAGGGTGTCAAATATATGGTGATGGAAGGAGAACTGACTCTGGGTGGTGAACACACAATGCAATCTATAGGTGATGTATTATAGAATTGTACACTTGAAACCTATGTAATTTTACCAGCCAATGTCACTCTAATAAATTAAAAAAAATTCTTCATAATGGTTGAGCAATAGAAAATCACGTTTCTTTTATTTGCATTTCTCTGATTATTAGTGATGTTGAGTATCTTTTCGTGTATCTATTGGCCACCTTTATGTCCTCTTTGGAGAAATGTCTATTCAGGTCCTCTGCCCATGTTTTACTTGGATTGTTTGATTTTTTGTTGTTGAGTTGCATGGGTTCCTTATATATTTTGGATATTAGCCCCTTATCGGAGGGATTGTTTGCAAATATCTTCTTCCATTTGGTTAATTCCCTCTTTATTTTGTCGATGGTTTCTTTTGCTGTGCAGACGCTTTTTAGTTTGATATAATCCCATTCATTTATTTTAGCTTTTAGTTCCCTTGCCCTTGAGGTCAAATTCATAAAATGCTCTTTGAACCCAAGGTCCATAAGTTTAGTATCTATGCTTTCTTCTATGCAGTTTATTGTTTTTATGTTTAGGTCTTCGACCATTTTGAGTTAGTTTTGGTATATAGTGACAGATAGGAGTGTAGTTTCATTCTGTTGTGTGTCGCTTTCCAATTCTCCCAGCACCATTTGTTGAAGAGACTGTCTTTTATCTTTTGTATGTTTTTGGCTCCTTTGTCAAAAATTATCTGTTCATATTTGTGTGGGTTTATTTCTGGGTTTTCAATTCTGTTCCATTCGTCTGTTTGTCTGCTTTTTTGACAATACCATATTGTTTTGATTATTGTTGCCCTGTAGTACAAGCTGAAGTCAGGGTTGCAATGCCTCCAGCATTGTTGATTTTTCTTAGGATCTTTGGCTATTCTGGGTCTTTTGTGTTTCCATACAAATCTGATGATTTTTTGATTCTATTTCCTTAAAAAAATGCCATTGCCATTTTGATGTGGATTACATCAAATATTGCTTTGGGTAATATGGCCATTTTCACTGTGGTGATTCTTCCAGGCCATGAACACAGAATGTCTTTCCATTTCTTTGTGTCTTCTTCAATTTATTTTAATAATGTCTTATAGTTTTCAGTGTATAGGCCTTTCACTTCCTTGGTTAAGTTTATTCCTAGGTATTTTATTCTTTTTGTTGTAACTGCAAAAGGAATTTATTTTTAAAAATTCTTTTTTTGAGATTTCAGTGTTAGTACCGTGTTTCCTTAAAAATAAGACCAGGTCTTATATTAAGTTTTGCTCCAAAAGGCGCATTAGGCCTTACGTTCAGGGGATGTCATCCTGAAAAATCATGCTGGGGCTTATTTTCCTAGGTCTTATTTTTGGGGAAATATGGTATATAGGAATGCAATGGATTTTTGTACGTTCATTTTATAGCTGTCTACTTTAATATATTCATTTATTGTTTCAATCAGCTTTTTGGTGGACTCTTTAGGGTTTTTTATATATAGCATCATGTCATCTGCAAAAAGTGACAATTTAACTTCTTGATTCCCAATTTGGATGCTTTTTATTTTTTTTCTCTGTCTGATTGCTCTGGTTAGGACTTCCAATACTGTGTTGAAAAGCAGAGGTGATGGGGACAACCCTGTCTTATTCCTGAATGTAGAGCGAAGGGCTTCAGTTTTTCACCATTAATTATGATATCAGCTGAGTGTCATATATGGCCTTTATTATGTTAAGATGTTTTCTGGTGAGATATCACCTCACACCGGTTAGAATGGCTATCATCAGCAAGGCAAATAAGAACAAGTGTTGGAGAGGCTGTGGAGAAAAAGTAACCCTCATACATTGTTGGTGGCAATGCAGACTGGTGCAGCCGCTATGGAAGGCAATGTGGAGGTTCCTCAAAAAATTACCAATAGAATTACCATGTGACCCAGTAATCCCTCTCTTGGGTATTTACCCAGAACATTTGAAAACATTTATCTGTAAAGATATATGTGTTCCTATGTTCATTGCAGCTTTATTTATGATAGCCAAGACATGGAAACAACCAAAGTGTCCTTTGATAGATTATTGGATAAAGAAGATGTGGTATATATACACAATGGAATACCATTTTGCTATAAGAAAAGATGGGATAGTGCCATCTGTGACAACATGGATGTATCTTGAGTTTATTATGCTAAACGAAATAAGTGAAACAGAAAAAGTCAAGAACCATATGATTTCACTGATATGTGGTACACAAAACTGAAAACAACAAAGAAACAAGAGAAAAAAAGAAATAAGAACTCAGAGACACAGACAATAATTTGGTGGTTATAAGAGTGTAAGCGGGGAGGGGAATGGTAGATGAGGTAAACGAGGTCAAATACATGGTGATGGAAGGAGAACTGACTCTGGGTGGTGAACACACAATGGGATTTATAGGTGACATATTACAGAATTATACACTTGAAAACTATGTAACTTTTCTAACCATTGTCACCCCAATAAACTTTAATTTAAAGAAAAAGAAAAGAAAATTGTTTCTTTGACTTGCATTTTCTATTTTATAAAGCTTTCTGATCCTCTCAACCCATTTGTTTCTCAGGCCATCCATGTGAGGAGGGTAATGATATAAATTATTTGTTTCCTTTTCTTCAGTTACTATTATTAGTAATTGACGTGTCATTTGACTGAAAACACAGTACCATTTTTACTGCACTGCATAGCTGAAGTGTTAGTCAAGTCACAGTGCCCCAGGTTCAAAACAAAATGATACTATTGGGAATATACACCATTAAATCGTGATGGATTCTCAGTTGCACCAATTAGAAACTGTAAAGTGTAGCTTATGAAATTATTTGAATGCACTATAACAGATTGGCAATGTGTGACAAATATTTAATAAGCATCTACTATATGTCAGAGATTGTAATGGACATAAGGGATACAAAAATGAATGTAACTTGCTGCATACTCTCAAGTAACTCAGTATGTTGTAGACATCGGGTTCAGATAGCTGGAAGAGAGGAGGAAGTTGTGGGAAACACTTTTTATAAGTGTGTTAAATGTTATGCTAGTGGTCTAATTCAAGTGCTATACAAATTTATGAAAGGATTTCTGTGGGGATAGAGTCCCAGAGAGCAGTTTCCAGGCTCTCTGCCTCACGTGGAAGGTGGTGGCTCAGGCAGTAGATGGCCATCAGCTGTGACTAGTTGGCCATCAGCTGTTACCAGTTAGCCATTAGCCACTGGTATAACTGCCGTGGCTAACCTGGTTGGTTGACAGAGAAGCTGATGGATTGCAGCTAGGAAGTTGGTTGGCTGGCAGAGAAGCTGAAAGAGGATTGCAGCTAGCAAGTGGGGTTAGCAAGCATGGACCGCAGATTGTGGATCGTGTGGATTCTGCTTCCTATGTCTCCAACCCAGTTGCCTGCGAGAATATAGTGGTATGACTCCCCTATCTATGGCTCCGTGGGTTTTCCTTTTTGGCCTCACCATATCCTGCGTTCTTGTGTGGTGAGCAGAAGCTTAGGCCCTGCATGACAATTTCTCTCCCTACCTTAAAGTTAGAAAAAAACCCGTCAAACCTGGATAAAGTAAATAACACTGCTGATTTTCTAAAATTATTATTCTTATACAAATGTCTTCTACACCAAAAGTAGCATATTAGATCATTTTACTAGGATTGTGATAGGTGTTCCGATCAGAAATTATGCTGACTTCACAAGTAAACCATCTGCATTTTTGTGAATATCTTGGGATTTGAGAAGTAGGAATCAAATTGAAGTGGAATAGACAGAAAATATCTGGGAAAAGTTCTTCTGGGATGTACACTTTCTAGTTCTTCCTGTTAGGACCTGGACACGTCAGCCCTTGAACTGTTAGTCACATGCTCCATATATGGGTTTTGTTTTGTTTTGCTCCTAAGTACACTGTAAACTTCTGGAGAACACGTGTCAAGAAAAATGTTTTTGATACTCTAGATCCAGTTATCGTGCATATTAGTAGACACTCAATAAATAACTAAAATAAAGGAAAGAATCATGAAACAAATATTAATTGAGTAAAAGAAATAGTTGAACTAGGGCAGAAAGTGATATGAAATTAAGTAGAAGTGTGTTAAGACTTTACCCCAGGTCCTTTAAAAGCATACCTTCTTTTATCTTTCTACTCTAGTGGAATAGTTTGATTTTTGAGATTAGCAAAGGGAAAGGGATATTTGGCTAATTATCTATTGAATAATAATCTGTTGAGAGAACTATCCATCACTTTTCCTTGCTGATGGTTTGTCAAGTTACTCATAGAAAACTGAACAATTTTTAGTTATTTTTACAGACCAATACATATCCTGTTAGCCTTATCAGATAACATAATTTGTGAGGTAACTATTTAAAGGCCTAGTCATAGTTAAACGACCAATGATGACTGAAGCACTTGGAGTAAAAATGAGGCAGAGTGGCACTTAGTATTGATATACGAAAAGTAAAATAGCAAATTGGGAAAGAGTAAAACATATTTTTCGTACAGTTGACCTAAAGCTTGTTTCCAATTGATAGTTGTCATCCATCTAAGCAAAAAAAAACACAAAAAAAAAACCACAAAACAAAACAAACAAAAAAAAACCCCGAAACTAAAGCAACTGAAAACTTGCTCTGAAGTAAACAGGTGAACAGTATGTAAGACAAAGCAGTTCCCCAAAGGCTTTCTTAGTACATGGTCATTATTTCACCCCTGACTGAAAATAAACAATGCTGACAGAGTATGTTGGGGAGCTATGATGCATGAACAGTGTCAGTGCTGTAGGCTGATAACCTATAGCTCGACATCCTTATCTATAAACTTTGACAGATACATCACATTGTTATTTTATTAGCTTGTTTCTTTGATAGCAAAAGATAATCTTTTCAGTGTCTAAAACAGCAATTCTTTATTAAGTGAAATATTTGGGAAGCTGTCAGTGAAGTTCAGGTTTTACTAAGGAACAGTCCTTCACACTTGGATTCATATTAAGTTGCTGTTTCTCAATATGGGATTAAGTTGTTTGCATGTTAAAAACAGACAAACTTTTGTCACATTAAATTATTTATGTCAAATAATCTTGACAACTTCCTTATAAAAGTAACGCTTTGCTAGAAAATGTTGTTGTAGTTGCTTAAATTAAACATTGTTGTCTAATAAATTCGTATTTTGGTCTTGTGCATTTTAATTAGAAAATAACAGCTGTTCCTACTTGGAACTGACTACTTGCTTTTCTAATAGTCTTGCACTCCGTGGATACAGCGGGAATTACACAAACCTCCACTTGGGAAACTAAATCAAGTTCATCCTATTGTGTATAAGAATTAGAAAAATAATCTTTTAGTGACACTTTTTCAATAGTTTGTTTTTTTGCTTGATTGATTTCCTGCCATTAACCTGATATGAGTCACCTGATATTAGATTAATTCCTGATATCAATTTGAAATTTGTTGCCTCAAATCCCAAACCAAATGTGTGTGAAGCTTGAATGCCGATCCTGATTTTTCTTATCTGTCTCACCTTTTCCTTTCCCAAGGCTCTACCCTACATTTCCTGAAGAACATCTTCACTATCCTGACCTCTATAGTATCCTTGTTGTGTCCTCTTTCTGAGACTCTAATTGGTGGGACAGTTCATCTTTCTGCCACAACTGGCTGGGTCTTTCCGTCCATGTTAACAGGTTATTGTCAGAGTGGTGCTTAGGAAATGAGAATGGTTTCATGAGATGTAAGGCTTTGGCAGGTGTGTCAACTGTTAGTCTACAAGATGTTACCCTTCTTGTTTAGATTCATTGCCAATATGTCCTGAACACATTTGTCCTATTAAATAGACTCGCATTGATGGAAAAATGAGACTTAAGGCTGATAGAGATGATCACAGCTGATACCTTTTCTTTTTTCCTTCAACCTGGTCCCCATTTATGGAGAACATGATTAGAAGGGCCTAGTCAAGTTTATGTAGTTTTCTCATTGCTCTCTGTGCTGTGTATTGGTAACTGGAGAACAGGGACTTATTGAAAGCAAACCAGTCACATTTGTTTTCATTTTGTTTAATTCTGATTTTTTTCCTTTGATTTTTCTTGTGATAAAAAAAGGTAATTATAATTCTCCTCTGTGTTTTCATTCTATTTCTATAACAACTTAATTGTAGCAAACGGCCATCATTAATTTTTTATTTTAGTTCAGGAGATCATCTTGACTTTCAGTTTTGCTTGCTGTAGCTCTTTCTTTTTGCTATTTTACCTTCCCTTACCTCCATTGTTGATACTGGCATTCAATTTTCTGCATCATATAAAAAACTTTGAAGAAGACTTCCTTCATATTTATGAAAAACAAAATGTCACCAGAGTGATTTGTACTCATCACAAAACTTCATCTGGGAAAATTTGTGGCTCCCTGTACATTGGCTCTAGTCCAGGATTTCCAGTGAGAGGGAAATTACGATATTTTCTCTAACCAGGAGGAAATTGTTAGTCAGAGGATGTCTGGGAGAGTTATCCACCTGATGCACTGAGAAACTCTACCAAAATGTTTTGTATATGTAAGAAGATACTACTGCTTCTATAAACCACGAGGTTCATGAGGGGAAGGGAGAAAATGGGCTCATTGGTTTTATTCCCCTTTTAGAGTAAAGATTATCCATTCCTTTCTGCTTATATTTCTAGTTTTCAGTTGAACAAGTTTTCTGGCTGTTATTGAGAAGTGGGTGGACCAAAATGAGGGTCATAACTGGGAAACAGAAAAATTAAACAAAATATGGGAGATTGAAGGACGTAGGTTTAGGAATAGAACAAGATTACATATGCAGAAAACTATTTTTTGTACCTGAAATGAAATTCCACATAGGGATGAAGATAAATGTGACTTTGTACTGATTTGAAGAAATGAGTAGTCATTTCTTCTAGAAGAAATGAGTAAGTTCTGGAGAGATTGACTGGATAGAGTGGGAGGAGTACAGATCGGACTATTGACTTCAATAGTGAATGGATTCAAGTCACTTACCTCCGGTTTTAGCAACTTCAGTGCCTAATTGGATTTATTTTATATATATATACATATATCTGTATATATATATATATATATATATATATATACAGATATATGTATATATATGTGTGTATATATATATATATATATATATATATTCTATGTGTTTCTTATTGCAGTTTATATATACTTTTAAAAACAAAATACTGTCCCGTGTATGTGTGTGTGTGTGTGCATTTATTATAAACAAGTTTTCTGTTACTTAACAGAGCATTGAGTCCCTAGAAATTGCAAATTGCCCTTCTACTTAATATAGAAGAAAAAAAATGCAGACATACCTGTTCATCAGGAAGGTGGGAATGAAGAGCCCTAGAATTACTTAATTGTTTAAAAGGCAACTTTCTCAAGATTAGTGTATGCAATGTGGAGTGGGAATTTCATGAAAGTGTAGCTGTTGGGGATTCAGAAAGTTATGTAGAATGGTAACGTCACTAAGTAGTTGCTTTTGTAGGTGATATGATTCTTGGATTGAGGTGAGGCAGCTATAAGATCATACAGGTGATACCCAGTTTCAGCAGGTAATATGGTGTCACAGGAAGTACATAGACTTTTGCATCAGAGAAATCTTGGTTCACATCTATGCATTATTTCTTCTAGCTGTTGTGACCCAGGGCAAGTTTCTCAAACTCTTGTAAGTTCAATGTCCTCAGCTGCAAAATGAAAATGATGTCTATCTCCAGGGTCATTGTATGGAGATTAAGTGAGACCTGACACCTATCAGTGCTCAATAAATCGCAGTCTCACCTGCAATGAACATCCCTAGTTATTCAGTTTGCCTGTTGTCTTCAGTTCCTGATAGAGAACAAAAACAGTTAAGGAATAAAGCAAAGCAGTCAATCATATTTACTTCAGTGGTAGGAAGGGGTGCCAGTAAACGCATGGTGCCAGTGCCATGTGCCAATTAAATATGCAACTACACTTTCTATGTGTCTATATTTTATTGTGCTCTAGGTCTCTGAATAAGATATTTTTCTTTTGATGAGGAATAAACACACTGATGACTTTATTGTCTTGTGCTGCACAAATGAGGAGGCAAACTGCTAATAAGTTTTTGTGACAGACACAGACATGCACACTAGTTTTTCCTTACAAAATTATAAATTAACAACTTTAGAGAGGGTTTCTTTAAAATATTCCATGGAGTTTATGCCTTGTCTAATAAAATCACAAGTACTGCACATGTATTTGTGTCCAAGCATTTTTCTTTTTGTAATAGAACACATTTACATGAACAAAAACAGAACCTGTCAAATTTTCCCAGCAGCTTATTTTTATGCTATAATTGTGTTACAGGAAATTTACCCTCTGTCTAACCCTTAATCACATTCACATGCACCTAAATTGTATTACTTAATGTCAGAAGTTAATAATAATAATATTCCTCATTTACATTTATATAAAATTGAAAGAACATAAGAAATTGTAAATGTTTAAATTTATTTGCTTCATTAAGACATACATTAATAAAGGTTTTGAGCCTATGAATTCTGTCTTAGATTTCAGTAATTTTGTTCACATTTCATTTTTTTAACCAAGAACATTTTGAACAGTTTTAACGAAGGGTAGTGTATTGTGTGCTGCCCTTAGAAATTTTAAATGACTTTTTAGATAATGAATCAAACACAAAGAAAAGTGTAAATAATTATATGTTATGTAGGAATTTTTAGGAACTGATGGTGGAAGCTAATTTCTATCCACTTATACAAGCATAAAATGCATGTTTCTCTCCTAGACTTTTCCTTTCTCTCCATTCATCATGCACCAAAGTACACAATACTTTATAATGTACACTTGCTCACAGATTTTCAGTATAAGTAAATTGTAAATTATGAATGTAAACTTCATGGAACCTCCTTTTTAGAGAATTAAAAAAAATATTTCATGGTTATGAGCAGATGCTTTCATTCATGTATCTAGCAAGTATATTTAAAGTGCTTACAACATACAGTTCACAATTGTATAGTACTTCATAATTTAGTAAGTGGTTTAATGCATGTTATCTCATAGATTTTTAAAGCAGCCCCAGCAGTTAGGTGGTGCTAAATAGGGTCCCTTGAGAGTGAAAGATCAGGATAGCAGGATTATTAATGGCTGAGGGAAGAGTTAAGCTGTAGTATTTGAGTGGCAGCTTGAAGGGTGACTGATTTGAATGGATGTAGATTAGGATTAAGGACATTACAGGTAGAGGGAATTGTAACAGCAATAATGAAGTAATAAGAAAGCGTAGGTGGTTGTGTCTGAGAAATTCTGAATAATTCTGTTTGCCTGGAAAGAGAAACAGGTTAAAGTTTTTTGAGTGAGGACCTGGTAGCAGAATTTTCTTTGTCTTGCTAACCTCTTTAAAGATAAATCAGAATTCCAGCACAGACATTTTAATTTTGAAACGAAGCTTCATTAGTGGAATTTTTTTCAGAGTACTATTGATTCATATAACTAATTTCTAAATTAAACAAAACTTTTGTTGTATGAATGTTTTGGTATCACCCTCCTTTGTCAAATCAACGTCTATTAAAATAATTCTATTTTTGGAATGCTACTTAGCTTTTATCTGGAGAGAGAAACATTCTTAGACATATGGAAGAATTACTTATACTTTGTTTATGCCAGCTGGTTATACTGGAAACAAGACCTGCTTAGTCATACAGGATAACATTTATAATACTTAAATTCTTACACCATTGACAGTACAGCTATGTAAATAGCTTTGTAGTTTAATGGGAAACACAAAATGAGGGAAAAACCCTAGGGAGCATTGAGGCAATGGCCAGAAAAAAGTTGAAAATTTTAAATTTATGCCAATCATGTACATGTAAGAACTTTTTTTCAATGAAAATTGAAGGAAAAAAAAACTCTCACTGTGTAAATATGGTTCACTGTTTGTTAGTATTTAAGAATAATGACATCTTTACAATTAAGAGACTTAACTTAGTGCAGAACACAAAGAAACTGACACATAGTATGCATGGTGGAAGGAGTCAAGTAAATATTCTATGGGGGAAAAACGTTGCAGATCCAAGTTTCTATTTGATCTTTTTCTTTGTCTTTTCCCTGAATCAACTGACAGGATAGTTTTAAAAGACTATTTTGTCCTTGGTTTGTTTTATATTCTGATTCCATTATTTACCTTCTTTGGCTATAATTTTCCTTCCTCTTCTAGAGGAAGTTGACAGTGAGAATAGCATTACCATGTTTGGAAACTTTTTGTGTTATTTATGGAGGAAGGCCACCCTGTAGTTGATTGTCCCTCATAAATGAAAATCATCCTTTTGAGTCATGCTTTTGATGATTTTTTAAAAATTATTGTTTTGTTTTAGCTCAGTCAGTGTTATCTCATTTAGGCCCCCCCTTTTTTTTTTCAGCATTGTGCCTTTTCAGAAAGCTGACTGGTGTTACGAGGCAGTCTGTGATTGTTGGCCCACACAGGGAAGAAAACCTTGGCTTTGGCTTAACTTAGCGTTCTAACTAATCAGTCTGTATTCATGATGAACAAGTGATAAATTGCAAATAACTTGTTCACATCATCAGCCAACCATTATTACATTTGAGTAGTTACTTATTATACTGCCCTCAAAGCGTTAATGAAACCTTCAGAAATAATTTTATATTCTTAATAATAGCATGTAACAGAATATAATCGTAATGATCGGTTCATCATCTATATCATATCAAATACCATCCACTAAGCACGTATTTGCCATCATTCCACGCTGGGTAGCAGTTGTGTAGATGATCTACACAACCTATAATGTCTTCTTAAAGGATTTGAAAATTGAAGACATGTCTGATGTATATCAATACCTAAGGATATCTGGCAGGATGGGAACACTGAAGAAATATGCAAATACATTAAATATATTTCACATTATATACATGGGAGGGCTAAATGTGTTTTAGGTGTGAGGACAGTAGATAGATTATTTTGGGGAGTAGAAAGAGGTACAGTTATCCCCTTTTATCTGTAGGGAATATGTTCTATGACCCCCTAGTGGATGCCTGAAACCACAGTTAGTACTGGACTTTCACCTTTTCACTTAAAGGAAAGAGTTTACAGCTTCTCTTTGGCATGTCCAAATTGCCAGCATCACTACTCTTGTGCTTTGGGGCCTTTATTAAGTAAAACAAGAGTTACTTGAACACAAGCACTGTAATACTGTGATAGTCAATCTGATAACCAAGATGGCTACTGAGTGACTAATGGGTAAGTAACATATACTCTTGTACAGTGTGGATATGCTGGACAAAGTGATGATTCGTGTCCCAGGCACAGTGGAGCAGCAGGGCATGAGATTTCATCACACTACTTAACAGCACTAAATTTAAAACTTAGGAAATTATTTATTTTTGGAATGTCCCATTTACTATTTTCAGACCGTGGTTGATTACAGGTAACTGAATGAAATTATGGGAAGAGAAACTACGGATTGGGGGGACGACTGTACAATTAATATTGAGAGTTCCATATGACGATTGCATCTGGATACAGGAAAAGGACCTCTCCTTTGATCTTTCTAGAAAGTTTCAAGGAGGGGGAGGACATTTACGAGTTATTAATAAGAATAGCAATGAAATGCTTTGGCAGTCTTTGGAATCCTGGGAGGAGCTTTTCTTGTGCGATTTGGATGAAGCCTTGAAGGAGAAGAAAGGAATTTCCTATACTCAACCTAAGTTATATTTACAGATGTAAGGTTAAAAGATCAGCTTTACTTAGTCTAAAGAGTTCTGGTGAAGAACTATGAAGCACAGACTATTAAGTGAAATGATAAACTAGGGATAGGTAAGTCTTATGGTACAGTATATGACCCAGATCAAGGGCTGGGATGACAGCAGCAAATAACTATGCTTAGTGGTGCTAAAAAGCATAAGAATAAGTTGGAAAGTATAAGAGCTGGGATGAGCAGGTGGTGGACTGGTTTAAGATAAAAAAAAATGGTACAAAGGAATGCTTGTACAACTGAAACCACATGCCTATGAGACTGATATATTAGAACAATTACGTAATATTCTGTGATTTTAAAATAGCAAATATTGTAGTTATGGAACTGAATGATAAATAAGGAGCTATTCTTTCCTCTTCCCTGTATGGACTTGGTGTGTGCATAAAGTTTGCTAACAAAAGCATATTTATCACAGTATTAAAGTTGACAGTACTGCTGCAGTTTTCATCTGTTACTGGGGGTGGCATTACTTATGTGGGTGTATACGTGGGGTATGTGCACGTGTATGTGCACGCATGTGTGTGTGTGTACAATAGCGCAGGTACATGCACCTAGCAGGGTTTTTCCCCTATTTCATGTGTTCCCTCTTTCTCCTTTGTTTAGTAGCTAGTTATTTTCTTAAATTCTGACTTTCTTTCTCTTTTCACATAAGAAGTCACACCAGAAAAAAAGTGAAGGGGAATAAGAGGTACAAATTTCCAGTTATAAAATAAATAAGCGACAGGGATGTAGTGTACAGCACAGGGAATATAGTCAATAATATAATAACTTAGTGCGGTGACAGATAGTACTAGACTTACTGTGGTGATCACACTGTAAGGTATAAAAATGTCGAATCACTATGTTGTACACCTGAAACTAATATCGTGTTGTATGCCAACTATGCGTTAATAAAAAACTTAAGAACAAGTCACACCAGTCCTGAGGGTTGATTTGGCTGTGTCATCTAGGGTTTTTCTCTGCAAACTTTTATTTTTTGTTTGTTAATCATCAGAAGGAATATCTTTAAAGCTATAATTACTTACAAAAAGCTCGTTATAGAAGATTCATTAGATAACTTTGTAATGTAATGCATTCTTAACGTTGAACAACATTGTCAAATTTATATAGTTCTACAATTCCCCCATTTCTAGATGCTTATTTGCAGAATTAAAACGAATTGTGCCTTTACTTCTCTGTCTGCCTCCAGCTTTCTCTTTCAAGCAGGGAGAGGATCATTTCTTATCATCATGGTTAAAATATTTCAGTTCATTATGCTTACCAGAATGCTGGGTTGTAGAAGTAGCATTCCTAGTCTAACCCCAAAGGGACAAGGTACAGCATCCCCCCAAGGTATTTATGTACTTTGAATATTTCATTTGCCTTTATTTACAAAATAAGATAGAAACAAATAAGCAGAAACATGCAAATAATAAACTAGAAAAAAATAAGCAGAAACATGCAAATAACAAACTAGAAAAATGTTCAATAAAAAATATATTAAATCGAGTTTAGACTGTCTGGAAAAGCTGAAGTGTTTGCTTTTTTTTTTTTTTTTTTTTTTTTTTTTGTAGATTTCACTTAGAGCGCCTATCAGCCAAAATGCAGAAGCAACATTAAAAATATTTAGAGTACATTCCTTTTTGTCAGTTTTCTTTTGTTATTTATTTTGCCTGATGATTCCACTTATATTATTGAAAAGAATTCAGTCCAGATGATAGGAGCTCTTTGTTACATTTAATAACTTACAAGAGCAATTTGCTCTTGACTTAACGAGTCTGCCCTTTATCTTTAAAGATGGGCTGTGCGACAGATTGAAGTCTAGGGTTGGTTGTATGTTGGACAGTGATCATACCTCTTAATTGGTCCACAAAGTATTGTCTTATGTTTGAGGGAAAACTGTAGGTTTTAGATTTTTTTGCCAGACATAATGCTGGAAATTGGGCAAAATACTTTATAAATTCAGGATTTGTGGTTCCTATCAATAGACAATTGTTGAGGATTAGTTCTCCCACTCTAGGGAAATAATTTTGCTGCTTTTTCTTATCAGTGGTTTATGTCTATGAAATAAATTTGGTTTTAGTATGTGATGAATTGTGGGGAAAAGCCCATTCTGGGACTACGAATGTTAGAAACGGGAGTGGTTCTGCAGTCTCTTGGAAGTTATTTTCACAGGTTCAGAGACTGTGGCTGGCTTGTTACTTGGAAATACTCTAAATTTGAGGTTTTTCTTTGAAGAAACCTATAGCTGATTGTAAATGCCTAAGAACAATTTGTTTATAAAAAGAAGTGTTCTCCTAACCATTATTGTCATGAAATAATGGTAAAATTTTCAAATATAAATGAAAGTCTTAAATATGTAATTGGTAAGAAGTACCATTAAATGTTTACTAACTTGGTTCAGTAAATGGAAATAAAAACAACCAAGACTAGAGAAATCTGAATCAAATGACCTAGTTGACAATATAAGGGAAAGTTTTATGTATATGTTTGGGCTTAAGTTTCCTGTTCTACTGCCAGAAAAGATAATAGTTAGAGGTTTATTTTAGAATGGAAAAGATTAAGGTAGTATAAGTATTTCTTTAATTTCAGAAACTGACTTTGAAAGCCTTTTAGGTTGAGTGATGAAAAGAATTTTAGGGTTCTTCAAAACCCAGTTCACCTAAACAAAGTTTGTATATTATTTAAAAGTTAGAAGACTACTTGTTTATTTCAAACCTGCAGTGGAATTTATACCTACTACACTTGAGAGACTGTTAAATTCATAAGGTAAAAAAGATTTAACAAGAGAGATAAACTGGAACTGTTAGATCCTATACTATATAATTTACAAATTAATGTGACAGTAGCTGAAATATAATGTAGACATACTGCATAAAATCCCAAATAAAAGTAGAAACTTTAAGATTAAATAATAGCCACTGAAGATATCATATATATTCCCTTTAAGAAGTTTCAGTATGAAAATTCAGACACAAGAATGACAAATACAGATT
The DNA here is from genome assembly GCF_964194185.1 of Rhinolophus hipposideros. Lineage (NCBI taxonomy): Eukaryota > Metazoa > Chordata > Mammalia > Chiroptera > Rhinolophidae > Rhinolophus > Rhinolophus hipposideros. The sequence goes on along the minus strand of NC_138046.1, from coordinate 71,912,949 downwards.
ATTAATTTTTTGATAATTTATAGTTGCATTTTCTCATAATGTTACTGAATTCAGGTGTTAAAGTGCTATTTAGTTTTTATTTTTACAAAAGCTACCACTGCTAATGCCTATTTGATTGTTGGCCTGCTTGAGACGAATGATGATGTTATGAGTTAATGAGATGTTCTAATTCTGCAAATACAGTTCTTGCAGCCAAGTGAATATGTCTATTATTAGAACTGGAAAATAGTCAAATGAGTGGCCTAGAGTGAAAGGCTACCTTAGCATTGTCCTCTTTAGTTATTTAAAAAACTATTTTTAAAATCTAACTTAGTTAGTACAGAATTTTCATACCAGACAAGAATATATAGCATATTCTTTTAATTTCTATTAACTTCCTTAACCACTTTTTTTTTTTGGGGGGGGAATATATCAATATTTAATAACCTGGACTTGTCTAGATTTTCATGTGTCAGTATAATGGGGGCTGGTCCCTAAACTTGTTATTTTTATTAATGTATTTTTATAATTTGAAGATAATATTGAGTGGTAATTCTTCCTCTTTATACATATGAAAGGTAGGAGTAGACTTAAAAACCAAGTATGTGGCTATAAGCTCCATTAATTCAGGGACAGATCGACCTTGCTTTTCATTGTGTCCTTAGCACCTGGCATGGTAAATTACATATTCAAGTTGTTTACTACATAAATAAAGGCCAGCTTAGATATTCTCTGAATTTGTTGTTTATAAAATTCTAGGTCTTGTGGCCTTGGGAAACTGCAGAGGAGGCATTTGTACATTTATTTTTTCAGATGAACACATACATTGGGATATTAACAAAACTATGTAAATGGAGAGAGGATAATCTCTCTTTGAATTCACTTTCACTCAGCCTTATTCTTTTTTCTTGAACCCATTGCATTTCTTCCCCATACTTTCTATCAATACTGTCTACTAAGATTCAAGTAAGCAAAATCTTATTTTGATTTAGGCTAAAAGCACTTGGGTTATTGAAATAAAAACTGATTTCAAATATAACCTACACGTGTTTTGGACAATTGACTTTCTAATTTTTAATACTATAATTGAAAGAAAGAATATAAGGCTCCTAAGGACTTTCACGTTGTTGTTAATAAGTTGACTGTTCTTAAGTGGACTTCTAAATTGATGCTGTTTTTTCTGAGACAGAACTTACAAAATTTCATAAAGATAAATCAGACAAAAATAAACAAACTTTAGAGAGAAAATGAGAATTTTCTTTGTGTCAGTACTGCAATAGAAAGCAGAATATTTTCAAAGAAACTCATTTCAATAAATTACAGTGACAGATTTGTTTCAAATTATGCAGTATTGTGGCGAGGTTTGTGTAAGTGTTGGTTAACTTATCTGGTGCCTATAATTCTTTTTATAGTTTCCATTATATTTTGTGTAGTGTATAATACATATACATTCCATTATATTTTGTTATAGTTTGTATGATAGTTTTGTTGTGATGCTCTAAGCCTGCACTGTGCCATATGGTAAGTAGTGACTAGACCTATGTTGCTCTTGAGCACTTTTTTTTTCTTTTTAATTTATTGGGGTGACAGTTGTTAGAGAAATTACATAGATTTCAGGTGTACAATTCTGTATTACATCATCTATAAATCCCATTGTGTGTTCACCACTGAGACTGAGTTCTCCCTCCATCACCATATATTTGATCCCCTTACCCTCATCTCCCTCCCCCCACTCCCTTTCCCTCCAGTAACCACTACCTATTCTCTGTTTCTATGAGTTCTTGTTTCTCATTTGTTTGTCTTGTTCTTCTGTTGTTTTTGGTTTATATACCACATATCAGTGAAATCATAGGGTTCTCTGTTTTTTCTGTCTGACTTATTTCACTTAGAATTATACTCTCACGATCCATCCATGTTGTCACAAATGTTCATATATCATTTTTCCTTACCGCCGAATAGTATTCCGTTCCGTTTTTATCCATTCATCTATCGAAAGACATTTTGGTTGTTTCCATGTCTTGGCCACTGTAAACAAAGCTGCAATGAACATTGGAGCACACGTGTCTTTATATATAAATGTTTTCAAATTTTTTTGGTAAATACCCAGGAGAGGGATTGCTGGGTCATATGGTAATCCTATTCGTAATATTTGAGGAACCTCCACACTGCCTTCCATAACGGCTGCACCAGTCTGCATTCCCACCAACAGTGGATGAGGGTTCCTTTTTCTCCACAGCCTCTCCAACACTTGTTACTATTTGTCTTGTTAATGATAGCCATTTTGACTGGGGTGAGGTGATATCTCATTGTGGTTTTTCTTTGCATTTCTCTGGTGATTAGTGATGTTGAGTATTGTTTCATATGTCTATTTGCCATTTGTATGTCCTCTTTGGAGAAATGTCTCTTCAGGTCCTCTGCCCATTTTTCAATTGGGTAGTTTGTTTTTTTGTTGTTGAGCTTCATGAGTTCCTTGTATATTTTGTATATTAGCCCCTTATCGGAGGCACTGTTTGCAAAAATCTTCTCACATTCAGTCAGTTGCCTCTTTATTTTGTTGATGGTTTCTTTTGCAGTGCAGAAGCTTTTAAGTTTCATATAGTTCCATTGGTTTATTTTAGCTTTTACTTCATTGCCTTTGGAGTTAAATTCATAAAATGCTCTTTGAACCCGAGGTCCATAAGTTAATACCTATGTTTTCTTCTATGCAGTTTATTGTGTCAGGTCTTATGCTTAAGTCTTTGATCCATTTTGAATTCATTTTGGTACATGGTGACAGATAGCAGTCCCGTTTCAATCTCTTGCACATGGCTGTCCAGTTCTCCCAGCACCATTTATTGAAGAGGCTGTCTTTCCTCCATTGTATGTTTTTTGCTTTTTTGTCAAAACTTATCTGTCCATATTTATGTGGTTTTATTTCTGGGTTCTCAATTCTATTCCATTGGTCTATGTGTCTATTTTTCTGCCAACACCATGCTGTTTTTATTATTGTAGCTCTATAGTACAAGCTAAAGTCAGGGAGTGCGATACCTCCAGTATTGTTCTTTTTTCTTAAGAAGGCTTTGGCTATTCAGGGTCTATTGTGGTTCCAAACATATCTGATAATTTTTTGTTCTATTTCTTTAAAAAATGCCATTGGGATTTTGATGTGGATTGCATTAAATCTGTATATTGCTTTGGGTAATATGGCCATTTTATCTATGTTGATTCTTCCAATCGATGAGCACGGAATGTCTTTCCATTTCTTTGTCTCTTATTCAATTTCTTTCAAAAATGTCTTATAGTTTTCAGCACATAGGTCCTTCACATCCTTGGTTCAGTTTATCCCTAGGTATTTTATTCTTTTTGCTGCAATTGCAAATGGAATCGTTTTTTGTATTTCTTTTTCTGAGGTTTCATTGTTAGTATATAGGAATGCAATGGACTTTTGTACGTTGATTTTGTAGCCAGCAAATTTACTGTATTCGTTGATTGTTTCTAACAGCTTTTTGGTGGAGTCTTTAGGGTTTTCTATATATAGCATCATGTCATCTGCAAAGAGTTATAATTTAACTTCTTCATTCCCAATTTGGATGCCTTTTATTTCTTTCTGTTGCCTGATGGCTCTGGCAAGGACTTCCAACACTATGTTGAAAAACTGAGGTGATAGGGGACAGCCCTGTCGTGTTCCTGAATGTAGAGAAAAGGACTTCACTTTTTCACCATTAATTATAAGATTAGCTGAGGGCTTGCCATAGATGGCCTTTATTATGTTAAGGTATTTTCCTTCTATAACTATTTTATTAAGTGTTTTAATCATAAATGGATGTTGTATCTTGTCAAATGCTTTTTCTGGATCAATTGATAGAATCATATGATTTTTGTCCTTTATTTTGTTTATGTGATGTATCACATTGATGGATTTGTGGATGTTGAAGCATCCTTGTGTCCCTGGGATGAATCCCACTTGGTCGTGATGAATAAGCTTTTTAATGCATTGTTGTATTCGATTTGTTAGAATTTTGTTTGGGATTTTTGCATCAGTATTCATCAGAGATATTGCTCTGTAGTTTTCTTGTTGTGTGTTGTCTTTACCAGGTTTTGGTATCAGGGTAATGTTTGCCTCATAAAATGAGTTAGGGAGTACTGTCTCTTCTTCAATTTTTTGGAAGAGTTTGAGCTGGATTGGTATTAGATCCTGTTTGAAGGTTTGGTAGAATTCACTAGTGAAGCCATTTGGTCCCGGACTTTTGCTTTTGGGAAGGTTTTGGATATCTGATTCAATTTCGTTACTGGTGATCGGTCTGTTTAGATTTTCCAGTTCTTCATGGTTCAGTCTTGGAAGGCGATATGTTTCTAAGAACTTGTCCATTTCTTCTATGTTATTGAATTTGGTGTCATACAGTCCTTCATAGTATTCTTGCATGATCCTTTGTATTTCTGTGATGTCCATGATAACTTCCCCTTTTTCATTTCTGATTTTGTTAATTAGTGTCTTCTCTCTTTTTATCTTAGTGAGTCTAGCCAAGGGTTTGTCAATTTTGTTAATTTTTTCAAAGAACCAGCTCTTTGTCACATTAATTTTTTCTATTGTCTTTTTGTTCTCCATTTCATTGAGCTCTGTTCTGATTTTTGTTATTTCCTTTCTTCTGCTGACCTTGGGTTTCACTTGTTCTTTTTTTCCTAGGTCTTTAAGGTGTAACATGAGGTTATTATTTGGGATTTACCTTGTTTCTTGAGATAGGCCTGCAATGATATAAATTTCCCTGCTATCTCTGCATCCCAAAAATTTTGGTAGGATGTATTTTCATTGTCATTTTTTTTCTATGTAACTTTTGATCTCTCCTTTAATTTCTTCTTTGACCCAGTCGTTCTTTAAAAGTATGTTGTTTAATCTCCATGTATTTGAGTTTTTTTCCTGCTTTCTTTTTGCAGTTGACATCCAATTTCAAAGTCTTATGATCAGAGAATATGCTTGGTATGACTTCAGTTTTCTTAAATTTGCTGAGGCTGATTTTATGTCCCAATATATCTTCTATCCTTGAGAATGTTCCATGTACACTCGAAACGAATGTATAGTCTGATGTTTTAGGATGAAGTGCTCTATATATGTCAATTATGTCCATTTCATCTAATGTGTCATTTAGGGTTGCTATTTTGTTACATATTTTCTGTTTGGATGATCTATCCATAGCTGTCAATGATGTATTTAAGTCCCCTAGTATAATTGTGTTTTGCTCAATTTCTCCCTTTATTTCTGTTAGTAGTTGCTTGGTATATTTTCTGCTCCCTGATTGGGGGCATAAATATTGATGACTGTTATGTCTTCTTGTTGTATAGTCTCCTTTGTCATTATGGAATGTCCATCTAAGTCTCTTGTTACCTTTTTCAAACAGAAGTCTGTTTCATCTGATATCATGATGGCTACACCTGATTTTCTCTGGGTACCATTTGCTTGGAGTGTCAATTTCCACCCTTTCACTTTGAGTCTATGCTTGTCCTTGTAGCTGAGATGTGTCTCTTGGAGACAGCATATGGTTGGGTTTAGTTTTCTTATCCAATCTGCTACTCTGTGCCTTTTTATTGGTGAGTTCAGTCCATTTACATACAGGTTGATCATTGATATGTGAGGATTTCCTTTCATTCTTTCTTTAGTTTTCTTGTAAGTCTGTGTCTCCATTATTTATTAGCCTTGTTGTTGTTGTCTATTATTTCTGTGTGGTGGTATTCTATGTTTCCCTCTGTTTCTTCTTTTATTACAGTATATATTTAAGTTCTGGATTTTTTTTTGAGTGGTTACCCTAAAGTTTATGTAAAAGAATGTTTGATATTTAGAGTATTCCACTTTCTTCAGCACTCTTCCTTTCTCCATTCCCATATTCCGGTTCAGGCCTTTACTCTCCCCCTTTTTATATTGCCACAGATTGTCCCTGTTGATGGTGTTTCAAAGCCTCCTTTATTATTTCTTGTAGTGCAGGTTGTGTATTAGAAAATTCCCTCAACTTCTGTATGTCTGGAAAGGTCTTTATTCCTCCTTCATATCTAAAGGATGTCTTTGCTGGATATATTATTCTTGGCTCATAATTTCTCTCTTTCAATAGTTTGAATATTTGGTTCCTCTTCCTCCTGGCTTGTAGAGTTTCTGCTGAAAAATCTGATGATAATCTAATGGGCTTTCCTTTGTAGGTTGCCGTCTTCTTTTCCCTGGCTGCTTTGAGGATTCTTTCTTTGTCATTGATTTTAGACAGCTTCAATACAATGTGCCTTGGAGAAGGCCTATTGTGATTGAGGTAATTAATTGTTCTATTTGCTTCTTCAATTCAAGAATCCAGTTCTGTCCACAAGTTTTTGAAGTTCTCATCAACATTTGTTTGGATATATTCTCTGTTCCATTCTCTCTTTCTTCTCCTTCTGGTATGCCCATTATTCTTATATTGCTCTTTCTGATAGAGTCAGAAAGTTCTTGTAGAGTTCTTTCATTTTTTTTAAGTCTCAAGTCTCTTTCTTCTTCCATCTGTGTAATTTCCTAGTTTCTGTCGTCGATGTCAGTCATTCTTTCCTACATCTGGTCAACTTACTACCTAAGCTGGTTGTTTCATTCTTAATTTCTTCTATTGAATTCTTAATCTCCAGAAATTCCATTTGTTTCTTTTTTTAAATTTCAATCTCTTTCGTAAAATGCTCATGTTGTTCTTTGATTGCATTTCTGAGTTCATTAAATTGTCTTTCTGTTTTTTCTTGCATTCGTTGAGTTTTTTCAGATCTGCAACCTTAAATTCTCTGTCATTTCAGTAACATATTTTTATATCTTTAAGTTCGTTTTCTGGAGTCTTTTCATTTTCTTTCTGAGCTGTCTTGTTGCCTTGGTTATTCATGGCAATTACTGATTTATTATTTCTCTTCCTCAACATTTACAGTAGTGGCTTCTGCAACAGGTTGATAGAAAGAGGTCTTTCTTTTGTTTTCCAATACTTTTTGGTAGAATGTTTTATTTTCTGTCCAACTGCAGCCTTTTTTTCCCCTCTCTCACACAGTAGTGCTATGTTTTCTCTGCACTATTCCAGCTTCTCACACAATAGGGGGATTCCTTGGGAAACGGGCTTCTCTTCTGTTAACAGTTCCCCTGGGTCATACGGTGTCTTGTCCCAGTGGGGAAGCGGAGAGTTTTTGAAGTTCCAAAGCTCTTTATGCACCAGATTCAGAGCCCATATGTTTCAGCAGTTCTGTTTACTTTTGCAGGGATCCACCCAGATAGGTTCGGCCAAGGGTGGGGTGAGTTGTGAGAGGTGACCCAGAGCAATGGCAGTGACCACCACCACAACCGGTCCTGCTTCCACAGCTCCCTCCCCTTTGCTCGAACTAGTTGGACTGTGAATCTGTGTCTGCGGTCCACAGTTCTCAGAACAGCAAATATTCTGTTGTTTTTTCTGACACTGCTACTTTTCCGCTTCTAGCACTGAGCAGGTGGGGGCGGGCCAAGTTCTGGGAGGGTAGGGAGGGGCCAGCTAGTCTCAGTGCCTAAGGCTTGCTTTCTCAGCTCGGCAGTGAGGGCTTAAAACACCGTTTTCAGCCTTCTTCCCTCAGTCTTTTCTCCGAGGTCTCTGCTGTGTGCGTTGGGTTCAGCCGAGTTATATGCTGCCCCCTCAGCCCTGTGGGCCATAAGCGGAGCCCTAGCAGTCCGAGTTCTTCTGTCTCCTGCAGCTGCAGTAGTTCCGGGATGCAACGAGGTCGGAGCACTGAGCTAGGTCTGCGTCCTGCTCCCGCGCGGCTCCATCTCCGCACTTCTCCCTTCCCTCCTCCTCCACTTGCGCCATTCTCCCTCTTTTAGGTGCGTTCAGTAGTAGGCCTGTTCATCTTGCCTGTCTGTTATGCAGGGAGTCTTTTGTGGAGTTATTGTTGTTCGATTAGTTGTAAATTCCAGGGAAGCTTTATAGAGCCTCACCTCACGCCACCATTTTGATGAAGGCCGGCTCTTGAGCACTTGACATGTGGCCAGTCCAAATTGAGGTGTGGTGTGTGAGGTAATACACTTGGTTTTGAAGACTTAGTATGCAAAAATGAATGTAAAATGTCTCATTAATAATTTTAATATTGATTATGTGTTGGAATTACATTTTTGATGTACTGGGTTAAATAAAATATTAGTAAAATTAATTTTGCTGACTTCTTTTCCTTTTTAAAATGTGGTTAATGGAAAATTTTAACTTACAGATGACTCACATTGTATTTCCTTATATTTGACCGTGATTTTTCAAACTCTTATAATTCAATTATATCTAAATCTGGCATTTTTCTTGTAGGTGGAAGTTAGGGACTAGGTTTGTAGAAGACAAATGGGCATGAAGTTCTAATCCATAAGTGTATTTCCTAGAGCCAACTAAAAATGCCTATTCTTGTACTGGTAACATTTTAGTACATTTTAATACATGGAATTTGGTATAAGGCAGGTCTCTTTTTCTCCAACCTGTGTGTTCATTATTGTAAATATCTAGATACATTTATTGAAAAGATAAAGAGATGATCTTTTCCTGATTCACCTTCTCTAACAATGAATCATGGAAGGCCAAGTACCAGGAAAAACATTCTTTTCTCGCTCCTCCTGATTGTTCAGCACCATTCCCATACAAAATATACAATGTGTCTATGCAATTCAAAAGCTATTCTTATGTTTCAAGGAATATTGATAAGAGATGTGCTAAGACTCACTTTATGTGATGCTGAACTTGTATATAATTGATAAAAATATGACCTGCTTTTTAAAAAAAATTAAATGTATTGGGGAGACAATTGTTAGTAAAATTACACAGATTTCAGGTGTACAATTCTGTATTACATCATCTATAAATCCCATTGTGTGTTCACCACCCAGAGTCAGTTCTCCTTCCGTCACCATATATTTGATCCCATTTACCCTCATCTACCACCCTTCTCTCCCCCTTACCCTCTGGTAACCATTAAACTGTTTTCTGTGTCTATGAATTTTTGTTTCTTTATTTATTAGTCTCATTCCTTTGTTGCTTTCAGTTTTATATCCCACATATGAATGAAGTCATATGGTTTTGAAGTTTTTCTGCCTGACTTATTTTTGGCTACCTAGAAGCCTTATCTTGTGATCCTATTTAAAGTATCAGCCACTGTGTGTGTCCTCCTGTATAACCATTAACTCTGCTCTATGACTATACTCTATTGTTTGCTGCCTTGAAGTTGTTTACATTTTATCTATTGATTTCCTTGAGTAAATTTCCTCTGTTCTTTAAGCTTGGGAGTGAATAATCTAGGCATAGCAAGCATATATAGTGATTTTTTATGGGTTCATAGTTTCTCCAAGGAGAGACCAGAAGCTGCAAAATGCAAAATTGCATTCTTTTCATGATGGCTTTTTATGAGTTAAAAGTGTGTTGCCAGCATTACATTAATTTAATGTGCCTTTGAAAATTTGGGTCATTGTTATTTAGCCAAATTGGTTTTATAGAATTATTTAAGAATGAAATAATGAGTTGCGTAATGCTCAAATATTTTTTAAAGCAAATTGAAGAAAAGAGGCAAATAAAAATGAAACAAATGGTGTCTCATTTGTAAGGTTGTGTTCAAATGGATTTAATTACCACAAATTTTTTTATGCTACATAATCAGCAATTATAGGTAAGAATATGTAAGGTTTTGAAGACTTGAATTCATCCGAGAACTTGAAAGATCAGATATAGAATATGAATATGATGATTGGCATAAGTATTACAGTGATAGAAATGATAGAATTATTTAAATCCACGAAGTGACTCAGCTCCTCATTACATCAACATAGAATCATAACAACAATAATAAAAACAATGTGATAGCAGTGTAATAAGAATAATACCAGCAGTCATTTGTACAGTCTTTTAAAATTTAAGGTTCTAAATGATTAATTATTTGACTAGTTGTATAATTTGTGCTACAAGGAGACAGAGGTTGTTTCGAATTTTGTACTAGTCATCCATTTAACTTTACATTCTTGTTTAAACAACTCATAAAGTTGAACTTGTAAAGGTACCATTGATTATTCTATTTGTGATAGATCTTCTAAGCTGACACTGGGACGAATGGATTTGGATTAACAAGGAATTTTCCATATTTACTTTTAGCTTTTGTGGTCTTGGTGAAAAAATTATTTTTATTTCTGTATTGTCAAGTCTGTAATAAAAAAAGAGGAAGCTTTAAGATCTACAGAAAACTCATTTTAACCACCAAAAAAAAAAAAATCTATCTGCTAGTTTTATTTGGATTGATAAGCACGCCCAGGATACACTGTTGGCTGCCACTGAAACATTCTTAGAGAAGTCCCTAAAGTCAGCGGAAGCATTAAATAACTTAGAATATCTGAATCTTGGAAAAGTTTGAGCAACAGCAAGCAAACTGGGTTTTTGTTTTTGTTTTCCATTTGGTTTATTTTGTGGTACAAAAAAGATTCAGTGAGTATTTCCATCTTCCCATGACATTTTGTACCGCTACAGTTTTAAACAGATTAGAGTAGAATATTAAATAAATATTACCAAATGAGTTCAGTGCTTTTTCCCCTGGTACTGAGTGACTTTTGGCTTATTTTTATCCTCTCTGACAAAAGAGGGTTTCTGCCCTTAGTAAAAGTTGTTAGGTAGTTCTCTCTACAGCCTATAGCACACGTCGGGAAAGTTTGGCAGGATCAGAAATATCAGCCTAAGAAAAAATGCCATTGATCTGAAGCTTGGAAGAATAGTCAGGTGCTCCAAATATCCCAGGCAAATATATTTATTTTTCCAGCTTTATTGAGATATAATTGACATATATCACTGTGTAAATTTAAGGTGTATAACATGACAATTTGATACATGTATATATTGGGAAATGTTTACCACAATAATGTTAGTTAACACATCCTTCACCTCAGATAATTACTATGTTGTTGTTATGGTGAGAACATTAAAGCTTTACTCTCCTAGTATTTTTCAAATGTACAATACAGTATTGTTAACTATAGTCACCATGCTGCATATTACCGTGTTTCCCCCAAAGTAAGACCTAACTGGAAAATAAGCCCTAGCAGATTTTTCAGGATGACATCCCGTAAACATAAGCCCGAATGCATCTTTTGGAGCAAAAATTAATATAAGACCCGGTCTTATTTTCAGGGAATCAGTATATCCTCGAAACTTCATATTTTAACTGAGTTTCACCCTTTCACCGGCATTTCCCCATTTCTCCAATCCATCAGCCCCTGGCAACCACCGTTCTACACTTTGTTTCTATGAGTTCAATGTTTTTAGATTCCACATGTATGTGAGATCATACAGTGTTTATCTTTCTTTGCTGACTTGTTTTATTTAGCACAATCCAGGGAAATATCTTGACTGGCAGACATTTTATTTGTTGTGCTCAACTAACACATAACAGTGTACATTGGAGAATCAAAATGATAACATCTCCCTTATAGAATGGAATTTGATGTAAGGCAGGACTGTTTTTCTCCAGCCTGTGAGTTTATTATTGTAGATATCTAAAGAACCTAATCTATGAAATTCCTTCCATCTGGAGTTTTATTTTTAGATTGACAGACTTTATACATGCATGGCCAGATGAGAGTTAAACCCTAATTAAAAGTCGTGCTTGTGTATTTTGAATCACATTATGACAGTGAAACTGTTAAGACTAAAGGATATAATTTTGTCATCAGAGAATTGGAGATGATCAGTAAAATCATACGTAGAAGGAGCATAGCGTGGTGGTTGAAAACACGGACTCTGGAGCCAGACTGTGGAGACTCTAACCCTAGATTCATTATTTGCTAGCTTTGTGATCCTGGACAAATTGGTTGAACTGTCTTTCAGTTCCCTAATCTTTAAAACATGGATGATGATAATAATAATACTTATCTCTAAGGCAGTTTTAAACATTAAATGAGTTATTTTATTAGCATTCTTAGGACGATGCCTGGACACAGGAAGAACATATGTAAGTGTCTGTTAAATATATACATACAATTTGGGGAAAAAGTAACCTCAGCCCTCATCCGTGAGATTATGTGTTGTTATTTCCTGCAGTGGCATCTACCGTGTTTCCCCGCAAATAAGATCTAACTGGAAAAGAAGCCGTAGCATGATTTTTCAGGATGACGTCAATTGAACATAAGCCCTAATGCATCTATTGGAGTAAACCTTAATGTAAGACCCGGTTTTACTTTTGGGAAAACATGGTAGAAAAGCCTTGCTGATTAGGTCTACATGATTAAATATGTAAAGCTCACATATGTTATTATGATTTCTTTGATGAATTTACTGCGTGCTTCAGAATTATCTAGGGTAAGTCTTATGGTATGTTCAGCTAAAATAATGTCCACTGTTTTGAAAAAACGGAACAGGGGGCAGCGGTTAGCTCAGTTGGTTAGAGCATGATGCTCTTAACAACAAGGTTGCTGGTTCGATGCCTGCCCGCATGGGCCACTGTGAGCTGCACCCTCCACAACTAGATTGAAACAACTACTTGACTTGGAGTTGATGAGTTCTGGGAAAACACACTTAAAAAAAAAAGGAACAGGTAAATCTCAGTTATTTTGGGGCTGTTTATATAACATTTCATTTTTCACTCATCTTTATACCAGGTGGTGTGGTAGGCACTTGAAACTTTCACTAGAGCATGGGTAGAGAAAGTAAAAGGAAATGAAACTTGATTTTTCAAGTTATTGGTAGCTTGGATAGATGGCTTAGCTGGAGGAACCATTCAGGCTGCAATTGTGATAACAAATGTATGTCCTAATTTCACTTTTTATGTCCTTAGTTTGGAATTCTGTAGCTAAATAGTTAAAAGGGTCTGTAAAATTAGGCTAGGACATTAACCATTTAATTTCTTAATGGTGGTAGATTGCCAGGTATTGATCGTACTAAGAAAGAATAACAAGGAATGAAGAAAAACCATCAGGAGTTTACTGTATTTATCAAAGAACATGTGAGCAATGCAGAAAAGTATCACATATATTCTTCTGTCAAATCTTTGTGAGAACAGGTGTGTGAACGATACAGTGCTCAAGGAAGGTAATTTGCAGCATCTAGCATTTTTTAAATTGTGACTGTGCTATGCAGGATATAATTCTTTATTGCATTTGGTGTTGGAGTCAGTATTTTACCTGCATGAGAGAAAAAAATTCTACCGTTTAATATGCTGAATTTGATTCATTAACTTCTAGCGCTTTCATATACATGAAAGCTACTTTATAATTGTTTGCCTCCTTATGTACATGCATATAATTTAATGTCTACTTTTAAAACTGCCTTTTAAAATTTAAGCTAATTTATTTACTTATGACATCCTGATTGGTTACTGTACACTATTTTCTCAATCTCTCCCAAAATGAAAAAAAATTCATTTATCTTGATCCATCATGTTATGCTTTTTTAACTCTGATTCAAGTGAAAGTACAACAAAATACTTTGTTAATATAAACTGTTTGCAATCTCACAAGAGTGAAGTACAGCTGCACATATTCCTAAACTATCTACATTATATATGACCAGGTTCCATTTTGTCTTTGTTATGTGTATCTAAAGAAGTCACTCCTTCCTACCACTAGTTTTATTTTTCTTGAATTCTTTTCAAATGGCATTTGGTGAAAAAAAAAATCATTTGTCAGTAAGGGCTCAATTAAAGGAGTTCTATGTGGGTAAAAGAGTTGTGACTAATAATGTGATGATTGGTATTCATTTCTGAGAAAAAATATCTAACTTCTCGATTCTAGCCTCTGTTGCGACAATTACTTTCTATATCTGTCAAGGTCTTTTTCCACTAAGGTTTTCAAATTTTGATTTAATATTTTGGTTTTTTTTTAGAAATGGTGTTCAGCTTATATTTAAAACCTGTGTATTTCCAAGCTTATATTAATTTGAAAACTTTAATTCTGTTTGTTCATTAGTAGAATCTTAAATAATAAAATATTAAAACAAATTTAGTTTGAATCAGAGCAAATGTGGTTAACAAATGTTATAATTGATTCAATAATAAGTTCTTAGAAACATATGAAATGTTACTTCAAAAAAATATTCCCAATTGCTTTTTTGGCTTTGGCATCCCCAATTAGGGACTATTTTGGATTACTTCTAAAAGGTAATTTATATTATTTGTAAAGACCTAGGATCCTGTAGCAGTGTACATAAATGAGTTTGCATTTATTAGAATGTTAGTTTGTGTACTCTGTTTTCAGAAACCTGATTAGAAATGGCAGGACAAGTTTGTGCATTCATTCTTAAAGCAGTACAGCTTTTCTTTTGACAAATAAGTGAACTTCTGAATGTACAAAATCACATTAAATGGGTTATGCCCATGTTTCAATAAGGGGTTAGTGACCCAAAGAAGTGAAATCTGTGTTTCTACTCAATTTGTGTCATTTTGCATTTATGAACATCTTTATTCCACAATAATTTTTAAGAGAAATGACTGATTTTAACTGATTTGATATAGTAGTACATATAATTCAGAATATCTTAATATGTATGTCTTCTGTAATTGCCCTTAGGAAACTCTGTAGTTCATTAATCAACACTTTATTAGTTTACAATGCATTATGAAATACTAGCTGTCCTTTGGATTATAGCCTTCTCACTGGGCCATACCCTAACCCTGAAATCTCTGTTAATGTACCAGTAAAAATATAGAAGTTTTACTCATAAGAAAACTTTTATTAACTGCTATTTTAATTCAAGGACATAACCGGAACCCTTCAGTAGTGTTTCACATTTTGCCAAAATTACTCAACTCTTTTGTTTTCATCTTATTCAAGACTAAATCCCTGTGGCAAAGTGGAAATGAGACCATGTGCATTTTCCCCATGAGCCTGGATTTTTTTTTATAGACAAAACATAGTATGAATATAACACATTTGATTTTCTCCTTTATCCTGTTGATATGATGGAGTACATTAATTGGTTTTCTTAAGTTGAACAAAGCTTACCTGGAATAAATCTCAGTCTTGGTGTAAAATTCTTTTTATGCATTGTTGGATTTCATATGCCAATGTTTTGTTTAAGATATTTGCATCTATGATTATAAGAGATTTTAGAATGTAGATTTCTTGTAATGATTTTGTCTGTCTGTGATGTTAGGGTAATGCTGGCCTCATGAGAAAGAATTAGGAAGTGTTTACTCTGCTTTTATCCTCTGAAAGAGATACTAGAGAATTGTTTCATTTTTTTTCCTTCAATATTTGGTAAACTTCACCAGTGAACCCATCCCAGCCTGGTGCTTTCTGTTTTGATAGTTTATTAATCATTGATCAATTTTTTAAAAGATTGTATTCAAATTGTCTATTTTTCTTGTGTTTTGGCAGATTATTTTTCAAGAATTGGTCCATTTATGCAGATATCAAAATTTGTGGTCATAGAGTTGTTCATAATATGCTACTATTGTCCTTTTAATGAGATCTGTAGTGATGTCCCTCCCCTCTTTCATTTCTGATATTAGTAATTTGCATCTTCTCTCTTGTTTCTTAGTTCGCTTGGCTAGAGGTTTATCAATTTTATTGAACTTTTCAAAGAACCAACTTTTGGATTTTTTTCTCTCCGGTTCCCCCTCCAACTCCTCTAACTCCAAGCCATTGTTTTCAGTCCAGTTTTGGAAGATGCAGCTCCCTGGCCCATGTTGGTATTATGAGCATTGTGCTCCACCCGACTGAGGCAGTCGATTGCCTGCCATAGGTCCGATACTCACAGCAGCTCTCGCCAGCTGCTGGCTGCTCACGCTGGCTGCTGGCCACTCACACCAGCCCACAGCAGCCCACGGCAGCCCACGGCAGCCCAGCTCCAGGTTGAGCCATTGTTCACCCTCTTAACTGTAGAGTCACTGGCCCATGTGGGAATCGAACCTATGACCTCTGTGTTAGGAGTATAGTGCTTCAACCGCCTGTGCCACCAGGCCACCCTGGGTTTTTTTTTTTTTTTTTTTTTTTTGTATTGATTTTGTATTGAACAAACAAAATTGACTGTTTTCAATTTTGACTTCAATTACTGTATATTTCGTTCTATTTACTTTAGATTTAATTTGCTCTTCTTTCTATGGTTTTAGAAATTGGAGTCTTAAGATTATTGATTTTAGATCTTTACTTTTTTTAATATATGCATTCAGTGCTCTGAATTTCTCTCTAAACATTGCATATACTGCATTCCACAAATTTTGATAAGTTGTATTTTTATTTTCAATTAGTTAAAATATATTTAATTTCTCTGGAGAGTTCTTTTTTGATACACGTGTTATTTGGGAATTTGTTGTTTTGTTTAATCTCCAAGTGTATTGGAATTTTCCAGTCATCTTACTTTTATTGATTTCTACTTTAAATTAATTATGGTCTAAAAGCTGACATTGTATGATTTATCTTCTTTTAAATTTGTTAAGTTGTGTTTCATAGCCCAGAATATGGTCTACCTTGGTGAACATTCTATATGAGCTTGAGAAGCGTGTGTATTTGCTGTTGTTGGATGAAGTAGTCTATAGGTGTCAATTACTGTATTTTCAATTACTGTAATGTGTGCAATGTATAATGCACACATTTTTGCCCAAATTTGTGAGGAAAAAATGAGGATGTGCATTATACATGGGTAGTACTAATTCTGTATCTACATAAATGTTTTTAATTCTTTTATTTATGCTTATGAGTTAAAAGTGTAACTCTATAAATCAATAATGATATCCGTATGCAAAATAATACTCTGGAATATGATAATCAGTTCTGTTGAACTTACAACAAACTTGCAATGACAAAGAGTTCTTGGCCTTCTATAAGTGTAAATATTGCAAGTTTGTTCCTGGTGCATAAAATTTGTTGTACCTTGTATCTGTTCTTGTGTTTTGTAATTATTTGTTACATAAAATTGCTTGTACCATAATGTGTTAAAAATAAATGCTAAAATTCCTTTATAATACAAAAAAAGTACCTAAATGTAAACAATAAAAATGTGAATTAAAAAATTAAAATGAAAAAGTTTTTTCCCTGAAAATTTCTGCCAAAAACATGGGTGTGCATTACACACAGGAGTGCATTCTACACGGCAAAATACGGTATAACCAGTAGATTGATGGTGTTGTTGAGTTCAACTCTGTCCTTACTGATCCAGTCTGCTGGACCTGTCCATTTCTCAGAGAAATATTGACGTCCATGGGTATAAGAATGGATTCATTTATTTCTCATTGCAGTTCTATCAGTTTTTGCCTCACATGCATTGATGTTCTCTTGTTAGGTGCCTATACATTCAGTATTGTTATGTGTTCATGGATGATAGACCCTTTTATCATTAGGTAATGGCCCTGTTAATAACTAATAATTTTCATCGTTCTCAAGTCTGCTCTGCCTGAAATTAATAGAGCTACTCCAGGTTTCTTTTGATTAAACTTAGCAATGTATATTTTTCTCTATTGATTAACTTTTTATTTTTTTAAGTGCTTAAGTAAATATTTAATGTTTGGCTGATTGATACAGGACTTAATTTTCCTTCATCACTTACTTAAGATGTTGATGTTGCTGATGACTTTATTATTTTTAATTTTTTTAAAAAAAATTCAATTATAGTTGACATTCACTATTATATTAGCCTCAGCTATACAACATAGTGATTAACAATAATACAACTTACAAAGTGATTACCCTGATAAGTCAAGCACCCGTCTGATACCATGCATACTTTTTACAATATTACTGACTATATTCCCTATGCCATCCTTTACACACTTAAAACTATTTCATAACTACCAATTTGTACTTCTTAATCTCTTCCCATTTGTCACCCATTCCCCCAACTCCCTCCCATCTGGCAACCATCAAAATGTTCTCAGTATCTATGAATTTGCTTCTCTTTGGTTTGATCCTTATTTTGTTTTTAAATTCCACATATAAGTTAAATCATAGCATTTGTCTTCTTCTGTCTGACTTATTTCAATCAGCACAATACCCTCTAGGTCCATCCATGTTGTTGCAGATTGCAAAATTGTATTCTTTTTTATGGCTAAGTAATATTCCATTACACATACACAAACACAAACACACAAAAACACACACAGGGTGCCAAAAACATGTATATAAGTGGCCACTTTGGTTAATGTGGCTCAAGCAGTAGTTCGCCATAATCAGAAGTGGCTGGACGCTGATGGTAACCACTTTGAGCACCTCTTGTAATTTCGGAAATCAAACGTGACTTGTATTCATCTTTTGTTACTGGTATATATTGAGTATTACAATTTTAATACAGTGTTCCTTTCCTAAAACGTGTATACACTTTTTTGCATCCTCTGTGTATGTATTTGTGTGTGTGTATACATACATACATACATACATATATGTGTGTGTGTATATATATTTTCAGAAAATTAAGTTCGCGAACTCATCCTAGAAAAAGTGCCACATACCTCATTGCTGAATATCACTATGGTCACCTTTGAAGTACTCCCCTTGGGAAGCTATGCACTGATGCCAGCGCCTAGTCCATCCTTCAAACCAATTTTGGAACTCTTTTCCTGGAATGGCCATCAGAGCTGTTGTCGTATTTCCCTTCATGTCCTGAAAGTCATCAAAATGTCATCCTTTCAATATTTCCTTTATCTTTGAGTAAAGAAAGAAGACATTGGGGCCAGATCAGGTGAGTAGGGAGGGTGTTCCAATACAGTTCTTTATTTACTGACTAGAAACTCCCTCACAGACAGTGACATGAGCTGGTGCATTGTCGTGATGCAAGAACCATGAATAAATAGTTGGGGGAAAGTTTAGGTTGTCTAACTTTTTCACGCAGCCTTTTTACCACTTGCAAATAGTAAACTTGGTCCACTGTTTGTCCAGTTGGTACAAATTCATAATAAATGATCCCTCTGATATCAAAAAAAGATTAGCAACATCATTGCAACAAGTTCGGGAACTTAATTGTCAGACCTCGTATGTTATAATAAAGTATATTCTACCACTAGATGACATTGCCAAAAATTGATTTGTGAATTTAAATTTAGATTGTAAAAGGGCCCTATTCAATTGGCTTAAAACAAATGAGCACTCATAAAAATTTGAGAAACAACAGAAACTGACCCAGTTTCTTTTCAAGTGCACATGATCTAGAATTAATCTTTAGTAAATACAAAGCTATCAACCCATTTACTTTTACTGTACATGTGGCTTTGTACTTAAAGTGGATTTCTTGTAGAAAACATATAGTTGGGTTTACTTATCTCATCCATTATAATAATCTGTTTTTTAATTGGCATATTTTAGAACATTGACATTTAAAATGATTGATATATTTGGATTAATATTTACCATATTTGTTACTATTTTCTGTTTATTCTCCTTGTTCCTATTTTTGTCTTCTATCTACCCTTCTGTCTTCTCTGGTTTTGACTATTTTGTATCATTCCATTTTCTCTCAACATATCAACTATACTTTTTTAGAACACTTTTTAAATGGTTGCCCTACTGTATGTCATAAAAAATTACAACTAACGCAAACCTACTTTTAAATTATATTATTCTGCTTCCCCCAACTACCTTACAATAACAAAATATTTCCAATTTTTCCCTCCTGTCCCTGAATTACTGTTGTCATTAATTTCACTTATACATAAGCTATAATTATTAAATACATTATTATTTTGAGCAAACTGTTATCTTAGTTAAATTAGTAATAGCACAAATAAAGATATTTATTTTACCTTCACTTATTCCTTCTTTCATGTTCATCCCTCTTTATGTTGATTTTCTGAGCTATATCATTTTCTTCTCTCTGAATAACTCATTTTAACCTGTTTTGCTTTGGCAACAAGATCTGTTTTTGTTTGTCTGAGAAAGTCTATTTCTCCTTCACTTTTTAAGGATAATTTTGCAGAATATAGATTTCTAAGTTGGTGGGTTTTTTCTCTCCATATTTCAAATATTTCACTTGACTCTCTTCTGGCTTTTATGGATTCTGAGGAAAAATCAGATGTAACATTTTTCTTTGCTCTTCTATAGTCAAATATTTTTTTTCTGTTGTTTGTTTGTATCTGACTTCTGTCAAGATTTTATATTTACCTTTGGTTTTCTGCAGTTTGAATATGATGTTTCTAGGTGTAATCCAATGTTGTTATAATACCACTGTCTTCTGTTTCCCTGCACCTATGGAATAGATTATAAGGGTGAAGGCTAAAGAGTTGTCTCATTAATTTAGTCAGAATGTAGACTTAAGCTTATGGAAAAAGAAGGAGGGAATAGGATGAGTAGGTCATCTCAGCACCCTGTGGTACTCAAGGAATTCTGGATCATGAGGAGATATTATGGTTCTGTGAGTAACAACAATGTTAGGGATGAAAGTACTACATGGCCTGTTACTTCAACCAGAGTGAGAGAAAGAATCCTGAGGCATGGCCTTTTACAGTATTAACTGTGCTTAATGGTGACTGATTGAGAGCAGCTATGCATTCAGGGATAAGGGCACCTAAATGCAAGCATCTTACCAATAAATTTAACATACATTGTTGTATACATTCAGGGATGTAGACGCCTGATTGCTGCACTGTACACCTGAAGCTGAACAATAATGAATGTCAGCTACAATTATATATATATATATATATATATATATATATATATATATATATATATATATATATATATTTACAAGAAGCAGAGTACAGCATTAGGAATACAGACAGTCGAAATGTAATGGCTGTGTGCGATGTCAGAGGGGTAGTCGATGGGGGGAGAGGGATTGTCATTGTATGAGGGATAGAAATGATAAATGTCTAACTATTACATTGTTTTGTGCACCTGAAACTAATAAAAAATGTGGGGGGTGGGTGATGAGGGTAAAGGGGATCAAATATATGGTGATGAAAGGAGAACTGACTCTGGGTGGTGAACACACAATGGGATTTATAGACGATGTAATACAGAATTGTACACCTGAAATCTATGTAAATTTACTAACAATTGTCACCCCAATAAATTTAATAAAAAAATATTTGTTGATTACATGTGCTAGGTTTTGTTGTAGGCACAAAAATGCAATAATGAATAAATGAAAATAATTACATTAGAGTTGAGGGAGACTGATGATAAACAAGTAAACAAATACATTATAATTCGTATAAGATAAGTGCTATGAGGCAAAAGAAGGGCGTGTAAATGAATGAAAATGACTTTGGGATGTTTTTTTCAGTTAGGATGGTCAGGGTAGTCTTTTATGATAAGGTGACATTTGAACCTGTGTAACATAATGGGCATGCAATCTAAGTATTGGGTAAGAATCTCTGGGCAAGCAGAGCAGAAAGTGCAAAGATCCTGAAGCTAATATTTTAAAGCCTAGGTGGGAGAGATAGGGTGAAAGTTTTGTACCTATTGTTATTTGTTTGGGGGGTGGAAGATCCCCAAATTGGATTGTCCCTAACAGTACTTACAACTATATCTATGAAATATAAACATAATGGTCAAGTTTAAATCAAACACCTCACATCATTTAGTAGCTATATTTTAATCAATTCTAGATTGTTCTGGTAAATTTTATTGGCAAACTACATAAAGGAAAAAAATTTGCTTTTGACCCTCTTTCTTGCTCACTGCTCTTTTCACCATCTTGGAGTCTAAATTTATAATTGAACAGTCCAATCTCTTCTTACTTTTAGGGATACTTTATAGTTTGTGCTCATTTTGTATCATATTTTGCATAATAATGTTTTCATTCAAAAGCTAAATATTGGAAAAATCTCCAAGTCCAAAAAGATTCTTCAATTTGACTTTCATGATAGGAATTGTAGGTTTTTAAATAAAGATAGATTAAGACTGTTGGTAATGTGAAAGGGTAACACACAATCTGGAAATAAAGCTGCTCACTCAGTGTCAGAGGATGATAGAATGTGATTAACGAAGGAAATAATGAAGTGAAGAAATTAGCAACAGGGAAATAAGGAAGTGAAGAAATTAGCAACAGTGTACACTTGTCTTGGTTGTGGCTTTTTTTTTTTTTTTTTTTTGGTGGATGCAAGCTAAAGAATACAGTTTTATTCCTAAGGGGAAACTAATAGTTATCTTAGGACTTATGATAGTGAAGATGTGGTCATGAAATAATACAGCGTTTTGATTTTCAATATTCACTTTGTGTAGATAGGAGATATTTATGATTAGTTTTGTGTTCAAGTGTGTACCAAAGAGTTTATAACAGGAAGAGCCAGATATATAATTGGAAAAAATTATACAGATTTCTTTGAAGTTAAGGGGTTAAGCATGTAAGGCAGAATTTACCATAAGGCATTACTTATGGTGTAAGGGCTTAAACTATTTTAAAATAAATAAGAAGGATATTTTTAATCATAAATAAGTGGTTTCAAATCATGTAAATATTCCAAAACCAAACATTTTTTTTCATTTTAAACATGAAAACAGCATGCTATTTTGTTCAATTGTTTTGTACCACGTATTTCCCATGTAAAACTGGTTTCCATATGAAGCGTCAGTTATAGATTAAAATAGATTTTTAAAGAAGCTGGAAGCACTTTTAAAGACCATTAGAATGCATTTGGATGCTTTTTAAATAAAATTTATAAAAGGGTTAATTATACTTTTGCAAGAACTTTAGCTATTTCTTTAAAATGCTTTCTGATGGAATCCAGTCAGTTATTTAAAAAACAACCTTTAAGCATACACTATGTGCCTGGAACCATGCTGTAGTTTTTACATGTTTGCTTACTCCAATTCATGAGGATTCAAATGTATTTTACAAACTAATGCAGCATGCACATATATTTTACTGACCTTTAACTTAACAAATTTAACTTGTAAATATTAAAGATAATTGAAATGCCCTGGTTCATTCTTTGTTGCCTCTGCTTTCTTAGATATGCTTAGTTTTCTTAAGGAATGAGAGGCCCCTAAATTTCAGTTTACAAAATCGAATGATTAGAATGGCAATAGTTTTGTAAAGAAAACAGCTCTGACATGATAGTGTGTGGGAGAACCTGGTGCTATTCAGTAAAGTGCTTAGCATTTCCATTCCCAAAGTTAAGTTCATTTACTCAAATTCTCTTTGATAAAATAAAAATGTCATTAACACGATCTTGAATTTCTTTTAATAGGACTATAATAAGAAGCTGTCTTTGTATTATATTATTAATTTCCTCATTACTTACTGTTGAACTGCTATGAAATTGTCCAGTGATTCTCAAGATGTGTTTTTACAACTGAATTGATAATTAAACCTTAATTTGAAAATCAAATTTTCTCTCCCTTCAATGTTAACAACTCAGAAACTTGTCCTTTGATTTTATAACAGATGAAGAGTTGGTTACTTAAAAATAAAAGAAAATCAAAAGCTGAAAACCGCAGCCTGCTATCACCTGAAAAAAACATGATAGGGATCATTGTGGTTTTTTAAAGCAAGTTAAAATATGTTTTGATATTAAAAGTGTAACAATAATTTAGTAATTATAACCAAATGAGAAGTGTGGCCTTTGAAATCGAAAAAGATTTCCACAAGTTATTTCTATATAGAACACTATCTTATTACTGTCATATTACTAAATTTCAAACTGTTATGTGTAAATGAATTGTGAATGCTATGTTTAAAATGTAAGTTTTCTCTGGACTTTCTTTTATAAAGAATGCTTCCTGTACTTTAACCACTTGTAGAGTTGAATTCTATTATCGCAGAGATCATTTTTTAAACATGTATTTGATCATGCTACAGGTCAAATCTCATTTTTAGAAGCATAATCAATGATTTCCTTTATATTGAATAAATAGTATGCACTTAATGTATGCAAGCTATTGTACTACTAAGTACTAATATTCTTGGATTTTAGCATATATAGTTGGCTCTTTTAAATATAAGGGTCTATGATGGTTCAGTGTGAGGTCGGAGGGATAGTGGATGGGGGGAGGGGGGTTCACAGTATGAGGGATATAAATGATGAACGTCTAAGTATTACCTTGTTTTGTACACCTGAAACTAATAAATAAATAAATAATTAAATATAAGGGTCTAAAAGTTTTAGATTATAAACTATTCACTACCAGATTGTATCATTGTTGTACAGGCAATGTAACTCAGTGATCTGAAAGATTTTAAAGTTCTCCTGAGAACTGATAGCAAGGAAGATAGCCTAGGACTTGTCAGCAAGTAGAGCTGAAGCAAGGAAACTTTACAAGGGGTACCACAACTTGGAAAATTGTATTCTAAGTAAATACTTTTCAACAAATTCACATGTAAAATGAAAAAAAAAATGAGATCCACGATGTTAACAAAAATCCTTATTGCTTACTCCCCTAGCACAATGAGATATAAAATTGCAAACAAAATTGTAATATGACCTTGTTATTGCTTGCTTTGCACAAATTACTAGAGACTGAGTTACTCTTTACACGTCTAGTTCAAAGTAACACCCATTGTTAATATCATGAAAAAACAAACAACAAAACTAGCCAGGTGTTTAAGGCAGCTGCTAGTTTAAAATTGAATTAAATGGTCTCATATTGTAAATATTCACGTTCAAAAATCTGAATTCCACTGTAGCCTTTTAGTAACCCTTTTCCATTTGAATGCCTCAACAATGTGTGAGGAATAATTTTTGTAATCTTTGTCATCATATACCAACCCATTCAGAATATAAGTGTTTGAGGGAAGCACTTATTTGCATGAATGGATTAAGGACTCATTTATATAATCATTCCTTAGTAAATAAACTTTGAATACTGTTGACTTACATGTAATGTTTCTTAAAATGTGATCAATGCACAACCATTAAATCCAAGGAGTAATGAATTGACGGTGGTGTTGGGGGGTTCTCCTTCCCTCTCTCACCCCTAAGTTTTGGAAGAAGAAGAATGTTATACAAATACAAGTGTGGGAGAAAGGGATTATTTCCCCGTTACTTAATGCTAGTAAAGCTTCATGGTGTTTTAGAAGTGATATTACACCTCAGAAAAGGGGTAATGCATCTTTAAAAGCTAAACTACATCTTCTTTACTTTTATCAAATTCTCTATAAATCTTTCATGACAGTTTATTTAACAAAGTGTCATTGAAACTGTATAGATGATTGATGTGACCCATGTAAGATCAACATGAAATGTTTGTAAATGTCAGCAAAATGTGACCATCTAAAAGCATATAAGGATGGAGTTTCTGTGAAAGTGAAAAACAAACAGAAAAATGTTTATCTTATTCTTTGCTTTCTGGTATGCAATTACAAATTCATAGAAGAAGTATTGTATTTGATTTTGCTTGGAGTTCGTGTCATCAGAGGTCTAATTTGCTTTTGACATTTACCCTTTCAAAGGTTTGGTCTCTTATTCATTGGATAAGTTTTTTCTGTTGCTTATGGAAAAATAATATAAACTCAGAACTTATTAGAAAAAAAGATAATTGTTTTGGAAAGTATTAGCAGAACCTTGACCAAAAATTTTATGAACAAATTATACGATTCAGTCAGCATAGAAATTTCATTGCAGAACTCCCATCTCTGCATATCAACAAAAATACCATTGTTGATTTTCCATTTAATCGAAAACATTAATGATATAAAAACAAATGTAATGAGATTAAAAAAGAAGGAAAAAATAACAGATTAAACTATAAATATGTAAGAGTACTTCAGTAGCTCCCTCTGACTTGAATAGTTTCTTTATATTTCTCTTCAATGTATTTTTATGTAAAACAAGTATTATCCTTATAATAGAGCAATTCTTTCCTTGGGAGTGATGTTTTGGTTGTTTTATTTTTGCATTACATTAACACAAAAGCTAAATGAATAGAGTGAAATCAATGCAGATGATGAATAGGAAATGAATGTTAGAGAATACAAAACTGAAATTTGAAAATCAGTTGGCATCATAAGATTTTCCCATTGAAATGGGAACATTTTTACAGGAGGGGGATTGCACATGTATTGTTCACCTAATTAATACATTCTTCACTCCTTTTTGCAAACAAATGTACAAGTCAACAATTACTACGAAGAATTGAAGAGTGCCTATCATCATTATACCCAGTTTCCTATCACAATAGTATATATATGTTTATACAGAGATGCACACACACAGCATATATGTTTGTTTTTATAGTATATATTTTGAAATGTTATTTGGATATCTTGCTCATTCTGTGGAGCTCATAGAGAATGCTTGGTAATGCAAAACCATAATTAACTGAAAAAAGCTACTTCGAATCCTCAATTAAACAAATTTATCTGGGGAGTTGTACTTAGCTTTGAGGAGGACATGGTAAGATAAGACAATTCAAGAAGTATCTTACGATCAGTACACATTTCATTTCAAAGTTATTTGCTCTCTACATCTCTAGTACAGCACAATGCTTAGTTATGTTCAGAGTGATGATCATAAGCTATCGCAAGATCCCTGGTCATGAATGGATTAAGGACTCATTTATATAATCATTCCTTAGTAAATAAACTTTGAATGCTGTCGACTTACATGTAATGTTTCTTAAAATGTGATCAGTGCACAACCATTAAATCCAAGGAGTAATGAATTGATGGTGGTGTTGCGGGGGGTTCCATTTTATTAGGTTGGTGCAAATGTAATTGTGGTTTTTACAATTATTTTTAACCCTTTTAACCGTAATTACCTTTGCACCAACCTAATATTTATAAACTTATATTTGCAAAAGTAGGAAATTGTTGTAACATATTTTGTTAAGATATTAAACCACAGCACTTCAAGAATAATTTGAATTGGAATTTTTGAGCACATACTGATGGCAAAGCTCTATGATAGACCCTAACCATAATATCCCATTCCCTGAACAATCCTGTTAATTATTGTACTTTGAAAAACATGTTAATTGTCTTGTAGCTTGTTAAATATGGATGACTATATTTTCGTGTATATGCTAATGTTCCCCAAATTGTACTGAACATTATCGGAGTATATGTAGTCACAGAATTAGCTCCTGCCTGCCTGGTGATGAATCTTGTTGGGGAAATAATTCATGTAGTAATGTATTGATTACCTAAATGTAAGGTAAGAAGTGTAACTGCCTTAAGACAGGTACTACAGATAAAGATCAGCAATAGTAGGTAGAGGGGTCATAGAAGGATGAGAAACCTTTGGCTTCTAAGATTAGGAAGGTTTACAATGAATAAAAATGACTGAAAGTCAAAGTATCTTAATAAAAAGGAAATGTGTATTAGGAAAAGAACAGAATTTAACTCAAGATTACTTTTTCTTGACTCCTAAATTTCTTCAAATCTACAAATTTTTTCTACAAAAAAATTTAGTTGAAAACTAAATTTTTATAAATTTATATTGCTGTTATTATAGTTTTTCTCAGACGTTTTCCATGACAATATTTGATTTTTTATTGTAGTGAAAAATATAAAACTTGGAACATAGTACAGCATTAAATTCTGAAAGAGAGAGTGCAAAATATTTGATAATCTCATAAACTTTTACTAAATCTGAATCCACAAATGGGAATTTTTAAAATATAATTGGAACTATTCTATCCTTTCAATGAAAGAAGTAAGGACAGAGATTTGCATGGATGCCCATGTCCAAAAAAGCGGTGAACTGCAGTCTCCTCCTTTGCAAACCTGTCTTGATACTGCTTGGGATACTTGCATGTTCCTAACAGCTCATTTTTGAAATGAGCCCGGGGTGTCCATCGGTCGTGATTAGATGCTTTGAAGCATCTAATGGTTTTGAACTTGTGACATTCCTCAATATCAGAGTTTACATCCAGATATCATAGCTTGTGATAGATACCTATATGCCCTTTGAGGTAAGGGGCACCAGGTTCAATGAAATTGGCCATAATTTTGATAACCTTGAAGAGATGTGTATATAATGTTGTGGGATATCAAGTTGATGCCTTAAGCCTTGTATGCCCTGACTTGATTCCTACTGACTTTTAAAAGATGGTTTGGAGTATTTATTATCTCAGAAAGAGTTTCCTACTTTTAATCTCAATAGGAAGTGTACTTTAAGATGTTCTTTTTCAATGCTTTTTCAGAATGGATGAACCAAGGAGCTTTGCAGTTGGGGCACTCTGTATAGTAGAATACAAATGTGGAATAATGTATTTGTTTTGACTATACACCATTGATTTCCTATACCATAACCTTTTAAGGTAACCATAAAGACCTTGAGAGACTCATTTCATTTTGCCAATTTTGGTCAAGAAGGTTGAAGAAGTTCAAGACTATGCTATGTGGTTGCCCAAAGCTGGACAATCTAAATGCAAATCTAACATTGCAGATGAAAATAGTAGTCTCCATGGATGAATTATTGGATGGCAGAAGTGGAATAGGTACTTTACAGTGATAGAATATGGTTGGAGAGCCTTCTTCAAGCTCACACAACTGTTATCATGTTACTGTTTACATGTTGGGGGAACTAGCTTCAAATACCTAATTTTGCAATTTAGAAATTTTTCTAAAGGTAAAATCATGTTGCTAGTCAAAATGATGCTGTACTCTCTTTTTTTCTTTCCTAAGTATCTTACTGTTATCAGCAATCAGAAGTGATTAGGAAATTCCAATTCTGCTTAAGAATGAAGTGAAAGAATTACCAGAGCAACCGTTGGTTACTGCATTCTTATTTAGACAATATCTTCAATCTAGAAATGTATCATGACTGTGAAATGGTTATGGGTCAAGTTCATTAGTGCTTGGATAATGAAATAGAATAAAGTATAAGCAAAAAAAAACATGCAATATATAAAGTCGCTGATTTAAATTTTGATATTAGGGTATTGCTGACTATAGTAATGTTTTAAATACTTGGATATAATTTAGGGAGCACTCCACTTTATTTGGCTGTATTTGTGACTTTGTAAATCAAGTCCCATTTTAATCCCTTTTTTCTTTTCCTGTTTCTTGGTGTACTATCTACCATTTGTCCTTATTCCATTTTTTTAAAAAAAAATATACAATCATTATATTGATACATTCTTATTCCATTTTTTATCTGAGCATGCCTCCACTTATTTAACTCCAACTCCTTCTTTTAAGGTGTTAGGGACTCTGTTCATTTTGATGTCAGTTAAAAGATAGTGGGCATATTCCCAATTCTTTTTTAAGCTTTTTGCTAAAGACATAAACTTATCTCATTTTCAGTGAAGACATCTGTAGAATACTGTTCTGTATGCCAGTTCCAAGCTTGTTACTCCCAGCAAGTTAATACACCCACCAAACAAGGTCAGGGAGTGTATCTTTTCAGCATGTGAAAGGCTTATATTCAAAGTCCTACAAAACACAAAAAACTGTTATAATGTGATATTCTGTAATACGTTAGAAAGTAAAGACTTACATCTTTATTTAGCCTATGTGATTTAGGAAGGGAAGGTTGGGAACAAAGTGATAAGGCCCAGCAATTGGAGACATATTTTAGTGTCCTCCATTTTAACCCCTAGTCCCCAATGAGCCAAACATAACATTATTGGTAGAAGGGATATGACAATAAATTTGTAAGGTGTTATCTCTGGAAAATTAAAATGGAGTAAATTTTTAAGTCATTCAATAAGCATTTGTTAAGAATTTACCACATGCCATGAATTCTACTAGGGTCTGCTGATGGGGAGATGTGTGTTTACACATACTATTTGTATGTGTGAGTGTTTGTGTATAAAGTTTCCAAATTCTAGATCTATAGTGAATGCTAATCTGCAGCAAATATTAATAATTCAGTAAATATTTGGTTTATCAAATGGAATGAATTGAGATCGTTATTGCCTTAATATTCAACTTTGAGAATGAAAACTTAATATATGTTTCCTACCTAAACTGTGTCTCTTTCTGTACTGACACAGGCTCTCAGTAAGTTAGAGATTTCATTGATATTCTGCTGTGGCACTGTTAATCTTATTTTGATTGAAACAGGGTTCTGGACAGCAAAATTGATGGGTGTTTTTGGTGAGAGTACTGCAAAAAAGTGGTAAAAAGGCTTCATATTTAGGTGTGCCTGAAGCAAGAATTATGACCTTCCTTAAAGTTATCATGTAGAAAATACTCTGCTTATTGCACTTTTTTTAGAGCACTATGGATTATCAATCTATGTATTTAAGCACATTTAATATCTATATTTTGATTGACATGTCTCTTGTCAGTTACAATGATTTTCTTGCCTAAGCAACATATGATAGAGTTTCACAAAGGACAGAGCATTTATCTTTACTGTTAGTGATGCCTTTTCCAACGTAGAAGTTGTACAGCTAGTCATATGTCATATAATAATGTCATCAGATTGTTTTTTTTGTTAAGTTTTCTGTTTTAGTCTTACACTTTATTTATTCTGACATTCAATATTATTTTATATTAATTTCAGGTGTACAGCATAGTGGTCAGACATTTATATAATTTAAGAAGTGATCCCCCTGACTAGTACCCACTTGTCACTATGCATAGTTACTACCATATTACTGGTGATTTCTCTATGCTTTACTTTACATCGCCATGATTACTGTGTAACAACCAATTTGCACTTCTTAATCCCTCGTCTTTCTCACTCCACCCCCCCAATCTGGCAACTATCAAAATGTGCTCTGTATCTCTGAGTTTGTTTCTGTTTTGTTTGCTTAGTTTGTTCTTTAGAATCTACATATAAGTGAAATCTCATTGCATCTGTCTCTTTTTGTCTGACGTACTCCACTCAGCACAATACCCTCCAGGTCCCTCCATGCCGCTGCAGATGGCAAGAACCCATTCCCTTCCCTGGCCATGCAATATTCCATTGTATACATGTACCACCTCCTCTTTATCCATTCATCCATCGACAGACACCCAGGCGTCCTTCACATCTTGGCCATTGTAAACAGTGCTGCAGTGGTCATATGGATGCACACGCCCTCTTGAAGTAACGTTTTGGATTTCTTTGAATTCACAGAAGTTGGATTACTTGTTCCTTCTTTGTCTCTTCTTATAGTGTTTGTTTTAAAGTTGATTTTGTTTGGTATAAGTATTGTTACTACCTCAGCTTTTTGTTTGTTTGTTTGTTTCCATTTTCAACATATTTTTCCCATCTCTTTACTTGCAGTCTGTGTGTTCCTTTCAATCTGAAATGAGTCTCTTGTAAGCAGCATATGTGAGGGTCTTGTTTTCTTATCCATTTAGTCATCCTATCTTTTGATTGGAACATTTAATCCATTTACACTTAAAGTAATTGTTGATAGATATGTAGCTATTGCCATTTTATTCTTCATAATTTTGATCTCCCCCCCCCCATCTTAAGTCCCTTGAAAATTCCTTGTAATACTGGTTTGGTTGTGATGAACTCCTTTAGCTTTTTCTTGTCTGGTAATTTCTTTGTCTCTTCTTCGATTCTAAATGATAGCTTTACTGGGTAGAATAATCTTGGTTTTAGGTCCTTGCTTTACATCACGTTGAATATTTTGTGCCAATTCCTTCTGGCCTGCAAAGTTTCTGTTGAGAAATCAGCTTACAGTCTTATGGGACCTCCCTTATCAAATATTATCCTGTTTCCCTGAAAATGAGACCTACCCGGACAATCAGCTCTAATGTGTCTCTTGGAGTAAAAATTAATATAAGACCTGGTCTTATATTGCATTATATTATATAATACCCAGTCTTATATTAATTTTTGCTCCAAAAGACACATTAGAGCCGATTGTCCGGCTAGGTCTTAATTTTCGTGGAAACACAGTAGTTGCCTTTCTCTTGCTGCTTTTAGGATTCACTCTTTGTCTTTAACCTTTGCCATTCTAACTATAATGTGTCTTGGTGTGGGCCTGTTTGGGTTCATCTTGTTTGGGACTGTCTGCTTTTTGCACTTGTATGTCTATTTCCTTTGCCAGGTTAGGGAAGTTTTCAGTCATTATTTCTTTAAATAGGTTTTCAATCCCTTGCTTTCTATTTACTCCTTCTGGTACCCCTACGATATGAATGTTGTTATGCTTCATGTTGCTCCAGATGTCTCTTAAACTGTCCTCATTTTGTGTGTGTGTGTGTGCGTGTGTGGTTTTATTTTTCTTTTCCCTGTTCCAAGTGGTTGTTTTCTACTACCTTGTCTTTTAAATTGTTGATTCGATCCTCTGCTTCATCTAGTCTGCTGGTGATTCCTTCTAGTACATTTTTCATTTCAGTTAATGTTTTTTTCACTTCTGACTTGTTCTTTTTAATGGTTTCAATGTCCTTTTATATGCTTCCTATCTCTTTCTTACAGTTCTCACTAAATACCTTGAGCATCCTTATAACCATTGTTCTGAACTCTATCTGGCAGGTTACTTGCCTCCATTTTGTTTAGTTATTTTTCTGGAGTTTTCTCCTGTTCTTTCATTTGAGATGTATTTCTTTGTTTCCTCATTTTGGCTGCCTCACTTTGTTCTATGTATTAGGTATATGTGTCTGCCTTCCAGCCTTGGACAGGTGGCATTATGTAGTAGGCGCCCTGTGGGACCCAGTGGCACAGTCTCCCTGGTCACCTGCACTGGGTGCTCTAGGATTATCTCTTGCGTTTGTTGTGTGTATTCACCTATTGTAGTTGAGCCTTGGTTGCTATTGGCATGTCAGTTGGTGGCGTTGACACTCCGGCTGACTGGCTCTGGTGTTTTGCCATGTTCACAGCTTACAGGCTGCTGTGTGGGGTACTTACCCCACTGAGTGGGATTTGCCCCACTGGGCTCTGGTGCCTTTTCAGTTCGCCCTTTGGGTGTGCTGTTTATTAGACTAATTGTGTGGTGCTCTGCTGGGGTCTGAAGCCACCTTCTACGTATGTTTGTTCTGGGGTCAGTGCCGGCTCATGTCACCCACTGCCTGTCACCAGTGGGGGACTACATGGTAACAACTATAAGGTGATCCACTGTTGTTTGCTGCCTGTGCTAAACCTGGAGGAGCATAGGAGAGGTCATGCTGTGAAACGAGAATGTCTGCCACCAGTACTGGGCCTGGGATAGCCAGGACACCCAGAAGCCTGCTAAAGGACCTGCCAGCTCCTTTAAGGTTCAGCCACTGATAAAGCCTCATGTGGTATACAAGTTGGGTAAAGCAGAGTCTCAGAGAGTCAGTAGATTAGGAACAGTTGTGGATACCAGGTTAACATAAATTCTTGTTTGGTGCCAGGGCTAGTCTGGAGATACTCAGCAAAAGTCTCAAAGAACACCCAGGCCAGTCGCTGCCCACCAGGCCAATCAGATTCAATTTGGCCATAAGTGTAGGGGGTGGGCTCAACACAGGAAAGATGGTGCCTGCCTGCAGGCTGCTCTGGAGGAGGACCTTCTCACTGGGAAATCACAGCTGTCCTCCAGTCCTCATGGGAATCCACACAACTCAGTCTGCCCACTATCCCCATATGTCTCCTACAGCCCCCAAATTGCCATCCTTTCACTGGAGCCCATGGTGAGTACCTGGGAGTGAGGTAGTCTGTGTGTGGGCCCTTTAAGAGGACGGCCTGGTTTGCCACTGCCTTCTTTCCTACTGGAAGGTCGGAATCCCCACTGTTTCTCACAGTTGGAAGTTGAGGGGCTCCTCTTCCTGGCACCAGTACTCTGGGCTGGGAGGGCTGGTGTCGGGCTGGGGTCCACTGATACTCTGAAGGGGAACCTCCAAAGCTGAGCTATCCCTTCTGGTTCTGAAATGCCACACAGAGGTTTGGGGTCGGCTAGTTCCATGTCTCCGCCCCTCCTACCAGTCTCGACATGGCTCATTTATATCCTTCGTTCTAAAATTTCTGTTCAGCCAGATTTCAGATGGTTCTCCAGGTTGATTGTTCTATAATTTGTTGTAATTTTGTTTATGGAAGGAAGCAGACAGGGCGTTTATCTACTCTGCCATCTTGGGTCTCCCTCCTCATATTCCTAATGATCTTTCTTTTGCTTTGAACATTAGCTTGATTCTCAGGTATTTTTTTAAGTTATGCATTTTTTACAGCAACACAGGTACTAAAATTAGAATGATACAGAGAAAGATGATCATGGCGCCTTTACCAGGCATGTACATTTATGAAATAGTTTTCATATTTAGCCTCCTCATCTTTAAAAAGACCAAATCAAATGCCGCCTCTTTTGATCTCCTCAGGTTGAATATTTATCCTGTTTTTGCTCCACATGTATAGCTTATGTCAGTATTTTACTCATTTGTATACATTTATAACTTTCTCATTAGATTGTCAGCTCTAGCCATGTATAATGCATCTTTATAGTCCCCACGGCATTGAACACAGTGCCTTATATATAGTGTTCACTGAAAACTTCCTTATGGAGTTGAATTTCTATGAATAATTTGCTGAACATGAGCTGCAGTATGCAAACACAAAAATACATAGGATTATAACTAGTAAAAAAACAAATGTATGTATATACTTACAAGAGGCGGAGTACAGCATTGGGAGTGGAGACAGTGGAAATGTGATAGCTCTGTGCGATGTCAGAGAGATAGTGGATGGGGGAGGGGGATCCACAGTGTGAGGGATATAAATGATAAACATCTAAGTATTACTTTGTCTTGTGCACCCGAAACTAACAAAACAAAACAAAACAAAACAAAAAACAAATGAGAGATCATTTAAATTTTCCACGTGCTCTAAGCTTTTTGTTTTTGTTTTTTTAAATTGAAGTTTATTGGGCTGACAATTGTTAGTAAAGTTACATAGATTTCAGGTGTACAATTCTGTAGTACATCATCTGTATAACACTGTGTGTTTACCATCCAGAGTCACTTCTCTTTCCATCATCACATATTTGATCCCCTTTACCCTCATCTACCACCCTTCCCCCCCTTACTCTGTTAACCACTATTGTCTGTATCTATGAGTTTTTGTTTCATTTGTTTGTGTTCTTTAGTGGTTTTCAACATGTGGTATTAAATACCACATATCAGTGAAATCATATGGTTCTCTACTTTTTCTGTCTGAATTATTTCGCTTAGCATTATATTCTCAAGATCCATCCATGTTGTCACAAATGGTACTATTACATCTTTTCTTATGACAGAATAGTATTCCATTGTGTATATATACCACAATTTCTTTATTCATTCATTTAACAAAGGACACTTTGGTTGTTTCTATGTTTTGGCCACCATAAATAAAGCTGCAATGAACATTGGAACACATAAGTCTTTATGGATAAATGTTTTCAGACTTTTGGGGTAGATACCCAGGAGAGGGATTGCTGGGTCATATGGTAATTCTACTCTTAAATTATTGAGGAACCTCCACACTGCCTTCCATAATGGCTGCACCAGTCTGCATTCCCACCAACAGTGGATGAGGGTTCCTTTTTCTCCACAGCCTCTCCAACACTTGGTACTATTTGTCTTGTTGATGACAGCCATTCTAACTGGTGTGAGGTGATATCTCATTGTGGTTTTTCTTTGCATTTCTCTGATGATTAGTAATGTTGAGCATTTTTTCATATGTCTATTGGTCATTTGTATGTCCTCTTTGGAGAAATATCTCTTCAGTTCCTCTGCTCATTTTTTTTTAATTGGATTGTTTGTGTGGTTTTTTTTTGTTGTTGTTGTTGACTTGCATGGGTTCCTTATATATTTAGGATATTGGCCCCTTATAGGAGGCATTGTTTGCAAAATTCTTCTCCCATTCGGTGTGTTGCCTCTTTATTTTGCAATGGTTTCTTCTGCAGTGCAGAAATTTTTTGGTTTGATATAGTCCCATTCATTTATTTTTGCTTTTACTTCCTTTGCCTTTCAAATCAAATTCATAAAATGCTCTTTGAATCCAAGGTCCATGAGTTTAGTACCTATGTTTTCTTCTATGCAGTTTATTGTGTCAGGTCTTATGCTTAAGTCTTTGATCCATTTTGAATCAATTTTGGTACATGGTGACAGATAGCAGTCTAGTTTCATTCTTTTGTACGTGGCTTTCCAATTCTCCCAGCACCATTTTTGAAGAGGCTGTCTTTTCTCTGTTGTATGTTTTTGTCTTCTTTGTCAAAAATTTTCTGTCCACATTTATGTGGGTTTATTTCTGAGATGTCAATTCTATTCCACTGGTCAGTGTGTCTGTTTTTCTGACAATACCATACCGTTTTGATTATTGTTACCCTGTGATACAAGCTGAAGTGAGGGAGTGTGATACCTCCAGTATTGTTCTTTTTTCTTAGGATTGCTTTGGCTATTCTGGGTCTTTAGTGGTTCCATACAAATCTAATGATTTTTTGTTTTATTTCTTTAAAAAATGCCTTTGGAATTTTGATGGGGATTGCATTAAATCTGTATATTGCTTTGGGTAACATGGCCATTTTAACTATGTTGATTCTCCCAAACCATGAACAAGGAATTTCTTTCCATTTCTTTGTGTCTTCTTCAATTTCTTTAAATATTTCTTATAGTTTTCAGTATATAAGTCTTTCACATCCTTTGTTAAGTTTATTCGAATGTATTCTTTTTGTTGCAATTGCAAAATGAATTTTTTAAAATTTTTTGTGTGAGATATTGTTAGTACATAGGGATGCAATGGACTTTTGTACATAGATGTTGTAGCAGGCAACTTTACTGTATTTGTTTATTGTTTCTAATAAGTTTTTGGTGGAGCCTTTCGGGTTTTCTATACATAGCATCATATCATCTGCATAAAGTGACAAGTTAATGTCTTCATTCCCAATGTGGGTACCTTTTATTCCTTTCTCTTGCCTGATTGCTCTGGCTGGGACTTCCAATATTTTGTTGAAAAGCAGAGGTGATAGGGGACAGCCTATGTGTTCTTGAACATAGAGCAAAGGGCTTCAGTTTTTCACTGTCAATTATGATATTAGCTGAGGGTTTGTCATATATGGCCTTTATTATGTTGAGGTATTTTTCTTCTATGCCCACTTTATTAAGTGTTTAATGATAAATGGATGTCGTATCTTGTCAAATGCTTTTTCTGCATCTGTTGATATAACTGTATGATTTTTGACCTTTACTTTGTTTATGTGGTGTATCACATTGTTTGATTTGCATATGTTGAACCATTCTTGTGCCCCTGGGATGAACTCTACTTTGTTGTGATGTATGAATATTTTAATGCATTGTTTCATTCTATTTGCTTGAATTTTGTTTAGGATTTTTGAATCTGTATTTATCAGAGATGTTGTTCCGTGATTTTCCTTTTTTGTAGTTATCCTTACCAGGTTTTGGTATCAGGGTAATTTTGGCCTGATAAATAAGTTAGGGAATATTGTCTCTTCTTCAGTTTTTTGGAACAATTTGAATAGGATAGGTATTAGATGCTCTTTGAATGTTTGGTAATTCTTTTCTAAAGCCATCTGGTCCCAGACTTTTGCTTTTGGAAACGTTTCAGATGACTGATTCAATTTACTTACCGGTGTTCAGTCTATTTAGATTTTCCAATTCTTTCTGGTTTAGTCTAAGAAGGGTATGTGTTTCTAAGAACTTGTCCATTTCTTCTAGGTTATTGTATTTGGTGGCATATAGTCCTTCATAGTATTCTTGTATGAGCCTTTTTATTTCTGTGGCATCTGTGATAATTTCCCCTCTTTCATTTCTGATTTTGTTTATTTGTGTCTTTTCTCTTTTTATCTTAGTGAATCTACTAAAGGTTTTGTCAATTTTATTAATCTTTTCAAAGATCCAGCTCTTTGTCGCGTTAAATTTTTCTATTGTCTTTTGGTTCTCTATTCCATTTGGGTCTGCTCTGATTTTTATTATTTCCTTTTTTATGCTGATTTGAGTTTTATTTGTTCTTCTTGTTGTAGTTCTTTAAGGTGTAACGTGAAGTTATTTATCTGGGATTTTTCTTGTTTCTTGAAATAGGCCTCTAATGATACAAATTTCCCTCTTAAAACTGCTTTGGCTGCATCCCAAAAGTTTTGATAGGATGTATTTTCATTCTCATTTGTTGCTGTGTATCTCCTCTTGTTTCTTCTTCGACCTAGTTCTTTAAAAGTATGTTGCTTAATCTCTACATATTTGTCGTTTTTCCTGCTTTCTTTTTGCAGTTAATATCCAATTTCAAAGCCTTGTGATCAGAGAATATGCTTGGTACAATTTCAGTCTTCTTCAATTTGCTGAGGCTTTTTTTATGTCTCAATATATGGTCTATCCTTGAGAATGTTTAATGTACTGTAGAAAAGAATGTATACTCAGATGTTCTAGGATGAAGTGCTATATAAATGTCAATTATGTCCATTTTATATAATGTGTCATTTGGGCTGATAGTTCTTTATTTATTTTCTGTTTGGATGATCTATCCATAGCTGTCAATGATGTGGTTAGGTCCAGTACTATAATTGTGTTTTCGTCAAATCTCCCTTTAGTTCTTAGTAGTTGCTTTGTATTTTTTGGTGCCCTCTGATTAGGGGCATAAATATTGATGAGTGTTGGGTGCTGTAAGTTTATTGGCTTTTTCTGGATGTCTGAATGATTATGGAATTGGTGACAAATTTTGGTAAGATAGGGAAACTGCATAAAAGGAGAACTATTCCCGCTTTAAGAGTCACTTTTTACAGCTAGGGGTTGTTTGCAATTATGAAACATATGTTCAACATAAAGATAGAGACTCATAAAAAATATTATAGCAGTTGTTGATCAATGCTGTAAATAGCTTACCCCATTATGTCATTTGGACTGCGTCTTTCTTTTTGTTATATGTGCTGTCTTATAAGCATACCGTTTTCCCTTTGGAACAACTGAAGTGACCTCTCTTCTCAGTTTGTATAAAAGGTTAAAGGTATCTTGTAACAGCCTGTAGCTCATGGGGAAAATGTGTCTTTGCATCTCTTTGCTTGTAGATATGGTGCTGTTGAAGACTTGCCTTTTTCTCCAAAAAAGTCTTTTGGAAACAAATGCAGTCTGGAAAAGTTATGGGCGTAATATTTTTGCCAAATCTAAAGCTTTCCAAGGGTTCTAAATGAGTTGCTGCTCACTTTGATATTTTGACCTGTTTCTTGCTCTCTCTGTATGTATGTGTATATATGTATTATGTATATGTACACCCACAAGTATATATTTTTTACTATTTTTTTTTACCTTACTCAAATATGCCATGCTAAACAAATGGTTTCCTTCTATCAATTTAAAGAGAATATTTTTAGCTTGACTGCTTTGTCTGGCTATGCTGATGCTCAACAATGATTCTGTGATTTTACTGTAATGTTAAAACTTTCTGTTAGTGGAAGAAGGCCCGTTGAATTGCCACCACTATAGAGTTGCACCAAGATGAAATAAAGACAAAACACGTTCATGTCTGTCAAATATATCTGAATAGAATCCACCAAACTGTAGTCATAATTTTCTAGGTGTGCTTGGAACTCTGTGGATGTGCAAACGAAGGACCATATGGAATTGGCTTTTTCCAAGGTAGCAGTGGGTATGGTATTGTGGATTGCATGTGCTTGTTGGCACTGCTGGCAGTTCAGTACCCTGGGAAAGGCATTACTTTCAAACATGAGTAATTGATGAATTGTGTGTAATATGCAAATGTGAATGCATAAATCTCCTGAATGACAGCTTAATTTATGTGAGCTTTTAAGAATGTGGGATTAGATTTTAATTAAATATCTTCAAAGGCACCCTGACTTATTCAGTTTTTTGGCGTCTATCTTCAGTTAGAAGTGGGGGAAGGTTTAAATCATAATTTTACACATATCATTCACATTTTTCTACTAAGTGGTCATTGTTTCATAGAAAAATCGAGGTATTTAAAGAAGAAAGACATTTATCTTTAATTATAAAAACTGCTGTTATGTTATAATGGTTGCAGTTTGTCATATATGATAGGTAGATATAGGAGAATATATGTGGTTTGAAAGTTAATGTGCTAAACTTTAAACATTATTCTGAACCATATTTCAGATTCTACCATATATTTTAGTATGACAAATTGAGCAGTGGCAATTGTGGATGACATTTTTTAGTACATATTGTTGGATATTAGTACTGTGTATGACTTTCTGTTGCATATTATTACCTTAAAAATAGCTAAAATATTGAATGGAGATAGAGCTATCTACCTCCCTTTGTTCTTAAATATGGTGTGTACATAGAAATTGGTGTGTGTGTATAGTTTAACCTGTGTTTAATCATAGTATTTCAAATTGTATTTAATGTGCAGATTAGGATTAAAAAGAAGCTAATTAAAATATTTGAAATTTATGAGCACTTTTTCCATTTTTCTGTCTATGTGACCATATTATGAATTAAAAGGATATAAATTTAGTAGATCCACTTATAGTGTGTTGTAAATGCTGCTAATTCTTTCAAAATATATTTCAACTCATTTATAGTTTATTGTAAACCACATTGCCCATAAGTAATAAATATTTAAAAATCTCGACCAGTTATGGATTATGCCTAGTTTTCATGCGTATTTCCTACATGTTTGCTTTCTGTTAATTTCATTGAAATGCTTAATTTTTGATTATTGAAACATGGCTACCAATACCTCTTCACTTGAATACGATTTTCCTCTAATGTATCATTGTAGTGGTTAATTACACAAAGTCTGGAATCATACTGCATAGGTTCTAAATCCCAGCTCTACCGCTACCTGTTGTGTGACCTTGGGCAGATCATTTAACTATGCCTAAATTTTAGTATTTTTGCCAGAATGAGATGACTTAATATAAAGCACTTAGAAGTGTGTCTGGCTGTTGATAAGCCTTATGCAATTTAATGTTATTATTTATTTCCACTGTTCCCATCACACATTCATTTTTACTTGACAGGCCTGTCTCCTCTTTGACTCCAAGACAGCTTTAGTACCATCTCCATGATTTAGCCTGGAATGTGTCTACGGTATGTCTTATTCCTGCCCAGGGTACATCCAACCTTGAGACCTGGCTAAGAGCTCCACTCCTCCATAAAATCCTTACTGGCTCCTTCCTCTGAACCAGCTCCACTTTTCCTTAGTTTTCTTCTATCACAGCCTTTGCCGTTTAATCATTTCCTTGTTTATTTTGTTTGCACCAGGCTTACCAGTGTGAAACTTCTAGTCCACTTATTTTGGTTTCTGTCATGTAACTTAAAAATTACTCCTAGTGTGAAGTCCTAGCTCCTCTCATCTGATTTGCCTTTATCCAAGTTTGGTGAATCATAGAGACACAAGGTGTTTCAAACCCCAAGTGAGATGACCATGTAGAATTCCCTCCTTCAGCCTCCTGCTTATTCTGCTCTGTTATGATTGAGTTTGTTTCTTCCACTCTGAGAAGGTTCTCTTCTGTTTATTAGAAATTAAGGAAGGGAAATTATTTGTCTTACACTAGGTTAAGAAATAATGTGTAAGATAAAGTGGATTTAGAATCAGGCAGATCTGGAACTGCTGGATTAGCCTCTGCAAGTTAGACTCTCTGAGGCTTGGTATCTCATCTTAACATAGAGATAACAGTACCCATCTGTGGAATTATTTAGAGAATTAAATGAAGTTGATGGAAACTTGATTGTAATGCTCGATACATAGTAGATATTAATTTGCCAATACTTTTTCTTGCTTTTAATCATCCAACAACAGTAACAAACTCATAATAGCAGACTATACAATGGAATCAAAGCCCTTCCTTAACTGAGCTCCGAAACGGAAGGAACAGGGAAGAATTTGTCCTGGAGCAGTGTGGGACTCAATTTTCTAATTTCTTCTCTGTAGGGCCCAGAATGTATAGACACCTAATTTTAACACATACT
Organism: Rhinolophus hipposideros; assembly: GCF_964194185.1. NCBI lineage: Eukaryota > Metazoa > Chordata > Mammalia > Chiroptera > Rhinolophidae > Rhinolophus > Rhinolophus hipposideros. The sequence continues at coordinate 71,871,454 of NC_138046.1, read as the reverse complement.
ATTATTTTTTAAAGGAAATGAAAGGGACTCAAGGACTCAGATCAGGATGCATCTGTTTTAGGATTTTTAAATCAGAACATGGAAATCAAGCTAAACAATAAATACTTAGGTTTTTCCAGCTTTCACAGAAGGAGACAAACTTGATTCCATTTTGAGTCCATTGAAATTGGACTCACTTTAAATGTAATTGAAAAAAATAAAAAAATAAATGTAGTTTCATTGGCTTTAGCCATTTCAACTCTAGCAACAACATATTATATACTATTTTCTCTTTGATTTTGTGAACTGAATATAACTTTTTCTGTACTCTAACTCAACCTACGTTTCTGTATGAGGTGCTATGCCAGGAACTATGGTGGGCTCAAGGATAAAATCGGTCGGTAAGCTCCACACTGAATTGTCCTCAGGGTTCTAATGTGTTGAGGAAATCTTGCAGAGCACTTTGCACTAGTTGGACTTTCACTGAATATCTATTTAATTTGATATTCACCTAGGGACTGGAGTTCTTTATGCAGCATGCATGTAATACCTTTTAACCAATGATGGACCTATACTATAAAATAGTCAATGAAAGTTTAGGTTTAACAATTTCTCCTGCATAACTACAGTTTAGTGGAAAAATAATTTTAAAAAATGTTCAGTAATAAATGATCTCTTAATGATACCCATTCTTACCAGCCATGAACAATTTTTAAAAAAATAATGATCTTTTTCATAAAAACACAAAAAAATTTTTCTCCGTGGAGTAATAGTTGTAAAATATTTTCAAATTGTAATCACTACCAAGGTAGTACAAATAATGTAGGAATTTAGAGCCAAGTGGACATGATTTTGAATTTCATTACTAGCTGTGTAACATTAGGCCAGTAATCCAATCTCTGTGAGCCTCGGATTCCTGTCTGTAGATTGAAGATAATATACTTGCAGAGTTTTGGTAGGTATCACATATGGTGTATCTACATATGTATCTTATCTGTATCTCCATCTCTCTGCCATCTATTGCACTTTATACATCACACTTTATATCTCAGTGTTTTCATTTACTTTTGCTTGTACACTAATTCAACTCAGATAATTATCAGATAATTATAGACATGCATCATATTCAATGGTCCAGATTGGAAAAAAATGAAGCAAAGAAGAAATGTTTAAACTATTATAATGATTGTTATATATATATATATATATATAAAAAAGCCATAGACTCAAAATCAGTAAGTGTTGGTTGCAGTCATAGTTTCTCTCCAACTAGCTGTGTGATCATAAGTAGGTAAGTCATTTCACCTTTTTGGACTTCAGTTTCCCCGTGTGCACGGGGAAGAATTTGTACTAACTGTACTCTAAGATTCCACACAGCTTTAATTTTCTAGGATTCTTTAGGTTCTTTGACTCTGTAGATAGCATAGCAGAGTGTGTTAGTGTGCTGGACCTAGATTCACCTTGCCTGGGCTCTAATCTCAGTTCCCTAACAAAACAGCTGTATAACTTTGGAAAGTCATGTACAGCCCCATAGCCACAGCTTTTTCTCTTTAAAATGAGCATGTCAATGATAGTATATACTTCATAATGTTGAGTATTAAATGAGTCAACATATATAAAGAACTTAGAAGACTTTCTAGTACATGATAAGTATTCACTACACATTACATATTACCCAGAGCTGCAGGAGGTGCACTAATGAAATATGCCTTGCTGGTATCACATGCTGATGATGGAAGCACATATCCACACAGCAGTCAGTCAGTGCGTATAGCCAGTAATCCAGAGTGATACGTTGCCTGTCTATTCCAATGCTGAGATCTTACTTTGAGGACAGGATTCATGTCTTATACTTCCCATTGTCCCTCATGCTGATCACCTGACATGGGACTTTGCCTCGTGAATACTTGATTGATGATACAGATTTTAATTCTTCCCAGAGTAGCTGCATTAAAAATAGTCTCCAAAGTTCTCATTTTTAAGTTTAATAAGAGTCGAGATACATATTTAGGGAAGAATGCAGCCTGAATCATGAGGAGCAATAACAATATTGGACACTGTGGAAGATAAAGATTATAGATGACGTCACTGCATAAATTACATTTTAGGCTAACCTGCTTTCACTACCACATTTCTGACTGATTTCCTCCCAAATAATGTGTTCTTATATAGTATCTTCTTAGATGTCAGATGTTCTTTGTTGTACAATAAAGCTGGAAAACGATTTTTTTTAGGTAGAAAAAGAAAATTCTTCTGTGGAAGGAATTTGAAAGTCTGTTCTTTATAATTATCTAGTCTACTTAGTATGGTTTATTTTTCATGAGGCCTTGAAACAAATAGATTAGAAAATTACTAGAAAATAACCTCTTTGGACAATAAGGATGTTTACTCTGTCATTGATGTTTACTTAGGAAAAAGCTATGTAATCAAAGCCAAGAAGTCAGTGTACTTTAGAAGGAATACTAAACTCTTTTTGCCTGCCACCTCTTGGACATAGTTGCACAGTGCATCCATGTGGTCTCATTCATTTTGCAATTTAATTCCCCTCCATTTGTTTTAATTTCAAAACACCCATATTATGTACATTGTAAAATGGAGACAAGTTGTTTTTTATCCTTTTTTCCTAAATAGAAAAAATTACAAGTCCAGACACCTCCTTTCTGCTTTGTTGGGTCAATATCCAACTCCTCGTAAACAAAATACTGCATGTCTCATTCTAAAAACAAACCAACCCCACGCTAATTTTGCAGAATGTCATAGAGAAGGAAAAATGGTAAACTGTCATTACTAATCCCTGTGCTAGGGGCAGTTGTGCATTTTAGAGCTATGTGTCTTCACTGGTCTCATAATCTAGAAGCAATACAGGAGATGGCTCTCAGAAATAGAAATAGACAGACACTCTGGCTATACCTGAATAATAATACCAAGAAATGTAATGCTGGTAGCTAACAATTTACTTTGGTCAAGTTTGCTCATTTCTAGCAGAATCAGACCAAACCGAGAGACTTCAGTCCCTTTGAGTTGGGTTTGAGGTCAGTATGTGCTGGTTAGATCCTATAATGTGGCTTAAAACTCACCTTCCTCTATTCAGTAGGTCTGGAGGAAAGCCTAGGCAGTTATAACTATTAAAAGCCTCGCATGTAATTCTGATGTGTTGCTAGGATTGAAATTCACCAGGTTATTCTTTTTACAATAAAGTTCTGTCCCTTTTCCATTTTCTTTAGGATGAACTACTTTCCCAGTGAGACTATAAATTTAGTGAGCAATGGTATACTGTAAACATTAGAGTCTTAACACTGGTGGACTATTTAAGTAGAGAATTGTAGCCCATCTCTTGTAGAAAGAAGAAGGTCCTTTCAATTGATACATGTATAGATTCATGAGTATAATTATATGTGACTGAATTTGGAAGATTGGAGTTGAGGACCGTTAACCAAAATGACAACATAAAATACGTTAAAAGCAGCTTAGATATCAGAAATAAACTCCATGTAGAAGCAAATTGAGTTTCTTAATATGTATTACATACTCAGTAGATAGACATCATTAGAATAATTCCACAAGAAAGCGAAAGTATAGCCTAAAATGCAAACAGTTCAGTCTCCCAGTCTGACTTCTGGCCGTTGGATGTACACAGTGACTTTTTTTAAAATTAAAGTTTATTGGGGTGACAAATGGTAGTAAAGTTATATAGATTTCAGTTGTACAATTCTGTATTACATCATCTATAAATCCCATTGTGTGTTCACCACCCAGAGTCAATTCTCCTTCCATCACCATATATTTGATCCTCTTTACCCACATCTACCACCCTCCTCCCCCCTTACCCTCTGGTAACCACTAAACTATTGTCACACAGTGCCTTTTACCCCAGAGGTTTTACTTGCATGAACATAACCATCGTACAGGACAACCTTCTTAACAGGATCGCTGAATGCCTCATGACTCATTTAGGTATTTTGTTGAAATACAGTTGCGACTTTAGAATATTAATTCTGTGGAGGAAGGAGAGATTTGAAATAAGAGGATCACTATTTTTTTTTTTTTTACAATACAGGCTCTATGCACAATGATGTTACTAAAAGTGGCCATAATCAATATTCAAATAATAATTTATACAAAATATAATTTATTCAACAAAATGTTTGCTTCTATATATAAAAAAAAACAAATATTTATTTTGGCAGCAAACATTTCCAAAGGAAGCAAATTAGTCACTCTGGCCAAAATAAATGTTTTCTTTAAGGCTGTTAAGGCAGGCAAATATTTTCAAAATACCTCCATCCTTTATTTTCACAGAGAGAGCCTCTCTCCTTCCCATCCATCATCTTATGGAAGTATTTTGAAAATGTATTTTGACCATGAGAACAGTGAAAAGATTTTGTAAATGTTGTCTTTATAAGTGTTAAAACGATGCTCTTAAAGTTGAAGAAAGATTAAGCAAAAATGACAGTCATTATGGTGCAGTTGAAAGAACACTAGAATAGGTAGAACATGGTTCTAGCTTTGACTCTGTAGCTTCTTGTTGGGTGACTTTTAACTTACCAACTTACCTCTCTTGGCTTTCACTTTATTAATCAGCAAGGTGAGGGAGTTCTAAATGCCATATATTTTACATTTTGCATTTCAAAAAAAATATATTGACTACATGCATCTTTAAACATGAAAGTATCCTCTATATTTTTTAAATTAAAAAGAGACCCATACCTGCCCATTTTTAAAATTTGGATTTTTTTTTGTTTGTTTAGAGTTGTATGAGTCCTTTCTAAATTTTGGATATTAATCCCTTGTCAAATGTATCATTGGCGGATATCTTCTCCCATTCAGTAGGCTGACTTTTCATTTTGTTGATCACTTCCCTTGCTATGCAAAACTTTAGTTTGATGTAGTCCCATTTGTTTATTTTTTCCTTTGTTTCCCTTGCCTGAGGGGATATATCAGAAAAAAATACCACTAAGAAGCACTATTCACAATAGCCAAGATATGAACGCAGCCCAAGTGCCCATCAATAGACGATTGGATATAGAAGAGGTGGTACATAGTATATACAATGGAATATTACTTAGCCATAAAAACAGAATGAAATCCTACTATTTTTGACAGCATGGATGGACCTAGAGAACATTATGCTAAGTGAAGTAAGTCATACTGAGAAAGACACGTACCATATGATCACTCTTATATGTGGAATCTAAAGAACAAAATAAATGAACAAACAAATGAGAAACAGAGTAATAGATGCACAGAACAAACTGATGGTTGACACAGGGGAGGAGGGTTAGGGAGCTGGGTGAGAAAGTTGAAGGGATTAAGAAATACATATTGGTAGTTACAAAATAAGCATGGGGATGTAAAGTACAGCATGGAGAATATAGTCAGTAATGTTGCAACAACTATGTAGAGTGGTAGGTAGGTACTAGACTAATCAGGGGGATTACTGCATAAATTATATAAATGTCTAACCACTATGCTGTACACCCGAAACTAATATAAAATAATATTGGTTGTCAACTGTAACTAAAAAAATAAATAAAACACTGACCCATATTGTATTTTTGTTTTTATGATGGTAAATTGTCTTACCCTTGTGTTTTATTTAAAGAAATAAAAACAGAGAAAAAAAACAAGCATAGTATTCTAAAACTTGAATTAAGTATTGCCGGTTATGTGTTTTGCATTCCTTAGCGGCTATGGATGGATTCAAATTTTTTCTACTACAACACAATTGTCTCTAAAACCACTTTAAATGATTTCCTTCTTTGCCTGAGTTTCCTGGACTGGGAAAGTATAAATACCTGTATTTTTCTTAAGTTTGATAAAGAAGAAAAGATTGAATAGAAACACTAACTGAAACATGAGTAGTATTTTTCTCCCATACTGTCATCTGTGGTTTAAAACTTTAGGTTGCTTATGGAGTTCTAAGGAGTTTTACTCAAACAATATGGATAAGAAGTTTAAGAAAAGCAAAATATGATATTCATTATATACTATACTACAGCAAAAGCAAATTGTTAGAACAATTAAATAAACTATACCAATTTAACAGTTGTAAGATTCTTAATTACACCTCTATTACCAATAATAACTGTCAAATTATTAAACACTATTACTAAATACTACTACCAGGCACAACTGTACAGGCATATCCTTTCTGTCTCTCTGTCTCTGTCTCTCTTTGTCTCTCTCTCTTTCTCTCTCGTGTGTGTATGTGTGTGTATCTTTACTACAACTCTGACAGGTAGGTGCTGATATTTCCAGTTTACAGATTAAGATTCTGAGATATATAGAAGTTAAATGATTTGCCTAATATCAGATGACTTGCCTAGGTACAGTTGGCAGTAGGCTCAAAACCTGGTTTATCTGATACGAAAAGAATTTGAAACTTCTGTGTTTCTGTGTCATACAACTGCAGCAAGTAACAGCCTTTATAATAATAATGCAATAGATAGGTGAAGGGTATGAGCTGGATAGTTTCATCAGTTCCTAGAGTCCTTTTCACGTGCACTTTAGAATGAGATTAAGATAGAAGCAATCTTGATTGCCCTGACAAATGATCTGTCCAAAGCAAGGCCCCAAAGTCAAATTCTGGTCATAATTCCTGGAGGTCTATTTCATGCCTTTTGACTTAAAAGGCCAGAAGGGGCTCAAGCCCATTAGTGTGGCCTAAACAGAGAGAGTACTGGCCCTGCTTTAATCTGCCTGTGGTTGTTGATCTTTGCCTGCTTCTTAATTACAGTGAAACCCATTTCGCTACATGTGAGCAAATAGTATAATAAAATTACAGGAGGCCAGAGCTGTGACATTTTTGCATACATGGAATAAGGCTTTAGCAAATGAAGAACAGTATCAGGGAGTGGAATTATTTGTTTATTTTTAAGGACTACTTGTGATTTGTCATTGCTTTTTTTAAAATTTTTTTTATTAGTTTCAGGTGTACAAGACAAGGTAATACTTAGACGTTCATCATTTATATCCTTCACACTGTGAACCCGCCTCCCCCCATCCATTATCCCTCCGACCTCACACCGAGCCATCACATTATATACACAAAACTATAGTTGGCATTCATTATTGTTTAGCTTCTGGTGTACAATGCCATGATCAGGCATCCACATTATCTCTGAGGTGGTCTCTCAAATAGGACACATGTCCATCGGATACCCAACAAAATCTTTACAACATTATTGAATACGTTCCCCAAATTAATTTTCAAAAAACCCTGAGGCCATCTTGTGGTTACCAGCTGCTTCCTAATCCCTTCACCTTTCCCCTTATCCCCGACGCCCCCCCCCCCCGCCCATCTAACAACTCTCGGTTTTTTCTTTGTGTCCTCAAAACTGTCTCTGATTAATTCATTCACATATTCTTTTCTTTAGATTCCGCATATAAATGAGATCATATGGTACTTATCTTTCTCCTTCTGACTTATTTCACTTAACATAATGTTCTCTAGATCCATCCACGTTGTTGCAAATGATAAGATTTCTTTCTTCTTTATGGCTGCGTAATACTCCATTGTATAAATCTACCACAGCTTCTTAATCCAGTCGTCTACTGATGGGCATTTCGGTTGTTTCTGTATCTTGGCTACTGTGTAAAGTGCTGCAATAAACATAGGAGTGCATACTGATTTTTGAATTGGAGTTTTGGATTTCTCCGGGTAGATGCCTAGGACTGGAATTACTGGATCATAGGGTAGTTCCATTTTCAGATTCCTGAGATACCTCCATACTGTTTTCCATAGTGGCTGCACTAATCTGCAATCCCACCAACAGTGCACTAGCGTTCCCTTTTCTCCACATCCGCGCCAGCATTTGTTGTTTGTTGATTTATTGATGATAGCCATTTTGACTGGGGTGAGGTGGTATCTCATTGTGGTTTTTATTTGCATTTCACTGATGGTTAGTGAAGTTGAGCATTTCTTCATATGTCTTCTTGCCTTCTGTATGTCCTTTTTAGAAAAATGTCTCCTCAAGTCCTCTGCCCATTTTTTAATTGGGTTGTTTGTTTTTTTGGAGTTGAGTTGAGTAAGTTTTTTATAGATTTGTGATATCAATCCCTTATCAGATATATCATTGGCAAATATCTTTTCCCATTCAGTAGGATCCCTTTTTGTTTTATTGATGGTTTCCTTTGCTGTGAAAAAACTTTTTAGTTTGATGTAATCCCACATGTTTATTTTTTCTCTTACTTTCCTCGCGCGAGGGGATATATCAGTGCAAATCTTACTCCGGGTAATGTCCATGAAGTTTCTTCCTATATTTTCTTCTAGATATTTTATGGTTTCAGATCTTACATTTAAGTCTTTAAGCCATTTTGAATTTATTTTTGTATATGGTGTAAGGAGGTGGTCCAGCTTCATTTTCTTGCATGTGTCTGTCCAGGTTTCCCAACACCACTTATTGAAGAGACTGTCTTTACCCCATCGTGCATTCTTGCTTCCATTGTCATAGATTAGATGGACATATAGACATGGATTTACTTCTGGACTCTTTATTCTGTTCCATTGATATATGTGTCTATTTTTATGCCAGTACCATGCTGTTTTGATTACTGTAGCCTTGTAGTATAGTTTGAAATCAGGTATCGTTATACCTCCCACTTTGTTCTTATTTCTCAAGATTGCTGAGGCTATCCGGGGTCTTTTATGGTCCCATATAAATTTCAGGATTATATGTTCTATTTCTGTGAAAAACGTCGTTGGTAGTTTGAAAGGAATTGCGTTGAAAGTGTATATTGCCTTAGGCAGTATGGACATTTTAACTATATTAATTCTTCCTATCCATGAACATGGAATGTGTTTCCATCTATTTATGTCTTCTTTCATTTCTTTCTTCAGTGTCGTATAATTTTCTGAGTACAGATCTTTTACATCTTTGGTTAGATTTATTCCCAGATATTTTATAGTCTTTGGAGAAATTGTAAATGGAATTGTTTTTTTAATTTCTCCTTCTGATATTTTATCATTGGTATATACAAATGCAACTGATTTCTGAATATTAATTTTATATCCTGCTACTTTACTAAATTCATCTATCAGTTCTAATAGTTTCTTGGTGGAGTCTTTAGGGTTCTCTATATATAGTATCATACCATCTGCATATAGTGATAATTTTACTTCCTCCTTACCAATTTGGATGCCTTTTATTTCTTTCTCTTGTCTGATTGCTGTGGCTAGAACTTCCAGCACTATGTTGAATAGAAGTGGAGAAAGTGGGCAACTTTGTCTTGTTCCTGATCTTAGGGGGAATGGTTTTAGCTTTTGCCCATTGAGTGTGATGTTAGATGTGGGTTTGTCATATATGGCCTTTATTATGTTAAGATATGATCCCTCTATTCCCACTTTCTTAAGGTTTTTTATCATAAAAGGTTGCTGTATTTTATCAAATGCTTTTTCTGCATCTATTGATATGATCATGTGATTTTTATTTTTCATTTTGTTAATGTGGTGTATCACATTAATTGATTTGCGGATGTTAAACCACCCCTGCATATCAGGGATGAATCCCACTTGATCATGGTGTATGGTCTTTTTAATGTATTGCTGAATTCTGTTTGCTAATATTTTGTTGAGAATTTTTGCATCTATGTTCATTAGAGATATCGGCCTGTAGTTTTCTTTTTCTGTGGTGTCTTTGTCTGCTTTTGGGATCAGGGTGATAGTGGCTTCGTAAAAAGTATTTGGGAGTCTTCCTTCCTTCTGGATTTTTTGGAAGAGCTTGAGGAGAATAGGTGATAATTCTTTTTTGAACGTTTTGAAAAATTCACCTGTAAAGCCATCTGGTTCAGGGCTTTTGTTTGTTGGGAGATTATTGATTACTGATTCAGTTCCCCTGGTGGTAATCAGACTGTTCAGGCTTTCTGTTTCTTCTTGAGTTAGCCTTGGAAGGTTGTGCACCTCTAGAAAATTGACCATTTCTTCCAGATTGTCAAATTTGTTGGCATATAGTTGCTCATAGTAATTTCTTAAAATTTTTTGTATTTCTGCAGTGTCTGTTGTCACTTCTCCTCTTTCATTTCTGATTTTATTAATTTGGGTCCTCTCTCTCCTTATTTAAATGAGTCTGGCTAAAGGTTTGTCAATTTTGTTTATCTTCTCTAAGAACCAGCTCTTGGATTCATTGATCTTTTGTATTGTTTTTCTGGTTTGTCATTGCTTTTAAATAGAAGTTTTCCTTTATGAGTCAAATGTTAAAACTCACAGATAGTTAATCAGTGCCTACTAAAAGCCCGACTTATATTGTCATTAATTTTTTAGCGTCAGTGATGTATGTAAGTAAATATAAAGATGCAGGCATCCTCAAGAAACATGAAATATAGTTAGGAAAATAAAATATTAGTTGAATTTCAAATTGGAGAGTTATATGAGAATATCAGAGTATGATATAAGAAATATCACAGTGAAGATGAGTGGAATGAACAAATAAAGTATTGTAACTTCAGAGCTGTAATTGGGCACCCAACTCCTAACTTCAACATCTTCCAATGAATATACATAATCTCATATTTTTTTCCTTGTTTAAACCACAATTCGCATTTCTTTTCCACCTCTGAAGCACCAAGTGGTACCTTTATCTTTCTTCATTTCATCTTGTCTTTTTCAGAGACTCTCGTTTTATGTCAATGAAATGAGATTTTAAAAAAACAGAACCTCATTTGATGCACAATATTTATAGACATGAGTATATACATTGTAGACTAGGTGTTGTCCAGTAGAGGAAATATGATATGTGTCACAAATGTGATCCCCATGTGTAATATTAAGTTTTCTAGTGCTGCATTTTAAAACTAAAAAGAAATGGTGAAGTTAATTTTAATAATTTATTATTAATAATTTATTATCAATTTTATTGACCCCAATATAGCCAAAGTAATATCATTGCAACAAGTAATAATATGAAAATGTTAGTGATGTATTTTGCAGAATTATTTTGGTACCAAAACTTCAAAATCTAGAAGTTTAAGGTCTGGAATGATTTCAGAAAGGTCTATGCTTCTTAGCGAATGAGAGTTGGCAAAGGCAAAATAAGAAGCCATCATTGTGCAGGTCACAGGGGACCGTGCATCGTCTATAATGAGGACAACGGCATCATCAAAGTCTTCAGAAACATCCGTGGAACTGCTCTGCTTAATGTAAGGAAATTGAACATTTTGAAACTTGCTCCTGGTGGGCAGGTGGGCCATTTATGCATTTGGACTGAAAGTGCTTTCTGGAAGTTAGATGGTCTGCTTGGCACTTGGCGTGAAGCTGCCTTCCTCAAGAGTAACTAACAGCTTCCTATGCATAAGGTGCTCACTACAGACATTAGCAGAATATTGAGAAGCTCCGAGACCCAAAGAGCCCTCCGAGCATCATGCAAGAAGATTCATTGCAGAGTTTTGAAGATGAATCCACTGGGAAACCTGAGAATCACGTTGAAGCTAAACCCATATGCAAAGACCATGCACCAGAACACCATTCTTCACCAGCCCAACAATCACAAGCGGCGAGTGGATAAAGCAGCAACAGCCAAATCAGATGAGAAAGGGGTTCCAGGCAACAAGTCTGTGGTAAGGAAGAAAGGAAAGAAGGCTGTTGGTATTATGAAGCAGAAGAGGCCTTTGGTGGGAAAAAAGGCTGTAGCTACCAAGAAACCAGCAGCTGAGAAGAAGCCTGTGGAAAAGAAACACACCACAAAAGAAATGAAGACTGTGACATAAACCTAAATTTGTTTATTCTGTAAAGGTCACTTTGGACAGCTAATTTTTTTTTAAAAATCCGGATCAAAGAGGCAGTGAGAAATATGAAAAAAAAAAAGTGAATGACCGTATTAGCATACAGCTGAACAATGATGTTGTAAATATATTTACATCATAGCAAATGATTTACAATTATGATATCAATAGCTAAGTTCCTGACATAGACATAGTATTAGTGTTTTCATATTTTAGAAATGTTTTTTTTTTCATTTCTACACATCACATTATCTGTACTTTCCACTGTGGGAATAAACGTACAGTGAATCATTCCTTAGAATTGTCCTTGCTTAGGAAACTGGCAATTACTTAGCTGTCATTTTTGACTTCATGTTTTTACTTTGGACTTTTAATTTAAGTAAGAACCATACCTGTTTCATAGTTATGAATTGCCATAAATTTTTATGAATTATAACAAATTATATATATGGCCTAAACTGTTTTATTTATTTGCCAATACTTTCTGTTTAGCAGTTGAATGTTTAATTTTTGCCTGCCTGTTGAATAGCATTTCTCTTCAAAGTGTATGATTTCAGATTCTGAAATATTTCATTCAATTAATTTTTGTGTTTGTCACTCCCAATCTAGTCAGGTTTGATTGATATATTATGAATATTGTCTCTGGTTATAGAGGCTGATAAGTTACTTGCTTTGTGCGAGGTGTGATAAAACAGTATGATGAATGTTTAAATTAAAAAAATATTACAGTAAAAGACACATTACCATTGATGCCACTCAAAATACTCTGCCTTGCTTCGAACACACTTTATCCCATCATTCTTGCCACTTTCTGAAGCAGTTCTGGAAGTCCTCTTTGTCTTCAGTTGCGCTGTCATGGCTGCCTCAATGACCTGAATTGATTCAAAGCATTTACCTTTCATGGCCATTTTGACTTTGGGGAAGAGCCAGAAGTTGCATGGTGCCAGATCTGCTGAATAAGGTGAATGAGAACACACTGTAATGTTTGTTTTTGTTTTTGTTTTGTTCTGTTTTGTTTTTTCTTAGGAGGGCGCAGCTCACAGAGGCCCATGTGGGGATCGAACCAGCAACCTTGGTGTTATTAGCACCATGCTCTAACCATCAGAGCTAACCGGCTGCCCCACACTGTAATGATTTTATTTGAGAGAAATTTCTGTATCCAAAAAGCGATATGTGACACGGAGCATTCTCATGATGGAGGATGATTTACTGCACACTTTAGAAAACAACTTCCCCCAAACTTAGCTCACACTTGACTGATTGTACTGAACAAGGTGAAACTTGTCACACTGTTACTAAGGTTCTATGGCACTCGGCAGTAGCATTCACCGTATTTGTTGATCATAATGGAAAGTCTCTTTGTCATACATCACTTCTGGTATATGGCAGTTTGTGTCAAATAAAAACATTACTGTGTGTCTTTATCCACCATATTCACTGGATCTGGCACCATGCAACTTCTGGCTGTGCCCCCAAATCAAAATGACCGTGAAAGGAAAACGTTTTGCCTAGAGTCAGGATATCAAGGCAGACAGGACAGTGCAACTAAAGATACTCAATAAAGAGGACTTCCAGAACTGTATCAGAAAGTGGCAAGAATGATGGGATAAGTGTGTTCAAAGAAAGGGGGAGTATTTTGAGGGAAATTAATGGCAATCTGTCTTTTACTATAATAATTTTTAAATTTAAATATTCACCATGTATTTTGATCACACCTCATATTTCTTTGACAATATATGTGTACACTTAGCTTTAAAAAATAACGAGCACCTTAAATGTTTGCATCATATCAAAAATCTTAGACACGTCATAAAAATGGCGGCATGAGATGAGTCTCTTGAAATCTCCCCTAGAATTTACAACAAATTGAACAACTGTAACTCTAGAAAGGACTGCCAGTGAAGCAGACAGGCAAGACTAAGAGGCACACTATTGAAGTCTTCTAAAGGTGGGAAAATTGAAGCGAGTAGGGGAGGAGGGAACGGAGAAGTGAGACAGGGTGCGTGGGCGCAGGACACAGACCTAGCTCGGTGCTCTGATCTCACTGCATTCTGGAACTACCGCAGCTGTGGAAGAGGGAAGAACTTGGATGGCTAGGGCTCTGCTTATGGCCCACAGAGCTGAGGGGACAGCATATAACATGGCTGAACCCAATGCTTATGGTAGAGACCTCCGAACAAAGACTGAAAGCTGAAAACAGTGGTTAAGCCCTCACTGCCACAGAGAATGGAATCCTTAGGTACTGAACCTACCTGCCCTCTCCGTACCCTCCGAGACTTCGCCCCGCCCCCACCTGCCCAGTGCTAAAAGTGGAATAGTAGCAGTGTCAGATCAAAAAAACAATATTTGCAGTTCTGAGAACTGTGGTCCGCAGACATTTAGTTCCAGCAAAGGGGAGGGAGCCGTGGAAGCAGGACTGGCTGTGGTGGTGGTCGTAGTCATTGCTCTGGGCCACCCCTCACAACCCATCCCGCCCCTGTCCCCACCTCTCTGGGTGGATTCCTGCAGGAGTAAACAGAGCTGTGGAAACACACGGGCTCTGAATCTGACAGAGAAAAATCTTTGGAACTTCAGAAGTTCTACACTTCCCTCCACGGAGGCAGTACGCAGTGACCCAGACGAACTGTTCACAGAGGAGAAACTGGACTGCCAGGGAATATTCCTATTGTGTGAGAACCTGGAGCACTGCAGAGAAAATATAACACTACAGTGTGAGAGAGAATAAAAGGCTACAGATGGAGAGAAAATGAAACATTTTACCAACACCTACAGGAAAGCAAAGAAAGACCTCTTTCTATCAACCTGTTGCAGAACCAACTCCTATAGATGTCTAGGAAGAGAAATAAAAAATCATTAATTGCCATGAATAACCAAGGTAACAAGACAGCTCAGGAAGAAAATGAAAAGTCTCCAGAAAAGGAACTTAAACATATGGAAATATGTGACTTAAATGACACAGAATTCAAGACTGCAATTCTTAAAAGATTCAACGAGATGCAAGAAAACACAGACAGGCAGTTTAATGAACTCAGAAACGCAATGAAAGAAAAAAAACGACCATTTTACCAAAGATATTGAAATTTTAAAAAGGAACCAAATAGAATTTCTGGAGATGAAGAACTCAGTAAAATAAATGAAGACTGAAACAGCCAGCTTAGATAGTAGATTTGACCAGATGGAGGAAAGAATCAGTGACATTGAAGATAGACACCTGGAAATGATTAGGATAGAAGAAGAAAGAGACTTGAGACTTTAAAAAAATGAAAGAACTCCACAAGAACTTTCTGACTCAATCAGAAAGAGCAATATAAGAACAATGGGCATAACAGAAGGAGAAGAAAGAGAGAAGGGAACAAAAAGTATATTCAAACAAATAGTTGACGAGAACTTCCCAAACTTGTGAAAAGAACTGATCCTTAAACCCAAGAAGCAAATAGAACACCTAATTACCTCAACCCCAGCAGGCCTTCTCCAAGGCACATTGTAGTGAAGCTGTCAAAAATTAACGATGAAGAGAGAATCCTCAAGGCAGCCAGGGAAAAGAAGACAGTAAACTATCAAGGAAAGCCCATTAGATTATCTTGAGATTTTTCATTACAAACTCTACCAGCTTGGAGGTAATGGACTAAAATATTCAAACTACTAAAAGAGAGAAATTAAGAACCAAGAATAATGTATCCAGCAAAAATATTCTTTAGATATGAAGGAGGAAAGATACCTTTCAAGACATACTGAAGCTGAGGTAATTTTCTAGCACAAGAGCTGCACTACAAGAAATACTGAAGGAGGCTATTCGACCAGCATAAATAGGGATAATTTGTATCAACCCAAACACAAAAGGGGGGAGAGTAAGGCCTGAACCAGAATATGAGAGTGGAAAAAGTAAACATGCTGAAGAAAATGGGGTACTCTAAATATCAAACATTGTTTTACATAAACTTAATGGTAACCACTAAACAAAAAATCCAGAACTGAAATATATAACGTAATACAAGAAGAAACAGAGGTAAAAACCATAGAATACCACCATACAGAAATAATTGAGAACAACAAAAAGGCAAAGAAACAATGGAAACACAGTCTTACCAGAAAACTGAAGATAGAATGGTAGGAGATCCTCACATATCAATAATCACCCTAAATGTAAATGGACTGAACGGACTAATAAAAAGGCACAGTGTAGCAGATTGGATAAAAAAACAAAACCCAACCATATGCTGTCTCCAAGAGACACATCTCAGCTACAAGGACAAGCATAGACTCAAAGTGAAAGGGTGGAAATTGACACTCCAAGCAAATGGTACCCAGAGAAAATCAGGTGTAGCCATAATGATAGCAGATAAAACAGACTTCAGGGTGAAAAAGATAACAAGAGACAAAGATGGACATTTCATTATGGTAAAGGGGACTATACAACAAGAAGACATAACGGTCATCAATATTGATGCCCCCAATCAGGGAGCACCGAAACATACCAAGCAACTACTAACAGAACTAAAGGGAGAAATTGACCAAAACACATTATACTAGGGGACTTAAATACATCATTGACAGCTATGGATAGATCATCCAAACAGCAAATAAATAACGAAATAGCAGCCCTAAATAACACATTAGATGAAACGGACATAATTGACGTATATAGAGCACTTCATCCTAAAACATCACACTGTACTTTTTTTTCTAGTGTACATGGAACATTCTCAAGGATAGACCGTATATTGGGAGATAAAACTACCCTCAGCAGATTTAAGAAGATTGAAATCATACCAAGCATATTGTCTGATCACACGGCTTTGAAATTGTACATCAACTGCAAAAAGAAAGCAGGGAAAACAACAAATATGTAGAGATTAACAGCATCCTTTTAAAGAACAACCAGGTCAAAGAAGAAATAAGAGGAGAAATCAAAAGATACATAGAAACAAATGAGAATGAAAATACATCCTACCAAAATTTGGGGGATGCAGCGAAAGCAGTTTTAAGAGGGAACTTTATATAATTACAGGCCTATCTCAAGAAACAAGAAAAATCCCAAGTAAATAACATCACGTTACACCTTAAGGGACTAGAAAAAGAAGAACAAATGAAACCCAAGGTCAGCAGAAGAAAGAAAATAATAAAAATCTGAGCGGAACTAAAAGAAACAGAGAATGAAAAGACAATAGAAAAAATTATTATGACAAAGAGCAGGCACTTTGAAAAGATTAATAAAATTGACAAACCCTGGGCTAGACTTGCTAAGATAAAAAGAGAAAAGACACTAATAAACAAAATCAGAAATGAAAAAGGGAAAGTTAACACAGATGCCACACAAATACAAAGGATCATCCAAGAAATTCAATAACCTAGAAGAGATGGACAAGTTCTTAGAAACACAGCCTTCCTAGGCTGAATCACAAAGAATTGGAAAATCTAAATAGACCAGTCACCACTAAGGAAATTGAATTGGTCATCTGAAACCTTCCCAAAAGCAAAAGCCCCGGACCAGATAGCTTCACTAGTGAATTCTGCCAAACCTTCAGAGGATCTAATACCTGTCCTACTGAAACTCTTCCAAAGAATTGAAGAAGAGACAATACACCCTAACTCCTTATATAGGGCCAACATTATCCTGATACCAAAACCTGTTAGGAAAACACACAAAAAGAAAACTACAGACCAATATCTCTGATGAATATAGATGCAAAAATCCTAAACAAAATTCTAGCAAATCAAATGCAACAATGCATTAAAGAGATTATTTATCACGACCAAGTGGGGTTCATCCCAGGAACACAAGGATGGTTCAGCATATGCAAATCTATCAATGTGCTATATCACATAAACTTAATAAAGGACAAAAATCATGCAGTTATATCAATTGATGTAGAAAAATTGTTTGATAAGGTACAACATCCATTTATGATTAAAACACTTAATAAAATAGGTATAGAAGGAAAATACCTTAACACAATAAAAGCCATGTATGAGAAACCCTCAGCTAACATCCTAATGAGTGGTGAAAAACTGAAGCCCTTTGCTCTGTGTTCAATAACATGACAGGGCTGTCCCCTATCACCTATGCTCTTCAACGTAGTGTTGGAAGTCTTCGACAGAGCAATTAGGCAAGAGAAAGAAGTAAAAGGCATCCAAATTGGGAATGAAGAAGTTAAATTGTCACTCTTTGCAGATGACATGATGCTATACATAGAAAACCCTGAAGACTCCACCAAAAAGCTATTAGAAACAATCAACGAATATAGTAAAGTTGCCGGCTACAAAATCAATGTACAAAAGTCCATTGCATTTCTGTATACTAACAATGAAATCTCAGAAAAAGAAATACAAAAACAATTCCTTTTGCAATTGCAGCAAAAAGAATAAAATACCTAGGAATAAACTTAACCAAGGATGTGAAGGACCTATGTGCTGAAAACTATAAGACATTTTTGAAAGAAATTGAAGAAGACACAAAGAAATGGAAAGTCATTCCTTGCTCATGGATTGGAAGAATCAGCAGAGGTAAAATACCCATATTACCCAAAGCAATGTACAGATTTAATGCAATCCCCATCAAAATCCCAGTGGCATTTTTTAAAGAAGTAGAACAAAAAATCATCAGATATGTTTGGAACCACAAAATACCCCGAATAGCCAAATGAATCTTAAGAAAAAAGAACAATGCTGGAGGTATCACACTCCCTGACTTTCATTTGTACTACAGGACATCAATAATCAAAACAGCATGCTATTGGCAGAACATGCTATTGGCAAAACAAACACATAGACCAATAGAATAGAATTGGGAACCAGAAATAAAACCACATAAATAGGGACAGGTATTTTTTGACAAAGAAGCAAAAAACATACAACGGAGAAAAGACAGCCTTTTTAAAAATGGTGCTGGGAGAATTGGAAAGCCACGTGCAAAAGAGTAAAACTGGACTGCTTTCTGTCACCATGTACCACAATTAATTCAAAATGGATCAAAGACCTAAGCATAAGACCTGAATCTATGAACTCTGTGAAAGAAAACATAGGTACTAAACTTATGGACCTTGGGTTCAAAGAGCATTTTATGAATTTGACTCCGAAGACAAGGGAAGTAAAAGCTAAAATAAATGAATGGGATTATATAAAACTTAAAAGCTTCTGCACAGCAAAAGAAACCATCCACAAAATAAAGAGGCAACCAACTGAATGGGAGAAGAATTTTGCAAACAGTGCCTCCGATAAAGGGCAAATATCCAAAGTATACAAGTAACTCATGAAGCTCAACAACAAAAAAACAAACAACCCAATTGAAAAATGGGCAGAGGACCTGAAGAGACATTTCTCCAAAGAGGACATACAAATGGCAAATAGACATATGAAAAAATGCTCAATATCACTAATCATCAGAGAAATGCAAGTAAAAACCACAATGAAATATCACCTCACCCCAGTCAGAATGGCTATCATCAACAAGAGAAATAGCAACAAGTTGGAGAGGCTGTGGAGAAAAAGGAACCCTCATCCACTGTTGGTGGGAATGCAGACTGTTGCAGCCATTATGGAAGGCAGTGTGGAGGTTCCTCAAAAAATTAGGAATAGAATTAACATATGACCCAGCAATCCCTCTCCTGGGTATCAACCCCAAAATTCTGTAAACATTTATATATAAAGACACGTGTGCTCCAATGTTTATTGCATGTTTATTTACGGTGACCAAGACACAGAAAGAACCAGAATGTTTCTTGATAGATGAATGAATAAAGAAATTGTGGTATGTATACACAATGGAAGTCTATTCGGCGGTAAGAAAAGATGAAATAGGACCATTTGTGACAACATGGATGGTTCTTGAGAGTATAATTCTAAGTGAAGTAAGACAGACAGAAAAAGTAGAGAACCATATGGTTTCATTGATATGTGGTATATAAACTTAAATCAACAAAAGAACAAGACAAACAAATGAAAAAGAAAAACTCGTAGACACAGACAATAGTTTAGTGGTTACCAGAGGGTAAGAGGGAAGGAGGGTAAGATATGAGGGTAAGGGGGATCAAATATATGGTGATGGAAGAACTGACTCTGGGTGGTGAACACACAATGGGATTTATAGATGATGTAATACATAATTGTACACCTGAAATCTATGTAATTTTACTAACAATTGTCACCCCAATACACTTTAAAAAATGAAACAAAATATATGAATGGGAGTATATCAAACGTAAATTCTTCTGCTCAACAAAAGAAAACATCGACAAAAGAAAGAGCCATCCAAATAAATGGGAGAAGATTTTTGCAAACAGCATCCCCAATAAGGGGCTAATATCCAAAATATAAAAGGAAGTCATACAACTCAACAACAACAACATAACCCAATTAATAATTGGGGAGAGGACTGGAAGAGACATTTCTCTAAAGAGGACATAATAATGGCAAATAGACATATGAGAAAATGCTCAACGTCACTAATACTCAGAGAAATGCAAATGAAAACCACAGTGAGATATCACCTCATCCCTGTTAGAATGGCTATCATCAACAAGACAAATAATAACAAGTGTTGGATAGACTGTGGAGAAGAAGGAAACCTCATACATTTTTGGTGGGAATGCCAATTCTTGCCGCTGCTATGGAAGGCAGTGTGGAGGTTCCTCAAAAAATTACGAATAGAATTACCATATCACCCCGCAATCCCTCTCCTGGGTATCTTCCCCAAAAATCTGTAAACATTTGTCTATAAAGACATATGTGCTCCAATGTTCATTGCAGCTTTATTGGTGGCCAAGATACCATGGAAACAATCACAATGTCCTTCGATAGATGAATGGGTAAAAATATTGTCGTACAAATACACAATGGAAGCTATTCTGCCATAAGAAAAGATGAAATAGGACCATTTCCAACAACATGGATGGATGTTCAGATTAATGCCAAGTGAAGTAAGTCAAACAGAAAAAGGAGAGAACCATATGATTTCCCTGATATGTAGTATATAAAACTGAAAACAACAGAACAAGAGAAATATATGAAGGAACAAAAACTTATAGAGATAGACAATAGTTTAGGGCTTACCCGAGGGTGAAGGAGTATGGGGACTCTAGAAGAGGGTAAACGGGGTGTAATATATGGTGATGGTAAGAGAACTGACTCTGGGTGGTGAACACACAATATGAGATATAGATAATGTAATACAGAATTGTACACCTGAAATCTACGTAACTTTACTAACAATTGTCACGCCAATAAACTTTAATAAAAAAAAATCTTTGCCAGTAACATTGTGCATTAATTCCAGTGTGTACATAGACCGTTTGTTTCCTTTGAAATATCCTATCTAGGTTATTTAAAAAAATGGATTTGGAATAGGTAATCTTAAGTAGAAGTAAGGACCTTGCTCCCAATGCAGTTGGTTTAATGTGTTACTCATTTACTGTTATGGGTAGTTAACGTACAGAAAGGGAGAATTCTTGATAATGTATGAAGATTAAATGATGAAACTGAAACTCCAAGGGATGGGAATTGCTGTTGAATTCTCCATAAACCATTGTGACTGCTATTTCCTCCTGTGAGAAGGAAAAGCTGACAATAGGGAGACAAATGAAGATTCTATGGTATTATCACAAAGATCCTGTAATATTAAATATAAGGAATAGAAGAAGTTATTTAAGCCAGTATCTTCAGCTAACAAATACAGAGGAATAGGGTCTAGGGGTTAGGTAACTCACCCAAGATCCTAGAGATAACAATGGAAGTTTCAAATCTGTTGCAACACTTTCATGCCACTAAACTATGCTCATTTTCACAACTACTAAATGTCTAGCGAAACAACTTTCCATACGTTTTGTTACATAGACATGTTTCCCATACTTAAGTCTTGTTATTATTAGATACTTTACTGTGTCTTTCTTTATTATTTTTCATTGCAGATTTAATAGTTTTATCTTTAATTATATAAAAAATGCAAATGGCATAGTCAAATGAAGTGTTATTTCATTTAGACCACAATGCTCTCCTTTCAGACAGTTGTGTGCTGGTAAATGTTTAACAACTGGCTGGGAGGGGAGCCCTGATTTGTAGTACTTGCTGATTTCTGTGGTATAAATACTCCCTCCATGGCCTATGTCAAGCTACCAACCTGAGATCGTCAATGTGAAATTAGGAAGTGACGCACACAGTTGGTGCTTACAGGCTGGTAGTAATTGGTCCAAACCCATCACTGCTTTCAGAGCACCAGTGACAGACTGGGGATTCAGTTCCAAGACTTTTTATCTCACTTGGGTCTTGATTTTCAGTTTATGTACATATACAAACACTCACATGTACATTTGACTATTGAATTTCATGTTTTTGTCTGTATTCTCTCTAAACCCAATATCCATTGCTTTGGTAACAGATTACTGTTTACCAATATATTAAGAATATTACTTTGAGTAATAGATGTTGCTCACAGGAGGATATAAACCTTAACATTAATCAGTACATTTCAGGAGGAAAAAAATAATTTACCAACAACACGTGCAAGATTTGGGTAAAATCCTCTGCCTTTGACTTTGACTAAATAATATGACATACTTCTTTAGGCACATCCTTAATCCACATCCCACACTCCCACTCCCTAATTCAAGGAATGAAGTTGTAGAAAAACAATGCCATTTAAAGTGGACATCTTGAAATATAAACTATAAATTTCTAGCATAATGCTGCAGAGGACGGAAACATCTTGTATTTATTAAAATTTATCTGGAACTCGACTTACCTAGACTTTCTGTAGTACTCTTAGTCAGAGGTGATTAACCACCAATTTTAGAGCACCAACAATTGCACAATGTTAATGTTTAATTAGCAAAAGGGAAGCACCTGTATTGTGGAGGAAGAGACTCCAAGATTAGAGGATACACATTCAGGTCCCAACAAAAGACAAATTAAATGACCATAGTATTTATTTTCAGGGAAAATATAGTTGCTAAGTTGGTAGATAGCCCCAGCTCATGGGAAGTAAAAGCAGCAAATAACCTTTTGCATGTATATTTCATTGCTGACTTTTAACCAATGAATTCAGGTGAGGAATGTTTGTGAGTTTTCCTGTCCAGCATAAAGGCAGGCTGGTTGTGCTTTGGACAATTAGACAGATCTGTCACACCTTCAGTTTAATATGTCATGCTTTGCACTTGACATGTTAGCTCTCATCACGGAAAGCTTATTTGCCTCCCTCCACACCTAATTCTCTTCTTCATCAGCCTTTCTGTATTCAAATGGAAGACATTATTCTAAGTTCTTTCTTAACATCTTTCCTTTGCTGCCACTTTCCCATTTATAATTATCCTTTTATGAAAGGATAAAAAGATTGAAAATTATTATTCTAGGCAAGAGGCCTAAAGTGAAACCCTGTTGTATTTAATGTGTAAATTATAATGTGTGCAGTTGTGAATACGGGTTTGTGAAATGCTCACGTAACCACAAAAATTTAAAGGAAACTGTCAGAGAGTTTGTACTCTTTAGTGGCTAATATTCATTAAAAAACATCTCATAATGTGTTATATCTGAAAGGTAAATGAATAAAGTTAAACACTACCACTGACTTTCTGAAAGACAGGACGATAAAGGATACAATAGCCTCTCACCAAGGTTTTAGGAAAATGCAAAACCCCTTCCTTCCTCACTGTTATTTTCAAGATTATTTGGAATGATTAATTTTCCTGTGGCTTAATGTAAATTGAGAATTAAATGGAAACTATTACCTTGCTGACCTTGCTTCCCCAGTTTTCAAGCTAAAGTTATGGATGACTTTTCTAACCAAGTGCTTTTGAAGCAGAATCAATCTTTTCATCTAAATAGGAAATGAAAGGAAAATATTTTTCAGTTTTTATACCCTGCCCATTTTCAAAAAAGTTTCCTTTCTAAATTTAGATTGCAAAAATATTCAGTGTGCTTCTCTTTTGTTGCTTTATTGGTAACTCTGCCACCTGTCGATTTTGGTATTTTAAACCATTTCTGGGAGATTTCAGCAGAAAATCGATATATTTGGCTCTTATACCTCTGAAGTTCCAAAGGAATCTCACAAAAGTGCTTACATAACACTGTATGAAGTATTCTGGCAAAACATTCAAAATAATTCTTTTAACCTTTCCTCCCTCCCTTTTTCCCTCCCTCCCTCACTCCCTCCCTTCCTCCTTCCTTCTTTCCTTCCTTCCTTCCTTCCTTTCCTTCCTTCCTAGTTGATGTTTACTTTGTACCGAGAACTATGTTAGGCACTATGAAGCAATACCTATACAATAAGATACAGTCCTTATCAACAAGAAATTCAGAGTCTAGACAAGTAGCTAGATTCTATTTACATTTACATTTAATTTCTTGCAATATGCAGAGTGGGACAAACTACTCAGTTTACCATGATGCTGAGATAAATTTCGTTTATACTTTTACAATTCCTAAACGGATGAAAGTGCTGTATACATGCAGGAAATGCCTTCCTGCCCTGAAGATGACAGGAGGGTTAGAGTAGAGTCGTCACCAGCTCTTTCGTGAGGCAGATATTTCATTTCTCTCAGTACACCACATTGATGGGGGCAAATTTCCCATTGTTTAAGAACTTTATTCCATGGTTTTGACCTTGATAAATATTATTTTATCTCAAAAAGAGAAACAGTCAACAGGTTTTTACTACTTAGAGCAGGCTTTAAATTGTATTGAGCAATTATGAAATGAGAGTGTACTAGTTGAATTTATCTTAGAAAAAGCTATCAGCGATGAAACATTTTTTATTTTAGGATATAAAGGTTTATTTTTGTCTCTATCCTTCTGCCTTGAGGGGTTGTTATTTAACAGCGTATTGGTTATTGTCTATCCTGCTGTGCAGAAAATAGCATTCTCTCAAAGCAGAAAATGAATAACCCCCAGAAAGAGAAAGTCCAAAGACAATGAACACATACACTGTAAGATCCTGTCACAGATAGTATGTTTAGTACAATAATTATAATAATATTAATATAAGAGTAATGGGCTGGGAAAGGCATGAAAAACAAAAGCAAAAACACAGAAAATAAATACAGACTCTGATTTCTCATTTACAAGTAAAATTCCTTCATGTCAACTTTGACAATACTTTTTTTTTTAAAATTAAAATTCATTGGGGGTGACAATGGTTATAAAACTACATAGGTTTCAAGTGTACAGTTCTGTAATACATCATCTATATATCACATTATGAAAATATTTTTAATGTTTTTTATGCCCTCTATCTCCCTATATTTGGGGATATATTTTGTTTTAAAGATGCTCACACATTGGTTGTTTCTTTTCATGCACATTGTTTTATTATGGAGGATTTTGGAGAGTGGAGTTTCTCATTCCTGAAAATTCCTTGAATCAAATCATCTTGGTACCCATTTAGCAGATGATGAAACTGAAGAGAGATTAAGTTTCTCAGGGTTACAAACTGAATCGATGGCGCAGATAAATTCAATCTTAGTTTCTGAGTTGACAGTCTGTTGCTGGCCTGTTGAATTGTGCTGCCTCGTGGAAACCATAATTTAGGAAGAAAAATGACTTTTTGTAGAAGTGTGTTGATCTGTATCTAGGCTGTGGTGTCTCAAGTTTTACTTGTGATATTTGAATCTACCCAAATTTACCTGAGTTCAAAATGAAAGTGATGGAGGGCAGGGAACCATATGAGACAATCCAGTTGTTTATAGGCATGTCCGCTGCCATAGCAGTCTCTCAGGTCTTCATGCTCATTTACTAAAGTCTACCAACTTATCCATGGTTATGCCATAATCAGTGACAAAAAATTTGAATTTGGTTCTTGATTTACGTGTCAACTGCTATGATCTATTCTGACTTCGATGAAAATTGTCTTTATTATTTCAAAGAAGAAAAGAGATGTGGGACAGTTTTTTTTGCCCCTTGGTGGGGGGAATACCTAAGAAATGTTTTCCTGTCAAAATAAGAAATGGAGAAGGGAAAATGTGAAAGAAATCTGTGTATAAACATGTAGTCCATGTTACTGTAAGAAAATTAGAATTTCAAAATTAAAATGTAAAGTTTGAACTCTTGAATTCTACCTTAGAAGTTAGGACTTCTTAGGATGTAAATTAAGTATGTAGTAGGAAATGGTTGGGAGAGCTTTTCTTTTAAAATTGTGGTAAAATACATGTAACATAAAATGTACCATCTTAACCATTTGATTAATTACTTTTTTTAAAATTTAAAATACATATAACCTAAAATCACCATCTACAACATTTCATAAGTGTACAGTTCAGCAGTGTTAGCTATATTCATATGGTTGTGCAACAGATCTCCAGAACTTTTTTATCTGGCAAAATTGAAATTATACCCATTGAACAACTAACTCTTCATTTCATCTCTGCCCAGCCCCTGGCAAACACATTCCCACTTTCTGTTTCTATGAGTTTAACTACTCTAAATACCTCATATAAATGTAATCATATAGCATTTGTCTTTTTGTGATTGCCTTATTTCATTTAGTGTGGCATCAAGGTTCATCCAGGTTGTAGGATGTGTCAGAATTTCCTACCTTTCAAGTTGTACAGCACTTTAAAATGTTCAAACCAGTCATACATATATATATATATATTTATATATATACACACACACAAAATATATGTACACTATATATATACACACACTATATATATATATACACACACATACACACACATATATACACACATACATACATATATATTTTATGTGTGTGTGTATGTGTATACATGTATATTCTACACAGAGTTATCAGGTGAAGAAAATGCTATGGTATTATTCACACATTTTGCCCCTTTTGGGTAATTTTCCACAGAAGCAATCCAGCCACCTAACTTAAAAGATAAGCTAAAGTAGACAGATGAGGAAGTTGAAATGATGAGGCAGATGTATATGCCTTGAAGTTAATGAATTATGTGCATTTGACCACAATTACAGCTTAGATCTAACAATCAGATTCATAGATTATTTCATTTACATCTCTAATCTTAAAATGAGAAAACACGTCTAGAATAGTTATATGATTTGCCTAAGGTCACACAGCTCAACAGTGGCAAAAGTGCTATGCTATTTTTCTGTTGTTGTGCAACCAATGGCTTCAAATTTAGCAACTTAAAACAACACCCATTTGCTGTCTCAGACTTCTGTTTCTCAGAAGTATGGAAGGGCTTGGTTCAGTTCTGAGGGTCTTTCAAGGCTGAAATCAAGGTGTTAGGCTGGGCTTCTTTCTGGAAGCTCTGGGACAGAATCTGCTCACGAGTTCATTGAAATTGTTGGAAGAATCTAGTTCATTTCAATTGAGGGGCTGCTGTGACTGTTGCCTTGCTGGCTGCTAGCTCAGGGCTGTTCTTGGCTTCTAGAATCCACCTGTATTCCTTGACACGTGACCCCCTCCAACTTCAAACCAGCAATAGTACATTCTTTGATTTTCTATCTGCTTTGAAAGGGTTTGTGGGGTTATATTAGATCCACCCAAGTAATTTCCTTGTGTTTTATTCACTCAGAGTCAACTGATTGGTTACCTTAAGCACATCAGCTAATGGGATTTTGCCATGAAATATAGCATAATCTCAAGCATAATGTCTCATCATATTCAAAGTTCTAGCAATTAGAGCTGGAAATCTTGGGATGAAGGAGAATTTTGGAATTCTACCTACCACACTGGAATTAACCCTTTTGCCATGACAGTCGGATATATCCAAATGAATATATCTGAAATTTTTATACATAAAAATATCATTTACGTACAAAGCAGCTTAAATTGTTATTATTAAATGCATAAAATAGTCAGAACTTCAACTTTGTGTTTTTTTTTGTTGATTTCTGGCACATTTTATGCTAAGCAAAATAAGTCAGACACAAAAAGTCGAGAACCATATGATTTCACTGATATGTGGTATATAAATATGTAAACAACAATGGAACAAGACAAATGAAGAAACAAAAACTCATAGACACAAACAATAGTTTAGTGGTTGCCAGAGGGTAAAGGTGGGGAGAAGTGTGGTAGATGAGGGTAAACGGGATCAAATATATGGTGATGAAAAGAGAACCGACTCTGGGTGATGAACACACAATGTGATATATAGATGATGTATTACAGAATTGTACACCTGAAACCTATGTGATTTTACTAACAATTGTAACTCCAATAAACTTTAATTAAAAAAACACCTTGAAATCAATTAACAGTGAGAGTTAAGACTCAGGTTTTACTCCTAGTGCTTTCCACTGCACCACGCTGAATAACATCTAAGATTGTTTAAAGTACTTTTATTTTAATATGAGTTGTTAATAATTATCCATGTAGAACAAAATTTTTAAAAGATTTTATATCAGCAAGGAAACTGGCTTCTGTATTTATTAATTGAATGTGTGCTTTCAGGCTGTATCCCTAACCATATAGACTAACACAGCTTATTTGTGATCTGTTTCTCAAGGTCTTGCTCAACTTCATAAGCTCTTCTGAGTTGTGATATTAACACCATACTTCTGCATTTTCTGATTGACATTCAAACTTGAAATGTTAACTATTGAGATCATCATGGGATTATACACAGACTACCAATTACCAATGAGACTTCATTGGCCAGACATGAAAAACAATATTTTGGCTAGTTATTATATAACAGGCTCCCTAATGGTGGTACTAAAGTGCCCTTTGTGATAAAGAAAGCATTTATGATGATACAAAGTTAGAGGCCTTTCAGAAAAGCAGCAGCAGTTACAGTAGGTTATACTTCAGTGTTCCCAAGGCAGTGGAGCTTAACAAAACATTTCCCTGGTAACATTCGTTTAACAGTGT
The DNA here is from genome assembly GCF_964194185.1 of Rhinolophus hipposideros. Taxonomy (NCBI): domain Eukaryota; kingdom Metazoa; phylum Chordata; class Mammalia; order Chiroptera; family Rhinolophidae; genus Rhinolophus; species Rhinolophus hipposideros. The sequence continues at coordinate 71,842,977 of NC_138046.1, read as the reverse complement.
TTCACAATGAAACACTGTATTTGACCTTCTAGGGTCAAATACTGCACTTAGCAGATAGTGAATCAATTGGTCCAGCTGAAGTAGAAGACTCATTTAAGAAGTAATTGGAATTAGTCTTTCTCTGTCTAACTTATTTCACTTATAGTACCTTCTAGGTCCATCCATGTTGTCACAGATGGTAAGATTCCATTCTTTTTTATGACTGAGTAATATTCCATTGCATACATGTACCATATCTTCTTTGTACAGTCGCCTATCAATGAACACAAAGGTTGCTTCCATGTCTTGGGTATTGTAAATAGTGATGCAATGAACATAAGGATGCTTACATTTTTTCAAATTAGTGTTTTGGATAAAAACCCGAAGGGAGATTGCTGGGACATATGGTAGTTTTGTTTTCCATAGCGGCTGCACCAATTTGCAATCCCACCAACAGTGCATGAGGGTTCCCTTTTCTCCACATCCTCACCACCACTCAATGTTGATTTTTTGATGATAACCATTCTGACAGGTTATATCTCATTGTGGTTTTAATTTGCATTTTTCTAATTAGTGATGTTGAGCATCTTTTCATGTCTACTGGCCATCTGTATGTCCTCTGCTGAGAAATGTCTATTCAAGACCTCTGCCCATTTTTTAATCAGATTCTTTGTCTTTTCAGTGTTAAGTTGTATGAGTTCTTATATAAATTTTATACATTAACCCCTTATGGGTTGTATCATTGGTGAGTATCTTATCCCATTCAGTAGGATGTCTTTTCATTTTGTTGATGGTTTCCTTTGCTGCGGAAAAACATTTTTAGTTTGATGTAGTCCCATTTGTTTATTTTTTTTGTTTGTTTCTCTTGCCCGAGGAAACCATATGGTTTCATTTATACATGGAATCTAAAAAATAAACAAACAAACAAAACCTGAAACAAACTCATAGATACAGAGAACAAACTTATGGATGCCAGGTAAGAGGGGTTTTAAGGTCTTGGTGAAAAGGTGAAGGAACTAAGTACAAATTGACATTTATAAAATAGTGACAGTGATGTAAAGTACAGCACAGGGAATACAGTCAGTAATATTGTAATAAGTATGTATGGTACCAGGTAGGTGCTAGACTTATCAAGGGATCCCTTCATGAGTTATATAAGTGTCTAACCACTATGATGTATATACGAAACTAATATAATATTGACTGCCAACCTAGTGAAAAATTGAAAAAAATTAAAAAGGTAATTGTAGAAAAGGGAAGAAATGAATATTGAGGCAGATCACTAGAGTAAGGCATTTAGATTTATTTTTGTATGCACTCAGGAATATTGACTATTCTAGAACAAAAGATCACATACCTAAAGGGATGTTTCACCAAAATTCATAGCACGGTTTATGCAGAATGGACTGAAACAATGAAGCAACCTGTTTAAAATAACCTCCATGTGAAGTGATGAGGGCCTGAATTAGGATGTTAGAAATAGGAACGGAAAAAGATGGAAATTGACAACACATATTACAATGGAACAAAAGCATTAAAGACTGAAAATGAAGGGAGAAGATGAGGGAGAATCAAAATTATCCACATTATAGTTTTGGTAACCAAGAACTTTTGCAGTGATATACTGTTTGAATTCAAGAATGCCTTTGTTATAAGAACATGTGTCTGACAATGATATGATATACCTTAGAAGGGGAAATGGTTAATTTGATTTACTCTAAGATTTACTAAGGTGCATCCATTCCACTGATGTTAATAGGAATTACACAAGGAGAACAAAAGCAGGCTGCTAAGAATTCAAGCACTTCATCAGCACTTCTGTTATACAATCTTTGTTAATTATACTAAGAACTATATTAAAATTCAATCAGTTTATGACAAAAGTAAACTTATTTAAAGGTGCTAACACCAGGCCTAGAGCACATTTAACTTACATAGGGAGCAGTCAAGTAAATGAAGTATAAATTAGCTTCACAGCTATACTTTCTAGCAAGTGAGTAGTCAATGCTTAAATTGTTTATTACATCAGATTTCTTTTTCATTGAAGGAAAAACAGAAATTCAGTGTTAGCAAGGGAATTAAACATCACAATTTAAAATAACAGCTATAAATAATTCAATTTATTGCAATTATAATATTAATGCATAAACCTGAATTGTTCTCCAGGATCCTTGACGTTGTAGTGCATGACCCATTAACTAGTGGAGGTTTTCCTTCATCCCCTGAACACCCTTATGTTAAAGATAATTTCCTTAACTTTCCTAACCCTAATGTAATGCTGCTGTTGATGCTTTTAATATATCCAAATTTAAGTTTTGGATATGCCTATTAGAACTGAAAAAAGGAGTAAATGGTAATGGAATATAAATGACCGTGCCTCTAGTGTGTTTTTTGTTTCTTGTATTGATAGTGCCTAGAAACATGATGAACCACATTTTAAGTTCCCATGAACCAAGGGCTGATTGACGCCCAGTTTAACATAAGCACCATTTTATGAGAGTTACCATAGTGACCAGGTTCCAGTTATCAGCTTGAACAATTTCATATATGATTAATGTTAATTGCTCATTTTGCATGGATGCCTTTTTCCCAGTTGCTGAATTGGTTGCTGCTGCCTTTGATCTGTGTAGGAATACAATCCAGTGCAATAGTTAGAAAAATGATCAGTTTGCCAACACTGAGAGAAGATGGATTCAGGTTGCTGTGAGGTCAGAGTTTGTTTCTCTTCATAAACACTAAAAGGTCAGAGTTTAACTACCACTGGCATCCTTGAAATGTTGTAATAAATGTCAGACCTAAGAGATTATTATTAATCCACGATGCAATTAAAAGTCTTACTGTTCTGGCAAAAAACAAAGAAAGATTCTTATTTAATTTAACAAGCAAATTGAAAGTCAAAGTAGCACTTTCACAGTCAGGTAAACAACACCATCAAAGCTAATATTATTCGTGGTTTTCATGGCTTCCAATGTAAGCAAGGAAGAGACACATTCAGGGACTATCCGAGGGGATTTTAAATATCAGTGATAGCTCTGAAAAGTAAACCCCAGGTCATTGTTAACAGCTCCCACTTCAGGAATCCACTGCAGTAGTCTTTACAAGTTGCTGCTCATACCACCTTTAACTGCCATTATATCTTTAGCAATTTGCTCAGTTTGTCCCAGACTGTTACAAGTGTTTCTTTAAAGAATAGTAAGCTAAGCTTTCATTGAAGAGGACATGACTTGTGATTCCTCACTAAATCATGTGTGACCATATGATTTACATTAAATATCTTGAAGACTCATGACATGACTAATGAATGTATTAACAAGACTTTTTTCTTTGAAACAAAAAAATCATGCCTTTACTAAGTTGGTTATGATTTATATACAAATAGATGACATGAAATTAAAATAATTCCAATAGTGAAAATCCATAATCTTAATGAGCAAAGTATCAGCTACTTTGTCTATTACAACTTCAAATAAATTTATCATAAAATGTGTCATATCTTGTTGACACTAGAAGACCTGTTGAATTTCCCTCTTAGGGAAATGCTAGCTCTCTACAAAGTGTATAAACTGCAAGGTAACATTGATAGTAATTCACTTCAACTGCAGAAATATGAAATACTGTTGACATATATTTCAAGTTGGGTTATTCTTTAGTCTCAGGAGTTATTATTTCATTGTTTTCAATGAATTTTACAGAATAAAAGGTAAACTACATATCAAGATAAATTATGTTGAAGGATGACCTGGACCTAGAAAAAAATCATGATTCTTTGGAATAATGTCTCTCCAAACCACCTATAAATGTTACACCCAATGTTGATTCTATAAAGCTGAAATCTCTCAAAGATTTAGCTGAACTATTTATTCAAAGTTTTGATATTTTATGGGGTTATTTGCCATGTACTTTAACAACTTTCATTTGTGGTGTCCATGCCCGATAGGAACTTAAAAAAAAAAAAGGGTCCGTTTTGTTTTACAGAGTACAAATAACCTTGTAATTAAATTGAAAACAAATAATTGCCAACAAGTAATTATCATTCAATTAACGAGTAATTACGTGGGTTTTTGTGCCCTGTAAAATAAAGCATTACTGAAATCAGTAAGGCAATCAATATTTTAGCAGAAACAGGATGCTGCAATGATGGACCTTTCAACCTATGCTGATTAAATTGTCATCCAAATAACAGTTTCCTAGTTGAATCACCACATGTTTATTTGTCTTGATTAATATGTAAATATCTGCCTGATGCTAATAAAACTCTTAGAAGTATGGCAGGATCATCTATCAAGGATGATCTTTACCAATTTTCTGCAGAGTCCTCTATAAGTCTTTCATCATGTTGTCAGCCTTGTGTTCTTTGAAAGGAAATGCAGAAAATTCAGTGCTAGGAGTATCTTACTATAAAGGATCGTCAGGTCTAAAAGTAAAAATAAAGCAATCTTACTTTAGTATGGAGTGCCACTGATTATAAAGCACTTTCACAAGCCTGATGTTAATTAATTTACTCTAGGGGCCCAAGTCTTCTTCCCAAGAGTAGGCATCTGAATGTGATTTTTGCTTTCTGCTAAATTTAAGCAGGTTTGGAAGTAGATATCATATAATCATACTCACTAAAGAGTTAATCATAAATTTTAAATAACAGGTCAAACACATATCTTTATCACTAGACCATAAGCTCCTCAAAGTCAGAAGCTGTTCTAGGTTCTCAGAATATATCAAAGAACAAACAGACCAAAACCCTTGACCTTGTCAAGCTTATATTTTAACCTTTGTGACCCTGATAACCTAGTTACAGTTCCAGACATACACTGAAGAGCATGTTTGTGTACTGGATGATTGAATAAATGATACTGTCACTGCACATGTATAACTCCAGGGACTTTTAGTCCTTGAGAAGCTTGTGAAGCTTGTGGGGCCTCTCAGACACAAGACAGTGGTATCTACCCTTCTTTAACTACAATCACATTTGAATGGATCATATTTTGAATGTTCTATAATTGCTGTAGAGTCCAAGACTTAAAAATGATTAACTGCTGATTAAATGATGCAACTGGCTTGCAATTCATGTGGTCAAGGAGAACTGAGCAATCTAGGGAATATTTGGAAATTGTAATAACAGTGGAATGATATTTCCTGTTATTATGAATGAACTGACTTAACCATTAACCAGACCCTACTGTGTGCTAGACACCATGCAAATTGCTCAAGATATAGCGACAAAACCAGACATATGTGCTGCCTTCATGGAGCTTACATTCTAGATGGGGAGAGTCAAAATTAATCCTGCCAACATCATAAAATTATAAACTGAAAAGAATGGTAGGACGGAGAATATGGTCCTTTGGTTTATGGCATATGTAGTAAATGCTACCAAGCCATTTGTGACATAAGCCATGACTTCTCCAGTATAGATCTGATGGTTGGATATTTGACCAATTTTTTTCAAACCTTGGAGTTTAAGGTAGAACCACCAGGCTAAGAGGCCTCTAATGCCTCCCAAGCCTGAGCCAGTTTATTGGAAAAGAGCTACTTTTAGTTGTGAGATTGACCAAGATATTTGTCACAGAACTAGTTAAACCGTATGGCTTTCAAAGTTCACGGTCAACAGCTGGTTCATCATATGGAAGTAGAGGGAGCATCAGGCTGCTTTCTTCTGGAGGCAGCCTGTCTGGGACTCATCATGAGCATGAAGACAACACTGAAATGTTTACATTGGAAGAGTACAAAGAGTAAGCAGGTGGACCTGAATAAAGTTAGTAGGCTTGAGTCCTGACAAATGGAAAGACCCAAAGAAGCACTTAAAGAGCAGAGATTTGGTGAAGATTATTCAACAAGATAACATGCCTTCTTCTAATAACTGGATATACCCTGATGAATGTTGTTCCGTGATCTTGGGATCCTTTAGGGCATTTGAAATAAATAGCATATTTCTCTTATCACTATACCTTAAAAGAGTTAGGAAGCCATAAAACAAGACAAGGATAAACAGGATAACAACACCAAATTAAATAGAATAAATTATGGCTCAGAGTCAAGTAGAAAGAGAGAGGAGAGTCAGTTTATAAAACTGAAACATTGAATGAGGAAAACAGAATCTTTCATACTAGACTGATATACAATATTGATGTACAATGAAAGAAAGTAACACCAGCGGTATGTGAAAAATGAGCTGGGTAATGGTCCTTCTGTGTAAGGTTGCTAGAAGTTGTCTTCATTTAAAACCAGAGTTTGTCTTACATTGATGGAGCACTTTACTACTGCAAAGTTGATAGAGTGAGGTTTAACTTAAATTTCTTTGAGAAGCAAAAGTCATTTTTGGAAATGTTCCCTATCTGAACCTCATACATTTTTGTGGCTTGGGTTATTTAATAGTATTTTGTCAAAAGCCCTATTATTCTGCTTTGTAAACTGTGTTTCTACTAAAAACCAACAGCAGTATCTTAGGCAACATTAGAAAGTCATATTTGCAATATATTGGGTGACTAGAGAATGACTTGATCCTAATGTGTGAGGACTTACGCGCCTCCTTATTGTGGTGACAGCTTCCAAATGATATATTCAGTACACTGACTGTATTAGGGTACAAGATGGAGGCCAGATACTGGCTTTCTATTTCATTATTTTATGGCTTTCTATTTCATTATTTCACATTTGCAACTGAACTGTTCACACTAGGGTGAAGAATGTGCAAATGAAATGCGTTAGGTTAATGTTATAAGTTTAGCCTCAACTCATCGGTTAAAAACACCAATCAGTCTGTGAGAAAAGACAGCCTAGATTGCAAAGGTGGCAGGTTTTGTTAGTACAGCCACTTCAAGAGTGTGTGCTACTGGTTAGACAGCCTGGTTTTAAAAAATAGGGAGGAAAAAAACCCACTGAGGGAGAGGGGTCCTTTGTTCCTTGTGGGCTCCCGGCGGCTGTAGAAATGCTAATAAACATCAACTCTTACTCTACATCTCTCAACTCTTTACCCCTCACCTCTGGCATGCTGGGCAGAGACTTAATTACTCCATATTTTATACAATTTTAATTCTGTGAGTCCCTATCTGAGATTTCAATAGTATGTGTTAATACTAGGGATCAAGTGAGGGGTAACTGTGGGTTTCTCACAACAGGTAAGTTTCATTGCAAAATGCTGGTTTATAAATGGAATCTAAACTAAAAATTGATCTTTTATGATTTTAATGTTTGCCATAACTATGTTGGGAAATTTAGTGGGAAGGAAAATACTGGTCTTTTGGTAATCAGTGAAACCAGAGTTAATATAAAGTTATGTCACTGTTGGCAATTAAACAAGATTTAGAAGGAGAATGTAGGAAGTGATATTTCCAAAAATCTTTAACCTGATATTTGTTTGTCTGTTTTTCAACAGTTCACGGCCTGGCAGGCCTCCTAAGCGTTCTCTGGGCGTGTTGCAGGATAACGCTCGCCTTCTGCCCCACTCAGTCCCAGGCCTCTTATCACCAGGACTTATCACTCCGACAGGTAATAAAATCCATCCAATGATCACCCTTGTCTCCTCATACTGTCCAGCATTTGAAATAAACTAATATTGATCTAATTGCCTTGTCCTTCAGAGCTTTTCAAGCTCTACTAGAGGTTACATTATTGAATTTTTTGAGTATTCATGGAAAGAGTTTTGGTACTCCAGTGACTCAAATTAAATAGACATGACTTTTTAAAAAGTGAATTCTCATTTTCATGCAGGAAATTTCTTTCAAGGCCTTATTTTGTGCATGTATGCTTTTGTGTGTTGGGATGGGGGCACTGGCCCAACGAGCGTTGTCTGAAAGCATCCTATAGGATGTGTCACACCTGCTTACTTCTACTTAGTAATAGTCTTGTTTTCAAGGGCTCTGGGCACCTTTATATCTGTACAAGTTATTATTCTAGGTTAAAAAGTAGAAAAAAGATGCATCTCTGGTAGAGAAACCGTATGATTAGAAAAGAAATAAGTGCAAGTGGTCAGTCTTAAATCATAATCCATTGGTTTTCGTTGAACACTGTGATAAACAGTGCTCACCTAAAAATACCAGTCTCAGAAATTAGTATTGAACTTTTTGGACTCAAAAAAAAATAAAAACAAACCTAAAAGTGCACAAAACACTTAAAAATAAGCTTAACATTTCTCTCCTTGGACCTTTAAAAATCATTAAAGCTATTACATGGTACAAAATGAATTCAATGACAATGAGATCTTTATAAATTCAGAGACAAAAATTTGTAAGGCACCTACTGTGTTTTGGGTATTAGTCCTATAGATAATGCATCATTATGTGAGTAGCAGTCCTTGTCACAGTAAAATTAGGGAGAAGGACATGTAAACCAATAATTGCATTAAAGTGTGATACAGACTATAATAAAAATACGTACATAGAAGGTAATATAAGATCACAGAGATGGGAGCCACTATGTTAGTTTGGTAAATTGGTTAATGCTCAGAGAGATCAGATCTTCAGGACTATGTCTTATAGGCTGAGTGTTGGACAAATGCAGAATCGGGGGGGAAACATTCAAGGCAGAGAGACGAATATAGACAAATATGCACTGACGACAAATAGCCTAGTGTGCTAGGGGCAATGACAGTTAAGTTACAGAGATTTGAGGTCAGAGACTCCTAGATGATATGGTTAGAATAGAAAGGGTGGGGAAAGATAGCTTGTGAAGCTAGTTTTTTCATTTATCATGTTTTGTAGTTTGTGGTTTTCCCTATAGACCAGTGGTTTCTAAAGTATCATTTAAGGACATTCTTTACTGGCTGACATGGACTTGGGGAAATACTTCCAGGTTCCTCACTTCTGCCTCAGTTAGACTTTTACATATTGTAATTGACATATGATTTTTTTAAAAAAGTGCTGTAGGTAAAAGGAACAACTTCTAAGTAACTGAATAAATGTTCTAAAAACAATTGCTGTGGAGGGTAAATAGCAGTGAAGGGAAGGAGGGTCCGTTGCTCCAGTTCAAGGGAGAAATACTGAGGACCTGAGCTAAGGAAAATTCAGTAGAGTGGAAACAAATTCAGAGAAGGTTAGTAATTTGCATTAATCACATTTGACAATTGATCAAAATAGAGGGTGGAAAGATGACGTCTTGAATGATTCATATCTAACCTGGGTGACAAGCTGGATGATGGTATCATTATCTAAGATGGAGAACTTAGGAAGAGACTCAGGCTTTGGGGGTTAGATAATGATTTTTGTAAACTTTAAGTATTTATAAGCAAATTCTAATACAAGAAGAAAGGAGCTCTGTGTATAAAAAATAATACAGAGGGAATAGCAGTGCCTGGAATATATCTTGGTATTCAATAAATGATAATCTATTTTTTGACTTCTAAAATATATTGACAGAGCCCAGAAATTGTACCTTGTAAATAATTAGATCAGTGTCCAGATTTTGTCGGAGTGTTTAAATTAAAGAAAAAAAAAGGATTTGAAAATTGCCTTGAAGCTAATGTACTCTTGAGTAAACTTTAGTACCTTAACTGTTGAGGAAAACCTGTAATGTATGTTAAGTTCTTATTATATACCAGGCATGGGTGCTAAGTGTTTTGTATACACTTCATTTAATATTCATAGTAGTTTTACGATATTGTAAACAATTTATGGCTCAGTGAGTTTAATTTCGTAGGGTCACAAAGCAATTGAGTAGCAGAACTGGATTTCAAACCCAGGTCTTTTAAACTCCAGAGCCCATAACTCTTTCCTGATCATCATGGTGTCTTATAGTGCATGTGAAAATCCATTGTGAAGTTTTGATCTCCTCCTACTTTACTTGGTATATGAGTTCTGACAATTAGGTTAGTGAACTTGTTGCAACGATGTTGCTAACCTTTTTTGTTATCAGAAGGATTATTCGTTATGAATTGGTACCAACTGGACAAACAGTTAACTAAGTTTACTATTTGGAAGTGCTGAAAAGGCTGCGTGAACTTTTCACCAACAATTCATGGCTCTTACATCAAGACAATGCACCAACTCACACAGTACTGTCTGTGAGGGAGTTTTTATCCAGTAAACAAATAACTGTATTGGAACACTCTCCTTACTCACCTGATCTGGCACACAGTGACTTCTTTCTTTACCCAAAGATAAAGGAAATATTGAAAGGAAGACATTTTGATGACATTCAGGACATCAAGGGTAATATGATAACAGCTCTGACGGCCATTCCAGAAAGAGTTCCAAAATTGCTTTGAAGGGTGGACTAGGTGCTGACATCAGTGCATAGCTTCCCAAGTGGAGTACTTTGAAGGTGACCATAGTTATAATCAGCAATGAGGTATGTGGCACTTCTTCCAGGATGAGTTTGCAAACTTAATTGGCAGACATTGTGTATGCTTCACCCCCTACCAGATAATGGAGCCTCCTTCCTTGGATTATAGCCTTGGCCTTCTGTCCTACAACTTTAATTTACCACTGTGAGAGTCATCAAAGCAAAACTCCTTTTCTTTAACCCTTTGCTTGTGCCTAGAATGCAATGATAGAGGTAGATAAGGCATTGAGTGGGGAAAGGCATGAGTACTTTTAAATGGCAGACAGTAGAAAAAAATGTTAAACAAGGGAAGGAGGAAGAATCTGCATATATATATATATATATATATATATATATATATATATATATATATATATATATATAGTAATTCCTCTCCTTAGTTTACATGAGGTTATTTTACATGACCAAGAATATCCTACTCACTATAGTCAAATATAAGGAGAAAAAAGCTGTGTAAAACCAAGTAGAAATAATTCTGGGAATATGCATTATTTTGGATTAGACAAACCACTTCTCTCCTCCACTAGCAAAGATAATTGAGATGGACTCAGTTATCCATTTAACTAACAGCAAGTTTCATATTTGAGATTATACTTAATATGCATTACAAACTTGACTTTCATTAATTTATTTAAAATACTTTCAAAGAATTCAGTTGGCATTTTTAATATAGTTTGCTACAGGTTAAGAATTATTTTTTTTTCCCAAATGATTATTGAAATGTTTTAGAATACTTTTTAGTTTTAGGTCCCTATGTCTCAAAATATGTTTTGTAAAGAACGCAATAGTTATACAGCTGTGTATAATTTTACATAATACTGGTGAATCAGTTATTGAAAAGAGTCTACTGCTGCTTTCAGTTTCAAAGTCATATGTGTAGAGAAGCCCCTTTGAATCCAGCTGAGTTTGTCTAAGTAATGGAATTTGTTCTGTATTTGTTTATGTTATTTCTTGAAAATGGGATCTAAAGGTAACAAAATAGAATGATAATGATGTCTCTTTTCAGATATTGTGTGATGTTTTCGTATATTATTTTTGCCTTTAAGTTGTTGTTCACTCTCAAGTAATTGTAAGCAAAAAATGGAAGTGAAAAGGTTTAGAAATTGATACGGTATCATCCTTAGATTTATTTAGGAAGGGTTCTCAATTTATTCATATAGCCTGAATGTGAATCTTTCAAAATGCAGAATATTTTTCAGGTATGCTACATTGTTTTATCTGCTTCTTATAAAGGTACTTCCTTTTAATTTCTATTTTAATATGATTTTATTTTCATTTTTGATTTGTATTTTTTATTTCAAAGATGGGCATTTTCTTCTTGGTTACATTTCCCATATACAATGAAACCTGATTCCTTCCAACTCCACTTATTCAGAATTTACGATAATTCATACAGTGGCTATGCTGACGTCTCGAGTATTAATAGAAATATCTTTTTTAAGCAAATTAAAACTATAAACAAAATTGTGTGTGTTTGTGTGTGTATGTATGTGTGAATGTCTGCATGAGTCATTAAAATACTTAGGAGTTTTAAATGTACTTAGGTATCCAAAAATTACTTTAGCAAGCTCTGTTTCCATATAAATAATCAACATACTAATTACTTATGATAGGTCTTTATTCATTAAGATAGGACTCACATGATATCTTCTTGGTAATATTCTTTGCCATGTATTTAGCTATTATATCTATGTAACTAGAGACATAGATCTAATATCTATATCTATCATCTATTTGTATCTGTAAAGATACATATGCATTCATTGTTTTCATTTAACATATATTTATTGAACATCTATTGTGCACCAACCAGTATGAGGAAAATTACAACATATTAATATAAAAGTCATTTTGTGAGTAAGTTTTCCCAAATTCCATTCAGTTTTTTCCCTAGTAATTACAAAATGATGAAGTTTGACTGTGTTTTTTCTTCATATATTGAACTGCTGATATTCTCCTCTCATGTTTCTGTCTCTGTTCCTGTTGTACAATCCATATCTTAATTCCCTGATAGCACACTAGTACATAATAATCCCATTTAATAGTATTTTCTGTAAAAATCATTTGGGCTATAGGGGGAAAAAGAAGAGGGAATATCCTCCCTATCTTTCTCTGCAGCTCTGCAAAAATGCTACTATCCCTGGATCACACAAAAAGGATGGATTAGTCATGTGTGCCTTCGAATTTCCCAAAAGATGACTGCTCCCCTTTCCTCAGCTTATGAAGCATTTCAGAGACAGATGTGGAATTTGGCCTGAGAGCGATTTAAACTGACAGCTTACAAGGAAGTAATATAGTGCTTCAGATGAAATTCCTATAGTGTTCATTCCTTAAAAGGTAGCAGATTCTTTAGCTGTTTTTTGTCTGTTTGTTCGTTTGTCTTATCGAACTCTATTATGGCAAAATATTTTTAGGAGTCTTAGCTGCTGTTCAAGTACCTGGGTAACTGAGCCCATGAAGATCCAATCCAATAATAGTAACTACAGCACTCAATTCAGGATTGGCAGAGCCATAAATAGAATCCTGCCAAGACTTGGCAGTGTGATATCAACTTCATGATATGATATAATGCCAATTAGCCTGATCACATCACTGGAATCAGTGTCTCTTTCTTCTCACTATGCATTTCATATTCTCAGTTAGTTTGGATGCAAAAAGTGGTCATAAGGAAGACTGAAAGGTCCTAGGACATTATTTTGTGAGTGTTAAAAGGAGAGATCAATCTAGAAAAAGCCAAATGAAGCTTTTTGATGGTTGACATAAAACATTTCTGTTTCTATGACTATTGTTGAGTTTCCCAGTGAACAGTATTGTAAAACGTGCTGCATGTCACACAAGTGATAACTGCTCTTGTGTCGATGAATTTTCTTTCAGTTATTTCTTGCGTGCTCAGGAAGAACCATTGACCTAATAGGAGACAGAGGTTGAATTATTAATATTTTCTAACACAGCGGAGTTTAGACTTAGATGTAATTACAGTTTCTCTACTAAATAAAAAGTTTAACTACATTAGTTTAATATCAAGAACTCCGTTCATTATATTAGTTGAATTTGGTTTTTCAAATGCTGATTGCTGTGTTAATGTCTGTCAGTGCTTTTTTTTTCCTAGAGGTATTATAAGTATTTTAACCTAAAAATGTCTCCACCCAATTTTTTTAGACTCCTGCCAATCATTTTTGTCTTGCATGGCTGGCTTATAAAGCAGAAGCCATGGCTTATTTCCAATGCAGGTGTGTGTGGGGGAATTGGATTTTAAGCAAACCTCACAGGATGATGACGGTGATGATGATGATAATCTATATAGTGTTTTATAAAGTACCCCCAAATATTTAATCTGTGTTTAGGTGTATGCATTAGCTAAACTTTAAAAAGAATGATTTTCAAATGTTTTCTTCTTTGATACTCTCAGCCATTCTGTCAGCTTAGCATTAATATTTCTGGTTAACAGATGAAGAAAATGAGTTTTCAAGAAGTGAAATGGTACCAGAAGATGGGGGGAGAGGGTGGTAGAGAAAGGAAAAGGGGGTCAAATATATGGTGATGGAAGAAGAACTGACTCTGGGTGGTGAGTACACAATGTGATATATAGATGATGTATTATAGAATTGTACACTTGAAACCTACCGTGTTTCCCCCAAAATATTTTATTATAATATAATTTATTTTTATTTATTTTAATATTATTATATTATTTTTGTATTTATATTTATTCGTTTTTACATTATTATTATATTATTTTACTATAAGACCCGGTCTTAGATAATATATTATGTATTATATATTATCTTATGTATATATATTATATTACATAAGACCCAGTCTTACATAAATTTTTGTTCCAAAAGACCCATTAGAGCTGATGGTCCAGCTAGGTCTTATTTCTGGGGAAACATGGTATGTAATTTTACTAACCATTGTCAACCCCAATAAATTTAATTTAAAAAAGAGAATTTAAATGATTTGTCCCTAATCTCAGAGACTGAGAGGTGGAGCCAGAATTTCAAAGCCCAGGTCTCTTGATCATTAATACCATATTTTTACAAATACATTGAACTACATCTTTCATGCAAAAACTTAGTATTGAAAATTTAGGCTATAAATCTTCAGGATTGTATCAGAACTGCTTATGTTAAATGTGAGAGATGACATATCTAGTATTTCAGTAAAAGGAAGTTTTTGGAATAATTCATATAGTTGACTGTTGGTGATTATATACCATCAATAAAATAAAATGTTGCTATTTTCCTTTTTTCCTTGCCTGTTTTGATCATTCATATAGAAGTTTATAGTGAGGGGCAGCTAGTATAATTATATGTGGCTACATATTTTTTCCAAATTTAAAAACAATCTTCTGAATGATTACATCCTACTTTTCCTGTAAAGAAAGGTAGCAGTTATAAATTGTTCCTGGTGACAATTCTTGAGTGAATTACTTTGATATATATGACTAATGAATTAATACGGTTAAGTTAATGAGAAATAGAAATGTTGCCAAGCTCCACTAGTCCGGCTGCAGTGCTGCTCCACATTTACAGTTCTAGCTTCCTCCTGTGTTGAGAGGATCACTGATGACTACACACTGTCATTGTGATAAATGATATATCCCACAGTGCCCTGCTTTCCATCTGGTCAATCCTCAAACCATCCCCAAATGAGAGATCTCATAAAAATCATACTCACTAGCCAAGTTTAGTGGATTATAGAAAGATGCATTTGCATCTCCAGGGCCCATCCCCCAACCTGGTTTTCCCCCTGATATGGAATTTACATTACATGAAATACACAACTCTTCACTTACTACATGTGTCACTCATTCAGTGTCTGCTCTTTATGCTGGCTTGCTTTTTTCCCAAGGGAGAAAGAGTATATTTAAATAGCACAATAGAACTTTTCATTGTGTAATATGCCTGAGGAATCATAAGCTGCCTTATCACTTTTTTTTGGAGGCAGTGGATGGCTGTATTGAAATGACACATTACATTAAAGCATGTAGTAAGGTTAATTAAAAACATTCTGTATAGTTATTTAAAAAATACACTGAGTATCAATCGTTCAAGAAACCCTACAAAGGAAAATACATTTCCTACTATTTTGTATCAAAAAGTTATAGCATCTATAGGCATCACCTTCGTGTTGTGACCAAAAATGAATAACAAAAACTAGGCTTAATACGTAGTTCTCACATTTAAAAAATTCTGTAAACCATAAGATATCCTGCCTTTAATGTCAACCAAATGTTAGGGGTAGGAATTGGTTACTGTGGCGTTGGTGGTGGGAAAAATGCATTGAGATACTTCTTTGATTCCCTTAATGCAGTATACAAATTCTGGATGTGTGTTGAACTCATTTTGTTCATATTTAATGTAGGAAAAATCCTGAGAGTTCTCCAAATGTCAAAATTTTTTGTTGTATATTTGTACACATGCCTGAGTCAACATGGATATTGCACAAATATAGAGCTTAAAAATGTGATTAATGTATGCTTCCCCTCTCTGCTCACTCATTTAATCCTTTTAATTGTCACCTGAAAGTGCCAGGTGAGAGGTTTCTTAAATCATTCTGCAAAATAAATCTGGGTTAATAAATCATACAATATATTTCTTACACGATCATTAGAAATAAAATTTAGAACTCTCATTTTAAATGACAACATAAAAAGGACCAGTTAAACTCGGGTTCAGGTTTTCTCTGAATGCCCAAAAGTAACATTTTATTTTTTAGTAGTGTTACTTGTGTAACCCAAGGATCAACAGAGAAGAACTATGTTTTTAATCATATAAAAGACCCTTTCCCCCTTGCATCCTATGTGAAAGTACATGAAGTCACTTAAATTACTGTAATAATAAAACCCTGAAACAACAAAAGAACGACAAACAAAGGAAGAAACGAAAACTCATAGACACAGACAATAGTTTACTGGTTACCAGAGGGTAAGGGGGTGGTTGCTGGTAGAAGAGGGTAAAGGGGATCCAATATATGGTGATGGAAGGAGAACTGACTCTTGGTGGTGAACACACAATGTGATATGTAGATGATGTAGTACAGATTATACACCTGAAATCTATGTAACTTCGCTAATAATTGTCACCCCAATAAACTAATTTAAAAAATTAAAATTAAAATAAATAAATAAAATGGGCCATACATGATACTGATGGATGTTAAATAGAAGCCAAAGTAAGGAGGGAGAATTTCTCATATAGGACTAACATTGGGTGAAAGAGGGCAATTGGTAATAATCAGTTGGTGGATAGAGCATCATCATATGTAACTGTGGATTGCTACCTATGTTTTGTTATTTGTAAAAGACTGAGAAAGTCCCTTGCTAAAAATACACTATTAAAAAAAATTTTGTGGCACAACTGAACATATTCTAGTGTACGATTTGATGTTCTGACATATGTGCACATCCACAAAATTGTCGCCACAATCAAGAAAGTGAGAATATCCATTTCCCTAAACTTTCCTAGCATCCCATCCGTTCTTTGCTGTCTTCCTCTCAGACAACTACAGACCTGTCTTCTGTCAGTATAGTGTATATTTTCTAAAATTTTACTCGTATATAAAGGAAATCATAGAAAATGCATTATTATTTTTTGTTAAAGTTTGTTGAGGTGACAGTGGTCAACAAAATTACATAGGTTTCAAGTGTACAATTCTGTAATACATCATCTGTATATTGCATTGTGTGTTCACCACCCAGAGTCAGTGTCATCACCATATATTTGACTCCCTTTACCATGTTCTTCTATTGTCTGACTTCTTTCACTTAGAATAATTATTTGGAGATTCTAAGTTTCTGTGTGCAGTAATAGTTCTTTCATTTTGATTGCTGAGTAGTATTCCATGATATGGATAAACCACAATTTATTTATACATTTTCATCTCGTAGACATTTGAATTGTTTCCAAGTTTTTTGGCTATTGTGGATAACACTGCTTTAAACCTTTGTTTACATGTTTCTGTGGATATATGTTTTCATTTCTCTTGAATAAATATGGGAGTGGGATTACTTGGTTGTATGGTTAAAAGTATGCTTAAGTTTATAGTAAACGTTAAAACTGCTTTCCAAAGTTGTCATACCCTTAGATTCCCATCAGCAGTGTGTGAGAGTTCCAGGCAATGATAATTGCCAACACTTTGTCTGGTTGGTCTTAGAAATACATTCTTTAACAACCTGTTCCTGAATCCTGTATTCAAGCATTTGTACCAAATACTGTCTCCTGTTTAAAGGTAAATCCTTGAATTAAAGTAATTAGTACTTTGTTTAGTCATGTGATGTTAGCATATAAACGGTTATCCATTTTTGCCTAAGTGCAGGTTTATAGTCAGTTAGGAATAGAGACTGAGGACCATGGTGAAGGGCAGATCCTTTGGGGATGATCAATAGTTTGTTTGTGTGAAGCATCATGGACCTTGACATTGTGAAGGTGAACACACGCAGGGGCAAGGGAGTGAAGCCAATGATGAGAAAGTGCGAATGTGACCCAAGCAAACTCTTTCTACTTCATAGTTTTGCCTAGAACCAGCATAGAGGAGAAGGAAACAAATATTTGCAAACTGAAAGTTGGAGTCATACTTTTTATGACTGTTATTTCACAATGTTAGGTTTTTGATCAGGATCACACTTGAAAGCTGAAATAGATACTTCTAGGGGAAAAAAAGGAAATTCCCTATGAGGCTAAAGAAGAAAAATAATTTTCTTTAAATTCACCTATGGGAAGAGCTTTATGAAAGAGCACACCCTTTGGGCTTAGATATTTTGGTCACAAGGGATAAATGCCCTAAGTCTAGTTTTCAAAAGTAAAGAAACAAACCTCAAGATATTAAACATCATTGTGAAAGTGTGAGTTGAATTAAGAGCTTAATTAATTAAATAAATGGATAAATGGCAAAGAACACTGTCTTTAAACTGTTAGAAATATGTGGTATTCCATCACACTAGCAAAGTAAAACTGAAGTTGAAGTCAAACAGTTTCTGCTGTGTATTTTAGTGAAGAATTTATGATTTATGGAAGTGGACCTTTTCATTTTCAGAGCATAGCTTCTACGCCTATTACTTTTTTTTTAAAATTGTGTCCCAGGCTGATGTTTGATTACTGTGCATTGGATTTTATTTTAGGACAGGAATATCTATTGAATGTTTTTTGAAAGATAACTAAAATGACCAAGAGAATGGAGAGGCTTGCATATGAAGCAAGCTCAAAATTAATAGTACCCTTTAGGCAAGATAGATAAAATATAAAAGAAATATGGTGTAAGTATATTAGGCCATTAAAGACATGCACTGAATGATTGAAGACCTGTTCACTATTTTACAGAATATGAAATAAATATCCTGATGATTGGAGGAGGAAATAGGAGTAAGACTTGAAAACTTTATAGGCTGAAAGGGAAAGAGAAATACTGATTTTCTGGTTTAAAAGTTTGTCCCAATTGCAGTCCAGTTCAAGTTCTGTTAGAACTTATTGACATAAAAATGCTATAAAAAATGATTTAAAAAACCTTAGGGATGTTTATTATAAGCCCACTTTTTTTTACCTTCAAAGTGACATCTGTTGAAATTAATGATTATAAATTTCCAAAAATCATCTTTGGGTGTCTCGTTAGATAGAGAACAAAAGAAAGGTCTGTCTCTTCACGACATTGTTTACGTTATTCATTTCAAAATTGATAGAAAGAAGTCCGTAAAATAAAGTTCTCTTTTTCCTATTTTTAACGTGCTTTGAGGAATTCCTACTAAAACCATACATTTGCTTATATATTACTTTTATCCGTTTGACCAGCAATTAATCCCTTAATAAGTTACATTATTCAAAATTATTTTATATTTAATTTTATATTAAAAGTTGCAACAAACAATAACTGAAAATTTTGGATAGCTTCTACTGGTATGTTGTGGATTTCTAAAAATTAAACGTAAATATTAGTGGAAGATAAAACATAGACGAGGTTGACAATTAAGTTTAAGAACTTGCTGCAACGATGTTGCTAACCTTTTTTTTATATAAGAGGGATTATTCATTATGAATTTGTACCCACTGGACAAACAGTTAACTAAGTTTACTGTTTGGAAGTGCGGAAGAGGCTGCATGAAAAAGACGACCTGAACTTTTCGCCAACAATTCATGGCTCTTGCATCACAACACTGCACCAGCTCACACAGCACTGTCTGTGAGGGAGTTTTTAGCCAGTAAAAAACTGTATTGGAACACTCTCCTTACTCACCTGATCTGGCCCCCAATGACTTCTTTCTTTACCTGAAGATAAAGGAAATATTGAAAGGAGGACATTTTGATGACATTCAGGACATCAAGGGTAATACGACGACAGCTCTGATGGCCATTCCAGGAAAAGAGTTCCAAAATTGCTTTGAAGGGTGGACTAGGCGCTGGTGTTGGTGCATAGCTTCCCAAGGGGAGTACTTCGAAGGTGACCGTCGTGATATTCAGCAATGAAGTATGCAGCACTTTTTCTAGGATGAGTTCGCGAAGTTAATTGTCAGACCTTGTACTTCCATAATTATGTCCGTGTTTAAAATCCAAAAGGGACATTACTTCAACATTAGTCCTACTTGTAGTTAACAGACCACCTGTCCACTAACACTTCAATTGTTTCAAAATTACAAATCTCTTTGTTATGCCTTGCTTGAAACTCTTCTATGCCTTTTTGTTAACAGCAAAATAAAGTTAAAATTTCTTAACGTGGAAAGAGTCTTTCTTATCCTCCCTGAGCATAACTTTTTATCCTCATCTACTACAACTCCTTCCTCAAATACCATGTCCTGTATAATCTCATTAAAGTTCTCTCTTTTCTTCAGATACCCATGCTTTTATATACATTCATAACTTTGTGTATGTTCTTTCATCTGCTTTGCTCTATTTATGAAGGTGAGCTTATTACAATTACAGAAACTCTTTTGACATAGGAACTTCTGACTAGATATAGCAGTATATTAATTATATGTAATTATTTTATTCTCTTTAAAGTGAAAATAAAATACTTGAATAAGGTGATCATTTCTGTCAACTTACTATGAGTAGCAAGTTCTTTTAACAAAACTAATGAATAATTTTTGAGCACTAATTACATTTTCAACTCTTACAAGCTCTTATGTGTCACTATTTTCATGTCATTTTAAGGTTTTGTTTCTAAAACACAGGATCAAGGATGCTAGATAAAGCCAATGATATTTCTGGCATGTCAAATGTATGCAAAAAGAAAAACTTCTATGATGACATCTCCATCTATTTGATTACTTGAAAAAGCCACTGACAACCTTCGTGTACTCCTAGGAATTAGTACAGATGCTCTGCTATACAGAAAAATGGACTGAAAACTTCAGACCTTTGAAAGTACTCTGGAACATTGATTCATCTGCTATAAGATTCCCTATAGCCTGATTAATTTTTATTTTTAATTTACTAATTTGAAGTTTTAGTCACTTGTCTGCCGTACCTCCTGACAGAGTTGGGGATAGTATTAGGTTGGTGCAAAAGTAATTGCGTTTTTTGCCTTTTTTTTTTTTTTAAACCTTTTAAACAGCAATTGCTTTTGCACCAACCTAATAGTTGGAAGGAAAGTAGAAATCAAAGATTGCAGGAGGGAAATAACCCCAAGATGAAGGTTCACCACAGTATGGCCACAATTATATGGAGTTATAGAAAGGGACGAAAGAAGTTAATTGGTCATTTGTGTGTGTCTAGTTTGGTAAAACTATGGATTGTATTCAGTGTTTCTTGTCACAGGATATAAGACTGAAAAGTTATTTCTGAATTTTATTACCTGTGTTTGGTATAGTGGGATGACAAACAAATAGATAAGGAATTAACATATTGTTTGAAAGGGACAATTTTCTTCTTTTTCATTAATATTCTTCCATATCAATCAAACTAAAATAAAAAAAGAAACTATATGTGTTGAAAACTATACTGCCAAACAGTTTGCAATCTAGCTTACTGGTCAGACCATCTTCAACTTAAACTAAATCATTCAATGGATTATACTTATCCTTATTTCCAGACTCAGAAGTACTCCCCTTCCTTTCTATGGCTGATCCATCCAAGAAGGACCCAAAACTCTACTTCATGTCATCCCATAATTTTACTAAAATACTTTCTCTTTTTAAGTTGTTTATTTACCTTTATGGATCTTCAGTATTTGACTGTACCTCTTTCTTCTTGAAAACCTTGTATGTTTTTGGCTTTATGATTGTATACTATTCCTAATTCCTCATCTGTCCCATTTTGTGTTTACTTCATTTTAGTACCTTTTAAATATTATTTAAAGTAACTACTTGTTACTTTAAATTGAGTTTTTTTCAAAATAGTCTTAAATTTTCAATTTGTCTTGTCAAGTTTACATTGATCTTCAACTTAAATATAAAATAACTAAATTCAGTTACCTTATTACATTTAATATGTATATAATTTTCCCATCACATACCAGTTTCCATACTAGAAGCAAAGAGGTGGAAAGGATAGCCTGCCAATATATAGACATTTCTCAATTAATGGTGATATCCCAAACAACACATAATTAAAAGTTATTCAGGAGAAGGTCCAAGATTGTGGAATAGGTAAACACTATGCCTGTCACCTCCCCGGATCACATTAAAATTACAACTAAATTATCGAACAATTAACCTCGAGAATCATCTGAAGACTAGAGGAACAAAACCCCTATAATAAGGATATAAAGAGGAGGCCACATTGAGACTGGTAATGGGGGCAGAGATGAGAAAAAGGCTGACCCCAAACGACAGGTGGCAGTTGAGCACAAGGAGGGACATTTCAGTGGCGGCAGTCCCCCCTGAAGAGCTCCCCATACTGAGCTCCCCAGCCCACGGGACCCAAGCTGGGAAGAGGAGTCCCCACAACACATTGTAGTGAAAATCAGTGAGGATTCTGTCCATCCCTCCCAGTGAGGTGGAAGGTGGCTAGAAACCCAGATGTCCTCTTAAAGAGCCTGCACACAACTCACTTGCTCACCGGCACTCATCCTGGGCACTGGCAGAGGGACAGTGACTCAAGAGGTGCAATATACATACAGGGAAATAATGAGTTGTATGGCTTTAGGGCAAGGGCTAGAGGGATAGTCCCCATTATCACTGTATGGAACCTGCCTCATATATAATCTGCAGGAGGGCACCATCTTTCCTGTGCTGAACTCACCCCCACAGGGCCAAATCTGAGACTGCATCAGTCTGGTAAAATCTGCGTGTGACGTACGACCTTGGTGTTTCCCTTGGGCCCTGCCCCACCTAGCTAGTGCTGAATCATCCAGGGCACCCTCTGCTCTCCAGCATCCAGAACCACCCTGCAAACTGCAGCGGGTGGGGAGAGGGCTTGTACAGCAGTGAATGGCCTAGGAAGCTGGGAAACATTCAGTGGTAGGCAGTCAGCTCTAGTTGTGCTACAGGACTTCTTGGGAAGCTGTCAGGGATCTGCAGACCCATGGCAAATGGTGGCTGGCCATGGTGTTCTCTGGATATTTTGCAAAGTGACCACAGGCTCTGCACTGGCGCAAGAGCTGAATCTGCATTAACTTTGTAAAAACCACTAACCACATGTTGTAGATTCCTGAGACCCCACCTCACCCAGCTAGTGCAGCATTGATAGGGTCACTTTCAGCTCCTGGATGGCTGCCCTCACCCTATATGCTGCTGGAGGCTTATACAGCAGCTGACGGCCTATAGCATGGAAACATTTAGTGGCAAGCAGTCAGCCCCAGCTTGCAGTGCAGACTCTGTTCATTGGCTCTCAAAGATCTTCAGGACAGAGTTGAGAATTGGCTGACTGAGGTATTCTCAGGGCATTTTGCAAAGTGGCCATAGGCTTGGCACTGGTACAGAACCTAAATCTGCATTAACTTTGTAAATACTGACCACACCCCAAGATTCTGTGTGACCTCACAGCACCTGACTTGGGCATTGTTGCCAGGGGCATTGTGAGCACCAGTTCAACCAGCCCAGCCCACAATCCTAAGGAGACTCTTTAATCTGATTAACCTTAAGGCTCAACTACAACAGGAAAATACAGCACACACAAGGCACACACACTTGGAACACACACACACAGGTGATCAGAGAAACTCTGCCATTGGACGACACAGGATACATGCTACATAAGGCCACTTGACAAACACTGAGAGACGTAGGAGATCTACCTAATACAGAGAAGCAAACACAGAGAGAGGCAGCCAGAATTAGGAAACAAAGAAACACATCCCAAATAAAACAACAAGAGAAAACTCCATAAAAATAAATAAATGAAATGGAGACAACCAACCTACCAGAGACAAAGTTTAAAACACTAGTTATAAGAATGTTTAAGAAACTTAGTGACAACTTCAACAAAGAGATAGTAAGCATAAAAAGGACATAGAAACCATAAAAAAGCAGTCAGAAATAAAGAATACAATAATTGAAATGAAGGAATCAACAGCACATTAGATGAAACAGCACATTAGATGAAACATTGAATCAGCAATTTAGAACACAAGATAGCAGAAAACACCCAATCAGAACAACAAAAATTAAAAAAAATAATAAAGAAGTCAGTTTTAAGTACTTTTGGGACAACATCAAACATAATAACATACACATCATAAGAGTACCAAAAGGAGAAGAAAGGGAGCAAGAGAGCGAGAACCTATTTGAACAAATAGTGACTGAAAACTTTCCTAACCTGGTGAAAGAAATAGATATACAAGCCCAGGAAGCACAGAGAGTCAAAACAACATAAACCCAAACAAGCCCACACCAAGACACATTATAATTAAAATGGCTAAGGTTAAAGACATAGAATCCCAAAATCAGCAAGAGAAAGACAAGTAATTACAACTAGTTATTTACATGGGAACTTGTATGAGACTGTCGGCTGATTTCCCAACAGAAACCTTGAAGGCCAGATGGAATTGGCATGAAATATTCAAAGTGATGAAAACAAAGGACCTATAACCATGACTAACCTACCCAGCAATGCTGACATTTAAAATTGAAGGAGAACTGGACCACCTCCTTACACCATATACAAAAACAAATTCAAAATGGCTTAAAGACTTAAATGTAAGATCTGAAACCATAAAATATCTAGAAGAAAATATAGGAAGAAACTTCATGGACATTACCCGGAGTAAGATTTTCACTGATATATCCCCTCGCGCGAGCGAAGTAAGAGAAAAAATAAACATGTGGGATTACATCAAACTAAAAAGTTTTTTCACAGCAAAGGAAACCATCAATAAAACAAAAAGGGATCCTACTCTATGGGAAAAGATATTTGCCAATGATATATCTGATAAGGGATTAATATCACAAATCTATAAAAAACTTACTCAACTCAACTCCAAAAAAACAAACAACCCAATTAAAAAATGGGCAGAGGACTTGGGGAGACATTTCTCTAAAAAGGACATACAGAAGGCAAGAAGACATATGAAGAAATGCTCAACCTCACTAACCATCAGAGAAATGCAAATAAAAACCACAATGAGATACCACCTCACTCCAGTCAAAATGGCTATTATCAATAAATCAACAAACAACAAATGCTGGCGCGGATGTGGAGAAAAGGGAACGCTAGTGCACTGTTGGTGGGACTGCAGATTAGTGCAGCCACTATGGAAAACAGTATGGAGGTATCTCAGGAATCTGAAAATGGAACTACCCTATGATCCAGTAATTCCACTCCTAGGCATCTACCCGGAGAAATCCAAAACTCCAATTCAAAAATCTGTATGCACTCCTATGTTTATTGCAGCACTTTACACAATAGCCAAGATATGGAAACAACCAAAATGCCCATCGGTAGATGACTGGATTAAGAAGCTGTGGTACATTTATACAATGGAGTATTACGCAGCCATAAAGAAGAAAGAAATCTTATCATTTGCAGCAACATGGATGGATCTAGAGAACATTATGTTAAGTGAAATAAGTCAGAAAGAGAAAGACAAGTACCATATGATCTCACTTATATATGGAATCTAAAGAAAAGACTATGTGAATGAACTAATCAGAGTCAGTTTTGGGGACGCAGAGAAAAAACCGAGAGTGGTTAGATGGGTGTGTGGGAGGGGGTTGGGGATAAGGGGAAAGGTGAAGGGATTTGGAATCAGCTGGTAAACACAAGATGGCCTCAGGGTTTTTCTTTTGAAAATTAATTTGGGGAAGGTATTCTATAATGTTGTAAAGATTTTGTTGGGTATCCGATGGACATGCGTCCTATTTGGGAGACCACCTCAGGGATACTGTGGATACCTGATCATGGCATTGTACATCAGAAGCTAAACATTAATGAATGCCAACTATAATTTTATATATATAATGTGATGGTTCAGTGTGAGGTCGGAGGGATAGTGGATGGGGGGAGGGGGGTTCACAGTATGAGGGATATAAATGATGAACGTCTAAGTATTACCTTGTTTTGTACACCTGAAACTAATAAATAAATTAATTAATTAAAATAAATAAATAAAATTGAAGGAGAGGTAAAGAACTTCCCAGACAAGAAAACGCTAAAGGAATTTATTACCACCAAGCTAGTATTACAAGAAATGTTAAAGGGACTACTTTAAAAAATGGAAGGTGGAAAACAAACAAACAAAAGAAGATCAATAACAACAATAATAAAATGGCAATAGCTATGTACCTGTAAATAATCAGTTTAAATGTAAATGGTTTAAATGCTCCAATCAAAAGACATAGCATAGCAGAATGGATAAGAAAACAATACTCAAACATATGCTATCTATAAGAGACCACTTCAGATGAAAAGACATACATAGACTGAAAGTTAAGGGATGGAAAGAGATATTTCTCACAACTGGAAATGAAAAAAATCTGGAGTAGCAATACTTATATCAGACAAAATAAACTTTCAATCAAAGAATATAGGGAGAGATAAAGAAGGGTGTTACGTAATGATAAAGGGATCAATGCAACAAGAAGACATTACTCTAGTAAACACCTAAGCATGCAACATAGGAGCACCAAAATATATAACACAAATATTGACCTTCTTCAAGGGAGAGATAGATAGTACACAATCAGAGTAGGGGACTGTAATACCACATTGATACCAGTGGACAGATCTTCCAGACAGAAAATAAACAAGAAAACAGTGGCCTTAAATGACACACCAGACCACATACATTTAATCGATATTTTTGGAGCATTTCACCACAAAGCAGAATATACATTCTTTTCAAATGCACAAGGAACACTTTCCAAGATAGACCACATGTTAGGCCCCAAAACAAGTCTCAATAAATTTAAGAAGACTGAAAATCTATCAAGCCTCTTCTCTGATGACAATGGTATGAAACTAGAAATCAATTTCAAGGAAAAACAACCTGAAAAACACTCAAACACATTGAGGCTAAATAACATGCTGCTAAGTAATGAATGGGTCAACAATGAGATCAAGAAAGAAATCAAAAGATACCTTGAGACAAACAAAAATGAAAACACAACAACCCAAAATCTATGGGACATAGCAAAAGCTGTGATAAGAGGAAAATTCATAGCAATGCAGGCCTACCTCAAGAAACAAGGAAAATCTTAAATAAATAATCTCACTTTACACTTAAGAGAACTGTAAGAAGAACAGCAAACAAAGTCCAAAGTGACTACAAGGAAGGGAATGATAAAAATAAGAATGGAAATCAATTAAATAGAGGCTAAGAAAACAATACAAAATATCAGTGAAACCAACAGATGGTTCTTTGAAAAGCTAAACAAAATTGATAAGCCATTAACCAGACTCAACCTGAAAAAGAGAGAGGACACAAATAAATCAGAAATGAAAGAGGACAGGTGACAATGGACACCACAGAAATAAACAAACAAACAAACAAATAAAATGAGGCCAGCAATTACATGCCAACAAATTGTAAAACCAGGAAGAAGTGGATACATTCTAGAAGCATACAATGTTCCAAAGTTGAATCAGGGAAAAACAAAATCTTATCCGACTGATTACTACTAATGAAACTGAATCGATAATAAATAAGACCCCAACAAATAAAATTCCTGGACCATATGGCTTAAAAGGTGAATTCTACCAAAAAAGAATTAACACCTATTCTTCTCCAACTATTACAAAAAATTCAAGTGGAAGGAGGGCTCCCAAGCTCATCTTAGGAGGCCACCATTACCTCATAAAATTATTGGAATTAGTCTGAACCAGACAAAGACATTATGTAAAAAGGAAAATTATAGGCCAATATCCCTGATGAGTTATCGATGCAAAAATCCACAACAAAACATAAACAAAGCATATTCAGCAATACATTGAAAAGATCATACATCATGATCAAGTGGGATTTATTCATGGTATGCAAGGTTGGTGAAATATCCACCAATCAACTAACTTGATACATCATGTAAACAAAATGAAAGATAAAAATCACATGATCATATCAATATATGCAGGAAAAGGGTTTGACAAAATCCACCATCCATTCATGATAAAACCTCTCTCAGTAAAATGTTAATAGAGGGAACATATTTCAACATAATAAAGGCTACATATGACAAACCCACAGCTAACATCATACTCAGTGGGGAAAAGCTAAAAGTATTCTTCTTAAGATCAGGAAGAAAACAAGGATGCCCACTTTCACCACTTTTATTCAATATAGTTCTGGAAATCCCAACCACAGCAATCAGAAGAAAAAGAAATAAAAGGCATCCAAGTGGAAAAGGAAGAAGTAAAGCTGTCATTATTTGTAGATGACATGATACTATATACAGAGGACACAAAAGATTCCACCAAAAGCCTATAAGGACTGATAAATGAATTTAGTAAAGTAGCAGGGTACAAAATTAATATTCAGAAATCGGTTGCATGTTTATACTCCAATAACTATCACAAAGAGATATTAAGAAAACAATCCCATTTCCAATTTCATAAAAAAAAGAAAAATACCTAGAAATAAATTGAACCAAGGAAGTAAAAAAACCTGTACTTGGAAAAGTAGAATTCATTGAATAGAAAAATTAAAGGAGATACAAATAAATGGAAGCATATACCATGATCATGGACATGAAGAATTAATATAGTTAAAATGTCCACATTACACAAAGCAATCTATCAGTTCAATGCAATCCCTATCAAAATATCAATGGTATTTTTCACTGAATTAGAACAAATAATACTAAAATTTATATGGAACTATAAAAGACCCTATATAGCCATGACAATCTTGAAAAAGAACAAAAGTGGAGTGATCATGCTACCTGATATCAAATTATACTACAAGGCCATAATAATCAAAATAGCATGGCATTGGCATAATAACAGATGCATCGATCAATGGAACAGAATAGAGAGCCCAGAAATACATACATGTCCATCTGGTCATGATTTATTAAGCAAGAATATACATTGGGATAAAGACAATTTATTTAATAATGGTGCTGGGAAAATGGACGGATACATGCAAAAAATGATACTGGACACCTTCTTGCTCCATATACAAGAATAAACTCTAAATGAATTAAAGACTTAAATGTAAGACCTGAAACCATACAACTCCTAGAAGAAAATGTAGGAAGTAAACTTTCAGGCATTACCCTTAGTAATATTTTCACTTACGTTTCTTTGCCAGCAAAGGAAACAAAAGAAAAAATAAACAAATGGGAATGCATCAAACTAAAAAGGTTTTGCACAGCAATGGAAACCATCAACAAAATGAAAAGATATCCTACTGAATGGGAGAATATATTCACCAATGATACATTGGAGGAGAGCTTAATATCCAAAATCTATAAAAAATTCATATAGCTCAACACCAAGAAAACATTCCAATTAAAAAAGGGGCAGAGGACCTGAATAGACATTTCTCCAAAGAAGACATACAGATGGCCAATAGACATATGAAAAAATGCTCAATGTCACTAATCATCAGAGAAATGCAAATTCAAAACACAATGCAATATCATCTGACAGCTGTCAGAATGGCTGTTATCATTTAATCAACAAACGACAAGAGCTGGTGAGGATATGGAGAAAAGGGAACCCTCATGCACTGTTGGTGGGATTGAAAACTGGTGCAGCCACTATGGCAAACAGTATGGGGATTCCTCCCAAAATTAAAAATAGAACTACATTATGACCCAGCAATTACACTTCTGGATATTTATCCAAAGAAATACCAAAGTGGTAGTTACAGGAGTCACAGGGTTGTAAATTACAGTACTGGGAATATGGTCAATGGTATTTTAAAGGCTATGTATATGTATATGTATAATATTTAAAGGCTATGTATAATGTCATTGTGTAGTAGACTGATTGGGGATTCACTTCATATATTATATAAATGTCTAACAACTGTGCTGTACACCTGAAACTAATATAAAATAATATACAATGTCAAGTATAATTAAAAACTTAGTTACGGGATGTTTAGTGCAGCATGGGGAATATAGTCAGTAATGTTCTAGTAACTGTACAGTGTCAGGTGGGCAGTAGACTTGTTGGGGGTTATCACTTTGTGAATTACGTAAATGTCTGATCGCTATGTTGTTCACTATTCTGAAACTAATAAAAAAGCTCTTTTGGAATGCATTGTTTTATCTTTTATGTTTTTTGAGGTGGAAGTGTTAAATTCATCTGTGTAACGTCTTGTTTATTCAACTCATTTATTTAGTAGTCAGTGTCCTTTATGTATCTAGAAATGATAATTCAAAGTTTAATATGACATGATCCCTGCCTTCAAAGAACTCACTCTCGAGATTGGGAGGGTGTCCCAATAAGTAAATAGTTATTAGATAATTTTATATATGTCTCTTTGCATATGAAAGAGAGATGGATAATTTTTCTGATGATAGAAATAATTATGTGGTAGAAATCTTTGAATGTGTAGGGAGACAAAGGAGTTTACCATTACAATAAAGGTGGGGCATATCTCTGTTTGTATAAGTATAATGAGTGCATAATGAAGAGTGTGATGACATACCTTCCACAAGAAAGATATCAGTGGTCATCATAGTTGTGGATCCTTCTGAGGACAGCTCAGAAAGAACATCTTGAGGATATCACCTTCCCATTTTCATTTAGAACTTGAAGCTGTTTCTTTTGTTGATGATTACTCTCTTAAATATGCATAGTACTTAAGAGATTTTAAAGAACTTTGGTGACTGTTACCATATTACATCCTTCAAGGTAGACAGAATGGAGTGTTTACCTTAAGATTTCTGCTGATAAAGAAACTGAGGCCTACAGAAGTTAAATGATTTGCTGAAGAATACACAGTTAATTGCAGTGGAATCAAAATACAAATGTAACTTTTCTGACTTCATGTTTAGTGCTCTTACAATAGCAAAAAGATAAAAACTTCTATATTGAGAGCTGAGTGAATGTATTTATATGTGAGGTACACAAGGATGTTATATAACTAGCTCTATTACGAACTAGTAAAGTGATTCTGAGCACATTACTCTTTTCTGTGCCTGATGTTCCTCATCTATAACATGAATATAGTAACAGTGCTGCTCTTCTAAATGTGTTGTAAAAGTTACTTGGCATGTGTCTAGCATAACAAGCATTCAATAATGGTGAACTATTACTATCTAATATAAAAAATAAAATAAATAAATCTTTATTAGTGTTTGGGAAATCTGACTTAAAATCATGTAGCCATGGCATTAACATACTATGTTACAGTTGACCCATCTGAAAGGGCGTCTTTCCATCTATAACTTGACTTCAGAGGTTTAAAAATAA
The DNA here is from genome assembly GCF_964194185.1 of Rhinolophus hipposideros. Classification (NCBI taxonomy): domain Eukaryota; kingdom Metazoa; phylum Chordata; class Mammalia; order Chiroptera; family Rhinolophidae; genus Rhinolophus; species Rhinolophus hipposideros. The sequence goes on along the minus strand of NC_138046.1, from coordinate 71,811,994 downwards.
GTGAAACAACTTACTTTAAAAACTGTTTGATTGCAATATTAAGGTCATAAAGCAGTCTCATTTTTGTCAACCTAAAAACAGTTATAAAATAATGTTATGTTTAGCTGTGATAAACTCCATACAATTTTAAGAATCTATGCTTGAACATAATTTATTTTTTTAAACATAAGCTTTTTAGAGAATGCATATGATTCATCATTTTTCTGCTACTGGGTAGTTGCTACCTGCTAATTTTCAGATAGTCCTAAATACTTCTCAACTGTGTCTTTCTGTATTAGAGGAAAATCAGGAGCAGGAAGCACATGTGAATATCCAGTAGTTCACAAAGAGTACACTGTCTGAAATAAAATGGCAGGGTGATCACAAATTGAGAAATAGGATGTTATATATGAAAGACCCTGAGGACAGAGGCTATAACCATGATGCAAAGAAAATATGCATCACGTAACCTGTGTGAGAGACATTATTAGCTTCAGATCTATTTTTTGTAACCACATTTGTATGTGTAAGAAATAGCCAAATCAGAAGAGTCATTGTCAGATATGACGAATGGCAACACGTGTCATGATCTCTTCTGCTGGCATATTCAGTAGAGTCAAATCTTTTGGTGAATATCCAAATTGTGGCTGCTGATTTGGAAATTAATTTGCTGGACTGATAGCTGTTTCTCAGTTGGAACACGGGAAGAGTGAGTTATCTATCTACCTATCATCTATCTCTGTCTGTCTGTCTGTCTGTCTGTCTGTCTGTCTATCTATCTATCTATCTATCTATCTATCTATCTATCTATGTCTGTCTGTCTATCTGTCTATCATCTGTTTAATGTAGCATAGAACTGATTCACTTAGTCTCAAAATTATGAACTCCAAATTAGATAAATATTTGCTTTATGTTATAATTTTTAGTGTTATGATTGCTGTAATTTGTTGCTGTTCTGACAGGCTGTAAAAAAGATGTGTGTCTTCACTACATAAAAATACAATAAATTAACAGAAACTAGTGTGCTAGAGCAGTAATAGTCCATATGTTTATGAATGCTGATGGGATGCCTGGTTGGCATCCTGGAATGTTAAGACTAAACAAAGTTTCTACCCAATAATGAATATCATCTCTCACTCTATAGCCCCTATGAGCCAAGGAACTGAAATATTCATGACCAAATGCTTACCTGTGAAAAAGCTGTGTATTGCAAAAATGTGGGTGCTAATATAATGATAATAGTATTTGGTTAAACCTATAAATCAGAAATACATTGGTGGGCAAAGCAGACTTCCTTTCTTGCTTTAAAATTAATTTTTGACTGAAGGCATATCAAGTTCTCATTCATATTGAATTGAATTTGCCAAATGCAAGAGAATATGTACCTGATGGTTTTAGAATATGTGCTTCCTACCACAGTTTTATCCTCTGTGATGGTGCTTTTTTACCTGTATACTGAATAATATTTGCTTTTCTCCTGTATGCTCATTGTGGTCAGAATCTGTTTTATTCCCTCCCATCCCCACTTCCTGCCAGTGTCTAGCACTGTATATTACCTTTAATAGATGTTGAATATGTGTTTGTTTAATTGAAATATGCATATAAAACTATGCAACCGAATAAGCTAGACTCAAAAAAAAAAAAAAAAAGAGAGGTAAAACTGTCATTGTCATTCTGTGTTCCTGGTAGAAAAAGAAGCTAGGCCTTTTTGATTAACATTTGTGCACCTTAGTTTGAAAACAAAATGGGAAATAGGAAATGACTGCTTTTAGTCTAGAATTATTATTAAAAATTTGGGCAAAGAGATAAATACTACTAAATTCATTTGAGATTGTATTTAGGAGAAAAAAAGTAATAGATAACTTTTAATGAACGCTGTATGATCAGTACTGTGCTATATACACATTATAACATTTAATCTTAAAAATTATATAAGTACCCTATTATTCTGATGTTATAGATAAAGAAATTGTGCCACAGGGCCTGGGAGTGGTGGTGATGTGACTTTTCCAAGAATAAATCTGCCATATATTTTGGCCATAAGATTTCAGCCCAGGAGTCCTGATTCCAAAACTTGTATTTCTTAACTCCTGAATCATTAAAAAAAAAGCGCCCCCCTTTTTTATTGATGGTTAGGGGGAAATCAATATCTGAAGAATTTGGAAGTATTTACACTTTAAAATGAAATCCTCATTTCCACCTATTACTTGACCCATTATTTCACTTTGAACAATTTGTTTGCAGAGACAGTGATGTAAAGATGTAGGACACTCTGTCACTGTATCTTTCCTCCTATTTGTCTGTCCTTTGTCTATTTTTCTGCTTGTTTGCTTCTCCACCAGACAGCTAAGGATAGAAAAAGAAAGCAGAATTCTCTGGAGCAAAAATAAGGTATCAGATTTATCTTGGCATTTCAATCACCCTTCCACTCAATAACACAGATAATCTAGAATTTAATATAATCCCTATACTCTTAAAAACATTACTAAGGGCAACAAATTTTAATGTGATCTAGAGCCCACCATGTTCATTTTTGTAAACTTCAAAATTTACTTCCAAATCTCAGTCTATTCTGGAAGATAAATACATAATGTTATGTTATTTGCATAGCTATGATTTAAACTAGAAATGGGACATTTATTAGGAAAAATAAACTTTACTAAGAGCAGATCACATTATATAATATTTTTTTTGTAACTGAGAAATATGGGCAGATTAAAAAGTGAACCCTGAAATGAAAGAATAACCTCAAGATATGAAAGATAATAATCTTTCATAAGTTTTAGCATATTGAAAGGGTATTTCTACACTGTCTTATTAAATTAGGCAAGGTCACCTTTTCATTTTACTAATACAGCTGGTTTGTAAGGTGTATTCCTATGGAAAAAAAATGGATGTCTTACATCACAGAATATGAAATAAAACATAGCTAAAATGGTAGTGATTTGGGTGGAATTTAATAGTATTTGTTATTTTTCAATTATTTGTGTAGCAGGATTTTTCCTTGAATGGTTTAATTAATGTGGGAATAATTGAGGTACAGATTGATTGGCTACGCCTTTCAAATGCACTATTTCCCAAATTCGACCAACAAGTGGGTTCAGCCTAAGGCAGTCAATGTTCAGTGTTGGGCTTGGAGAGTTTATCCTCTTGCATCTGAAACCTCCCTAAAATTTCCCTTTCAAATTGGATGATGTCATCAGATACCTCTGGGCTGTTGTTTGCCAATATCTATTTAGTTAATTTTTTTTCAGGTTATAAACCAATTGAACTGTATATTTTTTATTAAGATTAGCACTATTGGACTTAATGCTCCCTTTCCCTGGTTGTGTTAACATCACTCTCGAAGCCTCTTTACTGGACATTTGACCTATAGAGTATAGAAAAATTTGGGCCACATGCCTGTGGATTAGATGCACCTGTTTTTAGTGAAGCAGTGAAAGCAATGTAAAATTCTCCAGTGCCCCAATCTGGTTATTGTGCCTGATGACCCTTTGACATGCCAAAAAGAATCTCCATTACATAAAAGAAAGAGGTGAACTTGTGGAAGTGAACGTATAAGCATTCAATAAAACTTTATTGAATGCCTACTAAGTGCATGCAATTAAAATAAACCATGTAAATTTACGTATGTGGTATTTGTAATTTCATTGGTCAGTGGGAATGTCTATTATCCATCGGTAATAAGTGGAAATACATTTTACAAACGTTGCCTCTTATGAGTCAATGTGTGTATTTGTAAGTAATTCTTGCTTTCTTACTTGTTTCTAAGATCAATTCAGTTCTGTCATTTGATGTATTGTGTTGCTGTATGTTGGGATGGCACCGCCTCATACACATTTTAGGAGTGAAACCGTAAGTCCTGCAGTGCACACATCACACAACTGCCTACAGTAAAACACATTATTGACATGATTCGGTGGAGTCACTTACCATGTTTTCTTTTGTACCTTTTTTCTGGTTGATTTTAAGTATATATTTCAAAAATCTATTAGTAAAAGAAGTGAATTTACCATTAGCACTGATTAGAATGGGCGGTCAATTAAGGACGTAAGGTGTCTAACTACTTTTCACATTACACACCGTGTTTCCCGAAAATAAGACCGGGTCGTATATTAATTTTTGCTCCAAAAGATGCATTAGGGCTTATGTTCAGGGGATGTCATCCTGAAAAATCATGCTAGGGCTTATTTTCCGGTTAGGTCTTATTTTGGGGGAATCACAGTAGTACATGGAATGGAAATCACAATAATGCACTAGGAAGAGTTAATTCCCACTATCATTAAAGCTCAGACAGAAAACTGTTCTTGTTACTCTTTGCACCCATTCAGTGCTCAGTGAAGTGCAATTGAATTGGCCCCAGCAATCGTTGAGCAGATGACTTGATTACACTGAAATCAGGCAGAAAATGTCCTCTTCTGGCCACTCCAGTGAATCAGTCAAATTATTGAGTGGCAAAACTAATTCTATGCCTTGGGCCATCAGAGCTGCCACTTCCTATAAGTCAAGCCTTCACTTAGTGTGAAATTGTTTTTTATTTTATTCTTTCATTTATTATGCTTATTTCAGCTAATTCATTTAGTGAATGTGAATTAGCCAGTGCGCTTGGGTGAGTTTAGATATGCACCTTCCTGATCTAGTGGTGCTGACATGTATTCGAGTGGCACACCATTTAGGAAACCCCCACATTCATTATGATCCATATAGTTAGCAGGTACAAAACAATGCTTATGATTTAAAAATTAGGAAGGAAAGATTAAATAATATGAGCTTTAATGAAACTTTACTCCTACTAAATTTTGCTTAATGTAAGTACAGATACTTAAGCTTTATAAAACGGCACATGCTTTTGGTTAAATGGAGATTTTTTAAATTATTAGTGTCTGATGTACAAAACAACGTAATGATTAGACATTTATACCCCTCACAAAGTGATAACCCCAAAACGTCTACTCCACATCTGACATTGTACATAGCTATTACAGTACTATTGACTATATTCCTTATGCTGTACTTTACATTCCATGGCTATATATATATATATATATATATATATATATATATATGTAATTTTTAAATTATAGTTGACATTCCATATTATTTTATATTAGTTTCAGGTGTACAGTGCAGTGATTAGGCATTTACATACTTTATAAAGTGATCCCCTCAATAAGTCTACTTCTCATCTGACACCATACATAGTATTTACAACATATTGATTATACTTCTATACTGTATTTCACATTTCAGTGACTATTTTTTGACTACCAATTTGTACTTCCTAATCCCTTCACCTTCCTCACCCATCCTCCCAACTCCCCTCCCATCTAGCAACCATCAGTTTGTTCTCTGTATCTATGAGTCTATTTCTGTTTTGTTTCCTCATTTATTCTAGATATAAGTGAGATCATATGGTGTTTCTCTTTCTCAATCTGACTTATTTCACTTAGCATAATAACCTCTAGGTCTATCCATGTTACTGCAAATGGTAAGGTTTCATTCTTTTTATGACAGAGTAATACTCCATTGTATATATGTACCACAATTTTTTTACCAATCGGCTGTTGATAGGCATTTCGGTTGTTTCCATATCTTGGTTATTGTGAATAATGCTGCAGTGAACATAGGGGTGCATATATTTTTTCAAATTAATGTTTTGGATTTCTTTGGATAAATACCCAGAAGTGGAATTGCTGAGTCATAAGGTAGTTATATTTTTAATTTTTTGAGGAATCTTCATACTGTTTTCCATAGTGGCTGCACCAATTTTCAATCACACCAACAGTGCATGAAGGTTCCCTTTTCTCCATATCCTTGCCAACACTTGTTTGTTGATTAATTGATAACGACCGTTCTGACAGGTTTCAGTTGATATCTCATTGTGGTTTTAATTTGCATTTCTTTGATGATTACTGATGTTGAGCATGTTTTCATATGTCTATTGGCCATCTGTATGTCCTCTTTGGAGAAATGTCTATTCAGATTCTGAAAAGTCTATTCAGATTCTTCAGGTTCCCATTTTTTAACTGGATTGTTTGTTTTTTTGCTGTTGAGTTGTATGAGTTTGTTATTGATTTTGTATATTAATTCCTTGTCAGATATATCATTGGCAAATATTTTCTCCCATTCAGTAGGATGTCTTTCAGTTTTGTTGATGGTTTATTTTGCTGTGAAAAAACGTTTAAGTTTGATGTAATCTCATTTGTTTATTTTTGCTTTTGTTTCCCTTGGCTGAGGAGATATACTAGTATCAGTAAATATATCAGTAAATGTATTACTAAGGGCAACATCTGAGAGTTTACTTCCTATATTTTCTTCTAAGATGTTTATGGTTTTGGGTCTTATATTAAAGTCTTTAATCCATTTTGAGGTTATTCTTGTATATGATGAAAGAAGGTGCTCCCATTTCTTTTTTCTTTTCTTCCTTTTTTGCATGTATCTGTCCAGTTTTCCCAGCATGATTTATTAAATAGACTGTATTTACCCCATGGTAAATTTTTGATACCTTTGTCATACATTAAATCACCATATAGGCAAGGATGTATTTCTGGGCTCTCTATTCTGTTCCATTGATGTATTTGTCTGTTTTAATGCCAATACCATGCTGTTTTGATTATTATAGCCTTGTGGTATAACTTGATATCAGGTAGTGTGATACCTCCAGCTTTGTTCTTGTTTCTCAGGAATGCCATGGCTTTTAGAGGTCTTTTATGGTTCTATATAAATTTTAGGATTATTCGCTCTAGTTCTGTGAAAAATGCCATTGGCATTTTGATAGGGGTTGCATCATTGAATATATAGATTGCTTTGGGTAGTATGGACATTTTAAATTATATTATTTTTCCTATTCATGAGCATTGATTATGTTTCCATTTATTTATATCGTCTATAATTTCTCTATTCAATGTCTTATAATTTTCCCTGTATAAGTCTTTAACTTCCTTGGTGAAATTTAATTCCAGTTATTTTTTTAATGCAGTTGGAAATGGGATTGGTTTCTTAATATCACTTTATGATAGTTATTGGTGTATAAAAATGCAACCAATTTCTGAATATTAATTCTGTACCCTACTGTTTTACTAAATTGATTTATTAGGTCTAATAATTTTTTGGTGGAATGTTTTATGTTCTGTCTATATAGTATCATGTCATCTAAAAATAATGACAGCTTTACTTTTTCCTTTCCCACTTGGGTGCGTTTTATGTCTTTTTCTTGTCTGATTGTTGTGGTAAGGATTTCCAGAACTATACTGAATAAAAGTAGCGAAAGTGAGCATTCTTGTTTTCTTCCTGATCTTAAGGAGAATGTTTTTAGCTTCTCCCCTTTGAGTATGACAGTAGTTGTGGGTTTGTCATATATGACCTTTATTATGTTCAGATATGTTTCCTCTATTCCCACTTTGCTGAGAGTTTTTATCGTAAATAAGTCAGATGCTTTATCTGCTTCTATTGATATAACCACATGAACTTTATTTGGCATTTTGTTACATGTGGTGCATCACGTTAATTGATTGGCAGATATTTAACCAAACTTGAATCCCAGCAATTAATCCCACTTGATAGTGGTGTATGATCCTTTTAATGTATTGCTGAATTGGGTTTTCTATTATTATTTTTTGAGCATTTTTGCATCTGTGTACATCAGGGATATTCCTCTATAGTTTTCTTCTTCTGTAATATCTTTGGTTTTGGAATCAGGGTAATGGTGGCCTCATAAAATGAGTTTGGGAACCATCCTTCCTCTTGGATTTTTTTTTCCATAGTTTGAGGAGAATAAGTGCTTTTCATTTTTTTTTTTTTAATGTTTGGTAAAATTCACCTGTGAAACCATCTGGTCCAGGACTTTTGATTGTTGGGAAGTTGTTGATTATTGATTCAACCTCATTGTTAGTAATCAATCTGTTCAGATTTTCTGTTTCTTTTTGATTCAAACTTTGAAGATTTCCCTCAAGGAATTTATCCATTTCTTCTGGATTTTCAACTTGTTGGAATATAATTGGTTTCAGTTGTTTCTTTAATTTTTTTTTTTTTAGATTTCTGTGGTGTCCATGGTCATTTGTCCTCTTTCATTTCTGATTTTATTTATTTGTGTCCTCTCTCTTTTTCTTGATAAGTCTGGTTAATGACTTACCAATTTTGTTTAGCTTTTCAAAGAACGATCCCTTGGTTTCATTGATCTTTCGTATTGTTTTCATAGCTTCTATTTCGTTGATTTCCACTCTTAATTGTATAATTTCCTTCCCTGTACTCACTTTGGGCTTTGTTTGCTGTTCTTACAATCCCCTTAGGTGTAAAGTGAAATAATTTATTTGAGATTTTTCTTGTTTCCTGAGGTGGGCCTGCATTGCTATGAATTTCCTTCTTAGCACAGCTGTTGCTGTGTCCAATAGATTTTTGGTTTGTTGTGTTTTCATTTTTGTTTGTCTCAAGGTATCTTTTGATTTCTCCCTTGCTCTCATTGTTGACCCATTCGTTATTTAGCAGCATGTTATTTAGTGTCCATATGTGTGTGTGTGTTTGTGTGTGTGTTTATTGTAATTAATTTCTAGTTTAATACCATTGTGGTCATAGAAGAAGCTTGGTATAATTTCAGTCTTCTTAAATTTATTGAGACTTGTTTTGTGCCCTAATGTGTGGTCTATCTTGGAAAATGTTCCATATGTACTTGAAAATAATGGATATTCTTCTGCTTTGGGGTGAAATACTCCAAAAAAATCAATTAAATGCATCTGGTCTAGTGTGTCATTTAAGGCCACTGTTTTCTTGTTGATCTTCTGTCTGGAAGATCTGTTCATTTGTGTCAATGGGGTGATAATGTCCCCTATTATGATTGTGTTACTGTTGATCTCTCCCTTTAAGTTGGTCAATATTTGTGTTATATATTTAGGTGCTCCTATGTTGGGTGCATAGATGTTTACAAGGTTTATGTCCTTTTGTTGCATTGATCCCTTTACATTATGTACCGTCCTTCTTTATCTCTTATAGTCTTAGATTGAAAGTCTATTTTGTCTGATATTATATTGCTCCCCCCAATTTTTTTTTTGTTTCCGTTTGTGTGAAATATCTTTTTCCATCCTTTAACTTTCAGTTTATGTGTGTCTTTCATTCTGAGGTGGTCTCTTGTAGACAGCATATGAATTGATCTTATTTTCGTGTCCATTTTCCTACCCTCTGTCTTTTGATTGGAGCATTTATCCAATTTATATTTAAACTAATTATTGATAGATACATAGTTTTTGACATTTGTTATTCATATTATTGATCTTATTTTGTTTGTTTGTTTTCCCCCCTTCTTAAAGTAGTCCCTTTCACATTTATTGTAGTACTGGCTTGGTGATAATGAATTCCTTTTGTGTTTTCTTATCTGGGAAGCTCTTTATCTCTCCCTCAATTTTAAAAGATAGCCTTGCTGTGTAGAGTAGTCTTGGTTGTAGATCCTTGCTTGCCATCACTTTGAATATTTCATGCCAATCCCTTCTAGCCTGCCAAGTTCCTATTGAGAAATCAGTAGGTAGTCTTATGTGAGCTCCGGTGTAAGTAGCTACTGTGTTTCCCCAAAAATAAGACCTAGCCAGACAGTCAGCTCTAATGTGTCTTTTGGAGCAAAAATTAATATAAGCCCCAGTATTATATTATATTATATTATATTTATTATATTATATTATGTTATATTATACCCGGTCTTATTTTACTATAAGACTGGGTCTTATATTAATTTTTGCACCAAAAGACACATTAGAGCTGATTGTCCAGCTAGGTGTTATTTTCAGGGAAACACAGTAGTTGTCTTTCTCTTTCTGCTTTTAGGAACCTCTCTTTGTCTTTAATCTTTGCCATTGTAACCATAATGTGTCTTGGTGTGGGCCAGTTTGGATTTGTCATGTTTGGAAATCTCTGTACTTTCTGGTCATGTATGTCTTTTCCTTTGCTAGGTTAGGGGAGTTTTCAGTTTTATTTCTTCAAAAACATTCTTGATCTCTTGCTTCCTGTCTTCCCCTTTTGGTACTCCTGTGATGTGAATTTTGTCACATTTAATGTTACCCCAGTGGCCCTTTAAAATATCTTTTAATTTTTTTTTTCTTTTTGTACTGATTGGATACTTTGTGCTACCTTGTCTTCTAAATCACCAGTTCTATCCTCTGCTTCATCTAATGTGCTGTTGATTCCTTCTAGTGTATTCCTCATTTCAGTTATTGTATTCTTTATTTCTGACTCCTTTTTTATGGTTTCTTTGTCGTTTTCATGCTTACTATCTCTTCATTGAAGTTGTCACTGAGTTCCTTAAGCATTTTTATAGCCAGTGTTTTAAACTCTGTCTCTGGTACTTTGGTTGATTCATTTTTATTTAGTTCTATTTTTACAGGTTTCTCCTGTTCTTTTAATTGGGACATATTTCTTGGTTTCCTCATTCTGGCTTCGTCACTGTGTTTGCTTCTGTATATTAGGTAAATCTCCTTGTCTCTCAGTTTTTGCTGCGTTGCTTTATGTAGTAGGTATACTGTATGGTTCAGTAATGCAGTCTCCCTGATTTCCTATGCATGTGTACCAGGAGAGTCTGTTGAGTATGTTGTGTGTGTTCTGCTGTTTTAGTTGACCTTTGATTGCTTTTGGCATGTCAGTGGGTGGGATTGATTCCCAGGGTAACGGACTGTGAGGATTGGCTATGCCCACATTGTACGAGCAGCTGTTTGGGGGCTTATGCCTCATAGGTGGATGTACCCTCACAGGCTCTTGTGCCTGTTGAGACCAACCTTTGGGTGTGCCACTTGTAGGGATAACGAGGTTGTGCTCTGGTGTGGTCTGAAGCTGGCTCTGTGTGTGTTGTTTCTGGTGTCTCTTGGGAGGAGCACCCATGGAGGCCAATTTCTACTTTGTCTGTGACCAGCCCATGGCTACCTGGTAGGAGCTACAAAACTATATGTGATTTGCTGCTGTCTGTGCTGAACATGAAGGAGTGTGAGGGTGGCCTCACTGTGAACCGAGGCTGGCTCCCACTAGTATGGGCCTGGGAAAGCTTAGCAATAACAGGCCCAGGGCCCCCTAGGCCTATTGCCACCTGCTGGCTTGTAGTAAGGATAAGCTGTTAAAGGAGCCTTCGTAAGTGTGCAGGTCAGGCTGGTTGACCCGGTGTTGAACATGCCTTCATAAATTTAGTTAGCTGTAGCTGGCAGGGCAGAGTTCCAGGGAGTGCCGAAATGTGGTCGGTGGTTTCTACAAGGTTAATATAGATTAATTTCTTGTACCAGTATCTGTGTTATGACCACTTTGCAAAACACCCTGAGAATACTTCAGCCAGCCACCATTCCTTTGGGGGAATGCCTGTGAGCACATCACAAAAATGCCCTGAGAAAACCATGGCCAACCATAATTCGCCTAAGGACCACAGCTCCCTGAGAGTTGCTCAAGAGAGGCTCTGGCACAGGTGGCACAGGTTGTGGTTCATTGCTCATCAGGAAAAGTTCCCTGGGCCACTGTGGGCTTCTTGCTGCTATAAATAGTTTCCACAGCTTTTGGAACAAGTCCAATTGCTCAGTAGCTGAGAGTGCCCTAGGCAATGCAGTGCTGTCTGTGTGGGGTAGGGACCCAGGGCAACACTCAGGTGGTGTGCATATACAGATTTTACCAAACCAATGCAGTCTCAGGTTTGGCCCTTTTGGGGTAGGGTTCAACATAGAAAAGATGGCACCCTACTGTAGGCTACATGTGAGTCAGATTCCACACTGGGATAATAGCTACTCTCCCTCCCGCCCTCACACTGAAGGCACACAACTCAGTCTTTCCCTGTAAGTCTCTGGTGCCTCTCACATTCCTGCCCCTCCACTGGATACAAAGTGAGTGTTTGCAAATGAGTAAGTTTGTGTGTAGGCCCGTTAAGAGGGCATCTGGGTTTTCAGCCACCTTCTGTCTCACCAATATGGGCAGTTAGAGTTCTTGTTGATTTTCAGGGCCAGATGTTGTGGAGACTCCTCTTCCTGGCACATGAACTGCTAGGCTGGGGAGCCCAGTATGGGACTGGGATCCTTCCATCTCCAGGGGGGACCTCCACTACCTAGGTGTCCCTCCCAGTTTTCAACCACTATCTGTGGGTTTCAGGTCAGACCATTACGCATCTCTGCCCCTCCTACGAGTCTTGATGTGGACTCTTCTTTATATTCTTAGTTATAGGGGTTCTGTTTAACTAGTCTTTAGATGATTCTTTTTTGTGTGTGATTGATTGTTCTCTAATTTATTTGTAATTTTGGCGTGATCCTGGGATGCAGTAGTATAGCATTTACCTAATCTGCCATCTTGGATGCCCAAGCTAAATGCAGATTTTTAAGTGAGAGATAATTTATTCTTGGTTAAACAGATAATCCTTTTTGTCCATCTCTGAAGCAAACCTTCGTGCAGTTTCTTACATACTTTAGAATATCTTGATCAGATTTAATTCTGTATTAATGGAATCACTGTTATCATTGTATACATGTGGAGAAAATTAAGGTGCACAATAGGATCTTTCTATGTAGAACTTCAATTTGTCATTGGCATAGGACAAAGTATTTGTACCATCTTAAAATATTCAACAAAGTATTTGTTCAACGTTCAGTTTTCTGTCCACTTTTGCTAATTGTTTATACATAATAGGAAAATGTACTCTTTTTTTCCTAGCAATCCAAAGCCTAAACTTGACTCCAACATTTTAAAGAATAGCCAATACTCTATTTTCATATATTTCTGTTATTCAGAGCATGATTTTAGTGACCTGGTAAACTCTGAAAATTTGTTCTCCTACTACATAATGCCCCTTAAAATTTTGTTAGGGAATTGCAGTTGAACTGTTGAGAATTTTCTGCCTGCACATATTCATCTAATGAGATTAGATTGTACTTGCAGAAGTGGATGAGCTATAGTATAGGATATTAGATGTCACATGTCAGATGTCACACATATGAATTTTAGTTTGACAGCTAGGAACCAAAGTCCCACGTTCTATATATTTTGTTTGACATCTCAAGAGGCATTTGTCTACTTTGCGATATATAGGTATGAGTCTTTTCTCTTGGAACAGTGTATTCAAATTATACAGGATATTTTTGTAATAATGGTGCTAATTTTCCTCTTGAGGTAGCACAATTTAAATGCATAATGTATGCATTGTTTCTGGTAGAAATTTTTTTCAGTTTCTTTAAGGCTTTTACTAAGAAATAGTCTCTGGCTTGTTTAATAGTGGTTTCTACAATTTGAAAGTATAGTTTTATAGAATTCTAGTAACATGTAAGAGGAATAATTGAAATCTCATTTAAAGTGTATGAATGTTATATTATATTATTCCCCAATTTAAGAATCACTTAAAATTTTCATTGAATTCTGTTAGGTATACAGTGAATAAGTTAAAACGAATTATTTGTAGAAATGTTCAGAAGTGAGAATGGAAAGCTTTTTTAGTTCTTTATATTCTTTCAGGTGTAAATTGAAACCACTGTTTTTCTTTATAATAATTTTGGGGTTATTTAACCTAGAAAGACTTTTTTAACTCAGACAATCCTAAAAGTATATTCAGAACTACTACTTATATTTTATTAAATCTAAATCTCACATTACTAGTGTATTCTTAAGAACATTTAATTGGAGTAAAACTTATTTGCATATTACAGTTGACCCTTGAACAACACAGGTTTGGAATGCATGGGTCCACTTATATGTGGATTTTTTTCAGTAAATACTGTAAATATATTTTATTTCCCTTATAATTTTCTTATATTAACATTTTCTTTTCTCTAACCTATTTAATTATAAGAATACAATATATAATACATATAAAACATGTGTTACTCGACTGTTAATGTCATTGGTAAGGCTTCCAGTTAACAGTGGGCTATTAAATAGTTTAGTTTTTGAGGAGTCAAAAGTTAAACATGGAATTTTTACTGCAAGGGTAGGGCATCAGTGCTCTTAATCCTCATGTTGTTCAAGGTTCAGCTGTAATAAGTTTAATTTAAATTTTCATTTTCAACTTAATTTCCACTAACAATTTTTGGAGTAAGGAATACATTAATTAATAATAATTAATAATCAACATTAGATTTATGCAGATAATATAAATAATCCTTAATCATCAGACTCTGAAAACTACTATTTATCAACAAAAGATGGGGTTTATTTTTCTTAGCTCATAAATATGTATATCTATAAAAAATACAACAATCTTTGTATTGAAAGTTGACTCTTTGGAGTCAAATGTATGTCACCTTTGAATGCAAAATTGTATATCCTAGTGAGATTAGAACTTGAGTGTTACAGAGATTAGAACTTGAGTGATACTGAGAAAATCATATTGAAATATTTATTTGAATGTTTTTAAAATGTAGTGAACCATGTAAAGAATACTGAAAAGTATTCAAGGCAATACAGAGAGGATAATTTTGAATCATTTGGGGTGTATGTGTGTGTAAAAGAAGGAGGCCTAGAAAGGATTATTTACTTGTATTTATTTTTAAATTATAGTTGATGTAAAATATTAGTTTCAGGTGTACTAAATACTAAATAGTGATTAGACATTTATATACCTTATAAACTGATTACCACAATAAGTTTAGTATCTATCTGTCACCATATATATAGTCATGATATTATAATCCCTATGCTGTATGTTACATCCTTGTGACTAATTTTGTAACTGGCAGTTTGTACTTCTTAATCCCCTTCATCTTTTGTACCTATCCCCTAACCCCCTCCAATCTGGCAATTACCAATCTGTTTTCTGTATCTATGAATTTTATTTTGTTTTGTTTGTTCATTTATTATTATTATGTTGTTGTTGTTATTTCAGGTTCCACATGTAAGTGAAATAGTATGACATTTGTCTTATTTTATGTGACTCTTTTCATTTAACATGATATCCTTAAGGTCCATCTATGTTGTTGCAAATGGCAATATTTCTTTTTTATGGCTGAGTAGTATTCCATTGTATACATATACTACATTTTCTTTATCCATTCATCCATCAATGGACATTTAAATTGTCTTCATATCTTGGCTATTGTAAATAATGCTGCAATGAACAGAAGGGTACACATATATTTTAAAATTAGTGTTTTCACTTTCTTCATATAAATACCCAGAAGTAGAATTGCTGCATCTTATGGTAGTTCTATTTTTAATTTTTTAAGGAAACTTCAATAATGGTTTTCAATAATGGCTGTACCAACTTACGTACCCACCAACATGAGGATTCCTTTTTTTCCACATCCTCACCAACTGTTGTTCTTTGTTTTCTTTTTTATAATAGCCATTTTGACAGAACAGAATTGGAGGTATCAAGTTCCCTTATTTAAAATTATACTACAAGGCTATTTTAATCAAAACAGTATGGGCACAAAAGCAGACACATAGATCAATGGAACAGAATGGGGAGGGAAATAAACCCACGCTTATATGGTCAATTAATGTATGACAAAAGAGACAAGAATATACAATGTCATGAAGACAGTCTGCAAAAAAATAGTGTTAGGAAACCTGGATAGATAATGCAAAAATAATGAAACAACCACTTTCTTATACCATATACAAAAATAAACTCAAAATAGATTAAAGAATTAAATGTAAGCTTGAAACCATAAAAATCCTAGAAGAAAATAAAGGCAGTAAGCTCTTTGATTTTGGTCTTAGAGATATTGTTTTACATATTTCTTCTAGGACAAAGACAATCAAAATATAAACAAATGGGACTGCATTAAACTAAAACATTTTTGCACTGTGAAGAAAACCATCAAACTGAAATGGCAACCTACTGAATGAGAGAAGATATTTGCAAATGATTTATCTGATAAGGGGTTAATAGCCAAAGTACATAAAAACTAACATAACATCAAGAAAACAAACCATCTGATTAAAAAATAGAGGACACAAATAGACAGGTTTCCCCCCCAAAGAAGACATAGAGATGGTAACAGACACATGAAAAATTGCCCAACATCACTAGTCAGTAGGAAAAGGCAAATCAAAACCACAACAAGTTGTCATCTCACACCTCTCTGAATGATTTGATACTAAAACTTTGGAATTTTATAGTATTTTACAAAGTAAAATTGAATTTCATCTATGGAATAGTTTTATTTCAGATATGTTTGGTTTTTCTTCTCCATGACAAAGTGGGAGAAATATGTTTATGTAACCTAAATGTAGGTAAAAAGCTTCTAGTAGTAAACTATTAGATAGATGAAGTAAAGTATTCAGTAGCATAATTGGTAAATTTTCACAATGTTAACTTATCAATGAAAACCCTGGTTTAGTACAACAGAGATAAAAATAGCAGTCCATTATTTTTCTTCTTCAAACCAGGGCCGTCTTGCGATGGCCCTGTGCCATTCTCAAGTTGTGACAGCCCGATGATGTTGGCCTTCCTGGAGGGGAAAAAAAATCCTGGATTCAGAGATTTTTGTGGGTAAAAAGCAGGCTGTGGGTAATGCTGTGTGCTTTTACTTTATCAGAGTTACAAGAAGAAAATGACCCATGAGGAGATTAGTTGTGAATACCCTCATTAAGTATTTTGGTTTTGTCCCTAAGAGACTGATGAAAACTTAGACCAGTGTTGTGAAAGCTGTGGAGTACTATGTGAGTAAAAATGGTCAAGTTATTATGTATCTGCTAAAATTAATTCCCAGAGGTTTGTTTTACATGGAAAATATGACTCTTGCAACAAACTTTTAAAAAGTAAAGGGGTGAAGTGGGAAGTGAAGTATGGTTTCAGCATCCTCTCAGAGGCAACAAATGAAAGATTAGTCTCTCATTAAACTATTTCTTGATATTTCCCAATAGATTTTGAGCTAAACACTCGTTAATCCCAAAGCTTTGACAAGCGAGGCCTGCAGAATTAGGCCAACCACTGCTACAAATAGCCAGTGCACATGAAATGGTAATCATTGCTTTACAGTCTATTATTAGATTAACTTCATAGGGATTGCTTTTTTCTCCTGTGCGTTGATGCATAAATGACATGCTTTACCCTCCAATAAATCTAATAGCAGAGTGGCTACGACATGATGTTCATAGCCCTTGGTCCCATGACAGATTATTTTTGATTGCTACAGGAGTTTGGAGCAGCTTGAAACCATTAGAATTTAAAGGCATCACTGAAATGTCACAGCATACCTGACTCACAGAGAATATTGCTGATTCTGAGTTATGTTCACAGCCTTTTGCTCCATGATATCGAATATCACTCTGTAACTAACTTAGGCAACTGATTACAAATCATCAACTGAGTTGATAAACAGATTTTAAGATGAGGCATAAAAAAAGTCGAGAACCATATGACTTCACTCATATGTAGGATTTAAAACTGAAATCCACAAAGGAACAAGACAAAGAAACAAAATCTCATGGACACAGACAACAGTTTAGCGGTTACCAGAGGATAATGGGGGGAGAGGGTCATAGATGAGGGTAAAAGGGGTCAAATATATGGTGATGGAAGGAGAACTGACGCTGGGTGGTGAGTACACAATGTAATATATAGATGATATATTATAGAATTGTACACCTGAAATCCATGTGATTTTATTAACTGTTGTCACCCCAATAAATTAAATTTTAAAAAAGTGATAGCTCTGTCCCTTGAGGATTTCTAGCATTGCTAAATATCACTAGGGAGAGTTTCTGTCAATAATTTTTATTTAACTACTTGAAAGCTTCCTTCCCCTCTTGAGTTACATTAGAAAGGCATGCATGATATTAGATGCTAAGCCTCTTAGATAGGCATTTCTAAATACAATCTTTCTGTAGCAGAACAACTTTATTGTTTCAGCAAATCTGTAACTTGTGTTCTATGTCAATATTTCCTCCACACTTCAATATATGAGGTTTTTTTTTCTTTTCCTGATGATTCAAATTCAATGTGTTTATTATTCCTGTCTTCTGGAAATGGCCTTTGGTAGAAAATATGATCTGTGTGTGCTTTTTCCAGGCTGCAGAACCTTGAAGCTTTCCACTTTTGCAGGACTGGTTTCAAGTGCTGTCTGATTCCCTTTCAATTTAATTTTAGGGGGATCTCTATGTGTTAAAACTATGATGAATCATTTTTCTGGGACATTCTTGGTCTATGCCTGTTCTGATGCCTTGCCCAGGTTAGCATTTTATTACTCTCGAAAGTATACTTGTTTAAAAAATTATACAGTTATCTTAGTTATTAAACCATCTAATCTTTATGTGAATAAGTTTATCTTAGCGTGTTTTGCAATTTAACACGTATAGAAATGAATTCTAACATTATTTACTGTCCCTCTCCCTTCCATAGCCAATACCTCTCAATTAACACTTTTCTGACTGGAAGAAAATGAAGAGGCATATTATCCTTAGCATGCAATCTCATTTCAGATACTTTTATACGGAGACAATTTGAATGCCAAATTGAGGCTAAACAGTTTTAAAAATTGTTGTACCCACCATTGATCCTCACCCTTTCTATGGCAAACTAGCTGTAAACTAACATTTTAAGTAGCCCAATTTTTCTCTATATCATCATAATGTGAAGTACTAAGACATATTTAATGATGTCTTTTTATTCACTGTATTAGTCACTGGCATTATTGCAAAACACCCCAGGCAGCACAGCTAATGAGGGAGCTAAGGATGGGTCTCTTCTTACGAAAGATTAAAATGCATAGTAACTTTGAATTGCTTTAATCAGAAATTTTGAACATTTTAAGAAATTACAAATAAGAATGCAATTCATGCTATAAAAATACATTGTATGATAGACTATAGCTACATATGAAGTAAAATATACAATATAATTTGATTGAGAGATGCCTTCATTAAATTTATTGCAAGATTTGTTCTATGCAGACTCTAAAGCTAATGTGAATCTAATCTAATCCAATGGTTGTTATTTCTTTCTTTCTTTTTTATAATAGACGTTCTTGGCTTCTATATTCAGTATATAGTAGCAGTTTGACAGCATTGAAAGCCCCATGGAAAACAAAATGTTCCTAACATAGTGTTTATTGTTATTTATGTAGTACATTTTAATAACTAAATATACATCAGATGATACACTGTATAGTATATAATCAGGGACCAATCAACAGACACATTTAGGGAAAAGAGTTTATTTTAAAGAGAGAAAAAATGAATGTGCATAACAATGGTAAATAAGTAGGTGAATTTAGACATTTAGTACATAGATAGGAAAGTATAATAGGTAGGCAGGTAAGTTTAAAAGTCAAATGAATTGGATATGATTTTTTTCAAGTAGTCAACTGTAAAGCCAAACACAATGAACCACTGATCCAAGTTCCTTGCATTTCCCTTGTAGCAAATAGCGTTTGTTGACTATCAGTTAAAAAACACTCTTTAATCATATTTGCTAAGTATGAATGATTCATGGATAACAATAGAAGAAAGAAACACACATGTCTGAGTACTGAGGTTAGAACACCTAATTCAGTGACTACTCAGAACAATATTTTTTTGTTTAACAATGTGCGTCGAAATAGGTTTCTTGTGTGTGTGGCATGATATCTGATTTCTCTAATGTGGTGTTTTGAAACATTTGATGATTGATGTATTTTGTGTTATAAAAAGTTTTTATAAGAAGATTTAATGAGAAGTTAATACAATTGTTTTGATACTCTGGTTTGGTTTGTTATCGTTTTCATAAGTATCGAGTGGAATGGTGTAATAGTATCACCAGAGGCAGTTTGTGTATAAAAATAATAATAATAATAATACAAAGTGTAGACACTTTCTAATTAGAAATGTAATTTCTGTTTTACTCTCAGAATTTTAAATAGTCTATTCATTTTATTATTAAAAAATTTGCCATGCATATACTCAAGATAGACACTGTATCACATAGAAAGATATACTTCTGAATAGATTTTTTTTTTAATCGGGGTATTAACCTATGGTAATCTTAGCCTATAGTAACATGCCTTATATGATACAAAATATTGGCATACATTGTTTTACTTATGATTATAAATTGAGATGGAGATGTATAAGAGGAAGTAGTTAGCAGCTTCTGTTATAACTTAGAGAGCATCATGATGTTTATTTTCTTCCGTATTATGGCAGCCTGATCCTATAGATGGAAACTGAATGGGTCTGAGCTAATGACTAATTAAGTGTTATTTCTGGTAAATCATATTTGTCTTCTCCAAGGAATAGTTTTCTCATCTGTAAGATGTAGATGGTCATGCTTGCCCTGTTCATTTCTTAGGTTAATCATGAGGTGCAAATGAATGTATGGATTATAAATGAAAGTACTTTGAATGATGCAAAATACTGTATTTGGCACTATTCTTTTTGTACTTTTGTTTACCTTTTGTCAATGTTTTAATATTAATGTATGCTATGCTACAGAATTAGGTTATAATATACGGACTATAATTCTTGTAACCTGAAGGAAATATTTTGATTTTGTGGATATCATAGACTAACTCATGAGATGAATGATTTTTTTCCCTGACCTATGAAAAATATTTCATTACTACCAAAAACGTATTATTCATTTACTGTTTATAGCCCAGATGGCTAATAACATATGGAATAAATCTTCTGCACACCTGCTGTGTAACAGGTTCCTCATGCTGTAGCATAATACCTTAAGTAATACCAAAGCATACTTCTAATGACTTCAAAGCTACCCAAAATCACATTCATGTTGAAAACATTTTATTATTTGTAATTTTTTGGTTTGTCTATATTAAATGTAAAAGAAATGAGTTTTGTAGAAAGATACACCTTTCCATATGTGAGAAATATTTTTGAAGCTCACATATGCTCTCAGGAGTTAATGTTTTCAATATTTACAAGAGCAAATCATTTCTGGAAACCATAAGTGCTATGTATCCTATCAGTTGGGCAGTCAGCCACCATTTGGAAAAAGTCTTCTCATTTCTATCATCCTATAATTTACTCCAGTAAAAATTACAGTGTAATTTGTATCTTTGAGAAGAAAAATGTTAATTAAAGCCATGTCATAAAAGTTCAATTTAGCAAAACTATTAGTTTTGGGTTCTTTTATTTTCTTCTTCTCTTTTCTTAAAAAAAAATATTTAAGCCCATTATTTAAAAAATTAGTATTAAAAAGGCTGTAAAATCATGCTGGGTGTCAGCATGTCTTCAAATACATTTTAATTCTTGTTTTCCTATGCTTAAATAGTAAAAACTCTATAAATTAGAAACTAAAATTAATTGAATAAATTTCAATTAAATGTTTTTGTGTTTTTATATGCATTTTGAAAAGTACATTGTAAACTTTTCAGAGCTGGTGATGGTGGCTGAAGTGTCCATGCTTCCCAAATTTAATGCAGTACAAGTGAAAATAATGCTGATGTTGTGTGAAGCACCATTTATTTTCAGTTTTTAAACCCAACATGTTTACTACCGTGTTTCCCCAGCTAGGTCTTATTTTCCGGGAAACATGGTAAGTTAATATACATTTTAATTCCTGCATCTACAATATCTAAATTAGATTTGACTAGTATGATTTCCCAGACAAAAACTGTGATTTATGTAGTAGCTATTTCATCCCACAGACTCTCAAAATACCTTGAGTGATAATGAGTAAAAGTGAGGCATTTGCCAATTTTAAGGCATCATTTCTATATGCTAAGAGTGTCTTTATTCATTTTGATAATAGAACTGTTATAGGATCCTAGAAGTAAAAAGTTTGTAATTGTTCACATAGTACACAATGTCATGCTCCCACAGTGGAGGATGGGTGATGGAAGCCCACAATAGGGGAAGCGCTCCTGTTTTTCACACAAGTAAGCTACTCAATAGGGGCAGGTAATGGTGGGGAAAGGGCACACATTAATGGCCTGAAAGAAAATTGTTGCCTGCTCAGTAGTCAGAAAAGGCAACTTTTTAAATTAAAAAATATATTAACATAGTCATTGTCTTAGTTTGGACTGCTATAACAAAAATACCACAAACTGGGTGGCCTAAACATCAGACATTTATTATTCACAATTCTGGAGGCTAGAAGGCCAAGATCAAAGTGCCAACAGATCAAGTTCTTGGTGAGGGCTCTCTTCCTGGTTTGCAGAAAGCTGCATTCTCCTTGTATTCTTGTGTGGCCCAGGGAAAGGGAGAGGGGAGAAAAGGAGAAGGAGAGAGGGAAAGGAACAGAGGGAGAGGCAGAGACTAGAGAGGGAGAGAGATCTTTTCCTCTTTTTATACTAATCCCATCATGGGTCTCCACCCTCATAACCTAATAAACCCCCAAAGGCCCATCTCCAAATACCATCACATTAAGGCTTCAGCATAGGAAATTGAAGGGAAACAAATATTTAGTCCATAGCAGTCATGTAACAATAACAGAAACAGCTTCACAAATGCATTCTGTATGTCAGGAACTGTGCTGGATGCTTTACATTCATTATCTTACTTAACTTTCACAACAACTTTATGAAATAGGCATTCCTTATCTTTGTTTTATAGATGAGGAAACAGATTCAGAGAAGTCGAACTGCTAATGAATCAGTGCCAAGTATATCTAGCTTTTCCAAGAGCATGCTCTTAACTATTGGGTAAGGTTACCTTTCTAAAGTTCTAAGTTCCAGGTGTGGTATCTACTCGTCAGTGTGGAATATTGGAATATATTGGAATAGCTGAAAGAGCATGGGCTGTCTCTAGTCCCTGCTATATCTACAGCCAGATTTTGAATTGGAACACATTGCTTAACTTCATTGTGCCTCTCTTCCTAATCTATCAAATAGGGATGATGCTCTCTGTCTATAGGCCACTGGGAGAAGAAAATTAGATGATAGATGTGAGTGGGCTTTGAAAAAAGAAATTGAAGACACTACATAAATGAATTCTTTTTTCAGAAGGCAAACCTTCCCACTAAAACATACTTACCTTATTTTCCTCATTTTTTAATACTTAAGAGTGAGATAGTATTTTATTATTTTTCGGTTAATGGACATGGCCAGGTAGTGGTAGTAACTGTTACGTATATTGCTGCCTGTCTTGAAGTTTGAGTTTTCAAGAAGATGGTGCCTTTCTTTGCCTATAAGGTTTGTTTTGGTTGTTTTTTTTTTCCCTTTGAATTTATCTGTGACATTGAAATTGTTTCACTGTGAAGAAACAAAACAATCTTAATTTGTTTGAAACAAATTAAGTTATGTAGTTTTATGGATGGTGCATACCTTTAAAAGAAGGGTTAGAAAGTTTGGAGCACTGAAGAGCTTTCCCTTTTCTCATTATAATGAGACAGTATATCTAATTATATCAATGATTCTGAAACCCTTTAACATAAATGACCTGCCTTTCATATTCAATTACCTAAAATTATAAATACATATAATACACATCTATACCAAATCAATCACACACACACACACACACACACACACACACACACACACGGCTATTGTATTAATTTGGATATATATATATATATATATATATATATATACATATATGTACATATATATATAAATTCAGGCTTTTGTTTTCTAATTTTTTTTAATGTTTTCTAATTTTTAATCCATAAGTCTAAGTTTTAATGGTGACCTAAGAGGTTTTTGTTTAATCAAAGGTCATTAATGAGCAATGCAAAAAGGGCACATGGTCTTCTAGAACACTTCTTTTGTAAGTTTTTATTCCTAATTACTACAGCATTCTATGGTGATATCATCACTGGATTGCACCATTAATGCATTCATTTTCTATTTTCTTATTCAAAAATCCAACATTTATTGGAAAGTAGATGAAAAGACTTGAGTAACAAAAATATGATTGTATTCCCATTTCCTTTTTATATATTTTTTATTAGTTTCAGGTGCACAAAGCAAAGCAATACTTAGACGTTTATCATTTATATCCCTCACATTGTAGACCACCTTACCCCCATCCATCATCTCTCTGACATCGCACCCAGCCATCACATTCCCAGTGTCTCCACTCCCAATGCTGTACTCCACCTCTTGTAAGTATATACATACATATGTATACATATATATATATATATAACATTATAGTTGGCATTCATTATTGTTCAGCTTCAGGTGTACAGTGCAGTGATCAGGCATCTACATCTTCCCTGAGGTGGTCTCCCAAATGGGAGACGTGTCCATTGAATACCCTACAAAATCTTTACAACATTATTGATTACGTTCCCCAAATTAATTTTTAAAACCCCCTGGCCATCTTGTGGTTACTGACTGTTTTCTAATCCCCACCTTCCCCCTTATCCCCAGTCCCTGCCCATCTAACAACCCTCAGTTTTTCCTGTTTGTCTCCAAAATTGTTTCTGATTAGTTCATTCACTTATTCTCTTCTTTAGATTCCGCATATAAGTGAGATCATCTGGTATTTGTCTTTCTCTGTCTGACTTATTTCACTTAACATAATGTTCTCTAGGTCCATCCATGTTGTTGCAAATGGTAAGATTTCTTTCTTCTTTATGGCTGTGTAATACTCCGTTGTATAAATGTACCACAGCTTCTTAATCCAGTCATCTACCGATGGACATTTCGGTTGTTTCCATATCTTGGCTATTGTGTAAAGTGCTGCAATAAACATAGGAGTGCATAAAGATTTTTGAATTGGAGTTTTGGGTTTCTCCGGATAGATACCTAGGAGTGGAATTGCTGGATTATAAGGTAGCTCCTTTCTCAGATTTTTGAGATACCTCCATACTGTTTTCCATTGTGGCTGCACCAATCTGCAATCCCACCAACAGTGCAAGAGTGTTCCCTTTTCTCCACATCCTCACCAGCACTTGTTTGTTGATTTATTGATGATAGCCATTTTAACTGGGGTAAGGTGGTGTTTCATTGTGGTTTTTATTTGCATTTTGCTGATGGTTAGTAAGGATGAGAATTTCTTCATATGTCTGTTTGCCATCTGTATGTCCTTTTTAGAAAAATGTCTCTTCAAGTCCTCTGCCCATTTTTTAATTGGCTTGTTTGTTTCTTTGGAGTTGAGTTGAGTGAGTTTTTTTTTATAGATTTGTGATATTAACCCCTCATCAGATATATCATTGGCAAATATCTTTTCCCATTCAGTAGGATCCCTTTTTGTTTTATTGATGGTTTCCTTTGCTGTGAAAAAACTTTTTAGTTTGATGTAATCCCACATGTTTATTTTTTCTCTTACTTTACTCACGTGAAGGGATATATCACAGAAAATCTTACTCCGGGTAATATCCATGAAGTTTCTTCCTATATTTTCTTCTAGATATTTTATGGTTTCAGATCTTACATTTAAGTCTTTAAGCCGTTTTGAATTTATTTTTGTATATGGTATAAGGAGGTGGTCCAGCTTCATTTTCTTGCATGTGTCTGTCCAGGTTTCCCAACACCACTTATTGAACAGGCTGTCTTTACTCCATCGTACATTCTTGCTTCCATTGTCATAGATTAGATGGGCATATAGGCATGAATTTACTTCTGGTCTCTCTATTCTGTTCCATTGATCTATGTGTCTATTTTCATGCCAGTACCATGCTGTTTTGATTACTGTAGCCTTGTAGTATAGTTTGAAATCAGGTATCGTTATAACTCCCACTTTGTTCTTATTTCTCAAGATTGCTGAGGCTATCCGGGGTCTTTTATGGTACCATACAAATTTCAGGATTATATGTTCTATTTCTGTGAAAAACGTCATTGGTAGTTTGAAAGGAATTGCGTTGAAAGTGTATATTGCCTTAGGCAGTATGGACATTTTAAGTATATTAATTCTTCCTATCCATGAACATGGAATGTGTTTCCATCTATTTATGTCTTCTTTCATTTCTTTCTTCAGTGTCGTATAATTTTCTGAGTACAGATCTTTTACATCTTTGGTTAGATTTATTCCCAGATATTTTATAGTCTTTGGAGCAATTGTAAATGGAATTGTTTTTTTAATTTCTCCTTCTGATATTTTATCATTGGTATATACAAATGCAACTGATTTCCGAATATTAATTTTATATCCTGCTACTTTACTAAAATCATCTATGAGTTCTAATAGTTTCTTGGTGGAGTCTTTAGGGTTCTCTATATATAGTATCATATCATCTGCATATAATGATAATTTTACTTCCTCCTTACCAATGTGGATGCGTTTTATTTCTTTCTCTTGTCTGATTGCTGTGGCTAGAACTTCCAGCACTATGTTGAATAGAAGTGGAGAAAATGGGCAACCTTGTGTTGTTCCTGATCTTAGGGGGAATGGTTTTAGCTTTTCCCCATTGAGTATGATGTTAGATGTGGGTTTGTCATATATGGCCTTTATTATGTTAAGATATGATCCCTCTATTCCGACTTTCTTAAGGGTTTTTATCATAAAATATTGCTGTATTTTATCAAATGCTTTTTCCGCATCTATTGATATGATCATGTGATTTTTATTTTTCATTTTGTTAATGTGGTGTATCACATTAATTGATTTGTGGATGTTGAACCACCCCTGCATACCAGGGATGAATCTCACTTGATCATGGTGTATGATCTTTTTAATGTATTGCTGAATTCTGTTCGCTAATATTTTGTTGAGAATTTTTGCATCTATGTTCATTAGAGATATCGGCCTGTAGTTTTCTTTTTTTGTGGTGTCTTTGTCTGCTTTTGGGATCAGGGTGACAGTGGCTTCGCAAAAAGTGTTTGGGAGTCTTCCTTCCTACTGGATTTTTTGGAAGAGCTTGAGGAGAATATGTGATAATTCTTTTTTGAACGTTTTGAAAAATTCACCTGTAAAGCCATCTGGTCCAGGGCTTTTGTTTGTTGGGAGATTATTGATTACTGATTCAATTTCCCTGGTGGTAATCAGACTGTTCAGGCTTTCTGTTTCTTCTTGAGTTAGCCTTGGAAGGTTTGCGCCTTTAGGAAATTGTCCATTTCTTCCAGATTGTCAAATTTGTTGGCATATAGTTGCTCATAGTAATTTCTTAATTTTTTTTTGTATTTCTGTGGTGTCTGTTGTCACTTCTCCTCTTTCATTTCTGGTTTTATTATTTTGGGTCCTCTCTCTCCTTTTTCAAATGAGTCTGGCTAAAGGTTTGTCAATTTTGTTTATTTTCTCTAAGAACCAACTCTTGGATTCATTGATCTTTTGTATTGTTTTTCTGGTTTCTATTTCATTTATTTCTGCTCTGATCCTTATTATCTCCTTCCTTGTGTTCCTTTTGGGCTTATTTTGCTGTTCTTTTTCCAGATCCCTTAAGTGTGAAGATAAACTGTGAATTAGTGATGTTTCTTGTTTCTTTAGGGAGGCCTGCAGTGCTATGAACTTCCCTCTTAGGACTGCTTTCGCAGCATCCCTTAGATTTTGGGTCGTCGTGTTCTCATTCTCATTTGTCTCGAGATATCTTTTGATTTCTTCTTTGATCTGCTGCTTGACCCATTCATTATTTAGTAACATGTTATTCAGCCTCCATGAATTGGTGTGTCTTCCTGGTTTTTTTCCCCTGTAGTTCATTTCTAATTTCATAGCACTGTGATCAGAGAAGACAATTGGTATGATTTCAATTTTCTTAAATTTATCAAGACTTGTTTTGTGTCCTAACATATGATCTATCTTGAAAAAATGTTCCATGTGCACTTGAGAAGAACGTGTATTCTGCAGCATTGGGGTGAAATGCTTTGAAAATATCGATTAAATCCAATGGTCTAAAGTATCATTTAAGGCTGTTGTTTCCATATTGATTTTCTGTCTGGAGGACCTGTCCCTTGATGTCAGAGGTGTGTTGAAGTCCCCTACTATGATAGTGTTGCTGCTGATCTCTGTCTTTATGTCCATCAGTACCTGTTTTATATATTTAGGTGCTCCTATGTTAGGTGCATAGATGTTTGCTAGGGTTATGTCCTCTTGTCGGATTGATCCCTTTATTATTATATAGTGCCCATCTTTGTCTTTTAATATGTTCTTCATTTTAAAGTCTATTTTGTCAGATATAAGTATTGCAACTCCAGCTTTTTTTCGCTTCCATTTGCATGAAACATGTTACTCCAACCCTTCACTTTCAGCCAGTGTGTGTCTTTTGATCTGAAATGAGTCTCTTGTATACAGCATATACAAGGGTCTTGCTTCCTTATCTACTCAGCCACCCTATGTCTCTTGATTGGAGCGTTTAACCCATTTACATTTAGAGTGATTATTGATAGGTACATAGTTATTGCCATTTTTAAATTTGTAGTAAATTGTTTTCATCTTTCTTCTATTTACAAAAGTCCTTTTAGTATTTCTTGCAATGCTGGCTTGGTTGTCATAAATTCTTTCAGTTTGTTCTTTTCTTGGAAGCTCTTTATCTCTCCATCATCTTTAAATGATAGCCTTGCTGGATAAAGCAATCTAGGTTGTAGGCCTTTGTGTTCCATCACTTTGAGTATCTCCTGCCACTCCCTCCTGGCCTTCAATGTTTCTGTAGAAAAGTCATTTGATAGCCTTATGGGAGTTCCCTTGTACGTAACCTTCTGTCTTTCTCTTGTTGCTTTTAGGATTCTCTCTTTGTCTTTAAGCTTTGCCATTTTAACTATAATGAGTCTTGGTGTGGGCCTGTTTGAGTTTATTTTGGTTGGAACTCTCTGCACTTCCTGGGCTTGTATGTTGGTTTCCTTCATCAGGTTAGGGAAGTGTTCAGACATTATTACCTCAAATATGTTCTCAATCCCTTGCTTCCTCTCTTCGCCTTCTGGTATTCCTATGATGCGCATGTTGTTGCGCTTGATGTTATCCCAGAGGTCTCTTAACCCATCTTCATTGTTTTTTATTCTTTTTTCTTTCTGTTGTTCAGTTTGAGTGATCTCTGCTAACTTGTCTTCTAAGTTGCTGATTCGATTCTCTGCTTCATCTAACCTGCTGGTCATTCCTTCAAGTGAGTTCTTAATTTTGTTAATTGTGTTCTTTAGTTCTAGCTGGTTGTTCGTTAAGATTTCTACATCCTTTTTTAGTCCTAACTGGTTGTTCTTTATGATTTCTATATCCTTCTTTATGTCTTCTCTAAGCTCCTTAAACATTCTTATCACCAGTGTTCTGAACTCTGTCTCTGACAGGTTGGTTACCTCTGCTTCATTTGGTTCTAGTTGTGGAGGTTTCTTCTGTTCTTTTATTTGGGAAATGTTTCTTTGTCTCCCCATTCTGACTAACTCTCTGTGTTTGCTTTGATGTATTAGGAAGATCCCCTAGAGCTCTTAGTTCTTGCTGGGTTATCTTATGTAGTATGTGTCCTTCATATTTGACTTGCAGTACTTTGTTCTTCTCCTCTGTGTGTGCTCCAAAGGTGACTCTTGTGTTGTTTATATTGTCCTTGGGGTTCACTCCGCTGTGGAAACAGAATGCAACTGTTCTGAGAAATAACTTTCCAAAGAGTGTCACCAGCTGCAGACGCCCCTGTCATAAACTCCCATTTTTTTTAATATTCAAAGATAGAAATTATAAATGGACAAATAATAACTTGAAAGGCATATGCAGAAGATTTGGTCTTTAGGAGTATATTTTGCTGCCCAAGATTTTAGATTTTTCTGTGTTTCTCAAAGAGAAGAGTAAGAAAAATCTAGAATTGTTTTGTATTAGCCCTATTTGGAGGACAATTTTTTTCTGAAATAGACACTTTTATAATGTATAGTATGGGTACTCGGGAGAAACTGCCCACTAGATTTCTGCAAAATAGTAGGTAATTTTTTATGGAGTCAAACCCGCTGACCTTATTTAAGTAAATTTTTATATTTCATGGATCCTTACTGCACCAATTTAGAAATATCATCACAACTATTTTTGGATTATAAATAAACGTTATAGAAAATACTATGTTAATTATATAGTCATGGTTATTAGAATGTATATTGTCATTGAAATTTCTGCTAATTATAATAAACAGTTTGGCTGGGCGGCTGGTTAGCTCAGTTGGTTAGACTGAATTGCAATTAACACCGAGGTTGCTGATTTCATCCCCCGCATGGGCCACTTTGAGCTCCACCCTCCTTAAAAAGAAGTTTTTAAAAAAAAAAAAAAAAAACTAAGGAATAAAGGATTTGGTTGCAAAATAAAGGGTTTGGCTCTTTGAATCAGGGAATTGTATTACTGTAAACAAATGTAATGTTATTTTGAAAGTATAATATTAAAAGTATTCCAGGGAAATATTTCAGAATTCTTTGTGATATAAAATTCCACATATGATAAAGTGTTTTTTACAATGAGAGTTAACAGTAATTTGGGAAAGAAGTAAAACATAAATGCTGGACCAAGAGGCCATATGTGGTCATGTAAACAGCCGCATGTTTTGTATTATTTCAGTCACTAGCTCTGTGTCCTTGGGTAAGTCTTGTATTCTCTTTAGAACTCAGTTTTCAATATGCACTCTTATGTCTCAAGTCCTTTCTAAGTTCATTATCCATTAATCCATTTCTGTAAAATACCATACAAATGTAATGCATGATTGCTGTTGCTGTTAAGACTAGTAATATTACCAACATTATAACCGATAACAAATCACAAAAATTATATTGATCATCTAAGTCAATTGCCTTATTTCCAAAAGTTTGTTTTATCTTAAAAGAATCTGCACCTCTTTGTTTTAAAATTTTATCTGTTAACCCTTCACATGTATTACCATATGTACATGTTACAGCAAGCAGTGATATTCAGGAGCAGCCAATAAACCTTAAGATCATTAAAGAACACTTAGATAATTTCCCATCTTCCTTCCTGAACTATGGTACAAAATCCAAGTCAATGCTATATTAACATAGCTTTTGTATTTGCTATCAGTGATAAATGCTGGGATTATCTGAGTGATTGTTTTCTCAGAAAGACATCATGTAATCTCAAACCTAAGACTCCAACAACCATGCACTAATTAAAACTGCAATTATATTTTTGCTCAAACAAAACGACTTAATAAACATTATCACAAACTGTTTACCCTTCCCAAAAACAATTTATGCTCACTAATACAATTTCCCATTAAAACTGCTGCCAGGTAAATTAAAAACTCTTGAAATAGTAAGTAAGTGGGAAATTAATTCAACAGTTTAATCTAGACCTAATAACAGTTGCAAGCTCAGGAAAAGATTGCTACAGCGGGGAGTTAATTAACAGCTTATTCCCAATTTGATAAAAGTAATCCACTCTAATTCCAGTGTAATTTACCTCAATGTAATATAAAACCACAAGCTGCTTCTGGTGCTGGTAATTATTAGCTTTGTCCTGTGGCCACATTGACAATAAAAGTCAGCAGTATCTTAATAATAAGAGTCTGTCTCCTAAATGCCCACAATTAAAGATGTCATATGAAATCTTACAGTAGCAGCAACCATGTATATGGCCACACAAGCAGGGGTTGCAGTTTATATTTCAACGACGTTTAATTGCTCCACCTAGTTGTAGAAAACAGGTGCACTGTGTGAAAAGTAAGCATTTTATTGTCTTCGTATAGGGAAGCATAGAGAAGATAGGTGATGAATCCTTCCTGTTCTTTCCAACCCTGCTGCCACTGACTTAGTACAACTATGATCTCTTTTTACTTAGACTATTGCACAAATCTGTGTAGTTTCTCTACCCTCCACCCCCACTCCAACCCAGCCTCTGTGTAGCCACCTACTCAAATCTCATAACCTCCTTGGATAGAAACCTTTATTTGCTACCTGTTGTCCATAGGATGAAGTTGAAACTCCCTAACATGACATAAAAATCCTTTCGTATTCTGGCCCTAATTTGCTGTTCAAACCCTACTTATTGACTTGGAAAATAAACGAAGAAGACAAATTCTGCTGCTTCAGTACCCTTTCCTTGCTTATCTGCCGGTTGCTCTGTGAAATTTTCTTTGACACTCCCCATTAAAATTTAGCCAGTTCTTTTTCTCATGAATTGAAGTTTATTGTGGTAACGTTGGTTAGTAAAGTTATGTAGATTTTAGTTGTACAATTTTGTATTACATCATCTATAAATCCCATTGTGTGTTCACCACCCAGAGTCAGTTCTCCTTCCATCACCATATATTTGATTCTACTTACCCTCATCTACCACCCCTCTCGCCCCCTTAACCTCTGGTAACCACTAAGCTATTGTCTGTGTCTAGGAGGTTTTGTTTCTGTTTGTCTTGTTCCTTTGTTGTTTTCAGTTTTATATCTCACATACTAATGAAGTCATACTGTTCTCGACTTTTTCTGTCTGACTTATTTCGCTTAGCATAATCTCAGGATCCACCCATGTTGTCACAAATGGCACAATTTCATCTTTTCTTATGGCAGAATAGTATTCCATTGTGTATATACACCACATCTTCTTTATCCAATCATCTATTGAAGGACACTTTTGGTGCAGCCGGTATGGAAGGCAGTGTGGAGGTTCCCCTATAAATTAAGAATAGAATTACCATATAACTCAGCAATCCCTCTACTGGTTATCTACCCAAAAATGCTGAAAACATTTATCTGTAAAGATATATGTGCTCCGATGTTCATTGCAGTTTTATTTATGGTGGCCAAGACATGAAAATAGCCACTTCTTTTTTTTATTCTATTACAACACTCTAGATTCCTCTATCATTCCACTTATTGCATTGCCTTTTATTTCTGTTAATATGTTTATCTCCACATGGTTTTCAAAGTGTGGTCCATGGACCAGCAGTATCAGCATCACTTGGGGACTTGTTAGAAATGCAATTTCTCAGGCTTCATACTTGACCTACTGAATCAGAAACTCTAGGGGTAGGGTCCAGAAGTTTGTTTTAACACACCTTGCAGGTTATTCTGATGGACAGTAAATTTTGAGAACCATTTAGACTGTGAGCATATTGGAGGCATAGGCAAAATCCTGTTGATTAAAAAAATCTTCATATGGCCAGTTTTAGCACATAGTAAATACTAAAAAATATTTTTTGAATGGAGGAGCTATGGGAAAATGGAATAAATGGTATGCAAAGATGGCAAATCTTAGAGAAGGTATAATAATGCATATAACTTCCAGTTTGCCCCTTTATCCAACTAAAATGCAAAATCTGTTTCCCTGAGTAGATTCCTTACATTAAATAGTGAAACAGTCAAAGATCATAAATGATTGTTAATTCCTTCTGTGTAACAAAAGACAAATCCCACAGAAGTATGTTTATTTGAGTAGTGATATTCTCAAAAGGTTAACATAGTTTCTTTTATCATTGGAAGTAATGCTTTTGATGAAAAAATTAAAAACTTTGATTATCTCATTATGTAGCCAAGGTAGTGTATTTCTTTTAAATGTTAAAATTAATACTCTTAGTTAAAGTAATAACTTTCAGTTGACATCCGAGCATTACATGCAGTGACATATGTTGTATGTTCCTGGTATTTTGGCTGTGAATATTAAGGTTCTATAAAATTGATATGTTATTATTAATACATTAATATATATAAGTAATATATAGATAAATGGGACCAGTAAAAATAATAGACTTTATCAAACTACAATGAAGTCATTGAAAAGTACGTGTTTTATAGTGCATGAATCTCAACTATAGAAATAAGTAATGTATGTTATTATCCCTCCACATTAGGTGTTATAACGAAGGTCAAGTGTTTTTTATTCCCCACAATTATCTATAACATTTGTTTATAACATCAAACAACCGGAATAGGCTCCTTCTGGATTTTGAACACATATGTTAGAAATGTAATGTGTTTTGGGAGGAGCTCTATCAGATAGAAATGCCAAACAAACACGACTGATGTTATAATGCAACCTTTTTGTTAGTCAATCTAGAAAATGTACGTGATTTTTGGCAGCAGAAAATGAGTCTTGGAAAATTAAAAAGTGTTAGCAATTTTTTAGGTGCATGATACATCATATTGATTATGTAGATGTAGGTGAAAACAGATATTTGTGGGATATGAATTTATGCATATGCCCATACCATGTGGTTATATTCACTGTGACTTTTATTGGAGGTGTATTTTAGAAATAGACAACTCTGTATATGCATGTGAACATCATCATTATGATAATGTCATAATAAATCCTTTAAGTGTTTTAAAAGAGCTTTTATTCAATTTCTTATTTCATCCTCACAGTGTTTTTTAAGGTAATCAGAGCAGATATTATTCTTATTTTACAGATGAAGAAACCAAGACCCAGATAACTGAAATGATGGACCTAGAATTAGAACCCAGGTTGCCTGAATGTTAGTCAAGTGCTTCCTCCACTTTGTTATAGTTCTCCAACACTTATACAGATTCAATTACTTTCACCAAACATGTATGGACTGACTACTGTCTGCAAGACACTGTGCTTAGTTATATTTGGATGTGATGCGTTCTAATATCTTCAAGGATGGTATTTGGATAGTTGATAAATAAAAAGGAAAAATTTCTAGGTTGGAGTAATAACATAAGAAAAACAAATGTGGTTTAAACCAAGGCATATTGAAAAAATGAGCAATGAACGAATGAATACGCTTGGGAGAGGAATGGGAGAATAGATTGATTCGGGTTTGTTGTACTGAGCGTCCTATTTCAAAATGGAGTTTGTACTTTACTAGGTAGGAAGCCAATTAATCTTTTTTCACAAGAGGATGATGGAATGAGAATTTTAAGCAGATTTATATGGCAAATTAAGTGGTTATATTGGAGCAGAGAGGTAGGTGTGAAGAATGTCTGGAGTTTGAGCTCTAATTACAGGTTGCTGTAATCCCAGTTGGAGGAGATAAGGCCTGAGCTAGAATATTGGCAATGACAATAGAAGAGAGTGATGTGTGTATTCCTCATCTGTATGTGTGTGGAGAGTGCCAGTTCTCTCCCTGGTTTATAAGATCCTTGCTAATTTCTATCTGTAGTTTTAAAAATTTCTATGGACATTCCTGTCATCAAAATGGCTGTGTGAGGTGAGCCTCTGTAAAGCTAACCTGGAATTTACAACTAATAGAACAACAATAACTCCACAAAAAACTCCCTGCACAGCAGACAGGCAACAAGAAGAGGCCGACTACTGAATTCACCTAAAGGTGGGAGAATGGTGCGAGCAGGGGAAGCAGAAAGGAAGTGCGGAGATGGAGCCGCGCATACTCAGGACGCAGACTGAGCTCAGTGCTCCGAGCTCACTATATCCCGAAACTATTGCAGCTGCGCGACAGGGAAGAACTAGGACTGCTAGGGCTCCACTTATGGCCCACAGGGCTGAGGGGGCAGCATACAACACAACTGGACCCAACGCTCACAGCAGAGACCTCGGAGCAAAGACTGAGGGAAGAAGGCTGAAAACGGTGTTTTAAGCCCTCACTGCCAAGCAGAGAATGGAAGCCTTAGGCACTGAGAGTAGCCGCCCCCTCCCTACCCTCCCAGAGCTCGCCCCGCACCCACCTGCCCGGTGCTAGAAGTAGAACAGTAGCAGTGTCAAATCAAAAGAACACAATATTTGTTGTTCTGAGAACTGTGGACTGCAGACACAGATTCACAGCCCAACTAGTTCCAGCAAAGGGGAGTGAGCTGTGGAATCGGGTTGGCTGTGGTGGTGGTCGCCACCATTGCTCTGGGCCACCTCTCACAACTCACCCCGCCCCTGGCCCCACCTATCTGGGCGGATCCCTGCAGGAGTAAACAGAACTGCTGAAACACACAGGCTCTGAATCTCGTGCAGAAAGCACTTTGGAACTTCAAAAGTTCTCCGCATCCCCACAGGGACATGGCACCCTATGACCCAGGCGAAAAGATAACAGAGGAGAAACCCGTTTCCCAGGGAATCCCCCTATTCTGTGAGAAGCTGGAATAGTGCAGTGAAAACATAGGATAACTGTGTCAGAGAGAAAAAAAAAAAACCCTGCAGTTGGAGAGAAAATAAAACATACTACCAACAAGTATTTGAAAACAAAACAAAGACCTCTTCCTATCAACCTGTTGCAGAAGTCACTCATGCAGATGTCTAAGAAGAGAAATAATAAATCAGTAATTCTCATGAATAACCAAGGCAATAAGACAGCTCAGAAAGGAAGTGAAAAGTCTCCAGAAATGGAACTTAAAGATATGGAAATATGTGACTTAAATGACAGAGAATTCAAGGTTGAAGTTCTGAAAAAACTCAATGAGAAGCAAGAACACAGAAAGGCAATTTAATGAACTCAGAAACTCAATCAAGAACAACATGAGCATTTTACGAGAGATCAAAATTTTAAAAAAGAACCAAATGGAATTTCTGAAGATTAAGAACTCAATAGAAGAAATTAAGAATGAAATAACCAGCTTAGGTAGTAGAGTCGACCAGATGGAGGAAAGAATCAGGGACATCGAAGATAGAAACCTGGAAATTACACAGATGGAAGAAGAAAGCAACTTGAGATTTCAAGAAGTGAAAAAACTCTACAAGAACTTTCTGACTCTGTCAGAAAGAGTAGTGTAAGACTAATGGTCATACCAGAGGGAGAAGAAAGAGAGAAAAAAACAGAGAATATTTTCAAACAAATTGTTGATGAGAACTTCCCAAAGTCGTGGACAGAACTGGATCCTCGAATCCAATAAGCAAATAGAACACCTAATTACCTCAATCCCAACAGGCCTTCTCCAAAGCACATTGTATTGAAGCTGTCTAAAATCAACGACAAAGAAAGAATCCTCAAGGCAGCCAGGGAAAAGAATTCGGTAACCTACAAAGGAAAGCCCATTAGATTATCATCAGAGTTTTCAGCAGAAACTCTACAAGCCAGGGCGGAGTGGAACTAAATATTCAAACTATTGAAAGAGGGAAATTATGAGCCAAGAATAATATATCCAGCGAAGATATCCTTTAGAGATGGAGGAATAAAGACCTTTCCAGACATACAGAAGCTGAGGGAATTTTCTAATACATGACATGCACTATAAGAAATACTAAAGGAGGCTATTCGACCACCATCAATAGGGACAATTTGGGGCAACATAAAAAAGGGGAGAGTAAAGGCCTGAACTGGAATATGGGTATGGAGAAAGTAAGCGTGCTGAAGAAAATTTAAAACTCTAAATATGAAACTTGTTTTACATATGCTTAAGGGTAACCACTCAAAAAATATCCAGAAATGAAATACATACTGTAATGAAAGAAGAAACAGAGGGAAACATCATAGAATACCACCTCACAGAAATAATAGACAACAACAAAAAGGCAAAGAAACAGTGGAGACACAGCCTTACCAGAAAACTAAAGATAGAATGACAGAAAATCCTAACGTATCAATAATCATCCTAAATGTAAATGGACTAAACTCACCAATCAAAAGCCAAAGAGTAGCAGATTGGATCAAATAACTAAAGCCAACCATGTGCTGTCTCCAAGAGACACATCTCAGCTTCAAGGACAAGCATAGACTCAAAGTGAAAGGGTGGAAATTGACACTCCAAGCAAATGATACCCAGAGAAAATCAGGTGTAGCGATAATGAAATCAGATGAAACAGAGTTTAGGGTGAAAAAGATAACAAGAGACACAAATGGACATTTCATCATCGTAAAGGGGACTATACAACAAGAATACATAACAGTCATCAATATTTATGCCCCAATCAGGGAGCACCAAAATATACCAAGCAACTATTAACAGAACTAAAGGGAGAAATTGACCAAAACACAATTATACTAGGTACTCAAATACATCATTGACAGCTATGGATAGATCATCCAAACAGAAAATAAATACCGCAATAGCAGACCTAAATGACACATTAGATGAAATAGACATAATTGACATATCTAGAGCACTTCATACTAAAACATCAGACTATACATTCTTTTTGAGTGTACATGGAACATTCTCAAGCATAGACCATATATTGGGACATAAAATCAGCCTCAGCAAATTTAAGAAGATTGAAATCATACCAATCATATTCTCTGATCACAAGGCTTTGAAACTGGATATCAACTGCGAAAAGAAAGCAGGAAAAAACACAAATACATGGAGATTAAACAACATACTTTTAAAGAACAACTGGGTCAAAGAAGAAATTAGAGGAGTGATCAAAATATACATAGAAGCAAATGACAATGAAAATACATTCTACCAAAATTTTTGGGCTGCAGCAAAAGCAGTTTTAAGAGGAAATTTATATCATTACAGGCCTATCTCAAGAAACAAGAAAAATCCCAAATACATAACCTCATGTTACACCTTAAAGTACTAGAAAAAGAAGAACAAGTGAAACCCAAGGTCAGCAGAAGAAGAGAAATAACAGAAATCAGAGCATAACTAAAGGAAATAGAGAACAAAAAGGCAATAGAAATAATGTGACAAAGGGCTGGTTCTTTGAAAAAATTAACAAAAATGAGAAACCCTTGGTTAGACTCACTAAGGTATAAAGAGAAAAGACACTAATTAACAAAATCAGAAATGAAAAAAGGGAAGTTATCACATACACCACTGAAATACAAAGGATCATGCAAGAATTCTGTGAAGGACTATATGCCACCAAATTCAATAACCTAGAAGAAATGGACAAGTTTTTAGAAACATATAGCCTTCCAAGGCTGAACCATGAAGAAGTGGAAAATCTAAACAGACCGATCACCAGTAAAGAAATTGAATCAGTCATCCAAAACTTTCCCAAAAGCAAAAGTCCTGGACCAGATGGCTTCACTAGTGAATTCTACCAAACCTTCAAACAGGATCTAATACCAATCCTGCTCAAACTCTTCCAAAAAATTGAAGAAGAGACAGTACTCCCTAAATCATTTTATGTGGCAAACATTATCCTGATACCAAAACCTGGTAAGGACAACACAAAAAAAGAAAACTACAGACCAATATCTCTGATGAATACTGATGCAAAAATCCTAAAAAAATTCTAGCAAATCGAATACAACAATGCATTAAAAAGCTTATTCATCACGACCAAGTGGGCTTCATCCCCGGGGCGCAAGGATGGTTCAACATTCGCAAATCCATCAATGTGATACATCACATAAACAAAATAAAGGGCAAAAATCATTTGATTCTATCAATTGATGGAGAAAAAGCATTTGACAAGATACAACATCCATTTATGATTAAAACACTTAATAAAATAGGTATAGAAGGAAAATACTTTAACATAATATAGGCCATATATGACAAGCCTTCAGCTAATCTCATAAGTAATAGTGAAAGACTGAAGCCCTTTACTCTATGTTCATGAACAGGACTGGACTGTCCCCTATCACCTCTGCTTTTCAACATAGTGTTTGAAGTCCTTGCCAGATCAATCAGACATGAGAAACAAATAAAAGACATCCAAATTGGGAATGAAGAAGTTAAATTATCCCTCTTTACAGATGACATGATGTTATATATAGAAAACCTTAAAGACTCGACCAAAAAGCTTTTAGAAACAATCAACAAATACAGTAAAGTTGCTCGCTATAAAATCAATGTACAAAACTCTATTGCATTCCTATATACTAACAAAGAAATCTCAGAAAAAGAAATAGAAAAAAAAATTCCCTTTGCAGTTGCAGCAAAAAGAATAAAATAACTTGGAATAAACTTAACCAAGGATGTGAAGGATTTATATGCTGAGAACTATAAAACATTTTTGAAAGAAATTGAAGAAAACACAAAGAAATGGAAAGACATTCTGTGCTCATTGATTGGAAGAATCAACATACGTAAAATGGCCATATTACACAAAGCAATATACAGATTTCATGCAATCCCCGTCAAAATCCCAGTGGCATTTTTTAAAGAAATAGAACAAAAAATCATCAGATTTGTTTGGAACCACAAAAGACCCCAAATAGCCAAAGCAATCTTAAGAAAAAAGAACAGTAGTGGAGGTATCGCACTCCTTGACTTTAGCTTATACTACAGGGCTACAGTAATCAAAACGGTGTGGTATTGGCAGAAAAAAAGACACATAGACCAAAGGAATAGAATTGAGAACCCAGAAACAAAACCACTTAAATATGCACAGATAATTTTTGACAAATAAGCTAAAAACATACAATGGAAGAAAGATAGCCTCTTCAATAAATGGTGCTGGGAGAATTAGATAGCCACGTGCAAAAGAATGAAACTGGACTGCTATCTGTCACCATGCACCATAATTAATTCAAAATGGATCAAAGACTTAAGCATAAGACCTGCAACAATAAACTGTATGGAAGAAAACATAGGTACTAAACTTATGGACCTTGCGTTCAAAGAGCATTTTATGAATTTGACTCCAAAGTCAATGGAAGTAAAAGCTAAAATAAACAAATGGGACTATATGAAACTTAAAAGCTTCTGAACAGCAAAAGAAACTATTGACAAAATAAAGAGGCAACCAACTGAACGGGAGAAGATTTTTGCAAACAGTGCCTCTGATAAGGGGCTAATATCCAAAATATATAAAGAACACATGAAACTCAACAACAGAAAAACAAACAACCAAATTGAAAAATGGGCAGAGGACCTGAAGAGTCATTTCTCCAAAGAGGACATATAAATGGCAAATAGACATATGAAAAAATGCTCAACATCACTAATCATCAGATAAATGGAAATAGAAACCACAATGAGATATCACCTCACCCCAGTCAAAATGGCTATCATCAACAAGACAAATAGTAACAAGTGTTGGAGAAGCTGTGGAGAAAAAGGAACCCTCATACACTGTTGGTGGGAATGTAGACTGGTGCAGCCGCTATGGAAGGCAGTGTTTATCTTCCTTAAAAAATTACGAATAGAATTATCAGATGACCCAGCTATCCCTCTACTGGGTATCTACCCAAAAAATTTGAAAACGTTTATACATAAAGACACGTGTGCTCCAATGTTCATTGCAGCTTTGTTTATGGTGGCCAAGACATGGAAACAACCAAAATGTCCTTTGATA
This sequence comes from Rhinolophus hipposideros, assembly GCF_964194185.1. Taxonomy (NCBI): domain Eukaryota; kingdom Metazoa; phylum Chordata; class Mammalia; order Chiroptera; family Rhinolophidae; genus Rhinolophus; species Rhinolophus hipposideros. The sequence continues at coordinate 71,771,317 of NC_138046.1, read as the reverse complement.
GATGAATGGATAAAGAAGTGGTGTTATATATACACAATGGAATACTATTCGACGGTAAGAAAAGATGATATAGGAATATTTGTGACAACATGGATGGAATTTGACAGTATAATGGTAAGTGAAATAAGTCAGACAGAAAAACCAGAGAACCCTATGATTTCACTGATATGTGGTATATAAACCAAAAACAACCAAAGAACAAGACAAACAAATGAGAAAGGAAAAGTCATAGACACAGACAGTAGTTTAGTGGTTACCAGAGGGTAAGGGGGTGGGGGCGGGAGATGCGGGTAAGGGGGATGAAATATATGGTGATGGAAGGAGAACTGACTCTGGGTGTGAACACACAATTGGATTTATAATGATGTAATACAGAACTTTACACCTGAAATCTATGTAATTTCTCTAAAAATTGTTACCCAAATAAATTTAAAAAGAAAAAGCTCAAAAATAAAAATGAAAATAAAAATTACTATGTATTTCAGACCTTGACAAACAAAGCTCTTTCTTTATTTTAGGTACCTGATAAATACTGTAATTGGCCAGCTGTATGAAATGTTCATGGTGTTTAAAGTAGATGAGGTTATGATGACATTTGTTTTTATAGTTTTAAGTTTAGACTTTGTGATTGAGTTTTTTGTTTTGTTTTGTTTCGTTTTTTAACTCCCCTTTTTATTGAAACTTTCAGTGGTTAGTTTTATTCAACTTATGAATCAGGGATGGGAAGATTAGACTGGAGAGTTACACTAAGTATTTGAATTACCTGTTTTTATAAAAGCTTTCAAGCTTTTCTGTAGTTTATGTTGATGAAAATATGATGTGTGAAATGTCATATTTTGAATGGGGCTCATATTTCATCCATATTTGGTGCCTTTGTGCTGGATTCCTGATGACTGAATGCTGTGTAGATCTATACTCTAGAAATTGTTTGATTCCTGCTTAACAAATATGATAATTTTTTTCATTAACAAAGGTTGATATGTGGCAGGAAAATGAATAGACAAATGAAATACCCCAAATCCAAAGTTATTGAGATACGGATTTCAGAAAAGGTTGGTTATGTCAGTCATGATCACTCCCAGTGGTACCACTACATTTCCCCTGTTTTCAGTACAGAAACTTGTATGTATCCGAACAGATTTAAGACTTGTGACTTTTTACATGAATGCATTTGTTATTAAGTGTAATGTGACAGAGAGGATTTTGCCCAGTCTTTGGATATGCATTATTACCAAATGGTACTGAGTTGATCCTTCAGAGCTTTTATCATGCAAACTCTTCTCTTCTTTGTTGATATTCATTCCACCAAGCACATTTTTTGCACAGTAGATTAGGTTTGGTTTATGATGATAATACACTAAGGCAGGTAACTCTCATCTTTAATGAGCTCCACAGTTGTTCTAGGGAACTCCTTAACAACTCACTTTACTCTGGGTGGTGAACGCAATGTGATATATACATGGTGTATTATAGAATTGTACACTTGAAATCTATATAACTTTACTAACCATTGTCACTGCAATTAATTTTAATTAAAAAAACCACAACTCACTTTAATATTGTACAGTTCTAATAGGCTTTGAATTAGGGTATCATCTATGGTTTGTGACAATATTATGATCGGAGGTACTATCTCCATGCTTACACTTTAAGTTCTCAGTCATTTGCACTATCAAAACCAAACTAAAAAACTAAAACAAAACGAAAAGTCTTCATTCCTAAAAAAGTAGGAGGACGTGACTGGATACCAACCTCGAGCTCTAGACTATGTGTTAATCCCCTTACTGGGTACCTAGATGTCCAAAATACCACTTAAACTCAACACATTCAAAGCCATGTTCATTGTCTTCACCTCAATATTTTATACTCCTCCCTGTGTCTCTT